>NC_069799.1:22501063-23126063 GCF_027406575.1 Nycticebus coucang | reverse complement strand
CAGCCTCTCCTGGGACTGGCTGAGCACTAGGGCGTGCCTGGATTAAGGGAAGGTAGGGCGGGGCGGGGGGGAAGCTCTTCCAGGCTGGCCTACCTGGGAAAAACAGGATACAGGCGGGTGGGACCTGAGGCGGAGAGCGGTTTGCCCGCTTCCAGCTTAGTTCAGACTCGCCACTGCTGCCATATCCCCAGTAAAGGCGGCATGCGGCCAGGGGCTGGCTGGGCTGGTCTTAAGACGGGAGGGGCTGGGCGGCGCCTGTGGCTCAGTCGGTAGGGCGCCGGCCCCATATACCGAGGGTGGCGGGTTCAAAACCGGCCCCGGCCAAACTGCAACCAAAAAAATAGCCGGGCGTTGTAGCGGGCCCCTGTAGTCCCAGCTACTCGGGAGGCTGAGGCAAGAGAATCACTTAAGCCCAGGAGTTGGAGGTTGCTGTGAGCTGTCTGATGCCAGGGCACTCTACCGAGGGCCATAAAGTGAGACTCTGTCTCTACAAAAAAAAAAAAAAAAAAAGACGGGAGGGGCTGAGGGCGCCAGGCCGGGTGGGGACAGAGACGGTTAGAACTCCCAGACCGACAGGGCCTATGGGCTTAGGCTTTTCCCTTAGGGCAAGCACTGTGCTGGCCTGAGTTTTCTCATACCAGGGTGGTAAGATACTTTCAGCCAGAGAGAGGGGTCCTCAACCAAGTCCTGCCATCGGGGCGCCACCGCTGCCATCATCGCCCGCCTGGAGCTGGGCACTGGACCTGAGATTGTGGGGCTCTGGGCCAAGCTGCCTCCCCCGCTGCCCCACTCTGGCTAGGTTGTGCTACCCGGCACCCAGGCCACGGGGGTGGGGAGGGGGAACGGGGGTGGTGGTGGGCATCTCTGCTGGCCAACCTGGCTCCGTGCAACGTGCGGCAGGGTGGCTGCTGGCATCCACCAGGCTCCCCCAGGGTGGCTGCAACACCTGCCGCAGCTGGGGCGATCCACGGGAAGATCCCGGCTCACGTGCAGTGTTGCCGCTGGTCTCCCCAGGCGCCCGGGGCCCCGCCACAGGAGACGGGGTCCACGCCACTGGGGCCTGGTCTACTGCTGTGTGGGCGGCTCTCTCCGCAGTGTCCTGGTTGCTTCCCGCCTGGCCCTGAGCCCCTGCACCTGCCCGCTCTGCTCCACACCGAGAGCTCCTGCAAAAGGTCTCAAGTTTATTTTTCTTTACCACTAGACCCAGGTCCTGAGCTCAGGCCCAGAAGTCCTGGAAGTGGTCAAGGATAAGTGAAAGGGGAGTCCCCTAAGTCTATCCTATCCTCCGAGTTGCCCAGCCAACGTGCAACATAACACACACAATACAAAAACAAAAGGCAGACATGGCCGTGGACTGAAGTGAAGCAAAACTGAAAGTGAATGGACAGCCTGGCACTCGTCCACGGGCATAGCCCACCCCTACTCAAAAGCCCTAAGTGGATCGATTCCACGTGATCCCTACTATAGGAGGCTGGTGATTCCACATCCCAGACCCTACTCAAAAGCCCTAAGGGGATTGATTCCACATGACCCCTACTGTAGGAGGCTGGAGATTCCACATCCCAGACCCTAAGGGAGGTGAGAACGTCTTCCGCTACCTTCCGTTGGTGGCCCTCCAATGCATCCGCCTAGGCTGTCTTCCGACCACAACACGAAACCTGGGCAGAACAAAAAGTAGGAAGACAAAGACACATACACTTACCGGCCCTTCAGGTGGAGTCTCTCAGGGTCTTGGGGATACCCGGCCAATGCACCAAATGTTACATCCGGTAATCTGAATACCCAATGATCATAGGAGAGAGCCAGACACCGATGCAAATCACATGAGGGTGTTTATTCAGGCTGGAGCCAGGGCTGTCAGCGTTCCCCCAGATGCAGATGGGACCGAGAGCCCTGTGATCATCATGTGCAGGGTTTTTATGCAGTGGATATGGGGTGAGGGGCATGGGAAACAAAGCGTGGCCTTTGGGTTGGTTATCTCTTATAAAGAGATAAAGCTAATAGGATCCCACCAATTTCAACGGTGTTCGGGTGTGGTTCTGATGCGCTCCGGGAGATAGGAATGCATTCCAGGAGATAGGGAGGGGTGTGGTTTACTAAGAAACAAAACAAACGATTTTCAGATTGCTTTAAAATGGAGGACAAAAGCCTGAAATGATGAAAAGCCCAAAATGGCATCAATGGGTCCTTCAGAAAGAGTATACCCAGGAAGGGTGAGGTCTAGAACAGAGGTCTTCTTAAGGACACCACAAAGATATACCTGCAGGATCCTCTCCATGGTAACTCAGCTCTTAGGAATTTGTAGACTTAACTTTCTGGAACCTGGAAATTTCCACTTTAGTGAACTCCTGTAGTTCCCTAGGGGCTGGAATAGTACCTCTCACTTGATTCAAACCGACAAATGAGAAAGATATCTGTGGTCGGAAGTTTTGGACTGGAGTTAAAAAGGGAAAAGCCAAGAAAATCTGAGAGCACCGCCATTTTGAATTCTTCCCTGACATTAGCTCCCCAGGCTAAATAAAAGCCTTTTTTCCTCTTAAATAGTGTTTGGGTAGTTTTTCTCTCAATTGGGCCTGGTCTTCCTGCAACATTTTTGGTTCCCTGACTGGGAACCAAACTTAGTCTGGTAAGTGGGGACATATAACCCCTGTGCCATACAAGGGGATGAAGGGGCTGTGGTAAATATACTGTTATCACCTTTATGCCATCTTAAACCTACCATCATGCCTTTGTCTTGAAAGACTTGGGGCAGAACCCCCAACTCTGTCCTGAACGACGACTACCCCAATCAACTGTAAGAGACGGCACTTGATGCAAACAGCAAGAGGATTTTATTCCAGCATGCTGGGGCTTAACTCGCAACTCTTTTAGGAACAGAGGAGTCAAGCCCTGAACAGTGGGTTTTACAAGCTTATAAAGGCAAAAACCACAAAGTAGGGAGGGGTAGCAGACCTAGCAGGGGCTTTTCCAGATAAGAAGAACTCTGGTTCATTACTCATCTGTCTTAAGACAAGATCAGCACTTAAACATTTGCTTAGCTTTTTTTTTTTCTCTCAGAACCAATTACCGGTTATCTGCTGCAGCTCGGGGCTATTTCCTAGGACAGTTACAAAAGGTCACATTCTTGGGAGCAAGATGGCAGCCGAGTAACAGCTTCCTTGCATCTAGGCACCGTGAGTCTGGGGAGATAGGACTCCAGGCGTCTCTGGCTGGTGAGAACTGCCTATCATCACTCCTATGAGGATACAGGGAGTCAGCGAGAGACTTCGGGACCCCAAGAGGAGGACTAAATCCGTGGAAAACCGGCAAGTGGTCGCGTGTGTTCAATCCGTCTAAACCCGCCCACAACTGTAAGTTCAGTAGCAGCGAGACTGCAAACCAGAAAGGCCTTACCTGTGAACTGTTTTGATGTCCTTGGACTTGGCACTGAGTTGAACTGCCTTGGGGAAGGCCTGAGCGGGAGTGCGAGAACTTTGGCCGGTGTCTAGGGCCCCAGTCTGAGCCGCTGAGCCAGACGGAGCTAATAGTGTTTGGCGGTGGGTCACACGGATCCATTGCCAGCGATCTGCCCTGGCAAGCTCCGCCCTCAGGGTCGCAGAGCTAGAAACGGGTGGGAGCTGGTAACCCAGCAACCAAGTAGCCTAAGGGTGGGGTCTGAGACGCCTTGCAGCCCTAACCCTCAGGGGCAGAGTGAGACCGGTTTTGGCACACTGAGTAAGTGGATAGCCACTTCAGCAGCAATTCCAGCAAGAAAGCTGGGAAAGCTTCTGCTCAACAAGTTTACAAGTTCGAAGTGCCTTTTAAGTAGGCTGAAGAGAGATTCAGGGTGTCTTCCTGCTGGGGTTTGAGTAATCAGCAGCCTCCAGTCGTATCTGAACTGTGACTAACATCTCATACCCCAGAAGACCACGTGTTGCCCAGACAATATTCAATAACATATACAAACTGCTTTGTTTTTGGTTGTGTATTTTTTTCTTTCTTTTTTTTGCTTGGTTGTTTTTTTTGTTTGTTTATTTTGACGTTGCTGATATTCTTTTGTTTTTTTTAATTTCAATCTTTTCCACACAGATCCCTTTTTCTTTCTCAATTTTCCTAGTTTAATTATAATTTCCCATTGCTGCTTTTTTTAATAACTTCAACTTCATTTTTGCTAGTGTTTCTACCGATATAATTTGGTTTTTCACCCAATTTTATCCCTGTAAAGTTTTCTGTTTGCTTCTTTTGGTTTGATTTATAGCATTTTTGTCTTTCCTCTCTACTTGGTGGAGGTGGGGTACTGTGTCTGATCAGGTTAGCAAAGAGCTGCTGACCTCAAGGGAACCACGCAACTGGGCACCCCCAGAAGGTGGGGGTTTTTTAAGGTTGTGTCAAAGTACCCTACTGTACACCTATATTGCCCTGTCTCCCTCTTTCTGTGCCTCTCTTCTTTTTGTCAATATTCCTTATACCCACCCCCTCTCCTTTCTCTATCTTTCTTTTTTTCTTATCACTCGGTCCTCCTTTCTTTCATCCCCTTTTTTTTTGCTCTTCAACCTTCTCACCCTTCTGGTCCTGTAACCTTTAGTCCACAGGCACAAGAACTTAAAGAGCAAGAGGAAGTGAAAGGAAAATTAGGGCAAGCAAACAGATAAAAGAAATCACTCATGAGGAAGAATCAGCAGAAAACTCCAGGCAACATGAAGAACCAGTCTAGAACAACCCCACCAAGGGACCATGAGGTAGCTACTGCAGATGATTCCACCAGTATAGAAATGTTAGGAATGACAGAAAGGGAATTTAGAATACACATGTTGAAAACAATGAAAGAAATGATGGAAACAATGAAGGAAATTGCTAATAAAGTGGAAAATAACCAAAAGGAAATCCAAAAACAGAATCAAATAAGAGATGAACGATATGAAGAATATAAAAAGGATATAGCAGACCTGAAGGAACTGAAACAGTCAATTAGGGAACTTAAAGATGCAATGGAAAGTATCAGCAACAGGTTAGACCATGCAGAAGAAAGAATTTCAGAGGTAGAAGACAAAGTTCTTGAGATAACTCAGACAGTAAAAGAGGCAGAAAAGAAGAGAGAGAAAGCAGAACGTTCACTGTCAGAATTATGGGACTTTATGAAGCGTTCCAACATTCGAGTTATAGGAATTCCAGAAGGGGAAGAAGAATGCCCCAGAGGAATGGAAGCCATACTAGAGAATATTATAAAAGAAAATTTCCCAAACATCACCAAAGATTCTGACACACTGCTTTCAGAGGGATATCGGACCCCGGGTCGCCTCAACTCTAACCGAGCTTCTCCAAGACACATTGTGATGAACCTGTCCAAAGTCAAGACAAAAGAAAATATTCTGCAAGCTGCCAGGAGTAAACACCAGTTGACCTACAGGGGCAAATCCATCAGAGTTACCACAGACTTCTCTAATGAAACTTTCCAAGCAAGAAGACAATGGTCATCTACCTTTAATCTACTTAAACAGAACAATTTTCAGCCCAGAATTCTGTACCCTGCTAAGCTAAGCTTCAAAATTGATAAAGAAATCAAATCATTTATGGATATACAAACATTGAGGAAATTCGCCACAACAAGACCAGCTCTACAGGAAATACTTCAACCTGTTCTGCACACTGACCACCACAATGGATCAGCAGCAAAGTAAGAACTCAGAAATCAAAGGACAGAACCTAACCTCCACACTGATGCAAAAGATAAAACTAAGCAATGGACTCTCACCAAATAAGACGAATAGAATACTACCACACTTATCCATTATCTCAATAAATGTTAATGGCTTGAATTCCCCACTGAAGAGACATAGATTGGCTGACTGGATTAAAAAACACAAGCCATCCATTTGCTGTCTGCAAGAAACACACCTGGCTTCAAAAGACAAATTAAAGCTCCGAGTCAAGGGTTGGAAGACAATTTTTCAGGCAAATGGAATTCAGAAGAAAAGAGGAGTTGCAATCTTATTTTCAGATACATGTGGATTTAAAGCAACTAAAGTCAAAAAAGACAAAGATGGTCACTTTATATTGGTCAAGGGAAAACTACAACAAGAAGACATTTCCATTCTAAATATTTATGCACCCAATTTAAATGCTCCCAGATTCTTGAAGCAGACCTTACTCAGTCTGAGCAATATGATATCTGATAATACCATCATAACAGGGGACTTTAACACACCTCTTACAGAGCTGGACAGATCCTCTAAACAGAAATTAAACAAAGAAGTAAGAGATTTAAATGAGACCCTAGACCAACTATGCTTGATAGACGTATATAGAACACTCCACCCCAAAGATAAAGAATATACATTCTTCTCATCACCCCATGGAACATTCTCCAAAATTGATCATATCCTGGGACACAAAACAAATATCAACAGAATCAAAAGAATTGAAATTTTACCTTGTATCTTTTCAGACCATAAGGCACTAAAGATGGAACTCAACTCTAACAAAAATGCTCAACCCCACCCAAAGGCATGGAAATTAAACAATCTTCTGTTGAATAACAGATGGGTGAAGGAAGAAATAAAACAGGAAATCATTAACTTCCTTGAGCATAACAACAATGAAGACACAAGCTACCAAAACCTGTGGGATACTGCAAAAGCAGTTTTGAGAGGAAAATACATCGCTTTAGATGCCTACATTCAAAAAACAGAAAGAGAGCACATCAACAATCTCACAAGAGATCTTATGGAATTGGAAAAAGAAGAACAATCTAAGCCTAAACCCAGTAGAAGAAAAGAAATATCCAAAATCAAATCAGAGATCAATGAAATTGAAAACAAAAGGATCATTCAGAAAATTAATGAAACAAGGAGTTGGTTTTATGAAAAAATAAATAAAATAGATAAACCATTGGCCAGACTAACGAGAAATAGAAAAGTAAAATCTCTAATAACCTCAATCAGAAACGATAAAGGGGAAATAACAACTGATCCCACAGAGATACAAGAGATCATCTCTGAATACTACCAGAAACTCTATGCCCAGAAATTTGACAATGTGAAGGAAATGGATCAATATTTGGAATCACACCCTCTACCTAGACTTAGCCAGGAAGAAATAGACCTCCTGAACAGACCAATTTCAAGCACTGAGATCAAAGAAACAATAAAAAAGCTTCCAACTAAAAAATGCCCTGGTCCAGATGGCTTCACTCCAGAATTCTATCAAACCTTCAAGGAAGAGCTTATTCCTGTACTGCAGAAATTATTCCAAAAAATTGAGGAAGAAGGAATCTTCCCCAACACATTCTATGAAGCAAACATCACCCTGATACCAAAACCAGGAAAAGACCCAAGCAAAAAGGAGAATTTCAGACCAATCTCACTCATGAATATAGATGGAAAAATTCTCAACAAAATCCTAGCCAATAGATTACAGCTTATCATCAAAAAAGTCATTCATCATGATCAAGTAGGCTTCATCCCAGGGATGCAAGGCTGGTTTAACATACGCAAGTCCATAAACATTATCCACCATATTAACAGAGGCAAAAATAAAGATCACATGATCCTCTCAATAGATGCAGAAAAAGCATTTGATAAAATCCAGCATCCTTTTCTAATTAGAACACTGAAGAGTATAGGCATAGGTGGCACATTTCTAAAACTGATTGAAGCTATCTATGACAAACCCACAGCCAATATTTTACTGAATGGAGTAAAACTGAAAGCTTTTCCTCTTAGAACTGGAACCAGACAAGGTTGTCCTCTGTCACCTTTACTATTCAACATAGTGCTGGAAGTTCTAGCCAATACAATTAGGCAAGACAAGGAAATAAAGGGAATCCAAATGGGAGCAGAGGAGGTCAAACTCTCCCTCTTTGCTGACGACATGATCTTATACTTAGAGAACCCCAAAGAGTCAAGCACAAGACTCCTAGAAGTCATCAGAAAATACAGTAATGTTTCAGGATATAAAATCAATGTCCACAAGTCAGTAGCCTTTGTATACACCAATAACAGTCAAGATGAGAAGCTAATTAAGGACACAACTCCCTTCACCATAGTTTCAAAGAAAATGAAATACCTAGGAATATACCTAACGAAGGAGGTGAAGGACCTCTATAAAGAAAACTATGAAATCCTCAGAAAGGAAACAGCAGAGGATATTAACAAATGGAAGAACATACCATGCTCATGGATGGGAAGAATCAACATTGTTAAAATGTCTATACTTCCCAAAGCAATCTACCTATTCAATGCCATTCCTATCAAAGTACCTACATCGTACTTTCAAGATTTGGAAAAAATGATTCTGCGTTTTGTATGGAACCGGAAAAAACCCCGTATAGCTAAGGCAGTTCTTAGTAACAAAAATAAAGCTGGGGGCATCAGCATACCAGATTTTAGTCTGTACTACAAAGCCATAGTGCTCAAGACAGCATGGTACTGGCACAAAAACAGAGACATAGACACTTGGAATCGAATTGAACACCAAGAAATGAAACTAACATCTTACAACCACCTAATATTCGATAAACCAAACAAGAACTTACCTTGGGGGAAAGACTCCCTATTCAATAAATGGTGTTGGGAGAACTGGATGTCTACATGTAAAAGACTGAAACTGGACCCACACCTTTCCCCACTCACAAAAATTGATTCAAGATGGATAAAGGACTTAAATTTAAGGCATGAAACAATAAAAATCCTCAAAGAAAGCATAGGAAAAACACTGGAAGATATTGGCCTGGGGGAAGACTTCATGAAGAAGACTGCCATGGCAATGGCAACAACAACAAAAATAAACAAATGGGACTTCATTAAACTGAAAAGCTTCTGTACAGCTAAGGAGACAATAACCAAAGCAAAGAGACAACCTACACAATGGGAAAGGATATTTGCATATTTTCAATCAGACAAAAGCTTGATAACCAGGATCTATAGAGAACTCAAATTAATCCACATGAAAAAAGCCAACAATCCCTTATATCAATGGGCAAGAGACATGAATAGAACTTTCTCTAAAGACGACAGACGAATGGCTAACAAACACATGAAAAAATGTTCATCATCTCTATATATTAGAGAAATGCAAATCAAAACAACCCTGAGATATCATCTAACCCCAGTGAGAATGGCCCACATCACAAAATCTCAAAACTGCAGATGCTGGCGTGGATGTGGAGAGAAGGGAACACTTTTACACTGCTGGTGGGACTGCAAACTAGTACAACCTTTCTGGAAGGAAGTATGGAGAAACCTCAAAGCACTCAACCTAGACCTCCCATTCGATCCTGCAATCCCATTACTGGGCATCTACCCAGAAGGAAAAAAATCCTTTTATCATAAAGACACTTGTACTAGACTGTTTATGGCAGCTCAATTTACCATTGCCAAAATGTGGAAACAGCCTAAATGCCCACCAACCCAGGAATGGATTAACAAGCTGTGGTATATGTATACCATGGAATACTATTCAGCCATTAAAAAAAATGGAGACTTTACATCCTTCGTATTAACCTGGATGGAAGTGGAAGACATTATTCTTAGTAAAGCATCACAAAAATGGAGAAGCATGAATCCTATGTACTCAATCTTGATATGAGGACAATTAATGACAATTAAGGTTATGGGGGGGGAAGCAGAAAGAGGGATGGAGGGAGGAGGGTGGGGCCTTGGTGTGTGTCACATTTTATGGGGGCAAGACATGATTGCAAGAGGGACTTTACCTAACAATTGCAATCAGTGTAACTGGCTTATTGTACCCTCAATGAATCCCCAACAATAAAAAAAAAAAAAAAAAAAAGGAAAAAAAAAAAAAAAGGTCACATTCTTTTTTTTTTTTTTTTTTTTTTTTTGAAAGGTCACATTCTTATGGTAGGGGGTGAGAGGTGGTGTTACATGGCTGCCCCTCCCCCTTTTTGGATTTGGTAGTACTTTCCTTCAGTCTCAAGCTGTCCCACGGGGTCTCAAATCAATGATGCTTTCAAAGGAAGTATTAACTAATACTCAAGGTACCTCTTCACGACAAAACGTCCACTGCACCCACTCAGATAGGTGTGTAGCCATGGGCACAGAACTGTGTGGGAGGTCAGGAGGAGCAGATCCTTTGTGACTCCCATTACCTTTCCATCGTTTTATTTGTAAAATGTAGATTGATTTTATTTCTTTAGCCTCCCTACTAGTCTTTACAATGGATAATGAAGCTTCATTGTGGGGCTTTTGAGGAAGTACAAAAGGGCCCTGTAAGAAAGATAGTAGCATGCTGCCAAGGAGACTGTGATTCCAGAGCAACACTGTACAGTAAAAGTTTGATTCCCACCTGGAAAGCAATGTCAAAGGCAGTGGAAGACTTAGGAGACATAAGAGAAAGAAGGTGAAAAGGCTAGTTCTTTTCCTTGGTGGTTTTCAATGGTTGTTATGTCCCATATAGGTAAATAGCCATGATGATAGCCTTAATTTTAGCATGTGTTTATTGATAAATCCTTTTTTTTTTTTTGAGACAGAGTCTCACTTTGTCACCCTCAGTAATGTGCTATGATGTCATAGCTCACAGCAACCTCCAACAACTGGGGGCAAGTGATCCTCTTGCCTTATGCTCCAAAGTAACTGAGAATACAGCACCCACCACAACACCCAGCTATTTTTAAAGACAGGTTCTCACTCTGGCTCAGGCTGATCTCAAACTCACGAGCTCAAGCAATCTACCCACCTCAGCTTCCCGAAGTGCTGAGATTACAGATGTGTGCTACTGAGCTTTGCCTTATTGATGAATCTATAACCACTTTTTTTTTTTTTGAGACAGGGTCTCACTATGTCACCCTGGGTAGAGTGCTGTGGTGTCATAGCTCACAGCAACATCCAACTCTTGGGTTTAAGTGGTCCTCTTGCCTTAGCCTCCCAAGTAGCTGGGACTACAGGAGCCCACCACAATGCCTGGCTATTTTTTTTTTTTTTTTTGGTTGCAGTCGTCATTGTTGTTTAGTAGGCCCAGGCTGGGCTTGAACCCGCCAATCTCAGTGTATGTGTCTGGAACCCTACTCACTGAACTACGGGCAGCAAGCCTATATTCTCTTTTTGAGAGGAAAAAACTTTTGCAGGTAATTTTTGAGAAACCTTGTAATTATTTTAATTTCATTAAATTTTTTAATTTTGGCAAACAAAAATGTACCATCTTTAGTGTTTTTCTTTCTTTCTTTCTTTCTTTTTTTTGAGACAGAGTCTCACTTTATTGCCCTTGGTAGGGTGCCGTGGCATCACACAGCTCACAGCAACCTCCAACTCCTGGGTTTAGGCAATTCTTTTGCCTCAGCCTCCTGAGCTGGGACTACAGGAGCCCGCGACAATGCCCAGTTATTCCTTTTTTTTTTTTTTTTTTTTGAGATAGAGTCTCACTATGTCACTCTAGGTAGAGTGCTGTGACACAATAACTTCAGCACACTCAAACTCTTGGGTTTATGAGAGTCTTTTGCCTTAGCCTCCCAAATAGCTGGGCACTTTCAGTGTTTCTAAGTTAACATAAAAGACTTAAGGTTTGTTCTTGTCATTGGATATGGCAAGATGTACTCTTTTATTTTTTTTGTAGAGACAGAGCCTCACTTTACTGCCCTCGGTAGAGTGCCATGGCGTCACACGGCTCACAGCAATTTCCAGCTCTTGAGCTTATGTGACTCTCTTGCCTCAGCCTCCCGAGCAGCTGGGACTACAGGCACCCACCACAACGCCCGGCTATTTATTTGTTGCAGTTTGGCTGGGGCTGGGTTTGAACCCACCACCCTCGGTATATGGGCCCAGCGCCCTACCGACTGAGCCACAGGCGCCGCCCAACTTACAAATATTTTCAGCCATTTATAAGGTGGCATTTTTACTCTATATACTGTTTTCTTGGATGTGTGAGAATGCTGAAATTTGATGAGTTCTAAGTGGTTTTGTTGTTGTTGTTGCTGTTGCTTATGCATTTGAAATCATATCAGAGAAAACAGTGCCAAGATGGATGTTTTGATCTATTCTCCTATTTGTCCTGAAAAGAGTTTTGTTAGTTACATTATTTATGTATTTGTTTATTTTTTGAAACAGTCTCGCTATGTCACCCTCAGTAGAGTGCTATGGCTTCACAGCTCACAGCAACCTCTAACTCTTGGACTTAAGTGATTCACTTGCCTCAGCCTCCTGAATAGCTGGGACTACAAGCCCCCACCACAATGCCCAACTATTTTTTGTTGTAGTTGTCACTGTTGTTTGACAGGCCTGGCCTGGGTTCGAGCCCACTAGCTCTGGTGTATGTGGCTGGCACCCTACCCACTGCACTACAGATGCCAAGCCTATAATTTATATTTCTTATGTTGTACATATTTAATCTGTTTAAAATATATTTTGTGTATGGTGCAAGAAATTGGTCCCACTTTATTTTTTTCATGTACATATGCAGTTTCGACATTGTTTATTGAAGATACTACCTTTTGTGTGTGTATTCATGGTCCTCTTATGGAAGATTATGTGATCATATTCATAGAAATTTATTTGTGGTCTCCCTATTCTGTCCCATCATCTACATATCTATCTTGGTGACAGTACCACGTTGGTATTTCTTAGTTGTAGCTTTCTAATACATTTGACATCAGGAAGTATGTTGTATCTTTTTCTTTTCTTTGAGGCAGAGTCTTGCTCTGTCACACTAGAGTGTAGTGGCATCATCACAGCTCATCACAATAGAGTGCAGTGGCATCATCATAGCTCACTGCAATGTCAAACTCATGGGATAAAGCAATCCTCCTGTTTCAGCCTACAAAGTAGCTGTGACTACAGGTATCCACCATCATGTCTGTAGTTGTTTGTATATTTCTGTAGAGATGGAATATTACTGTTGCTCAGGCTCGTTTTGAACTTGTGACATCAACTGATTCTCCTACAGTGCTGTGATTACAGATGCGAGCCATTCCTGCCACCAGTTCTTTGTTCTTTTTAAATAATATTTGACTAGTTATAGTTTCTAAACGAATTGTAGGAACTTTTTTTTGTGTGTGTGTGGTTTTTGGCCGGGGCTGGGTTTGAACCTGCCATCTCTGGCATATGGGACCGGTGCCCTACTCCATGAGCCAAAGGCGCCGCCCTGTAGGAACTTTTAATAACTGGCAGAACATATACTTTGGGGATTTTGATAGAGGTTATACTGAATTTGTTCATCGTGTGGGTAGTATACATATTCTAACAACATCAAACTATGTAATCTTTGACCTAAAAATGTTTCAAGACTGTGTTTTATGTCCTTTTTCTTTTTCCATTTCCCTGTTATTATTCTCCTTTTTATTTCTGGATGCATTTCATTTTGATCAGAAGAGATATAATTTTACTCATCTTAAATTTTATTAGATTTGTTATGTGTCTTAAAAGAAGGCACCTGTGTGGGCTGGCAGGTTAAAACCCAGCCCCCCCAAAATAGCCAAGCATTGTGGCGGGTGCCTGAAGTCCCATATACTTGGGAGACTTAGGCACGAGAATTGCTTAAGCCCAAGATTTTGAGGTTGCTGTACAAAATGAGACTATCTGAAATACAAACAAACAGATAAATATTAAACTCACATTAAAAAGGACAAGAAGGCCCCTGTGTGACTGGAAAAATTGCATATTTTCCTGCTTTGGGGTATAGAGTTTGTTAGATCTAATTCGTATGTTCAAGTTTTCTATTTTGTTACTGATCTTTCATTTAATTTTTAAATTGATTATTAAAAGATCCATCTTTCTTCATTTAGAAAGGCAGTTTCCTGGACAAAGTTTCTATGCTTTGACATTTTTGTTCTTTGATCACTTTCATGATAGCACCCAACTCTTTTTTTTATTTGGAAGGATTGTGTTGATTAATCCACTAGTAATTTTACAATTGAGAAGACTGTGGCAAAGCCTTTAACTGGTGCTCAAACCTTTCTTCAAACAAGAAAATTCATACTGGAGAGGAATCTGAAAAATGTAAATAATGTGGCAAAGTTTTCAACTAGTTCTCAGCCCTTACTAAATAGAGGAGAAATCATACCAGAGTGAAATCCTAATAATGTAAAAAATGTGCCAAAGCCATATGCCAGTAGTCACAGTTTTCTGTACTTAATAGAATTCATGTCAAAGAGAAACTATAATTATGAAGAATGTGAGAAGCTTTTAACTTGTGCTCAAATCTTTTTATAAGTAAAAAATTTATGCCAGATGCTTGGTTCCTGTAGCTCAGTGATTAGGGCCTGACCACATATACCTGGGCTGGCAGGTTCAAACCAGCCCAGGCTTGCCAAACAACAGTGACAATTACAACATATAAATACCCAGGTATTGTGGTGGGTGCCTGTAGTCCCAGCTACTTGGGAGACTGAGTGAGGCAACAGAATCGCTTGTGGCCTGGTGTTTGAGTTTGCTGTGAGCTGTGATGCCATGGCACTCTGCTGAGGGTGAAATAGTGAAACTCAAAAAAACCGATTTTTTTTGTACCAGAGAAAATTCAAACAAAGATGAAAAACATGGCAAATCAGTACTCACACTTTCCAGTACATAAAAGAATTTTACCAATGTGGAGATTGTGACATCTTTAAATATTTCTCATGCTTTTCTAATCGTAATTCCTAGAGGAGCAATACTATACAAATGTTAATCATGTCTCAAAACTTTGAAATTGTGTTAATAGTGTCAGGCAGGGCCAAGAAGAGACAGAAGCAAATGGTACTAGGAGACCTTTGTATGTAACAGGAGGAACAAATTGGCCAGAAGGGACTTCTAAGAAGAAAAAGTATCTTTTCAAGAATGCTTCCAAAGGGCGAGCAGATGTTTGATCTACAAAAATAAGTATTCTAGGTAAAGCGTCCACAAAGTAAAGATATGGCCAAGGCCATAAAAGGGGTCTTTGGAGCATGCATACAAGTTAGGTGACAGTAGTTTCAAGGGACCCATCTTCATTGACATTGTAAAACTTACACACACTATGAATACCATGAAAACTTTTGAAAATTACCTTACAGGGATAGAACATGTGAGGACTCTCCATTCTAGAAATGTTCCCCCTTTACAAAATAAAAAAGAAATCATATTTCTTTTAGACTCCATCACTTAACATAGAATTTAGAAATCAGCATAAAGGGGAAAAATCTTATTAAACCCAGGGTCTTCTCCACTAGACAGGGTTCATGTGGTCCTTTTCTGGAGTGCACTATGCTTTAATAATTTTTTTCGTTTTACATACCTGTGTCTTCTTGGTCTGCTCATTTGTTCCATTGTCATGGTACCACTAAGCTTTCCTTTAGACTTCATACCAAACACCAGGGAACACATAACTGACTCTGGAATTTCTCAGAAGAAAAAGCTTTACGGTTGCAAAGGAAAAATCTCAATTATGTATGCTAGTTGTGACCTAATTGGTTTTTTTGACAATCTCATAACAGCAATAACTGTCTTCAAGGACCGTTCAGACCCTGTGCTCCCTAAATACCCTAACTAGTAGAAAACATGTAAGAGAATTTCTGGGAGTACCTGAATCACAGAATTTGAATCACTTGATTTGGCAACAAAGGAAAACTCTCATATGAAACATAAGGTAAAATTAAACTTTTGATATGTGGAAGGAAGCTACAAAAAGCCTTTCAGGGACTAAAGGAAGACTTGACCTGTGTTCTGGCTTTGGGAATACCTAATTTAGACAAACCCTTTCTATTGTATATGGATGGAAAAAAGAAAGACAGTGTAGAAGTTTTAGTACAGGAATTTAAAAGAGAGTTGTGGCTGGTGGAATATTTCTCTACATATCTATTCCCAGGAACCAAGTTCTGGCCCCATTGTCTAAGGGTGTTGACTGCTGCAGCAACCATGGAAGACCAGTGTTTTTCACCCCTTTTTTATTTCAGGACACACTTTTTAAACTTCTGTGGCACACTTACATTAAGTTAATTTTAAAAGGTAAAAAAAAAATACATTTTTTGATTTTTTTTTTATTAACACAAACAAAATAAAGCCCCTGATGCAGTGACTCTTGCCTGTGATCCTAGCACTCTGGGAGGCTGAGGCAGGTGCATTGCTTAAGCTCAGGAGTTCATGACAAGCCTAAGCAAAGGTAAGATACTGCCTCTGTTGAAAATAGACAAAACCAAATCAGGCATAATAGGGCATTCCTATATTCCTGAAGTCCAGTGTAGGCTAGAGGATCTCTTGAGTCTAAGAGTTTAAGATTGCTATGAAGTATGATGACATCACAACTGTCTACCCAGGGCAACAGAGTGAGACTCTGTCTCAAAACACACACACACAGAAAAATAAAACGTACTGTGTAGGGCAAAAATATGAAAGAAAATTATTTATTTATTCAATTTTTTAAGACCGTCTAACTTTGTCACCCTCCATAGTGTCCTGGTGCATCACAGCTCACAGCAACCTCAAACTCTTGGGCTCAGGTGATTATCTTGCCTCAGCCACGCAAATAGCTGTGTTTACAGGTGCCAGCCACCACGCCCAACAATTTTTAGAGATGAGGTGTTGCTCTTGCTCAGGTTGGTTTCAAAACTGTGAGCTCAGGCAATCTAACTGCTTTGGCGTTCCAAAGTGCTAGGGTTACAGGTGTGATCCCCTATGCCCAGCCTAAAATTATTTCTCATAATTTGTAATAAAAAGATGACAAAAAAAAATTTTTTTTTGCAGTTTTTTTGGCTGGGGCTGGGTTTGAACCCGCCACCTCTGGTATATGGGGCTGGCGCCCTGCTCCTTTGAGCCATAGGCGCCACCCAAAAGATGACAAAATTTTTTAAAAATACTTATCATATTTATTTATTTTTCTCTTTATTATTATTTAACATTAATAGGATACCTAGAGTTGACTTTTTTAAAGATTATCTCCACTGCAATGTGAAATTTTCAAAGGCATACTCTTAAATCTCCCTGAAAGGATTCTTTTTTTTTTTTTTTTTAATTTTTTTATTAAATCATAACTGTATACAATGATATGATTATGGGGCATCATACACTCACTTCATAAACCATTTGACACATTTTTATCACAGTGGTTAACATAGCCTTTCTGGCGTTATCTCAGTTACTGTGCCAAAACATTTACATTCTACATTTACCAAGTTTCGCAAATACCCCTGTAATATGCACCAAAGGTGTGATCCCACCGATTCCCCTCCCTCTACCCACTCCCTGAAAGGATTCTAGCTGTGATCAATTTTTGTTTTTGAAACTACTCATTGCTGAAAAGCTTGCTTCACACAAATATGATGTTGAGCATGAAAGAGGTATTTTTATTGCTTTTTTGGTATTATTTCAAAATTTACCTTTGAGAGATAACCAAAAGGTTGCAATAACTGTTGTTGAACACTTTAATTGCATCTACTTGTCATTTCTCATTTCTGTCAACCTTTCCTCTCCTGTAATATTTTAATTTGCTGACACAGACACACATAAAAAAAAGGGATTTCTTACTCAGTCTAGAGATACTATATTAAGGACAGTGGCAGGAATTTTTTCTTTTCAAAATATGTATAAAATAAAAAAAAATTGTGTACAGTGAATCTAAAGTTTGTAAAATGTGTGCAATCATATTTTTATCCAGCTTATACCTTTCCACTAGCTCAAACATTTTGACTGCATGCTCTCTTTTATTTATTTTTATTTTTATTTTTATTTTTTTGAGACAGAGCCTCAAGCTGTTGCTCTGGTAGAGTGTTGTGGCATCACAGCTCACAGCAACCTCCAGCTCTTGGGCTTAGGTGATTCTTTTGCCTCAACCTCCCAAGTAGATGGGACTACAGGTGCCCGTCCCAAAGCCTGGCGATTTTTTTGTTGTAGTTTGGTAGGGGTCGGATTCAAACTCTCCACCTTTTAGTACATGGTGCTGGCGCCCTACTCATTGAGCCACAGTCATCCACCAATTCATAAAATCTTGATAGAATTTTTCCTGGAGATAACCATCTCATTTCCATACGCAATAAGATCTTCATGTGAGAAGCATCCATTGAGGAACATACTTCTGCAAATAGTCTTGATTCCAATGCCCTTGTTTTTATATAATTTATAATTTTAATAGTTTTTTGTATGAGCTTTTTAAATTTGGGCACTACTAATTTTGATGATACCACTTCTGTTAATAGAAAACTGTGTCAAAGGAAGTTTGGGATTTTTTTGTGCAAGCCTAGCAAATCCCTTTACTCCTCTGAACACAGACAGCATTCCAGCCATACAAATACTTAATCAGGAATTCCAAGACAAGTTATTAGAATTAATGTAATTGCCAATAAAATCAAAAATATCTTGGTCCTTTGTTATCATCTGCAGTGGTTGACAAAATAGAAACTATTTTATGATTTCTTCTTTAGAGAAACATCTAATGAATGCTAAAAGCTGGGGCTTACCACTGACGTGAGCAGATTAATCCAATGGAATTGCAGACCTGTACATCTTTGCAGTGAGATATTATTTGAGACTTTATACTTTCAAATAAATTCTTAACATGCTAAATATTTTTTAAATTTGAAAGCAGAATTTTTAGAATTTCCTTTTCCTATACTCTATTGTTTTAACAATTGCATAGCAGGCTGGTAAAATAAGGGATTCTGCACTACTAGGAGATTTCATTTTTCTAGCTACAATTTCTGTAACTGAGTGATTGCCTTCTTGTGCATATTTGGTCCATATATTTGCTTCTTTAGTATAACAAAGTGCAAGTCATTTGAAATTTTTCATCAGCTTTTCAGACAAGTGGGAATGTCTCAGTTGTAAATGTCTCTTTAATTTGCTAAGAACCAGAGATTAATATGCCAATGTTAATGTTTCCCCACAAATTATTATTCATGTGGACATGGTGGATTTCTTTTACTATATATGAAACAAATATTAAATATTTTCCACTATTTTGACAACTAGTTGTTTTTAATTTAGTCACTCAGGTACTGCATGAAACAGTATTTAACACACTAGTGTCATCTTCTAATTTTTGTTTCTTTTTTTTTTTATTTTTTATTTTTTTTTTAATTTTTTTATTAAATCATAACTGTATACAATGATATGATTATGGGGCATCATATACTCACTTCATAAACCATTTGACACATTTTTATCACAGTGGTTAACATAGCCTTTCCGGCGTTATCTCAGTTACTGTGCCAAAACATTTACATTCTACATTGACCAAGTTTCGCAAATACCCCTGTAATATGCACCACAGGTGTGATCCCACCGATTCCCCTCCCTCTACCCACCCCCCCCTTTCCCACTTCCCCCTGTTGTTAAGTTGTAGCTGGGTTATAGCTTTCATGTGAGAGTCCCAAATTAGTTTCATAGTAGGGCTGTGTACATTGGGTATTTTTTCTTCCATTCTTGGGATACTTTACTAAGAAGAATATGTTCCAGCTCCATCCATGTAAACATGAAAGAGGTAAAGTCTCCATCTTTCTTTAAGGCTGCATAGTATTCCATGGTATACATATACCACAATTTATTAATCCATTCGTGGATGGATGGGCACTTCGGCTTTTTCCATGACTTAGCAATTATGAATTGGGCTGCAATAAACATTCTGGTACAAATATCTTTGTTATGTTGTGATTTTTGGTCTTCTGGGTATATGCCCAGCAGAGGAATTACAGGATTGAATGGCAGATCTATTTTTAGATCTCTGAGTGTTCTCCATATATCTTTCCAAAAGGAATGTATTAATTTGCATTCCCACCAGCAGTGCAGAAGTGTTCCCTTTTCTCCGCATCCACGCCAACATCTCTGGTCTAGAGATTTTGTGATATAGGCTAGTCTCATTGGAGTTAGATGATATCTCAAAGTAGTTTTGATTTGCATTTCTCTGATGATTAAAGATGATGAGCATTTTTTCATATGTCTGAAGGCCGTGCGCCTGTCTTCTTCAGAGAAGTTTCTCTTCAAATCCCTTGCCCAGCCTGCGATGGGATCCCTTGTTTTTTTCTTGCTGATGCGTTTGAGTTCTCTGTGGATTCTGGTTATTAAACCTTTGTCAGAGTTATACCCTGCAAATATCTTCTCCCATTCTGAGGGCTGTCTGCTTGCTCTGCTTACTGTGTTCTTAGCTGTGCAGAAGCTTTTTAGTTTGATCAAGTCCCAGTAGTGTATTTTTGAAGCTGCTTCAATTGCCCGGGGGGTTCTCCTCATGAAATACTCACCCAGACCAATTTCTTCAAGGGTTTTCCCTGCATTCTCCTCTAGTATTTTTATAGTTTCATGTCTTAAGTTTAAATCTTTAATCCAATGAGAGTCTATATTAGTTAAAGGTGAAAGATGTAGGTCCAATTTCAGTCTTCTGCAGGTTGCCAGCCAGTTCACCCAGCACCATTTGTTAAATAGGGAATCTTTTCCCCACTGAATGTTTTTAATTGGCTTGTCAAAAATCAAATAGCGGTAAGTAGCTGGATTCATCTCTTGGTTCTCTATTCTATTCCAGATATCTACTTCTCTGTTTTTGTGCCAATACCATGCTGTTTTGATCACTATCGATTTGTAGTAAAGTCTGAGGTCTGGTAGTGTGATTCCTCCTGTTTTGTTTTTATTTCTGAGTAATGTCTTGGCTATTCGAGGTTTTTTCTGATTCCATATAAAACGAAGTAATGTTTTTTCAAGATCTTTAAAATATGACAGTGGAGCTTTAATAGGGAGTGCGTTGAAAGTATATATTGCTTTGGGTAGTATGGACATTTTGATAATGTTGATTCTTCCTAGCCATGAGCATGGTATGTTTTTCCATTTGTTAACATTTTCAGCTATTTCTTTTCTTAGAGTTTCATAGTTCTCTTTATAGAGATCTTTCACGTCTTTTGTTAGGTAAATTCCCAAATATTTCATCTTCTTTGGCACTACTGTGAATGGGATAGAGTCCTTAACTGCTTTTTCAGTTTGACTGTTGTTGGTGTATATAAAGGCTACCGATTTATGAATGTTGATTTTGTAACCTGAGACGCTGCTGTATTCCTTGATCACTTCTAGGAGTTTTGTAGTAGAGTCCCTAGTGTTTTCCAGATACACAATCATATCATCTGCGAAGAGCGAGAATTTGATCTCTTCTGACCCTATATGGATACCCTTGATCGCCTTTTCTTCCCTAATTGCGGTGGCTAAAACTTCCATTACAATGTTGAAAAGCAATGGAGACAATGGGCAGCCTTGTCTGGTTCCTGATCTGAGTGGAAATGATTCCAATTTAACTCCATTCAATATAATATTGGCTGTGGGTTTGCTGTAGATAGCCTCTATCAGTTTAAGAAAAGTCCCTTCTAGACCAATTTTCTTGAGTGTTCTGATCATGAAGGGATGCTGGATATTATCAAAAGCTTTTTCTGCATCAATTGAGAGAATCATATGGTCTTTGTTTTTTAATTTGTTTATGTGCTGAATTACATTTATAGATTTACGTATATTGAACCAGCCTTGAGACCCTGGGATAAAACCAACTTGGTCATGATGTATAATTTGTTTGATGTGTTGCTGGATTCTGTTTGTTAGGATCTTGTTGAATATTTTTGCATCTATATTCATTAGTGATATTGGTCTATAATTTTCTTTTCTTGTTGGGTCTTTTCCTGGTTTGGGGATCAGGGTGATATTTGCTTCATAGAACGTGTTGGGTAGTCTTCCTTCTTTTTCTACATTTTGGAACAGGTTGAGTAATATAGGTACTAATTCCTCTTTAAAGGTTTGGTAGAATTCTGATGTGAAACCATCTGGTCCCGGGCTTTTCTTTTTAGGGAGGTTTTGTATAGTTGATGCTATTTCTGAACTTGATATGGGTCTGTTCAACATTTCCACTTGATTCTGGTTAAGTCTTGGAAGGTGGCGTGCTTCCAAGTATCGGTCTATTTCCTTCAGATTTTCATATTTCTGAGAATAAAGTTTCTTGTAATATTCATTAAGGATTTTTTGGATTTCTGATGAGTCTGTGGTTATTTTGTCTTTGTTGTTTCTGATTGATGATATTAGAGATTTTACTCTTTTTTTCCTGATTAGGTTGGCCAGAGGTTTATCTATTTTATTGACCTTTTCAAAAAACCAGCTTTTTGATTTATTGATCTGTTGTATTATTCTTTTGTTTTCAATTTCATTTAATTCTGCTCTAATTTTGGTTATTTCTTTTCTTCTACTGGGTTTGGGGTTGGAATGTTCTTCCTTTTCCAGTTGCGTGAGGTGTCCCATTAAGTTGTTAACTTCCTCTCTTTCCGTTCTCTTGAGGAAGGCTTGCAGTGCTATAAATTTTCCTCTTAGAACTGCCTTTGCAGTGTCCCAGAGGTTCTGATAGCTTGTGTCTTCATTGTCATTTTGTTCCAAAAAATTGGTGATTTCTTTCTTAATCTCATCTCTGACCCAGCTATCATTCAGCATAAGGTTATTTAACTTCCATGTTTTTGTATGGGTATGCAGATTCCTGTTGTTACTCAATTCAAGTTTTATTCCATGATGGTCCGAGAAGATGCATGGAATAATTTCTATTCCTTTAAATTGACTGAGGTTAGACTTGTGACCTAAAATGTGATCAATTTTGGAGTAAGTTCCGTGGGCTGATGAGAAGTATGTGTATTCAGTTTTGTTGGGATGAAATGTTCTGTAGATGTCTGCTAAATCTAAATACTGGATGGTTAGGTTTAAATCTAAGATTTCTTTGCTCAGCTTCTTTCTGGAGGATTGATCCAACACTGCCAAGGGAGTGTTGAAATCTCCAACGATTATGGAGCTGGAGGAAATCAAGTTACTCATGTCTGTTAGAGTTTCTCTTATAAATTGAGGTGCATTCTGGTTGGGTGCATAGATATTAATAATTGAGATCTCGTCATATTGAGTATTACCCTTAACAAATATGAAGTGACCATTCTTGTCCTTCCTTACTTTTGATGGTTTAAAGCCTACTGTATCTGCAAATAAAATTGCAACACCTGCTTTTTTCTGATTACCATTTGCCTGAAATATGGATGACCATCCTTTCACCCTGAGTCTGTATTTGTCTTTTAAGTTGAGATGTGACTCTTGTATGCAACAAATATCTGGCTTAAGTTTTTGTATCCAGTCAGCTAACCTATGCCTCTTTAGAGGACAGTTTAAGCCATTCACATTGATGGAGAGTAAGGATAAGTCTGGTGGAATTTTGGGTATCGAGTTTTTCAAAGGTCCAGTGGACATTTTTAATCCTTTCGCCAGTGTGGAAGTTGGAGTTTGATCCGAAGTTTCTGAGTGAGTTTACTTTTGTGGTATAGGATTGGGTTGGTCATTGTGGAGGATAGGTCTGAGAACATCCTGAAGAGCTGGTTTACTTATGGCAAATTTTTTCAACATATGAATGTCATTGAAGTATTTAATTTCTCCATCATAGATGAAACTCAGTTTAGCTGGATACAAGATCCTGGGTTGAAAGTTTTTTTGCTTTAGGAGATTAAAAGTTGATGACCAGCCTCTTCTTGCTTGAAAAGTTTCAGCAGAGAGATCTGCAGTTATTCTAATATTCTTACCTTTGTACGTTATAGTTTTCTTTCGCCGGGCTGCTTTGAGAATCTTCTCTTTCATGTTAACTTTAGTGAAGCTAATTATGATATGTCTGGGAGATGGCTTTTTGGGGTTGAATCGTGCTGGGGTTCTGAAGCTGTCTGCTATCTGAATTTCAGATTCTCTAGGCATGTCTGGAAAATTTTCTTTCATAATTTCATGTAGAAGGGCCTCTGTGCCCTTGGCTGCCACGTCATCAGCCTCCGAAATTCCTATAACCCTTATGTTATTTTTTTTCGAATTATCTGAGAGCTCTCTGAGTGAGTGATCCGTTTTTGCTCTCCATTTCTCTTCCTCTTTGAGAGATTGGGAGCGTTCGAAGACTTTATCTTCAATGTCAGAAATCCTTTCTTCTGCTTGCTCCATTCTGTTACTGAGGGATTCTACTGTATTTTTCATATCTTTGAGGGCTGTAAGTTCTTGTTTCAGTGTGTCTAAGTCTTTGGTGGTTTTGTCTTTAAATTCGTTAAATTCTTGAGACAGTTTTTGAATTTCTCCTCGAATTCCTAATTCCATTTTATTAATCTTGTCTGCAAACCAAATTCTGAATTCGACTTCTGACATCTCAGCCAGTTGTTTATGAATGGGATCTTCAATCACATCTGCCGTATCTTTTCTTGGGGGGGTTGATCTATTCTGGTTATTCATGTTACCAGAGTTTTTCCGCTGATTCCGCCCCATGGTTTACTCCCTTTGGTTTTTCCCCTGGGGTTTTATCGAGGGCCCGTACAGTGTTGTGGCCTGAGAAACTGGGGCCCTGTCTGGTGTGGTGGAGCAAAGTGGTTCTGTCTTGTTTTCAGCTGGTTTCTGTTCGATCCTATTGCAACTTCTACTCTGGCTTGAAGTCTCAGCTGTGTGAAAAAATCAGCAATTAAGTCACCCCGCCTGCCCACCTCTGGCCCCAGTTGGAAAAGGAGAATGAAACCTTCCTACAATCGCACACCCAGGGCACCACCTGAAAAGTCCTCAGTCTATTAGCCCAGTTCAAAAGGTCCGAATCAACTGTCTCAATCGGCACTTGTCTCGGGTGGAAGGGTTCAAGAGGTCTCTGGGAACTGGATCACAGGGGCCTGGTGACTCCTCTGAGACAGCTCACCCCAGTGCAGCGTGGAGTCAGGAGGAGCCACCCCGCAAACAGAGCAGTCTGGGAAGGTTGACGTCTCCTTCCCCACTTTGCCCCTCCGTCAGACCCAGTCATTGGTATCTCTGCAGATGGCTAACCCAGTTGCCTGCAGTGAACAGACACTCCAGGGGTTTGCACCTGCCTGAATCGCGAGGAAGTCTGCCAGGCCCCCGCAGACTGCCGCTATCTAGCAGGAGGAGATGGGGCCTGACATCTTTGAGTGTTTGATGCAGGTGATGGGAAGGAGGTGTTCACTCAGGCTTAGCCCCGTCCCTGATGGATGCTGCTAACAGAACAGAACAGAACAGACAACTTTGTGAGGTTCTGTCTCTGTTCCTGTCGTCGCCTACATGAGACGGGCTGTTTTGAGTTCAAACGTCTTTGCTGCTGGAGAATTGCGTCTGAACACCTCTCTGGGTCGGCCCCGCCCTGGATCCATTTCTTTTTCTTAAAGATTTTTTTTTTTTTTTTTTGTAGAGACAGAGTCTCACTTTATGGCCCTCGGTAGAGTGCCATGGCATCACACAGCTCACAGCAACCTCCTACTCCTGGGCTTAAGCGATTCTCTTGCCTCAGCCTCCCAAGAAGCTGGGACTACAGGTGCCCACCACAACCCCTGGCTATTTTTTGGTTGCAGTTTGGCCGGGGCCGGGTTTGAACCCACCACCCTCGGTATGTGGGGCGGGTGCCTTACTGACTGAGCCACAGGTGCTGCTCTTTCTTAAAGACTTTAATTTAGAAAATTTTGTGGTTTGGCGCCTGTAGCACAGTGGTTATGGCACCAGCCACATATACTGAGGGTGGTGGGTTTGAACCTGGTTCCAGCCAGCTAAACAACTGCAACAAAAAATAGCTGGGTGTTGTGGTGGGAGCCTGTAGTCCCAACCACTTGGGAAGCTGAGGCAAGAGAGTTGCTTGAACCCAAGAGTCTGAGGTTGCTGTGAGCTGTAACACCAGGGTACTCTACCAAGGGCAACATAGTGATACTCTGTCTCAAAAAAAAATTTTTTTTGTATGTGTTTTTTCTGCCTCTTTGAAATGTAAGTACATTATCTTACCAGATAAATACACTTCCTGGCTCCTTTTTGAATTCAAGTCTGTCTTTTTCCTGGGCCCAGGACTCATTGCTTTGAAATATAAATATTCCAGGATGTAGCAACCTTTGTCAGAGTTCCTGTTGTGGTGCAGGACCTCCTGTTAGTGTGCTCCAACTCCTTGTTTGAAACGATCTTCCATCATGTGAACAAGTGAAGTTTTTTTTTCCCTCCTTTAAATATAGTTCAGTACAAACACAAATGGTCTTTCCAATAACAAGTTTAAGTTAGGGTGAACTATACATAACCAGTGGTGCTGTCAAGTCTTCTAAGTGAGGACTAATTATGGTGGCTTCTTTGATCTCAGCAATCTCTGAAATGAACATCACATTTTGTTATAATTGTGTAATGTGGCAGTTCATTTTCTGTCTACCATTTTGAAGGTTATTTTGGAGTTGGAAAGAATTGTTTGTCATTATAAAGTATTTTTACACACCATCCAGAGTTACCAGATATGACATAAACACAGAAGGGTCCCATTGAATGTTAGTCTAGGGGGCATTTTCATCTCAGCCTACCTGTCATAGCACTCAATTGTGTCCCAAATAATGAAGCCACAATGGTCTGTCTGCCTATTTTCAATATCTATTCTTGAGCATTTGTAGTACACAGCATTACAAAAAGTGCCCTACAGTCACAAAATTTAGGGGAAATGGGAAATTATAGCTCTATGTTGTACCTTTATTTGCAAAGTAGTTTTTAACAAATTCCATAAAACATTTAAAAAGTATTCCCTATGGCTTGGCCACTTCTTATAAAATTGATATTATTAGACTTGCAACTGATCCAGATAATGTGAGGCTAGAAATTCAACCTGGATCACATATGTGCATGGAATACAGAATTTCCACTTTTCCATTTTTCATTGTCCCTAATTCCCCTGAACGTACACAGGGCCCGAGCTGCATCCAAACTTGTCCTAGCCTCGAATTTGCAGTTTGCAATTTTTTTCTTTTTTCTTTCTTTTTTTTTTTGTAGAGACAGAGTCTCACTTTATGTACCTCAGTAGAGTGCCATGGCCTCACACATCAACCTCCAACTCCTGGGCTTAAGCGATTCTCTTGCCTCAGCCTCCCGAGTAGCTGGGACTACAGGCGCCCACCACAATGCCCGGCTATTTGCAGTTTGCAATTTTTAATCCAGGTTTTTATTCAGATACTACTTCTTTCTGTCAGCTCTAGACACTTTAAAGGGTCAGAGACAATGCTATGTTTCAAGATTGTGGTGGATGGTCTTCCCTGGAAAAAGAGGATTTGTATTGTTAAAAAAAAGTGTTGGGAAAAAATAAATACATAAATAAAAGGTTTGGCTGGTGTGGTGGCTGGCACTTATAATGACCACACTGTGGGAAGCTGAAGGTGATGGATTGCTTGAGGTCAGGAATTCGAGACCAGTCTCAGCAAGAACAAGACTTTGTCTCTAAAAAATCTAGCTTGGCATTGTGGTGGGCTTCTGTAGTCCCAGCTACTTAGGAGGCTGAGACAAGGATATCGCTTGAGCCCAGGAATTGGAGGTTGCTATTAGCTGTGATGGCCATAGTACTCTGCGAATGGAGACTAAGTGAGACTCTGTATTAAAAAAGATAAATAAAAGTGTTGAGCAGAAGGGACTCTGTGCTGTGTTTATTTTCTCCAGCTGAGTGTTACCTGTAGTCTAGGAGAAGAAACACCAGCAATATGTGAAATTGTCAAGGAAGCCACTTCGTACACCCACTTACAACAAGCAAAATCTAAGGCAAACCCAAGGTTTACTAATCATATCTGAAGCCAAATTCAACATATAAGAGTTGTTGGAAGAAAATACAGTTTCTTCAAGAGCAACATGGGGAGATGGCTCAATAATGTTGGAAAGACCACCTCATGTTCCTCAGCTGACCAAAAGGTGGTGAATGCCAAAAGAAGCTTGGGAAACTATGTGCAGGAGCTTTCTATGTGTAGGTCCCCCCTTTACACAGATTCTATTAGTCTGGTTTGTGTCATCCACATGGTTTTTACTAATTTCTCTCCCAGGTGATGCTAAGGGTAAACCAATGTCCAGCATGAGAGTTTTAAAATGTGTTGAACCTTTTTTCCCAAGGGAGGTCACAGGGCCTGCCCTGCTTATGCTTCATGGGGATAGGACAGCACCACCAACATTCCATTGTCATGGCTGAAATTGCTAGCTGGGGAGGGCACCTGAGTGCAAGAAAGATGAAACTCACACTTTGGTGTCTATGTGGAAGCTCCTTGTTCCTGACTGTTTTTGGCCTATAGATGTGGTGGGAGCAGGTGAAGGGGTTGTTCTGATGCCTTTAAAGCTATATTTCCAAGATGCAGGTAGAATATATGTCTGGGTAATCTCACCTGAGAAGGAAATCAAGGGCAGGCAGGGAAAGACAAAGTGTTGTGCCCAGGAGTTCAACAAAGACCACATTGTCAAATAAGTTAAATTTATTCTTTTACTAGATAATTAAAAACAAAACCACAAAACAAAGCTCTGGGTGAATAAGCTGACTGAATGCTTGACCTTTAACAAACCATCTGGAGGCAGTCATTTGTCTTAGGGAGTAATCTGGAAATTCCTTAGACATACAAGTGCCTGCCTGCAGACTTGCCCCCATGAAGCCAGGCCTTTAGTCATTTGCTACGTGACCACACCTGTACCCACTTATGGAATTCTATACAGGTTTTTTCCTTCGTTACTCACAAAAGACTTTAAACTTATTCTCTCAGAATGGAACTGTTTAAACGTTTATTTATAGGCTTTACACCTATAATTCCACCTCTCTTTTTTATTGTGGTTTTGGGCATTCATATCACTCATAATTAATGCAAAAATTGCAATGTCTTTCATTTTCTTGTTTCACTTCATTGACTCTCTTACACACAATATATAAAATTAAACACAAAATTAATTACAATGCAAAGAACCCTAGAGAACTTCCAATTAAACCTTTACTCATTGGTAGTGGGTTCATTTGTTCTATTCCATCAGCAATTTCTTTTAAAAAAGAATGTCCATCAACTTTTTCTAATTTATGCTGAAAAGTAAAATCAACTTCATGTCGCAAATTACCAATATCAGCGGTGAAATTTTCATGATTTAACAAATGTTTTTTCACTTTTTCCCAAAGGAACTTAGTTTCATTATACATAGCAGGGTTAATACAAAAAGATGTCATATTCTAATCACATTTAAATTTTATCTGCTTCTTCAAACTAACCAATTCATCTCCTAACATAACAACAGCTTGTTCCAAATCAGACAATTCATTGTATTTTTCAGTGTCAATTTGTTTTCTGGTAGTCCACAATTGTTCAGAGTTCTTATACTAATTGGCCACAAAGTTCTGAGTTTTATAGTTCTCCATTAATGAACACCAGCTGTTACAGCTGTAGCAGTAACAGCAATGATCCCTCAAATGGTAGCAATGAACAGGCTGATGAAATGTCTGCTTTTCTTCAGGATCTTATCTACTAAAAGTTGTAGGATTGAGAGCGCTGGGGATTCTTGCCAAGGTTTGGTCAGGTTAATCAGCAGCCATACTCTGGTGAGAGCTCTCAGCATATATAGTTGTTCCTTAGATGGATTAAAACTCAAATAATTGTTACTACAAGTAAACATTTCACAAATGGGACAAAACAATTCTCCAATTACTTTGTTCCAAGTAACATGTCCTTTTAACCACACAAAAGGTAATTGTAAACAAGCTTGAATGTACTTGGTATTATTTACCACAAATTTCATTTCATATTCTTGGCGACCGTTGGGGACATTGTGGTGGAGAAACAATCCTCCTGTCCATGCTTTAAGAGGTTGTAATGTCACTGTGATTTTCCACAAATGCATTTGTTTAGGATAGGCTGTAAACCAGGAACTGGGGGTGAAAACTCTCTGTTCATCCATAAAATATTACTAAAGGCACCCACAGCTATTTTACTCTTGTTATGTAGGATTTAAAAAGACAAGGTTCTAGGGCGGCACCTCTGGCTCATAGGGGTAGGGTGCCAGCCCCATATGCCAGAGCTGGTGGGTTCAAACCCAGCCCTGGACAAAAAAGACAAGGTTCTAGCTGAACCTTCATTCCTAACTTAACCTGTTGTTAAGAAGCATATGTGCAACTTCTTCTTCACATTTAGTCCAATGTATCCATTCAAGAACTTCTGAGAACATATACATCTTACAAGGTTTTAATTCTGGATTAGAAGAGATCTTATCAATACGGACCTTGTCTAGAGAGTAAGCACTTAGCATAAAATTTTCAGAAATTTTTTTGAATTCTCAGGTTTGTGTTTTACAAGCTTCCCCACACTTGAATAGTCATATTAAAGCAAAGGGGAGTGATCTCCAAAATATACAGGAGGGCCAATCACTCTACTAGTATAATTAGAAATCACCATGCTGGGTGGTGCCTGTGGCTCAGTTGGTAAGGCGCTGGCCCCATATACCAAGGGTGATGGGTTCAAACCGGACCCCAGCCAAACTGCAACCAAAATATAGCCAGGTGTTGTGGCAGGCGCCTGTAGTCCCAGCTACTCGGGAGGCTGAGGCAAGAGAATGGCTTAAGCCCAGGAGTTGGAGGTTGCTGTGAACTGTGTGAGGCCACGGCACTCTACCAAGGGCCATAAAGTGAGACTCTGTCTCTACAAAAAAAAAAAAAAAAAGAAATCACCAAGCCTTCTTCATTAGGTCTAAATGGTCCTCTGGTGTCACAGGGACCAGTAAGCCAAGATATTCATTAACATAGACAGGAACAGTAGGTTCCAAACAATTAACACCTCAAAGAAAGGAGAGTTAGGAATATAAGTCCAATATTTACATTTTTTTCCTTGAGCCTGACAAGTTTTTTTTGAGACAGAGCCTCAAGATGCCACCCTGGGTAGAGTGCTGTTTCATCACAGCTCACAGCAACCTCCAAATCCTGGGCTTAAGCAAGTCTTCTGCCTCTGCCTCCCAAGTAGCTGGGACTACAGGTGCCAGCCACAACACCCAGCTATTTTTTGGTTGCAGCCATCATTGTTGTTTGGAGGGCCCAGGCTGGATTCGAACCTGTCAGCTGAGGTGTATGTGGCTGGTGCCTTAGGCTCTTGAGCCACAGGTACCTAGCCGAGCCTGACAAGTTAAAGGCACCATCATTGCGAAAAATAAATTAGGAGCATTCATCTGCAGGTGAGTGTGATTCACCAGTTCCTCTGCTTGATGGCACAATTTCTTTACCTGTCCCCAAGTTGGTAATGGTGTTCCCTTTGTTCAGGGTAAAGCTGATCGTTGCTCCCTCCAGGTTGTCATCAGCTTTAGACTATTCAAGTGTGACATCATTTTCTGAGTGTGTTTGGGGGACCATGTTGTAATTTCAAATTTTTAAATGGAACACAAAATTTAGTATCTCTTCTAGAAATATAAGCATAACCTCATCTCCATCATATGACATTTGCCAGAATCCATGAATTTGTTAAAGTGTCTTTATAATAAAGCAGCTGATTTAATGGAGGAGAAGTAACTTTTATCCAATGTTTATAAGCTGGAATCTCATTTTTATCATTCATGTTCAAAAAATTTAAGGTAAAAAGAGCTGAAGATAATCTATTACTTGGGGTTACATATACCATTCTCCCCCTTTTTTGTTTTAAAAGCATTTCTTTTAAAATTCGGCTTTGTCTTTCAATGATGGCTTGTCCTGTAATTTTACCAGGAATGTCAGTAATACGCTTTATATTATATAATTTTTAAAAAGCTTGACTTTTATTAGAAATAAAGCAGAACTATTATCCGTTTTTATCATTTGAATTTTGCCCATCACTGAAAAAGCTTCCAGTAAATGAGAAATTACAGCATCAGCTTTTTCCGATGTCATTGCTGAAGCCCATGAAAAATGAGAACAAGTATCTACAGAATTATGAATATATTTTAATTTGCAAAAATCTTGGAATTTAATAACATCCATTTGCCATAATTGATTAGGTAACAGTCTTTTAGGATTAACTCTCATAGGTAAATGTGGAGCTATTAAAGGTTGATAAGTAGGACAAGAGCATATTATAGTTCTTGCAGTATGCCAAGAAATGTCATGTCTTCTTTTTAAAGCTTGAGCATTGGTATGATGCAAAGCATGCTCATGTTGGGCATAACAAATGAGCCTACAGATTGATTAATAGTTTTATTGCGGGGGGAGAGACAAGACGGCGGACTGAAGCCAGCTTTCCACAGAGGCTCCTGTCCAGAAGGAGAGTTAAGGGACAGGAATTTAGTAAGTATCCTGGTGGATTTGAGCCGCACCAAGAAAGAAGGTTGAAGAACGCACATCAACACCACTGAGGCAAGCTGTGATCACAAGGACACAAACAAAAGGTACAAAATCCACCACCAAGCGGACGGGAGTCCCCCTCCCCCATGAGACTGGCTCAAGAGCCCCACAATTAAACAAACGGGCAGAAATTAAAGGCCCTCCCACTACACTCCACGGGAGAAACCTAAAAACTGGACTTACCTCCCCTAGTAGGGTGCCATGGCATTCTCCTGCCAGGTATAAAACTGTATAAAACTTTAAAAATCCTTTGCCGATAACCCTGAATGCCCAACACTCCCCTCCCACTCACTGAGGTCTGGAGGCCTGTCCCCCAGGAGTTTGGATTCTTGGGTGATTTCTCAAGGGGAGTGGACAGTCCCTGAGCTGCAACTGGTCAGCGCTGACTCTGAGGCACACAAGTCTGGAGAGGGCACTGGGCTGAGGAGGAGTCATGCCTCGGCGGCACTTCCCTGTCGTGCAGTGCAGCAGCCCTCCCTGTGCATCAATACGGCCAGGCATAAAAATGAATGAAGCTCTAGCTTCCCTGCTGAGCTCTCAGCACTCCCCCCCACTCTCACTCGGGGTCTGGGGGCCTGTCCCACAGGAGTTCGGATCCTTGGGTGATTTCTCGAGGGGAGTGCACAGTGCCCGAGCCGCGACTGGGCAGCGCTGACTCTGAGACACGTGAGTGAGGAGAGGGCACTCCAGGAGAGGGCACTTGGCTGAGGGAGAGTCATGCCTTGGCAGCACTTCCCTGCGGTGTGGTGCAGCAGCCTTCAACGGGCAACAATACGGCCAGGCATAAAACTGAATGAAACTTTAGCTTCCCCTCACTCTCACTTGGGGGTCTAGGGGCCTGACCCCCAGGAGTCTGGATTCTTGGGAGATCTCTCGATGAGTGTGGACAGAGTATAAACTGCTGCCGCTCAGTGCTGACTCTGGGGCACGAGACAGAGGAGAAAAGGGTTGGCTGGGTGCCCACACCAGAGCAGCAGTTCCTGAAGGCAAATCAACAGCTGTTTTTTCTTTAACAACAAAATGGCTCACTTCTGGATATTCTGAAGCCACACCCCCTGTCTCCCTGGGCAACCAGAGGAGGCCAACATTGAGCAAAGGATTTGCCTGATGCTGCTCACAAACCTGGGGAGCTTCCATGGCAGGGCCGACACAGAGAGGTAATCGGACACAAACCTCCAGCAGCAAAGACATTTGAACTCAGAACAGCCCGTCTTCTGTAGACGATTTTAGCAGAAACAGAGACAGAACCCCACAAAGTTGTCTGTTCTGTTAGCAACATCAATCAGGGACGAGGCTAAGCCTGAGTGAACACCTCCCTCCCACCACCTCCATCAAGCACTCAAAGATGTCAGGCCCCATCTCCTTCTGCTAGATAGCAGCAGACTGCAGGGGCCTGGCAGGCTTCCTTGCAATTCAGGCAGGTGCAAACCTCTGAGTATCTGTTCACTACAGGAAACTGGGTTAGCCATCTGCAGAGATACCAGTGACTGCATCTGATGGAGGGGCAAAGTGGGGAAGGAGACATCAAACTTCCCAGACTGATCTATTTGCTTGGTGGCTCCTCCTGACTCCACGCAGCACTGGAGAAAGCCATATCAGAAGAGTCACCAGACCCCTGTGATCCAATTCCCAGAGACCTGTTTAACTCAACCACCCGAGACAGGTGCCGATTGAAACAATCAATTTGGACCTTTTGAACTGAACTAATAGATTGAGGACTTTTCAGGCGGTGCCCTGGGTATGCGGTAGTAGGAAGGTTTGATTTTCCTTTTCCAACTGGTGCAGAGGTGGGCGGGCGGGGTGACTTAATTGCTGGTTTTTCCACACAGCTGAGACTTCAACCCAGAGTAAATGTTAGAATAGGATCGAACAGAAACCAGCTGAAAACAAGATAGAACCACTTAGCCCCACCACACAAGACAGGGCCCCAGTTTCTCAGGCCACAACACTGTACGGGCCCTCGATAAAGCCACAGAGGAAAAAATCAAAGGGAGTAAAATAACCATAAGGTGGAATCAGCAGAAAAACTCTGGTAACATGAATAACCAGAATACATCAACGCCCCCCAAGAAAAGAAACGGCAGATGTGATTGAAAATCCCATTCATAAAAAACAGGCTGAGATGTCAGAAATTGAACTCAGAATTTGGATTGCAGACATGATTAACAAAATGAAATTAGGAATTCGAGGAGAAATTCAAAATTGTCTCAAGAATTTAACGAATTTAAAGACAAAACCACCAAAGACTTAGACACACTGAAGCAAGAATTTACAGCCCTCAAAGATATGAAAAATACAGTAGAATCCCTCAGCAACAGAATGGAGCAAGCAGAAGAAAGGATTTCTGACATTGAAGATAAAGTCTTCGAACGCTCCCAATCTCTCAAAGAGGAAGAGAAATGGAGAGCAAAAACAAATCATTCTCACAGAAAATTCTGGGATAATATGAAGAAGATCAATATACGAATAATTGGAATTTCTGAGAATGACGAAGTAGCCTCAATGGGCACAGAGGCCCTTCTGCATGAAATTATGAAAGAAAATTTTCCAGACATGCCTAGAGAATTTGGAATTCAGATAGCAGACAGCTTCAGAACCCCAGCACGATTCAACCCCAATAAGTCATCCCCCAGGCATATCATAATTAACTTCACTGAAGTTAATATGAAGGAGAAGATTCTCAAAGCAGCCTGGTGAAAGAAAACCATTACATACAAAGGTAAAAATATTAGAATAACTACAGATCTCTCTGCTGAAACTTTTCAAGCCAGAAGAGGGTGGTCATCAACTTTTAGTCTCCTAAAGCAAAATAACTTTCAACCCAGGATCTTGTATCCAGGTAAACTTAGTTTCATTTATGATGCAGAAATTAAATACTTCAATGACATTAATATGTTGAAAAAATTTGCCATAAGTAAACCAGCTCTTCAGTATATTCTCAGACCTATCCTCCACAATGACCAACCCTATCCTATACCACGAAAGTAAACTCACTCAGAAACTTCGGATCAAACTCCAAGTTCCACACTGGCGAAAGGATTAAAAATATCCACTGGACCTTTGAAAAACTCGTTAACCAAAACCTTTGAAAAACTCGATAACCAAAATTCCACCAGACTTATCAATACTCTCCATTAATGTGAAAGGCTTAAACTTTCCTCTAAACAGGCATAGGTTAGCTGACTGGATACAAAAACTCAAGCCAGATATTTGTTGCATACAAGAGTCACATCTTAACTTAAAAGACAAATACAGACTCAGGGTGAAAGGATGATCATCCATATTTCAGGCAAATGGTAACCAGAAAAAAGCAGGTGTTGCAATTTTATTTGCAAATACAATAGGCTTTAAACAAACAAAAGTAAGGAAGGACAAGAATGGTCGCTTCATATTGTTAAGGGTAATACTGAATATGATGAGATCTCAATTATTAATATCTATGCACCCAACCAGAATGCACCTCAATTTATAAGAGAAACTCTAACAGACATGAGCAACTTGATTTCCTCCAGCTCCATAATCGTCAGAGATTTCAACACTCCTTAGGCAGTGTTGGATCGATCCTCCAGCAAGAAGCTGAACAAAGAAATCTTAGATTTAAACCTAACCATCCAATATTTAGATTTAGCAGACATCTACAGAACATTTCATCCCAACAAAACTGAATATGCATACTTCTCATCAGCCCACGGAACTTACTCCAAAATTGACCACATTTTAGGTCACAAGTCTAACCTCAGAAAATTTAAAGGAATAGAAATTATTCCTTGCATTTCCTCAGACCATCATGGAATAAAACTTGAACTGAGTAACAACAGGAATCTGCATATTCATACAAAAACATAGAAGTAAAATAACCTTATGCTGAATGATAGCTGGGTCAGAGATGAGCTTAAGAAAGAAATTGCCAATGTTTTGGAACAAAATTCAATGAAGGCACAAACTGTCAGAACCTCTGGGACACCAGAAATGCAGGTCTAAGAGGGAAATTTATAGCACTGCAACCCTTCCTCAAGAGAACGGAAAGAGAGGAAGTTAACAACTTAATGGGACATCTCAAGCAATTGGAAAAGGAAGAACATTCCAACCCCAAACCCAGTAAAAGAAAAGAAATAACCAAAATTAGAGCAGAATTAAATGAAATTGAAAATAAAGGAATAATACAACAGATCAATAAATCAAAAAGCTGGTTTTTTGAAAAGGTCAATAAAATAGATAAACCTCTGACCAACCTAATCAGAAAAAAAGAGTAAAATCTCTAATATCATCAATCAGAAACAACAAAGACCAAATAACCACAAACTCGTCAGAAACCCAAAAAATCCTTAATGAATATTACAAAAAAACTTTATTCTCAGAAATACGAAAATCTGAAGGAAATTAACTGATACTTGGAAGCATGCTACCTTCCAAGTCTCAGCCAGAATCAAGTGAAAATAGTAAACAGGCCCATATCAAGTTCGGAAATAGCATCAACTATACAAAACCTTCTTAAAAAGAAAAGCCCGGGACCAGATGGTTTCACGTCAGAATTGTACCAAACCTTCAAAGAGAAATTAGTACCTATATTACTCAACCTGTTCCGAAAGGTAGAAAAAGAAGGAAGACTACCCAACACGTTCTATGAAGCAAACATCACCCTGATCCCCAAACCAGGAAAAGACCCAACAAGAAAAGAAAATTATAGACCAATATCACTAATGAATATAGATGCAAAATATTCAACAAGATCCTAACAAACAGAATCCAGCAACACATCAAACAAATTATACACCACGACCAAGTTGGTTTTATCCCAGGGTCTCAAGGCTGGTTCAATATCCATAAATCTATAAATGTAATTCAGCATATAAACAAATTAAAAAACAAAGACCATATGATTCTCTCAGTCGTTGCAGAAAAACTTTTTATAATATCCAGCATCCCTTCATGATCAGAACACTCAAGAAAATTGGTCTAGAAGGGACTTTTCTTAAACTGATAGAGGCCATCTACAGAAAACCCACAGCCAATATCATATTGAATGGAGTTAAATTGGAATTATTGCCACTCAGATCAGGAACCAGACAAGGCTGCCCATAATGTCCATTGCTTTTTAACATTGTAATGGAAGTTTTAGCCACCACAATTAGGGAAGAAAAGGTGGTCAAGGGTATCCATATAGGCTCAGAAGAGATCAAACATTCGCTCTTCGCAGACGATATGAATGTGTATCTGGAAAACACTAGGGACTCTACTACAAAACTCCTAGAAGTGATCAAGGAATACAGCAACGTCTCAGGTTACAAAAGCAACATCCATAAATCGGTAGCCTTTATATACACCAACAATAGTCAAGTTGAAAAAGCAGTTAAGGACTCTATCCCATTCACAGTAGTGCCAAAAAAGATGAAATATTTGGGAATTTACCTAACAAAAGACGTGAAAGATCTCTATAAAGAGAACTATGAAACTCTAAGAAAAGAAATACCTGAAAATGTCAACAAATGGTAAAACATACCATGCTCATGTTTGGAAAGAATCAACATTATTAAAATGTCCATACTACCCAAAGCAATATATAATTTCAATGCACTCCCTATTAAAGCTTTGCTGTCATATTTTAAAGATCTTGAAAAAACAATACTTCGTTTTATATGGAATCAGAAAAAACCTCGAATAGCCTGGACATTACTCAGAAATAAAAACAAAACAAGAGCAATCACGTCACCAGACCTCAGACTTTACTACAAATCGATAGTGATCAAAACAGCATGGTATTGGCACAAAAACAGAGAAGTAGATATCTGGAACCGAATAGAGAACCAAGAGATGAATCCAGCTACTTACCATTATTTGATCTTTGACAAGCCAATTAAAAACATGCAGTGGAGAAAAGATTCCCTATTTAACAAATGGTGCTGGGTGAACTGGCTGGCAACCTGCAGAAGACTGAGATTGGACCCACACCTTTCACCATTAACTAAGATAGACTCTCACTGGATTAAAGATTTAAAGTTAAGACATGAAAATATAAGAATATTAGAGGAGAGTGCATTGAAAACCCTTGAAGTAATCGGTCTGGGCGAGTATTTTATGAGGAGGACCGCCCGGGCAATTGAAGCAGCTTCAAAAATACACTACTGGGACTTGATCAAACTAAAAAGCTTCTGCACAGCCAAGAACACTGTAAATAAAGCAAGCAAACAGCCCTCAGAATGGGAGAAGATATTTGCAGGTTATATCTCCAACAAAGGTTTAATAACCAGAATCCACAGAGAACAAAAACGCATTAGCAAAATAAAAACAAGGGATCACATCGCAGGCTGGGCAAGGGATTTGAAGAGAAACTTCTCTGAAGAAGACTGGCACACGGCCTTCAGACATATGAAAAAATGCTCATCATCTTTAATCATCAGAGAAATGCAAATCAATACTACTTTGAGATATCATCTAACTCCAGTGAGACTAGCCTATATCACAAAATCTCAAGACCAGAGATGTTGGCCTGGATGTGTAGAAAAGGGAACACTTCTGCACTGCTGGTGGGAATGCAAATTAATACATTTCTTTTGGAAAGATACATGGAGAACACTCAGATCTAAAAATAGTTCTGTCATTCAATCCTGTAATTCCTCTGCTGTGTATAATTTTATATACCCAGAAGACAAAAAATCACAACATAACAAAGATATTTGTACCAGAATGTTTATTGCAGCCCAATTCATAATTGCTAAGTCATGGAAAAAGCCCAAGTGCCCATCGATCCACGAATGGCAAGTGCCCATCGATCCATGAACGTATTAATAAATTGTGGTATGTGTACACCAAAGAATATTATGCAGCCTTAAAGAAAGATGGAGACTTTACCTCTTTCTTGTTTACATGGATTGAGCTGGAACCTATTCTTCTTGGTAAAGTATCTCAAGAATGGAAGAAAAAGTACCCAATGTTCTCAGCCCTACTATGAAACTAATTTGGGGCTTTCACATGAAAGCTATAACCCAGTTACAACCTAACAATAGGGGGAAGTGGGAAAGGGAGGGGAAGGAGGGGGGTGGTGGGTAAAGGGAGGGGAATTGGTGGGATTATACCTGCGGTGCATCTTACAGGGGTATTTGCGAAACTTGGTAAATGTAGAATGTAAATGTATTGACACAGTAACTGAGACAATGCCAGGAAGGCTATGTTAACCATTGTGATGAAAATGTGTCAAATGGTCTATGAAGCGAGTGTATGATGCCCCATGATCATATCAATGTACACTGCTATGATTTAATAAAAATAATAATAAAAAATAAATAAAAGAAAAGAAAAATTTGCTTTGTGCAGACACAGGAAAGAGATCTGAAGAAATCCAAGACGCTTCAATTTAATATTCCAGTGATTTTAGTGGTATTTGAAAAACACTTTATAGATTACTTGTCCATTCACTATGGTGTATGCACAAAATAAAGCCAATGGCAACACACCTTCCTCTACTCACTCGTCACAGAACAGTTACATTTCCATAAGGATGACTTCATCAGTTATAGTTTAAAATTTTTCATAGAGAACATCTTTGTTCTTGTTGAAAATTGAAGTCAACATAATTAAAATGACCAAGTCATAGGGTCCACTTTAAAACGTACTTGTACCAAATCAAATCTACATTTTGAATCATTTTAGCTTAAATAATTTAGGAATCTTGTCAGATGATTATGAAGACAGTTGAAAAGTCCAGTAAATTACTTACTTGCATTAATACAATTTGAATGAAAATATTTTGCTAAAAAGATTAGAGACCACAGTGAGAGCCAGCAAGAGCCTACACATATTTGAAAGTTGGAAAATTTTATCAGTTAGAGAATATACAATGGCTAATTTTGAATATTTGATTTCTGAAACAGAAAATGCAACAGATAACCTTGAGTCTAGGCAAACATTTAAAACCACATAATGGTACTAATGTGCCGTACCTTTCAAAAAGTGCAGGACTTTAGTCTTCTCAGTGTCTTTCTGCCGGCCCTGTGTCATGCGATGGCAATGATGACAATGCCAGGGCCATTTGATGTTATCTGTCCAGGACAGACAGGAACGTCCTTTATCGGAGTTGTCCAAAGGACCGATTTTATCTAGTAAGGAACGGAAATTTTCAATTACTTTAGAATATATAAATGTTTACATTTTATGCAAATCCCCGTTAAACAAGTCTACAGACAGCATGTAAACAATTAGCAGGAATGGAAACACTGACTGAGTTCTCAAAATGACACTATATAAAAGAAAGTAAGTTTCAGATTTTTACCAAAGTCTGAAAGTACTCTCCATTGTAACCAACTGAACTACAGAAGAGTCTCAAATCACAGAAAGGATATACCCTGATCATGGAGCTGGACCTTGGGAGGGTCTGTAATATCAGCTGAAATACCACAATCTGGGCCAAACATCAGAATTACAATTGTAGAGTACAATTCTTTGGAGTTGCTTTGATCTTGCCTGGATTTACTTCTGAATCTATCTAGTGTAACAAATAGTAATATATTATTAAAATGATTCCCTTCAATAAATATTAAAAATTACTCCATAAGGTCATTTTTAATGTGAACACCATTCAAAAGATAAAGAAAACCAAGGTGAATTTGAGGAATTTAACTATGATCATGTTTAATATTTTTCATTTTTCTAAATCTCTCTCTTCCATGCCTCTATACAATGGACAGTAAATCTAATATATAGCCACCTCCCCCACCCAGCATCCCTGGCACTCATGTGGTCTCTCTTCATCTCTCCTACTCGATGACACCATAAGGAAGCTACTCTCATCTTTGCACTTCTGTATTTTCTTAGGCCAGGGACCTGGACATTTTCTAGGCCTCTTCTTCATCCCTCATAACCGTCATGTCCAACAGGGTCCTTGGATACAAATTTCTGAATGTGAACCATTCTTCCCTTTTCTAGTTCCAGTTCACCTTTCAAGAACTCGCCATCCCTTAACAAAATTTCAGAGGTTTTCTTTTTAACTTTAATAATATTTTAATAATTTTCCTTTGGAAATTATGTGTACAGCCATGATTAACTCCTTAGCTTATGGTTATGATTTCAAAGCACCTATTACAAACACTCAGGAATCTTTGGATAAAGAAAAAATATGCCATACACACTGGTTCTCAGTGTTTGTGTCACGACCTCTTTGTTCAATTTATAACAACGTGGCCTTTAGGAAGGTTGAGAACCACTGCCATAAAGAGAGAGACAAGATGGCTGACCAGATACACTCATGCTGTGTCATCTGAGAAAGTATTTTAGATGAAAAAGAAAGAATCAATCACAGATTGGGTATAATTTTTATAGAAAAGCATCAGAACCTATAGATAATTCCATGACAAAGTTGCAGAGTAGAACACAAAGGAGGAAGACAACCTAGTGTACAGTGAGAAGGGTAGAGAGAGCAATTTCTTCTCTTTCCCCCACATCTCTGGCAGTTGATGGGCTCTGTACCTGCTGGAGAGACTTTTTCCCCACATGAGCACACAGGCTGCTGCCACCAGTGAGCTGGGAACTGCTTGTGGACAGGTCACGGGCCTCCCAACCCACAGTGAGCACTTTCTGCCCCCAGAGACTCAAAATGGGATGGTAGGTGCCATATTGCTTCTCTACCTAACTTGGGCCTTTGTCCTTCTCAGAGCTCTTCAATTCTTCAGGTTTTGTTCTGTTTCTTTCCACACACACAGATTTCTCCAGCCCAGACTGTGAAATCCACAGGGTTCTAGGTGATTTGCTTGACTCCAGAACATGGACCTTGTGCCCAGGGTGGGCATCTATTTGTAGTCCTGCAAACAGGCTATTTTTTCTTCCTTCCCTTTTCACACATGTCACTGCCAAGAGCAACCCAAAGGCAACTGAACACCAGCCCCTTTCTCCCACACAATCCCATAGATTGTCAGGACCCAATCTATGCAGTCTCAGAGATATTCCCATAAACAAGCACTAACAGCCAGATTAGGCTGCAAGTTCTTCAAAAAGACACTTGCAACCTGAATGTTTATACCACCACAGTTCACAAGTGGAAAGATGTCAAAGCAACCCAAGTGCCTATCAATTTATTAGTGGAAAAATAAAATATGATATATGTATAATATAGAGTAGTGATCATTCATTTAAAAAATGGTGATCATCTATGTTTTTGAACAACCTGGCTAGAACTGGAGGCCATTCCATGTGATATATCACAAGAATGGGAAAAACACCAAATATACTTAACACTAAATTGCAACTAGTAGGTCAATTGTTATGTGCACATCTGGAACTAAATAGAAATCAGGTAGGTGGGAGGGGGAAAAAGAGTTTGAGTAAATTCAACCTAACTGGTCTAATGGACACATTATGGGTGAAGGGCACTTTAACTTAAAATATATAAGAGCAAATTATGTAACTAAAACATGTGTACCTCTGTAATATTCTGAAATAATAAAAAAGACCTAATACAGGTGCAAATGTAACATATTAAAATTTGTCAAATTGTCAAATTAAAAGCTGACAAAATGCTGACTCTGCATACTTTTAAGCACTCTGCTCTCCCTCACTTATTCCCTTAGTCCTGCCAGCTCTGCTTCTTAGAATGCTTTAGAAACTCCGGCCATTCCACTGGCTGCCTCCTTCTCACACTTCAAGTCTCAGCGGACTTGCTTCTTCCTCAGTAGGCCTCCCTTCCTCTGTGATCCAGTCTAAGTAGCGCCCCTGCTCATACTTTCTACTTTCAGAAAATTATTTCCCTCACACACCCGACCGTTCACCATGTAGCTTGGTGATTTGTTCTCTTAAATGGATGACTTGCCTTCTTTTTAGTTCAATATTCTAATCTTGGATGATTTGCCATTTTAAATTGCTGGTCAACATTGATTTTTATTTTAATATTTGATCTTTAGATAGAACATTTATTTTTACTTTCTATGTAATAAGTAGAGGATTTATTTTACCTTGCCAAACTTCAGACAGAGGATTATTTATATACTTAAATTATTCTAGCCTAACTTATATGAACAGCAAAAAGAAAAAACAGCACATGTCAATGAGAGATAAAGGTAATATTAGTTAGAGGTGGTGAAGAAAATAATGCTCAGTTCCAGGCTACTGCCTAGCTTTTCATGGGGCAAAAAAAAAAGAACACAGCCCAAAACCAAGAGTTCACTGACTGTTTGGTCATGTGTTGGCATCTAAGCCTTCCTTTTTTTTTGGAGACAGATTCTCACTATGATGCCCTGGGCAGAGTGCTGCGGCATCACAGCTCATGACAACTTTAAAGCCCTAAACTCTTATACTTAAACAATTCTCTTGCCTCAGCCTCCCAAGTAGCTGGGACTATAGGCACCCTCCACAATGCCCGGCGATTTTTTTTGCTGCAGATGTCATTGTTTAGCTGGCCAGGGCTGGTCTCGAATCCACCAGCCCTGGCGTCTGTGGGTGATGCTATAACCACTGTGCTCCATGAGCTGAGCCAAACATATGGGAGAGGGCACCTGAATTTGACTTCCTATTTTTTACAGTAACAATAATGCTTTTGATGACTTGCTCATCAGAAAAATTACAGTGTCCCAATCACAACTGGAAAAATAAGGGATTACTATGCTGTTCGTTGCTTTTCCTTATAAAAATTATTGTTTTCAGATACAGACCTTCTGTCACCCTCTGTGTTAACTGCCCATACAACATGGTGGGTTTCCCTGAGCATGGAAGGAAGTATGGAGAAACCTCAAAGCACTTAAACCTCCCATTTGATCCTGGAATCCCATTAATGGGCATCTACCCAGAAGGAAAAAAATCCTTTTATATTAAGGACACTTGTACTAGACTGTTTACTGCAGCTCAATTTACAATCGCCAAAATGTGGAAACAGCCTAAATGCCCACCAACCCAGGAATGGATTAACAAGCTGTGGTATATGTATACCATTTAATACTATTCAGCCATTAAAAAAAATGGCGACTTTACATCCTTCGTATTAACCTGGATGGAAGTGGAAGACATCATTCTTAGTAAAGCATCACAAGAATGGAGAAGCATGAATCCTATGTACTCAATTTTGATATGAAGACAATTAATGACAATTAAGGTTATGTGGGGGAAGCAGAAAGAGGGATGGAGGGAGATGGTGGGGCCTTAGTGTGTGTCACACTTTATGGGGGAAAGACATGATTGCAAGAGGGACTTTACCTAACAATTGCAATCAGTGTAACCTGGCTTATTGTACCCTCAATGAATCCCCAACAATAAAAAAAAAAAAAAAAAAGGAAGACGTAAAAAAAAAAAAAAAAATCCATGGGGTTATTGTTCTCTTAAACACTAAAAGTCGCCATATAGGAGTTACACAGCCTCAGAGTTTCAAATAAGTGCTGAAAGCAGACAGAGTTCCAGAAAGAGTAATAATTTCTCATGGGGCATTAAACAACATTTACTTCATTAATTCAGCACTTGCATAAATTCTCTGTGGCAAGGGGTAAGTCTTGTAAAATATTTACATGGATTGGCACTTTTATTTCCTTAAAAAGGGCCTCAGATTCGGTAATGAGCTAAAAGATATTCTGAAAGATGTAGTACATTCATAATTCACTTTCTTTTTCTTTCAGATTAATACTATAGTACAAATGATTAGTTTACAGTGTTTACATTAGTTAGGTAAGGTCCCTGTTGTACTTGTGTTCTACACCCCGGAGGAGTGCCATATACCTTTACGTTGTGCCTGTTAGTTGGGGGAGTATAAGTCACTGAATTTCAGTTCTTACTATTTGCAAGTATGGACATTCGTTTGAAGCATGGTTCATGGTTCCCTTATATAGTTATGTTTTTTTCTTTTTGTTCTTTGGAGACAGAGTCTCACTCTGTCTCCCTGAGTAGAGCGCTGTGTCATCATAGCTCATAGCAACCTCAAACTCCGGGACTCAAACCACGGTCCTGCTTCAGTCTCCCAAGTAATTGGGACTATAGGCATGTGCCACCATACCTGGCTAGTTTTTTCTATTTTTAGTAGCAATTATGTCTTCTTCTTGCTCAACCTATTCTTGAACTCTAAAGCTCAACCAATCCACCCTCCTCAGCCTACCAAGGTGCTAGGATTACAGGTTTGAGCCACTGCACCTTGCCTTATATAGTTTTATGTGGCCTCATGATATTACATGGGAGATTCACCAGAATCAAGATTTAATAACTTTACAAAAATGCCCAGCAACAAATTCTAGGATAGATCTGTCTCTATTTGTACACCTGCATCATGGTGTTTTCAGGAAAAATAGATCAAGACCAATGGATGCCAATACTGCACTAATGAGAGAGCTGTCTTCTCTCTTAGCACTATCTGGTCTATATTACCTAATTATTTAAAATATAAGTTGTTACTTATTATAAAATATATCAAGAAATAATCAAAAAGATTTCTGCTAATAAACAGTATGAAAATAAAATTTCAAAATTAATATTACATATCTGTGCATATATACATATAAGTATATATGTCTCAAAATTATGTGTTCATATGCATATATATATAAATAATCAATGAAAAATCTAGCAAAACTATTTCTTTAGGGAGAATATTGTCCATACTAATCACTTTCTCTTACATAGAAATAAAAATTGAGTCCTTCATAAGGCATACTTTTTTTTTTTTTTGTAGTTTTTGGCCAGGGCTCGGTTTGAACCCACCACCTCTGGCATATGGGGCCTGCACCCTACACCTTTGAGCAAGAGGCACCACCCAAGGCATTCTAATATAAATCTACTTTTAACTTTTTTATAGAAAACATATTAACCCCAAAGTAGACCAGATAATGAGATGCACATATGAAGTAACATCAGTTTATTTCCACGTGTAACTCATATAAAACTACAAATATGTAGCTGATTATAATTGCAATAGAAAAAAATTCACATTTAAACATATCTTCCCTTGGGTGGAAGAACAAATAAATTAAATTCCTTTCTTTTTGTAAAAATGCTGTATTTAAAATTATTCTCTTGAAAAAATGAACATTTCCTATTATGGGAAGTCTTATAAGCTTCAGTAGGAGTTTTTTTAACTCAAAATGTGATAATGGTAGAAATGTTTTATGTTCATTTGAAGTAAGGTGCATATGCTAAAAGCCCTTAGGATTTCATTTATTAATTCAAGTTCATTTATCATTGAATCCAAGTTGTAGAAATTGAACCAAATAAACCACACCATAATCAAGTCTAACAACTCATAAGCAAGAACTCTTAAGGAATATTTTTGTTCACTAAGCAGAAAGTTGAGTATCTCTTATCCAAAAGTGTGGGTCCAGGAATGTTTCAGATTTTGGATTTTCTCAGATTTGGAAAACCTGCATTATGTACACTTATTGGCAGAGCATTCCCAGTTCAAACACCTGAAATCCAAAACGCTCCAATGACCATTTAAGTTGAACATCTGTTGGCATTCAAAATGTTTCAGACCTTGGAGCACTTTGGATTTCAGATTTGGGATGTTCAATCTGAACTAAGAGAATGTATATTTAGAGTGACATTTTCAAAGCACTACAAAATTATTTCCTTGTGAATATGTGTAATGAGCTTATGTGAGGGCTTAAAGAAACTTTAAAAGTACATAGCTTAATTTGATAATATCTCAAAAACAATGCTACCTAAGCTTTCTCATGAGAAAAGAACATTATAAATGCTCCTAAACAGACAGTTTTATGACAGGAATAATGTGAGTAAATTTCCATTCGTGGATACACAAATAAGATGTTTTTCTCAACCTAAGCAAAGGAGCAGAGGTTGTCACAGTTTCTCACAGGTTATTTATTTATATTAGATTAAATCATTTCCATATATACCAGTTTGAATTCTTCCTGCCAGCCGTACATGCTATGTAGCAGTCCATTACAATTAGTGTTTATTAATACTTAAGTCTATTTCTTCTGGGAAAAAACACCTAACTTGGGAATTTGCTCCATCCACTGATTCTTTCCCATTAAGAACACAACACACAGTTGCTCTGCACAGAAGCAACTGATGCAACTGGAGGATGCAAGATCCTGTCTTGTTAGCACAATTCTACTTTTTAAACCCTGGGTTCACAATAAAATCAAATTTCCTTGACCAAATATATCCAGACTTTTGTAAAAGCTTATGTTTAGTAAATAAGACAATCTTTTTGGAATAAAATGGACATGATTTTGTTTTCATTATCTGATCAAGAGCTTACTAAACAAAGACGGTCTCAGAACTCTTGTACAATTCATTAAATAAGACTTCAGTTGATAACACAAGAGTATGGAGAGCTCTTTCAAAATTTTCCTATTATTCTCCCTCTCCCTCTCCCCCTCTCTTTTTCTGTCTCTCCTCTCTCTCTCCCTGCCCCCTTTCCTCTTTTTCTCCCTTCTCTCTCTCCTTTTCTTTCCTTCTGGTGCTGTTCTGCAGCATCCCATCTCGCCAATAAAAACCTTTCCTACAAAAAAAAATTTTTTTTCTTATTATTTGCCCAAAGAGAGTGATTGCTTAAAGAGCTTTTTACCATTTCAAGTATTACTAGACCTTCTGTATGATGTTTTAAAAATCTTCTGCAATGAAAACTATGGAATTCCAGGTGAGTCTAAATGTCATAAATACAAGAAGGGATCTTCCATCAACTCTATTCACCTGGACAAACAGCACATCAGAACTAATTGATAAAAGAAGAACCCATACACTCTGGCTTTCCTGGCTTGTATCTATTCATGGAGGTTAGCAGAGGTGTTTCTTGCTTTTCAAAGGAAATACAGGTGATGCTACAGAGAAGTGCAATTTACCAATGGCCAGTGCTTCCAATTGTGCGTTGAAAAGTTTCCCATGAGAATGCTAGAACTGCAGAAATGTAGACTTGTTACAAGACTCCCTTTGTAACTTCAAAATCACTAAAAGACATCTATAATTTCACTTTGGGATTACAAAAATAACTAAAAAGGACTAACATTTATCAAAAGTTTAAAGGCCTTGAGCAAGATGTGCATCAATGATGCATCAAAAAGGAATTCATACATAAGAAGTACATGACCATTTGAATTTTTTAAAGCTTGCCATTACAAATCAAATATCATTAATAGTTTTTATGGAGTATAGAATACTATTTAAAAATCCATTTATCTGACTCAGCTCCTATAGCACAATGGTTATGGTGCTGGCCATCTGCACCGAGGTTGGCAAATTCTAACCCAGCCCGGGGCCAGTTAAACAACAATAACAACTGCAACAAACAAATAGCCAGACGTTGTGCAGGCACATGTAGTCCCAGTTACACGGGAGGCTGAGGTAAGAAAATCACCTAAGCCCAGGAGTTTGAGGTTGCTATGAGCTGTGACGCCACGGCACTCCACGAGGGCAACATAAAGAGATACGGTTTCAATTTAAAAAAAAATGCACTTACTTACTAAAGTTAATCATACATTTAACTAATATAGGTATTTCCACAGAGCTCTCCATGAAGCCACCAGTGACACCAACACACTTGGGATTACTCCGCCCCTACAATGCCAAGTTTAAGAGATAGTTTAATGTTAAGCTACAAGACTATCGTGTTAATCTCTAGTTCAAATGACAATAAGAAAAACTTAGGCATTAAGAAAAATACAAAGAGGTTCCTATCTGCTGTCAATACAAATGAGCAGTATAAAATTGTGGATACGTTTACAAACACTTGGATTCACACTATCTGGGTTTGAATTCTGCATCCACCACTTACTACCTTAGGGCATGTTTCATAGCTCTTCTCTTCCTCATTCTCTCCATATGGAAAGATTTGATATAAACCTTAAAACAATCCTTGTACATCCCTTACAATTCCATTACATACCCAATCACAAGAAGCAGCTTTATTACATACTCATTCCACTAATATCAACAGAAAGATTTGTTTATTTAATGACTTCAATCTGCAAGCCTCTATAATTTTATGGGAAAAATATCATTTTCCCGTTTGATCTAAAACAAAACAAAAACCACTGATCTGATTCAAAGAGCTTTGTAGACAAAATATATTTGCCTTTTCTTTGTTATCTATACTGTTTTACATAGCTTTGTTACATAATACAATGCTATACAAAGTTTGAAATGTTAAAAGGGCTATTGTTAAACATTATCTCAATGGTTTGCAGGATCAAATTGGTTCAATTTCTAGAAGAATGTAAGAAGACGACAACTCAGTGGTGGAAAGTGTGGGCTTCAGAGTCTCAGGGCTGGGCCTCCGACTCTGCTCAGTGCCTGGCTGCTGTGTTGTTCTGCAGGCACCTGCGTATAAACACCAGCTGCCTTGCCTGGGCTGAGAAATAAATGAATCATTGTAATAGAAACCAATCAATTCTGTGTCTGACAACAAGCAAAGCGCAATTTATGTTAGCATATGTCAATCCTTTCTAAAAGAATTATTGCTATTGTTACCATTATTGCACAGCAAAAGCTACTGTCATCTGTCTTACATTTGTGTCATAAATGTCATTTACTACATTTATAGCAAACAGGCTACTGTGGAATTGAGCAGAAATTGGTCATAGCTACCAGGAGAAATTATCAACTCATCAAAGAATAATCAGATCAGTGTAAATGAGTCAGATGGATTCAAGGATTTTTTATGAGTTACATTTATCCTTCAAAAGAAATATGGATGTAGTCAAAAAATATGGGTTATTTTAATGTTACGAAAGAGTAAGTTGTGCCAGCTGATAACTCACTTTAAAAATAACAAACTGTGTTATGAAACTAAAAATAATTGTGATAATTATAATGAAGATAATCTGTATAAACGACTAAAAATAATTCTGTTTTGTGTGTTTTATCCTCATTTGATTATCAGAACAATCTTATCAGAAAGATGTTATGGTTATCACCAAAGATGAATGATGAAATTGGAGCTCAGAGAGGTTGAGGCACTTACCACAGTCACACAGCTAGTGTGCGGTAGAACAGCCTTAGCCCAAAAGCCCAGAGCAAAGACCTTTAAGAAGAATGGTTTAGACACAAAGCTGTGTAAAGTGCAGTGATAGAAAACTGCAGAAATGGATAAAAGAAGGATAAGCAAACTACATGTAAACAGATGTCCTTCAAGAGAAGTATGAAAGGAGATAGGACATAGCTAAAGATGGATAGTTAGTCAAAGGAATTTGTTTGTTTGTAAAAAATCAAGACATGAATATTTTTATTGGGCAAGGAAGCCAAATGCATGCAATGGAGCGTAAATATTTTATTGTATAAAGCAGGATTCTTTATGAAGAACGAAATGAGGGACCAAGGCATAGAAATCGCTATCTCCTGTTTGTGACAGGAGATGAGGGAAAGAATGAAAGCTAGTTGGAGAGGAGGAATGATGCTTAGGTCAGGGGAAAAGGGGAGAAAGAGAAGGTGCACGACACCGAGAACAGTCACGACCCACACTCCTACCATCAGTGACCCACACGATGGATGGCATCCAAGGAGAGTGGCAGAGGGGACTAGGAACTCAAGCTGACTATGGACATCTGGAACGGCAAAGGAAGTAAAAAGACTGCTTGATTGTCCAGTTCCACTGAGGATCTGGCTTATGCTGTGAATTACTTATCTGTAATAGCACTAATCCTCAGAATTGTGTTAGGTTCTGTTACAAAGAATACTTTGCCTGTGTTGCCATCATTGTGCTGCTTAACGTGGAACTGGTAGCACAGGTACAGAAGGGGTGCAGTCAGCACAAAGACTCATCCAGGACCAACAGACTGGGAAGGTCAATGTGAAGACAGGTGTGGGCATGAGGAAGTAAGGACAGTTCTGACAATGTAGCCAGGAGGCCAGATGTCAGGCCGCAGGCTGGTTTGGGAAAGAAGTTAAGCCAAGAAGGGGCTGACAAGATCATCTAAACGGAAGCTAAGATGAGTGACAGTGAAGAGAAAAAAGGTGGAAGGTGCAGGGCAGTGTGGTAGTGGTGGAAGGAAAGTGGTTTGAGTCAGGAATTGGACTTCTGTACAGGTACAGAGCTGACTCAGGTCTGAGAGGATGAGTACAAGACAGGGCTTTAGGCCATAAAAATGGACATGGAAGGGTCTGCAGACAAAGAGATAAGGCACAGAGTAGAAGAGAGAACCCAAGGACACCAGGGTGGATGAACCTAATATACTATCCATGTTACTGTCTCTAAAACAGTAGAGGCTATCAAGGACAATACCAGACTACATTTCTAAAATTACCTGAAAAAGGTGTGTTGCTCCACACACTCCTTCCAGAACCTTTTTTCTGCCTGGGGACTTGGCATTTTAAATGCAATGGTGCCATCAAATATTTTCTTCTGGAATAAATACACAAAACCTATCAGCATATTCCCTTAAAAGGCGATGAGAAGCTACTGAGAAACATGGATTTAGATGGCTCTATAAAAAGTCTTTCTTCTTGAAAAAGGTAAATATTGTATATCTAATGTAATCATACAAAATGGACTTTTTATAGATTGATACACCATTTTCTATGAAAATCAAGTAGACGTTATTCAACATCAACCAACCGACCAACTTCAGTGTCCACTAAACTCCTTTTATTGCATTCCTATTCATCTCCACCACTGAATTAATTTAACAACAAAAACCTATTGTTCCTTCCCTACTGTGTGCTAAGAATTTATGACTTATTCTGTGCATGTCTCTGTGTGTGTTTTTAGTAAGATAAATATGTATATGAAGGCTGATCATCAAAAAGACTGACCTTTTTATAATGGTGACGCAAGCGATTAGATATGCCAACGGTGATGAACGATTGCTTACCTCTTTGAGCCTCAGTCTGAGTAAAAACTCGCTAACCTTACATTAGACATTTGAGATGTTACCCCAGTCAAAGCGACAGAACGTCAGCTCTTCCTTATAGATGAACACACCATTGCCAGACACGCCCAGCTTGATGTTGTGCAAAGCATAACCCAATTAACCATAATTAGAGCTGTCAAAGTTATATAACCAAGAGGCTAAAGAGCTCTCTCAAAGAAAGAATAGCAAATTAATGCTTTTGTATTTAAATTATAGTAATAGTACACAAATTAATAGAAACCGTAAGACATAGGCACATCTGAAATCTATTTATCTTGAGGACTCAAGATTTGATTTGCCAAACAGTTATTGCAACATGAATATAGGACTCAATATTCTTTTTGTTTGGTTTTTACTTTGAGACAGAGTCCCCCTTTGTCACCCTCAGTAGAGTCCCCTGGTGTCATAGCTTATAGCAACGTCAAACTCTTTGGCTCAAGCAATGATATTGCCTCAGCTTCCCAAGTAGCGCCCGACTACAGGCGTCCGTCAGGAGACCTGGCCATTTTTAGAGACAGGGTCTTACTATTCCTCTGGCTGGGCTTGAACCCATGAGCTCAGGCAATCCACCCACTTCGGCCTCCCAGAGTGCTAAGATTACAGGCATGAGCCACCACGCCTGGCCCTAGGACACAATATTCTTCAAAAGCCATAAGACGTAAGTTCTCCAGCTCTGTTTGAACAATAACAAGGAAGAAAGGAATCAACTGTATCAACTATCCCAAAGATAAAGGAAACAAAATACGCTTTCCTAAAGGCTATTCCATCCATTACAAATTATCTGTTGGTATACCCTAAGATGCACTCAACCATCTTATTTGAGGCCAATTTAATTCAGATAAATTACCCTGAATTATTTATTTATTCAGATAAATAAATTATCTGAATTTTATTTAATTCAGATAAAGCTGTTGAAACGAAGTCAGTAGTTCACAAAGCACAAATCCACCACAGAAAATTTCACTAAAATCTCTGAATTCTTTCAAGAACTTTTTCAATAAGTCAGAGTGCTGACATCCACTTCTCATCAAGCAGTCCTTTGACTGGCATAGTTTAAAAGACTATTATTGAAGCTCTTCATAGTTTTCTTTCCCCAGAGCTTTCATTTAAAATAGATGACAATTGAGAATAATTAAGATGCTGAAGGGCCTTTAGAAAAATAAATCAATGAACAGCCAACGTAACTAATTGCCTGCTCACATTTCAAGTAGTGCTAAGGGTCTAAGATGCACAATCTATAAAGTATACAAATCCTCATTTGTCTTCAGGGGAGAACTGGATCTCATCCATGACCTATAAAATTCCAATCTTAGGTGCACATCTGGAAGTAAAACTCAATAGAAATACAGTAGATAGGAGGTGGGAATATGGGTTAGGTGAATTCACATTTAACTGTTATAATGCCTTTTGGGGGGGTGCAGAGCACTTTTTAACTTTGACTGAATTGAACAAAAGAATATTAGGGGTAAATCATGTCTACCACTAAAGTATTCCCAAACTGAAAAAAGAAATATAAAATTAAAGAATACTATCCAAAAGTATCCACATTCTTAAAAGTCAATAACAGGAAACAAACTGTCAGAAAAACATGCTGAAACAAATACCATCTTCAGTCTACCTGTCACTTTATAAAGCATAATATCTTGACTACCTTTACTAAGAAAAATTCAATACAATTTACATGTCTTTTAAAAAATACAAGCACAGGTCGAGGAAGTTAATGCCAATTGCTTTCTCTGCTGTGATACTTGAATAATTCATACAAACAAAACTACATTAGATCAACCCAAGCATGTTTTTAAAAATGTAGTCTATTCCTTTACTCACCCTGTCCTTGCAGCCACAACTCTCTCTAGGAATAGAATAAAAAGGTGGAGTGAATCAGGTGCATGTGCCAAAGTAACTTTGCCAAAACTATCCCCGCCCACGTCCACAGGGAGCAAGGTGGAAGATTGCCCACGGTGTCATGTTCTCACCACAAGAGAGGAGGCAACCCAAGTGGAAACACTGCACAAGACATCTCCAGTCCAAAGGAATCTTTGGACAGGACAAGAAAGCCATTTTATCTGACTTAAAAATAAGGGCAATGCAGATTCAAGTAAATTGGTTGATTTTGGTATTGCTGTACAGCATGGTTTTAGAATTATTATCATTTGTGTGAATAGAAATTCAAGATAAGTGCCAGGGAGTAAAAGGGGAAAAGCATGTCTTAACCCCTCATATGTGAGTTCTGCCACCGGGCAGCAAAGGCAGAAAAGGAAAGTCTAAAAAGGAACACCTGCTCTGCCTTGCTCACCACCTCAGGACGCTGCCCCATGTGGATAACAATGGGATCCCATGCTGGCTGGCTGCCAAATGTGTTTGGAAATTTCTCACAAGAGATCATGGAGAAGAATGGAGGGGAGGTTGGGGTATTTTACACTCCGATTCCCTCCGTTCATGGTGGCATCACGCTGCCTGTTTTCCTTTGACAATGGCTCCTCTCAAGACAACCATCTCCACACATCTGCCTTCTGGGTTCAGGTGTGCAGTCTGCTCTGCCATCTTCAGACCTGGGGAGGTCAAAAGAGATGCTGACACAGCCTGGGGGACCACAGATGATGCACTGCTGCTTTGTGGTTTGCTTACACCTGTGTCAAGAGTCCTTTTATTCCAGACCCTTCTAATTATCCTAACGCAAATGCACCAGTAAGAACTCCTCTAACATTGGATATCTTTTCTTCCATTCTTGAGATACTTTGCTAAGAAGAATAGAAGAAAAAGTATCCAATGTACTCAGTACTATTACAAAGCCAATATATAACTACCCACACTTTCACACAAAATATAAAACTCAACTACAGCCCAGGATGAAGAAGGGGAGGGGGTGGGGCATGCTGGTGGAGGGAGGTAATCACGGGGACCTCACCTATGTTAAATCTTACAAGGGTACATATCAAATCTATTGAAAGTAGAGTAAAAATGTCTTAATGTAATAATTAAGTGAGGTGAAGGCTATGTTAACCTCACATATGCTTGATGTAAGCATTTCAAATTGTTTACAAAATTAGCACATTGTATCCCAAAATGTATTAATGTACACTGTTATGATTTAATAAAAAAATTGTTAAGAGGAAAACAATAAACTGTTCAAATTGCCCTGGCTGAGATGGGCAGATTAAAAAAAAAAAAAGAACTCCTTTAACAGCAATAAATAAATAAATCTGAACTCAAGACAATAAAAAAGGAGCAAATAGAAAAAGGAACAAAACTATGAACTACATGAAAACTTCTTTTCAATTGCTACAGAGAGTCTGTTCAATAAGCCACAAACATCTTACTCATCAAATATTATCTAAGAAATCAAATAGCTAACAAACACAATGGTGATTAGTTTGAGTTTTTTAGTCTTCTGCACTGAACTACAAAGCAAACATTGATATTATAACAGGGCCTGTAACTTTTTAGCTTTCTTTCTAAGATATAACATTTAAAAACAAAATCTTGAAGCTTTGCGACATTGTAATCTGAGAACTGGTTTCTCAATGATCAGGAGATGCAAGATTTGTATGTGGCAAGTGTAGTAGGGTTTAGAGAAGGAGAAATGTGCTTGGGAGGTCTTTTGGGACCCAAATCTGTTGTCTCCTCCCTTCGTTATTTCCGCATTTTGGCTAAAGCAGCCTGTCCTGGTCATATAGGAAATGAGCTGAAAAACAGTTAAATGTTTGGATGATCTCTTTCACCTTCTACTAGAATTTATCCAAAGGTAGCAGGCAGATGAGACCACCTAATAATATATGGCTTTAAGTAAGTCATTCTCTACACTCTGCTTTTTTTGCAATACTAAAAAAATTCAAATTGTATGAGAGCATTTTCACTGTGAAAATAGTTTGAAAATTAAAGATCCACCACATGTAGTAGTTACAAATGATACTGCCAGAAATCATTTAGTGAGATGAAAAAATGTTTATAAAGAAAGTTAAAATAAAAGAAAAACCTAATAAGAATGATACTCAGAGTACTAACCTATTTCAGAAAGGCATCAGAATTTAACTGCTCACAGATCTCAGAAAAAAAGAAAAAAGAAAATGTATCACAGTATTAACAGTGCTTATTATCATACGAAGACATTTAAGTGCCTTTTATTTTCTTCTGTTTGCCACTATTTTTATTATGATAAACATTAAAAACCTTAATAATTTAAGATTTATTAATATGAGGCATAGAAAGGAAACGTATGTTTCAGTGGAAGCTTTCCTAGAGATTTCCTAAATCATGCAACCTGGGCTGTTAAACTGCAGATAGGTTTTGACGGAGGCCTTTCAAAGCTCACAACTGTGGGTTCCCTCAGTACATTCCACTGACTGTGACACATTTCTCAAAACCAAATCCATTTTTCACCTTGTCTCCCATTCTCTTCCTTGACTCTCCCCACTACGTAATTACCTAAGCTAGAATCATGAAATAGGTGACATTTGTCACTAGTAATAACCATAGTATTATGCATTTACAGATTTCATTTTCATTTTTTGATGAATAGGGTTCACCTGTTCATAACTGTTATTATATCAAAGTGACTGTCACTAGAATATCTGAGTATCTATGCTCACAAAAATAGGCATATTATTGCATATTTTATTGTATGAAATGGCCTATGCAGTATTCTGTCATGTTTTTATGTTCCTCAATTCAAACCCCTTTTAAATATACAAATAAATATGTTTTCAATTTTTTTGTAATTATTTTTTCAAAAATTTTTTCTTTAGGATTTTATTTTTCAGGACTATGGCATTCAAAATTGTATCTTCAAGATCATGACTAGTGCTCCATTATTCCTTATTCTGTGATCTAACTACCTCTCACATGAGACTGAGGGTGCTTCATCATGTGAGCCTGGGCCAGCATACTTGATCTTTCACAAAATACAAAACAGACCTATAGAAACGAGCCAAGGGCTAGGGCTCCTTCACAGCCCAGAAGCTTTTGGAAGCAGTCAGAACTGTGCCACCTCAGCCCTGTTAGGTTTACTAAGATCTGCTCCCCTCTCCTAATACAAATGTGGGAGAGGGAGCGGGGGCAGACATAGCACTTCACCTAGCAGAAGTTGGGACTTCACTTCACCTAGCAGAAACTGGGACTCCGTATAAACCAGGATAAGAGGTAAAAAGGCTGACAAGTTGTGCTTAGAATAACTACCCATGAAAAGGTATTCATTAAAAAGACTACTGAAAAGAAGAAGTAGGGGGGAAATAAATGGTTCCTCCCACTACCGAAACCCCATGATTAACCGAAGAAATATTAGAAACCCTCAAGTGAAGGCCAACAGTCTTTTTCCAATAGTGAACTAGGCCATTCTTTCTTGATTTCCTTCTTTCCTCCCTCCCTCCCCCTTCCCTTCCTCTCCTCACTGCCTCCTTCCCTCCCTCCCTTCCTCACTTTCTCTCTCTCTCTGTCTTTCTTTTTTATGAAACTAGGCCATTCTAAAGCTGGAGCCCTGGGAAAACTTCAATGAACACACTGGAGTGATGTTACTTTCCATGACAATGACAGTACCTTGGCGTCATGCAGATGAACACCATACATGGTCAGTCCCCTGGCGTGCTCTATGAACTGATAATCAGCTTCTGCTGAAGCTATGCCATTGAGAATAAAAAGAAACAATATTATGGTTGCTATGAATACATACAAGAAAGAAGTGTTCAAAACAGAGCCAGGGGTGGCTAAGATTAGATAGTTTGGAATAGAGGATGTAACCCACGAAAGTTGGCAGAAGACTAGGAAATGGGAAAACAGACTCAACTCTAAACTCTAGCATTTTTCTCTTAAGATCATCTCATCTAAGGGAGCACCTGTGGCTTAGTGAGTACGCGCCTTACCCATATACTGAGGGTGGTGGGTTTGAACCCGGCCCTGGCCAAACTGCAACAAAAAATAGCCAGATGTTTTGGTTGGTGCCTGTAGTCCCTGCTACTCGGGAGGCTGAGGCAAGAGAATAGCCTAAGCCCTAATGATTTAGGTTGCTGTGAGCTGTGACACCATGGCACTCTACCAAAGATGACAGAGTAAGATACTATCTCTGAAAAAAAAAGTAAATAAAAAAGATCCTCTCATCTTAACGTGCTAACAGCAATGAGTCACAGAACTCCACCCTTATGATTTGTATGTTAAGAGAGTTGATTTTTATTATTTCTACTGGTGAAGTAAGCCACAGAATTAATGGGTATAAGTTAACAGAGAATTTTTTTAAGTGACTTCATTTCTATGATATAGAGAAATTCTTACTCCCTACTTTTATGTTGCTAGCACTGACCATAATAAACACTGAAATTACTTGCATTTCATTTTATACCTATGATAGATGATCACATTCTGTCCACACTATAAATATTTTTATTCTTAACCCTAACTCAACAAATTTTAAGCTCCTAGAGAACAAGTCCACGTCCCATTAATCTTATATTCCCCAAGGCATTTCATTACCTGATAATTCATATGAGAACTACACAATAAAGGCCTGTTGATTACAACTTAAACCACAGTAACATTTTCAGAGTGAAATGTTGTATTTATTTTTTAAGGAAAAGTCAATAAATGTGGCCTGTTTTCTAATATGTGAAAGTTTCTTGCAGAACGTTTACAAAGTATTTTATAAATCTACAATTTTCTTTCTTTCTTTCTTTTTTATTTATTTATTTTGCAGTTTTTGGCCGGGGCTGGGCTTGAACCCATAACTTCCGGCTTATGGGGCCGGCACCCTATTCCTTTGAGCCAAAGGCATTGCCCTATAAATCTACAATTGTAAATAACAGAACAAATTATAATTGTGTAGCTAGGCTTTTAAAAACTGGTGTAAAAACCCATTCTCTTTTCACACAGATAGAAACATTCCCAAAGCATAATATGGTATTGAATTACTAATGTAATTGAAGTAATCTTTAGCTAAGACAAAAGGGTCATCTTATGTGCATAAAGTAACCATCTGCTTATTGCCAGGTTTCTTCAGATTTTTTTTCTTTTTGAGACAGAGTCTCACTCTATTGCCTTAGCTAGAGTGTCATGGTGTTATCACAGCACACTGCAACCTCCAAATCCTGGGCTAAGTGAACCTCCTGCCTCAGTCTTCTAAGTACATGGAACTACAGTGTGAGCCATGATGTATGGATAATTTTTCTGTTTCTAGTAGAGACAGTGTCTTGCTCTTGCTCAGGCTGGTTTGGAATGCCTCAGCTCAAACAGTCCTCCCATTGGCCTCCCAGTGTGCTGGGATTACAGTGTGAGCCACCACATCCAGCCCCACCTCCACATTTCTTTTTTTTTTTTTTTTGAGGCAGAGTTTCACTTTTATGACCCACAGTAGAGTGCCATGGCATCACACAACTCACAGCAACCTCCAAATCCAGGGCTTAAGCGATTCTCTTGCCTCAGCCTCCCGAGTAGCTGGGACTACAGGCGCCTGCCACAACACCCGGCTATGTTTTTGTTGCAGTTCGGCCGGGGTCGGGTTTGAACCTGCCACCCTCAGTATATGGGGCCGGCACCCTACCGATTGAGCCACAGGTGCGGCCCCACCTACACATTTCTGTTGCTATTTTCCTGCATTCATCACCAGCTACACTTCTAATTCAAATCTCAATACCTGGTCCTTTCTTATTTATTTACAAATCTCAATGCTTTGTTATCTCCCTGGCTTTTTACCACAGTAATAAAAACCATTAAAAGGCAGAAGAAATAGAAATGCCAAACATGTATGTGTATATGCTTGTTTCCAGTGTGTATAGGTTAAAGGAATAGGAGGCGTCCTAGGGAAAAGTGCATTCATCCAGTAAATGAAGCATTTGAACATGAGCATAGGGCCTCATATTACAGTTACCAAACCAATGACAGGAGATCGCAGGGGGTGCAGGTTGGCTTGATCAGAGCTAGGTTATCCAAAAAGAAAACTGGATAATCCCCAAAACTGTGCTCAAATGCCTACCAAGTGTTACAAGAGACACTATTTAAATCTACCATGACCAGTCTCCCTCCAGGAAGCATGACAACATACATATGTGCTTTGTAGAAATTCAACACCAAGTCCTCCATCTTCTTGGTGTCAATGGACCCAAAATAATAATCAGAATGTGGCTTGATTTTGTTGAAGACCTCATCATCCACATAGTTTCCACGTTCCGCTGGGACGGTGTATGATTTCAGGAGGGCACAAGTTACAGGGCGGCAAGCCAGGCACCCAGAAACAATGCCTGCCCAGATCTGGAGGCATAGGAGGTATCTGTGAGGAGCAGAGGGAAAAAAGGGGAGAATAATTAGTTAAGACTGCAGCACTTCTAATCCTTCAATGCTCATGTCCCTTTGGAAAGAAACATACAACATAGACCCACTTCATATCCATAGAAAAAAAGGGTATTCTCTATGAAGTAGCCTCCTCTCACTCCTTGGGCTTCTAACACTTGGTTTATTTACAGAAACTAGTTTCAAAGGGTAATGAATAGAACGGTAATGTAATGTTCTTGAGTTTTTTTTTTTTCTTTTCATGTAGAGTCACCCTGTGTTGCCCTTGGTAGAGTGCTGTGGCATCACAGTTCACAGCAACCTCCAACTCTTGGGCTTAAGTGATTGTCTTGCCTCGGCCTCCCAAGCAGCTGGGATTACAGGCACTCGCCACAATTCCTGGCCTTTTTGTTGTTGTTGTTGTTGCAGTTGTCATTGTTTAGGTTTCAAGGGGTGGGTTCAATCCTGGCACACTGGGTGTACGTGGCTGGCACTGTAACTAACCACTGTACTACAGGCGCGGAGCCTTGAATGGAAATTCTTAACTGCTGTTCTGGTCATAGTCGATGTTTACTGTTAGAATAAAGTAAAAATGCCAATCACATCAACTGTCTTCTTGGATTTAAAATGTTAACAAAAATTAGAATGCCACTCTAAAGTTCTGAAGATTAATGAAATTTTAAAAATAATGAGAGTCTTAATCATTGGCCAGAAGAAGCTAAGGTTACCTTTCTTTATCATCTCTACCTAGTTCATGTTACTTTCTCTTTTTCCTAAAAGAACTTGAACAAGTTTCTTGCCCCCTTTCCTTAACTTTATAGGAAGGAGCTTATCCCTGAAGGCTACAAGACTGTCTCTCCGTAGCCCCTGGATTTACACCAATAGTTACCATTCAAATTCTCAGGAACAGTAAATATTCTCTTCTTACTAAAGTGAGTGCTTTATTTGCAATTGAAGTGGAGTATGTTTTACTAGCCCACAGAATCTCAGAGGAGATGGAATTGAAATAGCTACTGACTCTACAAGGGAAAGCCTACTTAGTTTGGTGGTTTGGGTGAGATCAGGGGACAAAAAATTACCATTTCAATTGCCTTTTAAAAATAGTTTCATTTTTCTATCTTTATATCGCGTTTGTTACATGAGACTAGTGCACAGATACACGAGTTCTACAGTAAAACTCACCAGTATTAAAGTTTCAAGGATTAAACATCAGTGACCTTTTAAAAGACCACATAGAAAACAAAATTGCTCATTATATCATTTTTTTATGTTTCCATATCTCAAATGGAAATATAAAAGCTAAAGGAAGTAAACTTTTTTGAAATTGACAACATTTCAAACTAATTGAGATTACTCAATTCTGAGGGAACTTTTAAAACTGACCTTAATAAAACACTGTTAGGTTTCAAGCCTGAAATTACTACTATTCTCCCAGAAATAAATAAATGGTGTACGGAAAGATTAATTTTAAACTGCAAATATAATGTACCTGGAAATACTCTCAGTCATCTGAGAAGCACAAGATGGATAAAATTTTACATTAAATTTAAAAAGTCAGGAGCGATCTGTAATAATTAAATATCATAATTATTTAAACAATCAATAGAATGACTTCTTTTTTTTTTTTTTTTTTTTTGTAAAGAGAGATTCACTTTACTGCCATCAGTAGACGTCCGTGGCATCACACAGCTCACCACAACCTCCAACTCCTGAGCTTAGGTGATTCTCTTGCCTCAGCCTCCCAAGTAGCTGGGATTAAAGGTGCCCACCAAAATGCCTGGCAATTTTTCTGTTGCAGTTTCGCCGGGGCTGGGTTGAACCTGCCACCCTCAGTATATGGGGCTGGTGCCCTGCCCACTGAGCCACAGGTGCCACTCAGAATGACATTTTTGATAAAACTTTAAGGTCAATGTTTAAATGGTACAGATCAATCTCACTGCAGATCCGTGTGCAGAATTTTATTTTATTATTTAAAAATTAACAAAATTTACGAAACTAAAAGTAAATAAAAAATAAATTAGAAATCAATTACACAAATAACCCATTATTAACATTAATAGGTTCACTTCCTTAGAAAAATTCATTTCTACTTTCATAAATGTTTATGGTGATCCATTATGCAAACATTTTAATATGACCTCCAAGTAATAGCTTAGAGATAAGATTTCTTTTAATCACAGGATTTTCAGTTGCCAAATATCCTCTGCCATTTTCTTAAAAAAATAAAAATTAAAAACAAAAGCATTTCAAGATTTCTAATTTGTTGGTGTAAGTGAGTAATACTACTCATTGTATTATTAGTAGGATGCAGTATTTGAATAAAGCATGAAAGGGATACCAGAAAAGGGAAGGTTTGGTAAAACTTCACAATACTTAAAGACAACAAAATTGTTCCCCAGGCTTTATTCAAGAAGCATAAGTACCCTCAAATAAAATCAAGTTTTCTGTGTTGTGATCTAAAGGATAATCATTCATATCATAAATAAATTCTTAAAAATAAATCTTAACATTTATGCATTAAAACTTAATATCATGATGTATCTCATTTTGAATGTTCAAAATCATAAAACTGTAGGGAAAGGGGCAGGTATTACTTTTCTAAGGGGATTCAAATCACTCCATTAGAGTGAATTTAGAGTTCTGCTCCAAATTCACAGGATTTTTAAATAAAACCAAGGCTGTGCATATACACCTTAAAAGATCTTACCAGATCTCTAATTTCTTGACTTGAAGTTTCTTAAGTCCCATCTTCTTCTTCAATGTGTCATTTTATCTTTTTCTCCCAACCAGCACACTCCCTTTCCTCTAACTCAATAGTCCACAAATAGTTACTGAATGGCTACTGTGGACATACATGCACTTTTGCTGTATTTGGGGCACTACGTCACTGTTCTACTAATAATATCAATCCTACCAAAGTCAGATTTCAGGTTTACTTTACACATATAAAAATAGGATACTGGGATACAGGATTTTGCTGAGTATTGTTAAATATTATGTCTCTCGCCTTGCAGCACTATGGTGACAGCATCAAGCGTCCATGCACTGTGTATGAAAACATACTTTTTGGAGGTGACTGCCACTCCAGAGTAAAGCAATATCATCACAGGATTATCGTTTCATAATGGTTCCTTGTTTATTTTTTTCTAGGTATTAACACAGCACTTAAGTGCCTGGCTATGACTACAGGAATAAATTTCTAATAGAATGCCTATATTTTCTAAAAGGTAATGAAATGTATCCATAACACTAGTCTTTTTCTAAAGTGACAAAAACAAATTGTATATATTTCTGGTTCATGATAATACGTTGTAAAGTATGAATACATTCTGGGATGGCTAAATCAAGCAAATTGACATAGTTGTTATACCTCAGATATGTTTTTGTGTTGAGAACATTCAAAATCTACTCCTAATCATTTTCAAGTTAAATTATCATTTCTTTTTATATTGCCACATCATCATTTTTACCCGGCTACATAGCAACAGATCTTCTAGCTATAAACAATTTATATATTAATTATATGCAAGCATTCAACAGATGTAGTCTTTTCAGGTAAGTTTGAGAAAATAAAGGTTTTAAAGGCAAATTTTCAACAAGAACAATGAGGTTGATGTTTATCACGAATAACTCAAAAATTAACGTTTACCTTTGCTAATTATATTTTGACTGAAAGCTACAATAAAATCTTGGCAGAGATGAGGCTAAGAGAACTGCAGCTGGTTAGAGTGGACCTTTGAAGTCACTCAGAGATTCTATAGGTACATGGGAAGAAAGGGGTAAGCAGGCCTAACTATAAACCCAGATTCAAAGAGTAAAAACAGTGGCCCTTGATTGTGGAACCAATGAGAAGTAAAGACAGTGAAGGTATCAGAGCCCTGGAAAGATGCTCGAGTCCTCACTCTTCCAGAACATCTGCAATCAGTGTACATTTACTACTCTGGATACACAGATATGCTGACTAAACTAATCAGACAATTCCAGATCAAAGCCACGCCAATAGTATATGTCTACTAAGAATCAAACTTACAAAAATCATCACATGATTGCATGTCTTCTTGTATAAGAAGACAATCTTCTAATTCTTTCCCAGAAAAACAAAGTCAGACACTGTGAGGGAACATTTAGGAATGTGAGTCTAGAACTTCCTGAAAAATAGAAGACCCTAAGCCAAGTTCAAAATAGTCACAATTCTACAAAAATATCATTAGCATTATTAACTCCTAAGATGGTATTACATGCAAAACAGAACTGATTAGTCTAGCACTATATTATTATCCCAGTCTATATTCCTATAAATGTTACAGATAATAAAGGTATGAATAGATGTAATGATTAACTTAACAACCTCAAAATATGATTTAAATCCTCACTTTGCATTTGTGTCTTTATCTGTTTTGTGGGATCAAGCCAGATCTGTAGGAGGAGAGAAAAGGTTAATGAACGCAGAAGAAAGACGCCAGAGTCACAAATAGAACCATTTACAATTCACCTACTTGTTAAAGTGTAAGCACAATTTCATAAAGTCCTATTCCAAGCAGCTTTCCTCTGTTAGCATTTCACTAGGCTAAGGAGTGACTTGGTTTTCAGTACATGTGTTTACGTGTGTTGAGTTTCTGTGTGTGCTTTAAATAAATACTAAATGCTTCTAAGGTGACTCTTATGGCCTTGTTCTCTTGGATCTGTAATGGAACTACACTTCAAATATGAGGATGCAACAGTCTTGGTTAACCAACTCTTCTGACTTTTCCTTACAACATCTTAATACAGGTTCTCAGAGAAAAAGTGTACCAAATGAGGCTTGATCCTTTCATGACAGAAAAATTTAGGAAAAGAGCGCTGGACGATGAATCCTAATAGTACATGTCTAGTCATAGGATACGAGCAGTGTTAGAAAGAACCTCAGAATATATGGTTAAAATGTCCACAGAGAGTGGGATTGGTCAAACTCATGCCTAAGTAGCTATGAATCTGGGCAGTCCCCTAGTTACAGATATCTCACTTGCATAAAGCTTGCACTTATGAATGGAGGCTATTACAGTAAGTCCCGAAGTTACAGACATCTGACTAACCTACAACTCACACTTGGGAATGAAGGCTATCACAAGTAATGGTAAATGTATCTGTTCTATCTTACATACAGATTCAACTTACAAGCAAAACTATACACCTACCTCCTTCATAACCTGTGTATTTGAACACTTGTGGGAGCACAAACCACATGGCCTTATTAGGACCCCATAACTCCCTTGACTTTTGTAACATTCCAAACTCTCTCATACTTATTATATCCCCTGCATCAATTTTATCCCCTAACTTTCAAGTGCATGTGAATGAATCACCAGAACATCTAGTAAAAAATGCAGCCTAGAGTTTATCTAACAAGTTTTTATATTGTGCTAATATTTCTGCTCCTGGGACTACCCTTTGAGTAGGAGAGCCCAAGATTTGTTTTTACATAGAAATGATTGCTTTTTCCCAAAGCAAAATGTACACAGACAGTTTTCAAGTCTTACTGGCTTATCAGTCTACACTGAGTTGTCAAGTCAGCTCCCTACAGAAAGCCCTAGCAGGGCACAGTTTCCACATACTGCTCCCCATAATAATAAGCAGCTCTAAAAATGAACACCAAGACCCAGCTGCCCCCCACACTGATTCACAAGTACAAATCCCCACCCTACCTTATTGTCTTCAGTATTAAACCTAATCTCTCTTGTCCATTTCAATTTTCCAGGGCAGTGATCCCTGTACCTATCCCTGCATCCTATTGTTGAAACTGCAAGGGTTTGAAACAAAGTAACTCTGATTAAGTCAAGCTAGGAGGATAGTAATACATCTCTGTGGGAAAAAATAAAACAGAATGTTATACAAATCGATCCAGGAAGAAAAAGCATTCTTTGCCTAGGTCACTTTAGGATTGGATTTTGTCCACAACAAACAGGAAGGCATTTTTAAAATTTTGTATAACAAAAGTTAAAAAATCAAATTAGATTATATGTGAATAATTTAATTCACTGCCAAATATATTTGAACAATGATTTCCTGAAACCTGATTTTCTCAGAAAGGACATCTCACTTTTTATTCCCCAGAAGTTTTCAGTTAAAGCCTAGATACAAAGTGTGTGCCTAATGTTTGTGTATTTTCATCTGACATTTTTCTAAGAGTAACTATGATATATTAGGAATTATAAATTATTATTTAGCATTGGCATATTTTTGACCAGGAATGCTATGGTAAACCCCACCCAAACTTTTCCGTATCTTAATATCATCTGACTTAATGACCTTAACCTCTCCATGACTTCAGCCATAGCCTTCATGGCCACAGGCCAGGTCATGTCACCACACTTCTCAGAAACAGTCATTTCCTCTCATCTAAGTTTTCTAAACACTTATTACCATTGTGCCTAATCTTCAACATCTTTGCAAGATAGATGCCCTTTCCCTAAGATATTTTTTTCGAAGCCAATCTGCTATTTCAGATTCAATTACTTTCCTTCCTAAGACCTTCTGACTAATCGTCTTGATTACATCTCATCAACTTCTCCAATTTTCCCAATGCTTTGTCCTCTAACTATAACTACTATAAACAAAGCCAAGAGAGAACCTATCCAATACTTCATTTCTCCAATATTATATCCAGTTTCATGAAGGCAGTTAGAGAAAAACACACGAATATATTCTATTGTCGTCACAATTTTATGATCTTCAATCTCAGAACTCTCAATAGCAACCCCTTTGTTAGTTCTTGGGTGACTGTCTCTGTTGGTCCCACTGCAACCCTACTCACTCGTCACAGATGGTTTTGCCATCTGTTTCATAGAGATTTTATACTGCACTTTGTACAACTCAATTTTTTTAACCACTACACCACCTCTTTTCCTGTTTCTTGCAGACTCTGGATGAGGTCAATTTCTTCACTCGAGGCTAATCATTTTCATGAATCTAGAACGTTTACTCATCATCACTCTCCTCTGTCATCAGCCATCTATGTTTCTTGGGCTTTCTCATAGGAAAGTCAAAACTATTTACAATAAAGCAAATCCTCCAACCCCGCCAAACCGTTAGTCAACCAGTATGCCAAATCATACTGGTGGCTGTCCAGTATGATAGCCACCACTCACCAGTCACACCGGCCATATTTCAAGTGATCAACAGCCCCGTGTGGCTCCTTGTGGATACACATTACACATAAATACCCTAGAAACAGAAACTAATCCATGTCCCAAGAACTTTCTGACATGAACAGACAGATGGGGTCACATGTCATACTACCTTGGGTTATATTTAAAACAACCTGATTAAAATCTTCCTCTTACATTTCCCTGTAAGAAATTTCAGTGTGCTCTAAAAAGCAAAACAGCTGGTGGGAAATGGAGATAAAAGTGGAAGGCACTACGACAGAGTGATCAGGGGGGAAACCCAAGCATCACTGCTGGCCTGCATACTAAAAAGTATACTCACTAGACAGAACTAGTGTCTCAGCCCTAAGTCATATTTAGCGGTGATAAGAAAAAGGCAAGACAGAAGTGCAGGAAACAAAATGTGTTAAAAGTTCCATCATGCAGTTAAAGATAAATGCCTTGTGTTTTCACCCTTACCCTCTGTCTGAATCTTTGCTCTGTGCTGTATTTTCTCATGCCCGAGGCTTCAATAAAAGCCTGTGAGGGACATAGAGAGGGGGTGCAACTTTGTCTCTCCCCCCGGAGAGCTGGCTGGTGTTGGCCTCCCCAGGTCCCTCAGTTCAACACAAATGGACTGAGTAGATGTTATTCATTTGGTGTCCAGTTGCACCCACAGCTCATGGACAGGGCAGGTTTCAACATTTCCAACACCATGAAAACTTCTATTGGAAGTACTGGGGTGCATTCACTAATGTCGCCTTCCCTTCTATTCTTTTCATGGCCAGGCTTTTAAAATAATGGTTCACACAAGTGTTCAAATTCTACACTGTTCATTTCTATGGTTTCACCTACTCCTTGATCCCCAAGCATTATCTTGCCAACAACCTACAAACACGTCCAATTTGGCAAAATGACAATTTAAATTACTCTCCAATGATTCTCTACAAAAACTGCTACTTCTCCTCCAAAGACCTATGTAAAGTCTCCACAAACTCCCCAGCGCCCAACTTTGACGTTTGAACTTACCTTCCATACTCAACATCACACCTCAGAGGTGATGGGTCATACAGCCTGCCAGGCACATTCCCCACACATTGTCTCTGTGTCTTCCTCTTCACCCCCAATACCACCTCCCTGGTATTCATCACCTCTGGGCTAGATGGTCACAATCGTCTCCTGACCTCCCTGCCTCTGGTCTCAGCTCCCTGTATAATCGCTTTCAACTCCAGGAACAAGTTCTTTCTGAAATGCAAATCTGACCAAAAATCTTTCTTCTTAAAATCTGGATTCCTTAACATGAGATACAATATATTCCAAAAATGATCTCTGCCTATCTTTCCAGCTGCTTTCCCAGCACCTCCATCAGCACTCCCCACAAAGCCCCCAAACCAACCTGGGATTCCAGCTGAAAGAGAGCACTTGCTGAGAAAACATGGCTTTAAAACTGGTCCCCAGCTCCTCTTTCCCATATGCCTGTGCCTCCTGGGTCTTTTCTATGTGGAGATGATGGAACTGCCACCTCTGCCATCCCCAATAGACAGCTTAAAATGCCTCATGTATATCATAACCTTTTATGCTGGAGCCACTGCTTCTCTTGTGCAGAATGTCCTTTCCCTGCTCACATCCAGAATATTGCCCCTAATTTTCAGTAGCTATGTCAACACTAAACTGTTCATCTTATTTCCAAAATTGATAGATCTGCCTTAATATAACACAAAATATTCATGCCAGGCAGTAAAACTTCAAAAAGTGTCTCCTCTCTACTCCCTAATAAATGTCAGGCAGGTATTTAGGACAGAGTATATTAGGCTCTGATAATGAATAGAGTTAGATTATAGGGAGGTTATACACTTGATAATTTTAGCCTGACCAAATGGTTAATCCATTTTCTGTTCCAACATACCTGAGCAATATGACATCTCATAGTCCACCTGGTAACATCTTACAACATCTTTCAATAAATCTCCCCTCCTATAATATCTCCAGCTACAACATCTTTCAATAAATTACACAAATTATTGAAATTAAACCATGAGCTAATATTTTTTTTTAACTGGAAAGGGGACAATAACGGCATGCCCAGTAAACATAAGCATTCATATGTATTAGTGTATTTGGGGCATATTTAGGAAGAATGAAAGTAGGATGAAAGATAAATAAGATTCCTAATTAATTAATTCCTAATTCTGTCTCTCCTCTGATTCTGATAAGAAAACGGAAGTCCCTTCTGAATAGCACTGGCACAGACAGGCACACTATCACCATCAGTAAGTTAGCTCATGTCACAAATGTATTAAAGTCATAATAGAGTGATCAACAGTCAAACTCGTAATAGAAACTCTGCCAGCACCGTCCTTCAACACCCTATACAGAAAGTCTTGCAAAAGAACTTTCAGAATTTGATGACATGGAAATTCCTCCGAGGAAAGATGGTACACTCCTATATTCCCAGTTATAATAGCTATGAAACAATGTGCCTATTCTTAATGAACAGGGAAGTTCACAAATGTTGCATTTTGCCTAAAATCTACTTTTTTCTACCTAGTTTTGCCTGGGTTTCAAACATATCTATAATATTTTTTGCCCTAGGCACCTTGGGTTAAATATTTAACTTCTCTATGCCTCACATTTTCACATTTACATACAGTGTGGCTGGTAAACATTACCTTGGAAGCCGCTTCTGAAAACTCCCTGAGACAACATATATAAGGTGCTGAGAACTGTGCCAGCCACACAGTGCCAATCCCAGAATAATCAGCTGGTAACAGGCGTTTCTATTCTAGTAGAAATGTCTTTGTGGTAAATGCCACATCTGATTCTTAAAAAAAAAAAAAACTAAATAATTATGCTTGGTTATAAGCCTCAACCGAACAAGTACAGTATTTTCATCCAGAAATAAAAGCATCTCATGCACTAGGTACATTTGAGATGGATTACACATGGAGCATTTTTCATGCTAGATGCTATCTTTTAAGACACATCCAAAATTAAATTCATTTGTTTACTTATTCTTTCCAGAGGTTATCTGAACCAAAGTTCAAAATGTTGGAAACTATATTCATTCTATCCCCTTCCACGGCCCATCAAGTCTTCTTTCTCCTAAATAAACTCCTCCAACTTCCCAAACACCAGGCCTTACTTATTCTTGGTATCTGCCATCCTTTGCTCATACCAGTCAATCATTAGATTGATTCTGTCTCTTTGCAAAGACTCTCTTATTCACTTTTCTATTTCCATTGCCACAACCTTAAAGCCATGTTTGTGCTTTCCGTAATCACCCTAATTAAAGTCCCCTTTCATCCCATTCTTAGTGTTAGCACAAATGTTTTATTTATTTATTAATTAATTAATTAATTAATTTATTTATTTATTTAGACACAGTGTCTCACTTTGTTGCTGCAGGATAGAGTACTGTGTTATTAACCATCTCACAGCAACCTCACACTTCTAGGTTCAAGTTAACCTCTTGCCGCAGTCTCCCAAGTGTCTAAAACTACAGGGATCTGCCACAAGGCCCAGCTACAAAGTGACCTCTTGAAAGGCAAAAGTGATCATCTTACATACTTGCTTCATCCTATCAATGACTTGCCATTTGGTAGGATAAAGGAAATTACCCAAGTCTCAGTGAATAGCCTAGATACCCCACATGATCTAACCACTGCTAATGCCAGACCTACTGTACCCTAGATACATCTTCCCCCCCACTAACTACAGGCTTCTTTCCAATTTTCAAGCAGATAGCTGCCCTAGCCTCAGGGTCCCATGTCTGTACTTCCTATGTTCTGTTACCCAGCCAAGGTCCACTCACACTATAGGTGTCTGCTTAAACAACATTCCCTCCTAAGAACGGTCTTCCTAGATGGGCTCCTGGCACTCATAGCATGGTGGATACAGTGCAGGCCACATACACCAAGACTGGTGGGTGAGTTCAAACCAGCCCAGGCCAGATAAACACTGACAACTGCAACAACCAAAAATAGCCAAGCACTGTGGCAGGCACCTGTAGTCCCAGCTACTTGGGAGGCAGAGGCAAGAGGATTGCCTAAGACTGAGAGTTTGAGGTTGCTGTAAGCTGGGCACACTAATGAGGGTGATAAAATGGGACACTGTCTCAAAAAAAAAAAAATACAGAACAGTATTTCTGTTTAGTCTCCATAATTGTTCCTGTAGAGCAGGAATCAAAATGTAGTAACCGGGTAATCAGTTCTTTCCTCTGTGTCCTCAACTACAACATAAGCAGAGACATCCAGGAGGCCAGGGTTTTTGTGTTCATTGTTCACTATTAGATCCTTTGCCATTTTGCCCATAGGGAGGGATTTTTTTTTTATTGTGTAAAAAAACACAAAGTATAAAACCTTCCATTTTAAATATTTGTTAAGGCACAGTTATGTTAACTATATTCTCATTATTGTACAACAGATCTCTGAAACTTTTTCATTTTGCAAAACTGAAACCAGTTGAACAATTCCCCATTTTCCTTTCTCACAGCCTTAGGCAACCACAATTCTATTCTCTGTTTCCATGAGATTGACTCTTCAGATGCCTCATCAAGTAGAATCATAAAGTGTTTATGTCACTTAACATAATGTTTTCTACATTTATTCATGCTATAACATATGACAAAATTTCCATTTTTCAGACTGAATAACATTCCCTTCTACATATATACCACACTTTTTTTTATCCATTAATGGACATGTAGCTATGTCCACCTCTCAGCTATTATGAATAATGCTACAATAAGCATGAGTGTCCAAATACCTCTTCAAGATCTCACTTTCAGCTATTTTTGATGTATACCCAGAAGTGGGATTGCTGTGCCATATGATACCTCTACTTTTCATTTTTATGACATGTCCATACTGTTTTCTATTAACAGCTGTACCATTTTACGTTCCCGCACACAGCGCACAAGGGTTTAAATTTCTCCACATCCTCATTGATACCTTTTATATTGTTGTGATGACAATGGACAGGGTCTGAGATGGTTTATAGGTAACAAGCACTAGTTAATGTCTAGATACAGTGAGGCAAAAAAAAAATAAATAAAGCAAAGTTTGTATCCTCAAAGAGTTCACAGAGTCATAGCAGGAAAGAATAACACACCCATAACATTTGTACTACATTTGTAGACCACAGGCAGAAAAATTACCAAATCCCCTCTACAGTAGTCTGAGATTCAGGAGTAGAACCTAAATTAGGCACATATATTAGGAGTTATCAAAATAAAATATAATAAATCTAATTATGTAAATATCACTCTTATGCAAAACTAGTGTTCCAGAAATTGTAGATTTCTTAATACAGCATAGTCTATTTCGACTAACAGAACACATCAGTCTATACATTCGACAACATACTGAATTTTGTCCCTATTTTGCAAAGATTAAATGCTCATATGAAACTACCAATTGGTAAGTTCAAAAATTTAGATAACAACAACCATTCTCACCACATTCTCTTTTATGCCTTTGAAGGCCAACAAAGAAGCACATGCTTGGAAACACCATTAAGATCAACTTATAATTTATAGCCTCAAAAATGTCTAGTTTAGTCATATATGTTGTTACTTCTGAGAAGAGCGTTGTACACACAGACCTAGTAAGTATACTCACACACTCTTCAGCAGGCCGGCAGGCAATTTGATTGTCTCTAGTCTAAACATGAAATTAACACAAACTAAATATCAAGATTAGAAAGGTAAGCAAGTTCAGAAAATGTCCAGTTCCATAATGCCATCCTTCCTACCCTGTATTTTATTAGTGGGACATGGAAATACAAACAATGATGTCATGTAGGCAAATCAAATGCACACTCAGGTTTCTGTACTCACCTTTCTATTATTCTTTCTGTGATTTGAGTGTTAGGTCTCAAACAGTAATCCCTTTTACTGTCACCATGAGCCTTGGGTATCCTCACATAGAATCCCTCCAATGTGTGTCCATCCCATGCATCAGGCACCCTTAATACCCAGCATGCAGATGCCTACACAGTGTGAACTGATTTATCCATCCTTAGCAACAAAAAGGCAGACTGGGACATTGAAAACCAAAAGTTTAATGCCATTTTTAAAGCTCTGTGTTGTTTTTATGCCAGAACACCAATTTTCAAACGATGACAATTATACTCTGTCTGCTTACAAGTGTAAAACACACACATACAAAAAAACTCCCAAAACGTATAGATCATTTTCTCTACACAAGATAGTTTTTCAATATTTACCAAATTTCTAAGGTGAAATCTTGATAACACAAACGTAATTTTAAAGATAAAATTTATACTGATAAAAACTTGTTTTAAAAAGTTCTAAAAAGGTAAAGATAGACTCAAAGTCACTTACCTTCTCCCCAACATTTTCGTAAAACATGAGCCCAAAATGGTCCCTTTCCAGCAAATCTAGATGGTCATATATGTTGTCCAATAATGCTTGTCCCTTTGAATTTTTCTAAAGAAAAAAGCAGCATTTTTACTATTCAAGCACTAAAGATTTCATGAGTACTGTAACTAAAGAACATAGTGGCAGATCTATGATATACTGTAAATTAACCTAACATATTTATTTCCCAATTTTATGACAATATGAAAGTGATTCTTAATCCTTTTCAATTTAGCCCCTATACCTCCCACTCATAATAAAACAGAAAATCTAAAGTGAAATCATAATAAAATGCCCCCTGCTTTATTGATACTAGTCCCTGTAACAAAAAGGACTAAAACGGCACTATGCGAGTAGTTCATTTACTAATGTTAAAAATGGTAAAAAAAAAAATCTGCTGAGACTGCTTCCCTCTATTCCTTCAGGTGGCTCATGACATATGACTGGATAGTCCCCAGGAAAATCAATCAGCCCCATTATTAATATATCCTAACATCATTTATTCCACCAACGTTTTGGTTTGATGTTTCACTTTTTGCCATATTTGTAGACAGAATTTTCTTTATTTTTTTCTACTTCCAAAATTAACATTTTTATCAAATCAAGGAAATATTCACTGTAGAAAAGTCAACAAAGGTTTTAACAGAACAAAATATACCTTTTTACAAAATATGTAGATATTAACAGCAAACTGTTTCTGAGAATTGCTTTTATGTTCTTTTAGTTATTTTAAAGCAAACATAAACAATGTTAATTAGCAGGGAATCTGCTACTAATGATGATTACATGAAGACCTAATCCACTCTTCATCCTTTATCCGTGATTTAGAACATCTACAAAATACTTTCTTATTCCTACTAATGAACTGATTCAGGTTTCATCAGAAAGTAGCAAAACAGAGTGGCTGGAGAATCGGTCTCACTACATCAGACTCGCCCATTATCTTTGAGAATAAGAAATAACCACAAAACTATATAAATAGTTAATTTTGTGTGTGTGTGTAAAGTCAGTTTTTAGGTTATAACAGTGGCCAACTAGATCAGTTAGCATGTAACTGACATGTTTAAAAATTTTTGTGATATACAACATTTTAATCAGAAAACATAAACACTCAGTACCCTGTTGTGTGCCCCCTTTAGAAATCCTTAATAGCAATTCCCTAGATAACACTGGTTGCTACTGCAGCATAACCTAGTGAAAGTTGGCAGTGATCAAGTAAAGACAAATTAAATACTAATGTGATTTCCCATACCTATGATTGGTCAAAAGTAATCAGTTTGATAATAAGATATGTTAATGATAATGTGGTAAAATCAAACTTTAATGACTGCTGGTTAAAATGTAAGTTATTGGCACGTCCACTTTGGCAGTATCTGTGAAAAGTGAAGTGAAACTTCATCAATAATTTCCCCACTGTCTGTCTACCCTAAAGAAACTCTTGCACAGTAGATGAGGAAACTCATCCTACAATATTCACTGAAGGGCCATTATTGTACATAAAGAAGGTGAGCCTCAGCAGGGTAATAAATGGTTCAGTCATATAAAGGAATACTCTACAGTTGTTAAAACAAATTAAGATTTACATATCATAAAATGATATGAAGCAAGAAGGAAAAGATGACGATGAGATGAAGCAATGTCCCTAATGTTTTATTTGGTTAAAGATCGAAAACACACAATAAGGTAGTAATGTCTGATTAAATGTTTATGGTGGATATCAACTGTCCCTTCTATTGTTTCTCTGTTTTTATAGTTTTTTAAATAATTCATGACTTTCAAGAAAAGATAGAACAAAACTAGATTTAAAAAATAAAGGACAATGGTCACTCCTGTGGTTCACTGATCAAAAGAAATTTATAAATTAATAGGCATTTTGGATCATCTAAATAGTCCTATAATCTATAGATAAAGAAATAGGCCCAGAGAGATTGAATCAATGATTTAAGGTCACTTAGGATGGAGTTAAATGCTCAAAAATCTAGATTCCCTCACTTTTAGGGTAGGTAGGAAAAACAAGGGACATGGGGTCCATTCAGAAAATCAAGTTCAGAAAATAATTCTTTTTTATTCTTTTCCCTGTACAGGAGCTGCCTTGTCCCTTCCATTAAGGGAAGACACAGCACTTGCCCCTAGAACTTGGTGAAAATGCAAGAAGCAGCAGCCATCTTGGAAGCCACTCCTCATCAAATACCAAATTTCCTGGCACCTTAGTCTTGGACTTTCCAATCTCCAGAACTGAAAGCAATTCATTCCTGATGTTTATGAATGACCCAGGCTAAGGCATTTTGTTATGGCAGCAAGAATTAAGACATAACTTTTCAATCCCCTTTCACTTCTCCCTATCTTTAAACATGTATCAATTGAAACATCAAGGTGAGCACAAGAACCATTAACCATCTGAATATGTAATAAACTACTGTTCTACTTGACACACTTAAGATGTTATTACCAAGCTGAACTCTTTCATCGTTGTTAAAGTATAACTTCTATTTTTAACAAGAATGTCGGAAGTTAGGAAAAATGTTAATAGAAGACCAACTAGAGCACATTTTAACCAGCAAGATCAGTCCCATGTGGGGCAGAAGAAACAGTATCATTCCGTGCTCAGGTCCATGAGCTCTAGAATCAAATTACCAGGGATACAATATTGATTCAACAACAAACTAGCTGTGAAACATGGGCCAAGTTGTTTAATACCTCTACCCCATATTCCTCACGGTAACACTGGCAATACTAATGATGCCCACCTTACACAGAGTCTCATATATATTAAGTGACATAATCAAAGCGTTTCACACAGTTCTTCTGTAAACATTAGCTATTAGTATATGTCATGTAAATTAAGTAATTAGTTGTAAAAAGCACTAAACTCTTCTGATTGACATAAAATGATAAGGTACTGAAGGCTTCAAAAATAACACTGGCTTCTTCATTGATTTTGTCAGGCTTCTGTCAAAGGAATTATGCTTTGCAAATCATGGGTGTTTTTTCATTAAATGAAACTACATAAATAATCTAGATTTTAGCTATTATCTATCTCAAGGTAAAACATTTGGAGTTACACTTCATTATTCAGAAATACCAACCTACTACCATAAGGTCTCCTCAGGAGAAACATCTTACAGGTAGAGGTAATAATCAGAATATTTCATGACCAGTCAGAACAAACACTGAGTGCACAGGACTGGAGGACGTTGTCCCTGCTTGTCTTAAGGGACAGGTAATTTTGTTTGTAATGGAAATGACTTATTTCTATTCTTTTAATACAAAAGTATGAAAAGTAGATAAGAGAAACCTGGTGAAACACATTCACTGTGCCATGCCATGATCACACATCACTACAGCTCTCCACTCAGCTCTCTGTCGCATCTCCACCTCACAGAGGTATTTGAAACCACTTAAGAGGACCACAGTACACTCCATTATCTGGGTCTTCTTCCTGCCTTTTGCAGAGGCCTCTGCTTTTATCTCAGTCTATTCTGCTGAGGCAGAGCCTACTTCAGTGATATCGTTACAGCTTATGCTGCAGAAGAAACAAAATTATAAAATGGTACTTTATAAACTCTCTCAATTATAGTTTTGGCAAGGAGTGGAATAAGAAAGGGTGAGAAGGGGAATAACAGAGAGATAAGAGGAAGAAATCCCACAACAGGAAGGTTCAAAAGTATAGGAGAAAATGAAGACTGGTAGTCTGACTCTCAGAATTCTGTCTGAGTCACAGAACCCAAACCAGCATCAAAATAGAATTCTAAATCAGTTCTAAATCAGTTACACCTTAAAGTGACCAAGACCATAGGTATTACTGTTCATTGGTTTCAACTAGTTATAAATGACAACTAACCCCCAAAGTCTAGTTTTTTATGGTATACTTTCTTTTCTGTGTATTTATTATTCTTCCTTCTATATTTGGTAATAGGAAAATGTTATCACCAAAGTATTGAATCATAATCTTATCGCAAATTTACACATTAAAATCAAAATATACCACAATGCTAGCAGTTATGGAAACAGATTTTCAATGTAGTGTGTCTAATAGCAATAACATTAAATCTAGAGCTAAGATATCTCATTTTGTGTTCCAGTCCCGCCATTTTTACTATCACTGTTCCAATGCAAAAGTTAATTTTCTGAGAAAGGTACTCCAACTATAATCACACTTGTTAAAACTCCATCCTGTCCATTTCGCTTACTCTTTTATTTGTGTACATGATGATAAGACAAATGTCTATGGACTCTAATCCAAATCAAATGAAGAAATTCTAGAGGAGAAAAAACATATCTAATGATTGATTTCATCTTGATTTTATCACAACTCATGCAAACAAAATTTAAAATAAATCTGAAAATAACTGTTGAATCAATTTACATAGGCAAAGGACTTTCAAATTGTGGAAACAACTGCCATAGATAATAGGCAGGGCCTGGCAGAGATAGCAGATCATTTTTTTTTTCTCTTACTAGTCACAAAAGTCCTGGAATCCTGGCCAAGGAGTAATGCCCCGAGTATCTTCAAAAGTGCTACAAACATAGAGGTAGGTGTGATGGCACACACCTGTAGTCCCACAGAACTACATATTTCTGAAAATATGTATTATATGTGAAACACAATGAAGATTACGATGTGAGGCGGTCATATGGGCATTTACAGTGGGTGGCTTTTGGCTTGTAGACATGAGGACCAAGTAGACAGGATAGGGCAGATCAGAGATGGTCCCTCCAGACATGTCTGCAGTAAAAGAGGAGAATGAGACCCAGCTGATTGAGCAGGTCATTGGGTGTCAGGCTAGACTCCACTGCACACCTTCCCCCCTTTTCCTCAACCCCCTTTTTCATGAGACACTTCTGCAACTGAAGGTGGCTGGGAGGCACAGACAATACGCCAAAGCTCCACTTCTCTATCTAGATTTATATTTTTCGACTTTGATTCCGGTTGCTATCTATAGGAGGATGACTACTAATCTTGGAATTGTTTGCACATATCTCTAGGGATGTGGATATGCCATTTAAACTTTGGGATAGAGATGATTATTAGGGTTAGCACAGCTCGTCTCCATTTCTTCTGTGTAAATAGACAAATGTATTTCCCCTCGAGTTTGCTGACTCAAGTGTTCAAGGTGCAATGAGCCTAGAGCCTTACTGATCCAAAGTAGGTTTCCGTTGTCCCGCAGGAGGACAGTGAGCAGAAATCTCAGAGACGGATGTGGGGAACACTCAAAGAACCTTAGTTACAGTGTTCTCTGCTTCAGATTTCTGTTTCTACTTCATTTTCAGATGAAATACTAGTGAATACTCCACTCCAATTCCTGTGTCTCCTGGAAGACACAAAGAAAGATGAGATATTTGTAGACTTTTTGATCAGGTTATTCTTCACCAAGCAGGCATGTTTAGAGCTGCAGAGATGAAAATACTCTGAACTTCTCTCTATGAAAGGGATGTTCAATAGTGAGGGTTCACAGAAATGTCCCCTTGCTTTTAAACTCCAAATGCTTTGAGAAATTCCTTGACACTTAGTGTCTTTTGACATAGGGTATTTTGGCTGCTTCTAGAAAATTATTTCCTTGCTTCTAACTATGCACAATATGAATGCAAACCCTTATGCGTAAAGTCTTAGGCATGCTTATTAGGACTTCATGGCAAATTTGTGGGTGTGTAAATAATGTGGCTTTCACTCTCCAAGTCCATTTTCTGCACCACATACCAGAAAGTCATAGGCTTCTTCCTTTTCCCCCAAAGAGGGTGCCCTTGTCGTCATCAACAGCATTATTTGGGAACATATCTGTGTTGCAAATATCCCCAATAACTGCATTGCTATTGGAGAAGTGGTTAATAAATGAAGGTACACAAAATATGATTTCAAAACATTTAATAAAATTATTCATGTAGATTTAAAATAGTTTTTACAGTTGATTTAACATTTGTGACTGGTTTATAGATGATGATATAGGTTGAAGTTTGCATCTTTGCAATTTTATTTCAATTTAGAAACAGTACAATTATTATTTTTTCCCCAATAATGAAGCCTATGAGAATTAAGCTTGTCTTTTCTCAAAACACATTTTATAAGAATGATTTTAAATATATTTCTGAGGAACGTTTACAGGGAAAGTCCTTTAATGGGACGTAAACAGATGATCCTTTGAGACTACGGTGGGTGGTTTTTAAGGAGGAGGAATTGTTTGTGGGAGAAATGACCTGAGTCATTTCGAAGGTTGAAGAAATTTCTGAAGTTACCAGAAATGGTTTATTAAGGATTATGAGCCCATTTGAAGTAAACATTGGTTCATACTCAATTGGTTGCCTGGATCATACTGGGACAAGGCCAGCTGGATCTGTGCAAAAAGACAACTGGCAGGTGCTTTTGGTTTCATGGGCCTCTGCGTGGTTATCTTGGGATTGTTCACGTCTAAGTTTTGTCTTATTTTAGTAGATATTATCTTAATAGTTTGGTGACTGGTGTGCAGGTGTCATAGTTGTTCCTGGTTTTTGGTCTCTGAAAGGTCCCCTGTTGTCTTCTGGTGCACCTAGAGAGGGCAGCATGGGCTGAAAAGACAGGGTTCTTGTCACTCACCTCCCTGGCCACTGTCAGCTGTACTCAACCATCTTCCATAGTAAGGGGCTGTAGCCACAGGGCCTCCCAGGGTAGCACAGTCTACCTTGGCAAGAATAGTCACCACAGCTCCCAGGCCCAGAGGCACAATAGTGAAGGTGACCCAAGGGGACAGGAGAAGTGGGTAACATGCTGACCCTTTGGCCCTATCTGGCTCTGCTTCTTTGATGCTGCAAATACAGATAACTGCACTACTTTGTGAATCATATGTGATTACAAAATGGAGACAATCAATGACCCTGATTCCTTTGTTAATTTATTTTCCCTGGCACAAGAAACCCTTTTAAAATCCCCTGAAGAGTTTGGCACATAAGAAAAAGTCAAGTCAGAGTGTTGGACATGAACTGGCTCCTCTGATTCAGGGGAGATTTGGTGAACCCTGAATGGGATACTTGCCCAGGAAAGGGAGGAGGAGCTCTCAGAAAGGGAATGGGGTCTCTATGTCCTCTTGGTTCAGGGCCCTGGAGCAGAGGGAAGCACTCTGATGGTCACAGGTAGCCCCCCAGCCATCACCCTGATTCCCCAAATGTCCTTCCATGGAATCAGGAGAGGCAGAGTTCAGAGACTTCCTCCTGCTGTGGTTGTGAAAGCCAAAAGTGTTCAGTGAGGATTTATATTGAAAAAGAAAAATGTTTCAAGAGTGTTTGAGATGAGAAATCAGACTGCAACTGATCCACAAAGAAGAATATGTGCAGCATCTAGAAATAATTAACAACTGGTCAGGAGAAGCAAGTGGAAGTGGGTGTCAAGGGTCTACAGAAGCTTCCCAAGGGTCTTTCTTCCTCCAAAGGCTCAAACAGTTATGACAACTGGAGGGTGCTCAGGACCTAGGGCAGAAGTAGCACCCTGTGTGTGTGTGTGCGTGCGCGCGCACACGCACGGGTCCATGGCCGTGTCAAAGAGACTCAGATCCTGGAGTAGCTAAAAGGAGAGGTAGTACAGTCTAGCCTTTGACTCTGGCTGTAGGCACAGACACCTATGAGGTGCTTTCAAAACTGTAGATTCTGGGCAGAGTTGGCAGCCTCCAGACCCACCGTCCTGGTTGCTGGACCCTTGGGACCATACAGGGAACCTCGAGAGAAATCAGATATATGCTGAGAATCATCTCCTGAAGGCTAGCACACATCTTGAACTCTGAATGCTGAGGACCTGGGGAGCTGCATTTTGCTCCTTCTTCTAATGAATGGTTCTTATTTATGTCCATAAACTGGGAAAATGCAGGGTAAAGGGTACACACCCAGGATTCTCTGCTGCAGGAGTTCTAAGCAGCAAAATCTCTTGAAAGGACAATAGGGCTGGGGCAGTCTACACATCTGGAACTTCCAGGATTCCTCGGAGTTCCTTCGTAACCCCCTGGGCTTCTCCACACCCTTAGACCCTTACAGCTTTGTGATTACTTCTGATTTTTGTTCACTGGCAATCTGTCAGTTAAATCTTCATTCAAAAATAAAGAGATGGCTTGGTGCCTGTGGCTCAAGCGGCTAAGGCTTCCGCCACAAATACCTGAGCTGGCAGGTTCAAATCCAGCCTAGGCCGGCCAAACAACAATGACCGCTGCAACCAAAAAATAGCCGGTCATTGTGCCAGGCACCTGTAGTCCCAGCTACTTGGGAGGCAGAGGCAGGAGAATTGCTTGAGCCCAGGAGTTGGAGGTTGCTGTGAGCTATGATGCCATGACACTCTACCCAGGGCAATAGTTTGAGGCTGTGTCTCAAAAAATAAAATAAAATAAAATAAAATAATAAAATAAAATAAAATAAGTTAAAATAAAATAAAATAAAAATAAAAAATAGAGAAATGCGTGCCAAATATTTAACAAGTTCCAGAAAATTGTTGTAGGGTGGCTGTAGCCTTCTCCAGCACAGAACCAGTGGAGAAAACAGGTAATTTATTCTTCCATGCAGAAGAAAGCGTTGGAGTGATTTCCCAGGCCTTAAATCCCATTGCCAACTGGCCATTAAATAAAAGCTCAGGACTTTCTTTATCCAGGCATTGGCATTTTTTTTTGTTTGTTTCTGAAAATTAATCCATGAGGTCAATTATCAATAGCTTCTTCCCCTTAACCACTGCTCCACAATAATCTCTGAACAGAGAGTGATTTTAAAGCCATAGGTAGACTACTGCGTGAGGCCCAGGTTGGTGAAGGAAGGAAAAGAGAGAAGGAGGATGTGTCTTTCTTGGCTCCTGCAGGGATCAGGGGAACTGGGGAGCATGCCCAGGAAAGCCTTGGGCTGGAAGCCCCAACTTCTGGTGCCAGGGCTGAGTGTGGCTCCTGCAAGAACAGTCCCTCCCTGAATGGGGGAGCCTGAGCCCTTGCCAAGGGGATGATGGGAGGGCTGGGCTGGTAAAGTGGCTGCATCAGGCAATCTCAGCAGGAAGGTCACGGGTAGGTGTGTGTCCACTCCTAATAATCAGCAGACTTGATTGGCTTGACTCCCCCAGAACCTCTGATAGCCTGGAATTGGTAGTTGACATTAAAACTCAAGAGAGTTCACATAAAAATTTGATTCTTGCTTCTTGAGAAATTTCAAAAAGCCTTGGAACCCTCAGGCTGTTCGGCTGAAGGGCTGTGGTCAGCCAGAACTGGCCTTCTGACAAGGAGGGCCTGGCTCTGGGTGACCATTCCTACCCAGACCAGGTCAGGAACTGGAGTTACATGCTATATGCTCAGGCAGGTGGGATTCCTGCCACCTGGTCGTCTAGTCATTCTTCACCCACTGGGAAAGACTCAGACTAAGGGGAGACAGGGACAGCCAGGGGACATGGGATGAGTCTGTGGTTGATGCTTTCAGGTGGAGTGAGGAAAACAGTCGCAGGTCTGGAGGCTGGGGTGACCATCCTGGCTCTGCTCTGTCACATCAGTAGCAAGAGGGAAGAGGGATGAGACCCATCCATAGACTCAGCTGTCTCTCAATAGGCCCATTCAACAGAGGTCTTTCTATAATCCTTACAGATTCCTAGCCTGCTGGGGGGCCCTCCACCCCATCCCAGCTGTGCAAACCCCAAGGCAAGCTTAGTTGATCAGGGGAAAATAGGCCTGTATCCTTTATGGACAGGCAGCATCTGCTTTAAGGAATGAGACTTGTGAGTGCCAAGGAGGATCTTTACTTCATTTTTCTGGAGCAAAGGAACCCAGAAAAGTCCTGGTTCACCAGGCTCAAGGTAGAGCTGTGTGCCAGGTCCCTGCCAGGTGCTGAGAAGCTTGAGTAACAAGCAGCCATGAGGCAGCCCTGAGCTTGTGGTGGAGCCAGCAAGGGCCATGGAGCTGGATCTGCTGAGGAATCAGATGGGGCTTCCTGGAGGAGGGAGCATGTGAGCTGTGGGGATGTGGCTGCCCCCAGCAGAAAGCACAGCCTAACAGCTGTTAGCATAAAGTGCAAGGAGTCCCTCCTTGGTGTCTTTAGCTTGCCTTTCTTTTCTTTTTTTTTTTAATAATTTTTTTTTATTTCAAATTAATATGAGGGTACAAATTTTTAGGTTATATTGTTCTCACTTCCAAAGTAAAGTTCAAGATGTATAAGAACCCCACACCAAGGGGGCTTAGTAAACACTCTATCCTTGTGCACATTAGGTGGGATCCACCAAATACCTTCTCTCTTCCCATCAACTGCCCTTTCCACATCCCCCTCATATTTCCTTCCCACCTCTCCCCCTTTCTAGACTATATTGGTGTTTTCTCATTTATATGAGGGTATAATTGTTTATATATTGGTTTCATCTTGGTATTGAGTACATAGGACTTTTTATCTTGAGACACTTTACTAAGAAGAATGGGGATATAGGGGGAGACAAGATGGCGGACTGAAGCCAGCTTTCAACAGAGGCTCCCGTCCAGAAGGAGAGTTAAGGGATAGGAATTTAGTAAGTATCCTGGTGGACTTGAGCCTCACCAAGAGAGAAGGTTGAAGAACGCACATGAACACTGCTGAGGCAAGCTGTGATCACAAGGACGCAAACAAAAGGTACAAAATCCACCACCAAGCGGACGGGAGTCCCCCTCCCCCATGAGACCGGCTCAAGAGCCCCACAATTAAACAAGCGGGCAGAAATTAAAGGCCCTCCCACTACACTCCAGAGAGAGACCTTCTAAAAACTGGACCTACCTCCATTACTGGGGTGCCGTGGCGTTCTCCTGCCGGGCATAAAACTGAACAAAACTTTGGGAATCTTTTGCCGGCAACCCTGAATCCCCGGCACTCCCCTCCCGCCCACTGAGGTCTGGAGGCCTGTCCCCCAGGAGTTCGGATCCTTGGGTGATTTCTCAAGGGGAGTGGACAGTCCCCGAGTTGCGACTGGTCGGCATTGACTCTGAGGCGCGCGAGTGAGGAGAGGGCACCGGGCTGAGGGGGAGTCACGCCTCACGGCACTTCCCTGTGGTGCAGTCAGCAACCCTCCCCGGGCAACATTACGGGGCACAAGACTGAATAAGACTCTAGCTTCCACCTGAGAGCTGAGAGCCCCTACTCTCACTCGGGGTCTGAGGGCCTATCCCCCAGGAGTTTGGATCCTTGGGTGATTTCTCGAGGGGAGTGCACAGTGCCTGAGCTGTGTGAGGTCAGCGCTGACTCTGGGACACGTGAGCGAGGAGAGGGCACTCTGCTGAGGGGAAATCAAGCCTTGGAGGCACTTCCCTGCGGTGCAGTGCAGGAGCCCTCCCCGGGCCGTAGTGTTGCGTAAAACTGAAAGAAACTCTAGCTTCCCCCCCCAACTCCCAATCGGGGAGTGGGGGCCCATTCCCCAAGAGTTCTGATTCTTGGGGGATGTCTTGAGGGGTATGGACCCTGCAAAAACTGCAGCCGCTCAGTGCTGACTCTGGGGCATGGGACAGAGGAGAAAAGGGTCGCCTGAGTGCCCACACCAGAGCAGCAGTTCCCTAGAGGTAGATCAACAGCCGTTTTTTCCTTAACGGCAGAACGCTCACTTCTGGATATTCTGAGGCCACACCCCCTGTCTCCCTGGGCAACCAGAGGAGGCCACCGGTGAGCGGGGGACTTCCTGACACGGCTCACAAACCCGGGAAGCTTCCAGGGCGGGGCCGACCCAGAGAGGTATTCGGACGCAAATCTCCAGCAGCAAAGACGTTGGAACTCAAAACAGCCCGTCTTCTGTAGGTGATTTCGACAGGAACAGAGAAAGAACCCCGCAAAGTTGTCTGTTCTGTTCTGTTATGTTCTGTTAGCAGCATCCATCAGGGACGGGGCTAAGCCTGAGTAAACACCTCCTTCCCATCACTTGCATCAAACACTCAAAGATGTCAGGCCCCATCTCCTCCTGCTAGATAGTGGCAGTCTGCGGGGGCCTGGCAGACTTCCTTGCGATTCAGGCAGGTGCAAACCCCTGGAGTGTCTGTTCACTGCAGGCAACTGGGTTAGCCATCTGCAGAGATACCAGTGACTGGGTCTGACGGAGGGGCAAGGTGGGGAAGGAGAAGTCAACCTTCCTAGACTGCTCTGTTTGCAGGGTGGCTCCTCCTCACTCCACGCTCCACTGGGGTGAGCCGTGTCAGAAGAGTCACCAGGCCCCTGTGATCCAGTTCCCAGAGACCTCTTGAACTCTCCCACCCGAGACAAGTGCCGATTGAGACAGTTGATTTGGACCTTTTGAACTGGGCTAATAGACTGAGGACTTTTCAGGCGGTGCCCTGGGTGTGTGATTGTAGGAAGGTTTGATTCTCCTTTTCCATCTGGGGCCAGAGGTGGGCAGGCGGGGTGACTAAATTGCTGATTTTTCCACACAGCTGGGACTTCAAGCCAGAGTAGAAGTTGCAATAGGATCGAACAGAAACCAGCTGAAAGCAAGACAGAATCACTTTCCTCCACCACAGCAGACAGGGCCCCAGTTTCTCAGGCCACAACACTGTACGGGCCCTTGATAAAACCCCAGGGGAAAAACCTAAGGGAGTAAAATAACCATGGGGCGGAATCAGCGGAAAAACTCTGGTAACATGAATAACCAGAATAGATCAACCCCCCCAAGAAAATATACGGCAGATGTGATTGAAGATCCCATTCATAAACAACTGGCTGAGATGTCAGAAATCGAATTCAGAATTTGGATGGCAGACAAGATTAATAAAATGGAATTAGGAATTCGAGGAGAAATTCAAAAATTGTCTCAAGAATTTAACGAATTTAAAGACAAAACCACCAAAGACTTAGACACACTGAAGCAAGAACTTACGGCCCTCAAAGATATGAAAAATACAGTAGAATCCCTCAGTAACAGAATGGAGCAAGCAGAAGAAAGGATTTCTGACATTGAAGATAAAGTCCTTGAACGCTCCCAATCTCTCAAGGAGGAAGAGAAATGGAGAGCAAAAATGGATCACTCACTCAGAGAACTCTCAGATAATTCAAAAAAAGCAACATAAGGATTATAGGAATTTCTGAGAACGATGAAGTGGCCTCCGAGGGCACAGAGGCCCTTCTGCATGAAATTATGAAAGAAAATTTTCCAGACATGCCTAGAGAATCTAAAATTCAGATAGCAGACAGCTTCAGAACACCAGCACGATTCAACCCCAATAAGTCATCCCGCAGACATATCATAATTAGCTTCACTAAAGTTAACATGAAAGAGAAGATTCTCAAAGCAGCCCGGCAAAAGAAAACTGTAACGTACAAAGGTAAGAATATTAGAATAACTACAGATCTCTCTGCTGAAACTTTTCAAGCCAGAAGAGGGTGGTCATCAACTTTTAATCTCCTAAAGCAAAAAAACTTTCAACCCAGGATCTTGTATCCAGCTAAACTGAGTTTCATCTATGATGGAGAAATTAAATACTTCAATGACATTCATATGTTGAAAAAATTTGCCATAAGAGAACCAGCTCTTCAAGATGTTCTAAGACCTATCCCCCACAATGACCAACCCAATCCTATACCACAAAAGTAAACTCACTCAGAAACTTCGGATCAAACTCCAACTTCCACACTGGCGAAAGGATTAAAAATGTCCACTGGATCTTTGAAAAACTCGATACCCAAAATTCCACCAGACTTATCAATACTCTCCATCAATGTGAATGGCTTAAACTGTCCTCTAAAGAGGCATAGGTTAGCTGACTGGATACAAAAACTCAAGCCAGATATTTGTTGCATACAAGAGTCACATCTCAACTTAAAAGACAAATACAGGCTCAGGGTGAAAGGATGATCAACCATATTTCAGGCAAATGGTAATCAGAATAAAGCAGGTGTTGCAATTTTATTTGCAGATACAGTAGGCTTTAAACCATCAAAAGTAAGGAAGGACAAGAATGGTCACTTCATATTTGTTAAGGGTAATACTCAATATGATGAGATCTCAATTATTAATATCTATGCACCCAACCAGAATGCACCTCAATTTATAAGAGAAACTCTAACAGACATGAGTAACTTGATTTCCTCCAGCTCCATAATTGTCGGAGATTTCAACTCTCCCTTGGCAGTGTTGGATCGATCCTCAAGAAAGAAGCAGAGCAAAGAAATCTTAGATTTAAACCTAACATCCAATATTTAGATTTAGCAGACATCTACAGAACATTTCATCCCAACAAAACTGAATACACATACTTCTCATCAGCCCACGGAACTTATTCCAAAATTGACCACATTTTAGGTCACAAGTCTAACCTCAGTAAATTTAAAGGAATAGAAATTATTCCATGCATCTTCTCAGACCATCATGGAATAAAACTTGAATTGAGTAACAAAAGGAATCTGCATACCCATTCAAAAACATGGAAGTTAAATAACCTTATGCTGAATGATAGCTGGGTCAGACATGAGATTAAGAAAGAAATCGCCAATTTTTTGGAACAAAATGACAATGAAGACACAAACTATCAGAACCTCTGGGACACAGCAAAGGCAGTTCTAGGAGGGAAATTTATAGCACTGCAAGCCTTCCTCAAGAGAACGGAAAGAGAGGAAGTTAACAACTTAATGGGACATCTCACGCAACTGGAAAAGGAAGAACATTCCAACCCCAAACCCAGTAGAAGAAAAGAAATAACCAAAATTAGAGCAGAATTAAATGAAATTGAAAACAAAAGAATAATACAACAGATCAATAAATCAAAAAGCTGGTTTTTTGAAAAGGTCAATAAAATAGATAAACATCTGGCCAACCTAATCAGGAAAAAAAGAGTAAAATCTCTAATCTCATCAATCAGAAACAACAAAGACGAAATAACCACAGACTCATCAGAAATCCAAAAAATCCTTAATGAATATTACAAGAAACTTTATTCTCAGAAATATGAAAATCTGAAGGAAATAGACCGATACTTGGAAGGATGCCACCTTCCAAGACTTAACCAGAATCAAGTGGAAATGTTGAACAGACCCATATCAAGTTTGAAATAGCATCAACTATACAAAACCTCCCTAGAAAGAAAAGCCCGGGACAAGATGGTTTCACGTTAGAATTCTACCAAACCTTTAAAGAGGAATTGGTACCTATATTACTCAACCTGTTCCAAAAGGTAGAAAAAGAAGGAAGACTACCCAACACGTTCTATGAAGCAAACATCACCCTGATCCCCAAACCAGGAAAAGACCCAACAAGAAAAGAAAATTATACACCAATATCACTAATGAATATAGATGCAAAAATATTCAACAAGATCCTAACAAACAGAATCCAGCAACACATCAAACAAATTATATATCATGACCAAGTTGGTTTTATCCCAGGGTCTCAAGGCTGGTTCAATATAGGTAAATCTATAAATGTAATTCAGCACATAAACAAATTAAAAAACAAAGACCATATGATTCTCTCAATTGATGCAGAAAAAGCTTTTGATAATATCCAGCATCCCTTCATGATCAGAACACTCAAAAAAATTGGTCTAGAAGGGACTTTTCTTAAACTGATAGAGGTTATCTACAGCAAACCCCCAGCCAATATCATATTGAATGGAGTTAAGTTGGAATCATTTCCACTCAGATCAAGAACCAGACAAGGCTGCCCATTGTCTCCATTGCTTTTCAACATTGTAATGGAAGTTTTAGCCACCGCAATTAGGGAAGAAAAGGCGATCAAGGGTATCCATATAGGGTCAGAAGAGATCAAACTCTCGCTCTTTGCAGATGATATGATTGTGTATCTGGAAAACACTAGGGACTCTACTACAAAACTCCTAGAAGTGATCAAGGAATACAGCAGCGTCTCAGGTTACAAAATCAACATTCACAAATCGGTAGCCTTTATATACACCAACAACAGTCAAATTGAAAAAGCAGTTAAGGACTCTATCCCATTCACAGTAACGCCAAAGAAGATGAAATATTTGGGAATTTACCTAACAAAAGACGTGAAAGATCTCTATAAAGAGAACTATGAAACTCTAAGAAAAGAAATAGCTGAAAATGTTAACAAATGGAAAAACATACCATGCTCATGGCTGGGAAGAATCAACATTATCAAAATGTCCATACTACTCAAAGCAATATATAATTTCAACGCACTCCCTATTAAAGCTCCACTGTCATATTTTAAAGATCTTGAAAAAACATTACTTCGTTTTATATGGAATCAGAAAAAACCTCTAATAGCCAAGACATTACTCAGAAATAAAAACAAAACAGGAGGAATCACACTACCAGACCTCAGACTTTACTACAAATCAATAGTGATCAAAACAGCATGGTATTGGCACAAAAACAAAGAAGTAGATATCTGGAACAGAATAGAGAACCAAGAGATGAATCCAGCTACTTACCGCTATTTGATTTTTGACAAGCAATTAAAACATTCAGTGGAGAAAAGATTCCCTATTTAACAAATGGTGCTGGGTGAACTTTCTGGCAACCTGCAGAAGACTGAAATTGGACCCACACCTTTCACCATTAACTTAGATAGACTCTCATTGGATTAAAGATTTAAACTTAAAACATGAAACTATAAAAATACTAGAGGAGAATGCAGGGAAAACCCTTGAAGAAATTGGTCTGGGTGAGTATTTCATGAGGAGAACCCCCCGGGCAATTGAAGCAGCTTCAAAAATACACTACTGGGACTTGATCAAACTAAAAAGCTTCTGCACAGCTAAGAACACAGTAAGCAGAGCAAGCAGACAGCCCTCAGAATGGGAGAAGATATATGCAGCGTATATCTCTGACAAAGGTTTAATAACCAGAATCCACAGAGAACTCAAACGCATCAGCAAGAAAAAAACAAGGGATCCCATCGCAGGCTGGGCAAGGGATTTGAAGAGAAACTTCTCTGAAGAAGACAGGCGCACGGCCTTCAGACATATGAAAAAATGCTCATCATCTTTAATCATCAGAGAAATGCAAATCAAAACTACTTTGAGATATCATCTAACTCCAATGAGACTAGCCTATATCACAAAATCTCAAGACCAGAGATGTTGGCGTGGATGCGGAGAAAAGGGAACACTTCTGCACTGCTGGTGGGAATGCAAATTAATACATTCCTTTTGGAAAGATATATGGAGAACACTCAGAGATCTAAAAATAGATCTGCCATTCAATCCTGTAATTCCTCTACTGGGCATATACCCAGAAGACCAAAAATCACAACATAACAAAGATATTTGTACCAGAATGTTTATTGCAGCCCAATTCATAATAGCTAAGTCATGGAAAAAGCCCAAGTGCCCATCGATCCACGAATGGATTAATAAATTGTGGTATATGTATACCATGGAATACTCTGCAGCCTTAAAGAAAGATGGAGACTTTACCTCTTTCATGTTTACATGGATGGAGCTGGAACATATTCTTCTTAATAAATTATCCCAAGAATGGAAGAAAAAGTACCCAATGTACACAGCCCTACTATGAAAGTAATTTGGGACTCTCACATGAAAGCTATAACCCAGCTACAACTTAACAATAGGGGGAAGTGGGAAAGGAGGAGGGGGTGGGTAGAGGGAGGGAGATCGGTGGGATCACACCTGTGTTGCATCTTACAGGGGTATTTGCGAAACTTGGTAAATGTAGAATGTAAATGTTTTGGCAGAGTAACTGAGATAACGCCGGAAAGGCTATGTTAACCACTGTGATGAAAATGTGTCAAATGGTTTAGGAAGCGAGTGTATGATGCCCCATGATCATATCAATGTATACAGTTATGGTTTAATAAAAAAAAAAAATTCTTTAAAAAAAAGAAGAATGGGTTTCAACTCCATCCAGGTAAACATAAAAGATGTAAAGTCTCCATCTTTTTATGGCTGAATCGTATATTTTAATACGTTTTTAATACTATTTTAATAGTATTTTTAATACTTTTTAATACTATTTAATATCACAATTTTTTAATCTAGTCATGGGTTGATGAGTGTTTGGGTTGTTTCCACAACTTGGCAATTATGAATTGATCTTCAGTAATCATTATGCTACAACTGTCTTTGTGGTGAAATGATTTTGCAGATGCCTAGTATGGGATTGTGAAATCAATGTGAACATCCATAGAGGTTATATTAGTTTGCAATTCCACTAGCACTGTAAAAGTGTTCCCTTTTCTCCACATCCACAGGAGCATCACAGGTTTGAGAGTTTTTGATGTAGGCTAATCTTACTGGAGTTAAGTGATATCTCACCTAACTGAGTGGTTTTGATTTGCATTTCCCTGATGATTAAAGATGATGATCATATCTTCATGTGTTTGTTGGCCATTCATCTGTCATGTTCAGAGAATGTTCTGTTCAAGTCTCTTGACCACATGGAAGTGGGGTTGTTTGCTCTTTTTGTGGTGATTAATTTGAGTTCTCTGTAGATTCTAGTTTGAGCTTTTGTCGGATTCATAACATGAAATTTTTTCTTTCATTCCTAAGGCTCTCTGCTTTGCCTTTGGTACCCTTAGCTCTGCAGAAACTTTTTAGTTTGATCAAATCCCATTTATTTATTTTTGGTGTCGCTACATTTGTCATGGGAATATTCCTTATATTTTTTTTCCCCTGGCCACTATCTTGAAGTGTGTTTTCCTCATAGTCTCTTTGAGAATTTATACTGTTATATGTCTTAAATGTAAATCTTGTATCCAGTGAGAATCAATTTTTTTCAGTGGTGAGAGGTGCAGGTTCAGTGTCAGTCTTCCACATGTTGCTGACAAGTCCTCCCAGCACCATTTTAAATAAGGATTCTTTTTCCCAGTTCATGCTTTTGTTAGGCTTATCAAAGATCATATGGCTATATGTGGCTGGGTTCATCTCTAGATTCTCTCATCTATTCCATAGATCTGCATCTATGTTTTTGTGCCAGTACATTGCTATTTTGATCACTATACACTTGTAGTATAATCTGAAATCTGGTAACATTATGCCTTCAGATTTATTGTTATTTCTAGCTGGATTTTCCTGGGATGCTAGCATGGAAGCTGAATGGGCATTCTAAGGCCTCTTCCTTGCAGGTTTTAGGGCAGAACTCTGCCTGGTAGATGCTGGTGGTATTAAATTGGTTCTTTGATATTTTCTCTCCTATTTTTCTAATTAGAATTCCAGAAATCCAGCCTGTTGTCTGGTTTAGGAGACTGGAGCCTCCTACAAACTTGTCTCATTTGATGCGGCCTAATTACTCAGGAGCAGAAGTGGCTAAGTCCTCAAATTCCCTTTCCATCCTATAGTCTCTGGGTACCGCCCCTTCCCTGATGGCATCTGTACTTTGTGAGAAAGAATAGCACCCCAGGAATAAACAATGGTGTCAGCCTAGCCAATGTGGACTCCGACAGTCATTAACTGTGTCCTAGAGGCTTTCCTGAAGATAAAGTCACTCCACTGTGTCTTCTGTAAGTGATTTGTGCATAACTGACCATGAAAAGGGAATGGAAAAAGGCAGGGCAGTTCCAGAAAAACACACTGGAGGGAAGAGAAGGGAGCCTCTGTGGGCTATTTTGGCCTGGTGAGAAAACAAGTAGGACGGACCTTGTGGACCACCCAATATAGAAAAGCCCACATCTTCAAATCCCCAAGCCACGGATCTCACCTGCTCCTTACCTGGCCAGGCTGAGGATGAAGTAATAATTGGAACTCTTAGAACACCCCGAAGTTTGGGGTTTGCCCATGATCCCCCCATGTACTGAGGACTGGAGGCAAGGGTGTGTTTCTCCAAAGTAGGTGGATGTATCGAGCGATTGTAAGATGTACTGAGAGTTGTAGAGACAGGAGGCTTTTCATTCCATCTTGTCTCCCTTAATTGTAAAATGTTAGTTACATTACATCATGTGTTTTGATTAATGAAAATTATTTGGAGTAGTCTATCTGATCCTTCCCCTCTAACATCCTACACTGACTTTTAAGAATCGAGTAATTTCACTTAAAGCAGACAAATAGGCCTTTCAGCCAGGAAATAGTGAGTCTGTGATTCTGTGGGCAAGGAGGACTCCACGGACAGAGTTGTGTATTCCAAAGATAGGCTTCCATCTAGGCCAAGCAAACACTAGGCTGATAATAATGCAATGCTGAGCCCCTGGAACTTCTTTCCATTCTTTGTTTTGTCCCCTTTTTGCATCTGACCTATCTTCCTGACTTGCACAACAGTATGTGAAAAAAAATTTAATTGAAATAAATTACGCATTGTCACATTCCCACATAAAGGTTGTGATAAGCCAGTGAAATCTACACCTTGATGAATTTGAGCTCTCGCTATGCCAGCAGCCTTTTGCCATGTACAGGACAGGGATTTAAAGAGGTTGTTTCGCCGCCCTCATCCACCACAGGGAGGTGTTTGTCCTTGATTGTTGAATTAGCAGGCAACATTATGGCCATAACCACAGATAACAGTGTTGCCCTGTTGGACCTTGCCTCTTTTTCTGAGAAAGATGCACGCATTAGCCCCTTTGACAGATGAGAAAACAGAGGTCTTAGCGATTAGGAGGAGCTTGCTCAAAGGCATGCAGTTGTTAAGTACTGGAATTGGAGCTGTCTGTCCCCCAAGCTGAGAACCAGGTGTTCTCCTTGCTCTTCAAAATCATTTGAATGTGTTTGGGGTAATTTGTGGCTTTTACCTATTGCTGGACATGACATTATCTTGTTGTTTTGAAGATTCAATGAGATGTTTACCCATGACGCATAGTAAGAGCTCACATGCTGAAACTTGTCTGTGTGTGGGGAGGGGAGATGTGATGGACATTACCCAGCAAAACAAAAACTTTTTCTTTTGGAGGGATGCTCATTTCTTCTTACCCTTTCCAGCTTTCTGAACTTCTTTGTTGGGGTAAGGGGAAGGACTTTGGAACGTTTGGTCTTTCGGGTAAGATTTCTGCTTGGTTCTTGTTATTGCTGCGACAATGTGGTTGTCAGATAGGAAATAAAAAAAGGATAGTCTAGGCCTTGGTCAAGTACATAGATACACTTGTGTATTTGGAGTGACCATCAGTGACCATGATCACCCGGCAGCAAGTGACTTCCTGAGGCTGCATCTCTGTGCATCATGCAGAAGAGTGTGTGCAAAATCTCTCAGCAAGTGATACGGCATGATGGTTTATTCCCACACTGCAAAAATTATTTCAAAAAATTGAGGAGGATGCAATCTTCCCCAACATGTTCTATGAAGAAACTTCACCGTGATAACAAAAACAGGAAAATATCCAACTAAAAATGAGAATTTCAGACCAATTTCACTAGTAAATATAGATGCAAAAAACTCAACAAAACTCTAGCCAGATTACAGCTTATAATCAAAAAACTCATACATTATTATTAAGTCAGTTTCATCCAAGTGATGTTAGGCTTGTTTAACATATGCATGTCCGTAAACATTATTCACCATATCAACAGAAGCCAAACCAAAGACCATGTGGTCCTCTTTATAGATGCAGAAATAGCATTCAATAAAACCTGGCATCCTTTTGTAATTAGAACACTGAAGAGTATAGGTATACATGTCATATTTCTTAAACTGATAAGGCTATCTATGACAACCTCACAGCTAATATATTACTGAATGGAGTGAAACTGAAAGCTTTTCCACTTAGAACTGGACCTAGAGAGGCAAGGTTATCCTCTCTTGCCACTACTATTCAACATAGTGCTAGAAGTTCTATCCAATGCAATTAGGCAAGTCAAGGAAATAAAGGGCATCCAAATGGCAGCAGAGGAGATCAAACACTACTTCTTTGCTGATGATCTGATCTCATTCTTAGAGAACCCCAAAGACTCGAACCACAATATTCCTGGAAGTCATCAAAAAATACAGTAATGTCTCAGGATATAAAATTAATGTCCAAAAGTCAGTAGCCTTTGTATATGCCAATAACAGCCAAGATCAGAGTCTACTTAAGGACACAACTGCCTTCACCATATCTTCAAAGAAAATGAAATACCTAGGAATAGACCTAACAAAAGAGGTGAAGGTGCTCTAAAAAGAAAATTATGGAAACCTAAGAAAGGAAATAGCAGAAGATATTAACAAATGAAAGAAAATACCATGCTCATGGCTGAGAACAATCAACATGGTTAAAATGTCCATACTTCTGAAAGCAATGTACCGATTCTATGACATCCCTATTAAAATACAAACATTGTACTTTCAAGACTTTGAAAAAAATAACTTTGTTTTTTAAAAAACCAGAAAAAAAACCCATATAGCTAATGCAGTTCTTAACAATAAAAACAAAGCTGGGGGCAACAGCATACCAGACTTTGGGCTGCACTACAAGGCCATAGTGGTCAAAGCAGCATGATAGTGGGACAAAATTAGAGACACAGACATTCGGAATTGAATAGAAAATCAGGAATGAAAACTAACATGTTAAAACCACCTAAACTTTGATAAACTAAACAAGAACATACACTGAGGAAAATATTCCCTATTCAACAAATGGTGGTGGGAGAACTGGATATTCACATGTAAAAGACTCAAACTGGACCTGGACATTTCTCCTGTCAGAAAAATTGATTAGGGGCAGTGCCTGTGGCTCAGTGGGTAGGGCACCAGCCACAAAAACTGAGGGTGGTGGGTTCATACCCGCCCCCAGCCAAATTCCAAGAAAAAAATAGCCAAGTGTTGTGGCAAGCATCTTTAGTCCAGCTACTCAGGAGGCTGAGGCAAGAGAATTGCCTAAGCTCAGTAGTTGGAGGTTGCTGTGAGTTGTGGGACGCCACGGCACTCTACAAAAGAAAATAAAGTTAGACTCTGTCTCTACAAAAAAAAAAAAAAAGAAAGAAAGAAAGAAAGAAAGAAAAAGAAAAGAAAAATTGATTCAAGATGGATAAAAGATCTTAATCTAAGGCAGGAAAGAATTAAAATCCTGAAAGAAAGTGTGGGGAAAACACTGGAAGATATTAGCCTGGGGAAGGATTTTATGAGAAAGACTTCCGCAGCAATTACAACAACTACAAAAATAAACAAATGGGACTTAATGAAACTGAAAAGGTTCCGTACATCTAAGAAGACAACAACCAATGCAGATAGACAACCTACACAATGGGAAAGGACATTTGCATTTTTTGAATCAGCAAAAGCTTAATAACTAGGATGAATAGAGAACTCAAATTAATCCACATGAAAAAAGCCAACAATCCCATAGGTAAATGGGCAGGAGAGATGAACAGAAAATTCTCTAAAGAAGACAAATGAGGCTTGGTGTCCATAGTTCAGTGATTAGGGCACTGGCCATATATACCGAGACTGGCGGGTTCGAACCTGGCCCAGGCCAGCTAAACAACAATGACAACTGCAACCAAAAAATAGCTGGGCATTGTCGATGGTTCCAGTAGTCCCAGCTACTTGGGAGGCTGAGGCATGAGAATTGCTTCAGCCCAAAACTTTGAAGTTGCTGTGATTTGTGACACCATGGTACTATGCCCAGGATGACAGCTTGAGACTTTGTCTAAAAAAAAGAAAAAGAAAAAAAAAAAGGGTGACACCTGTGGCTCAGTGGGTAGGGCGCTGGCCCCATATAATGAGAGTGGCAGGTTCAAACCCAAACCCGGCCAAAATGCAACAAACTACCGGGCGTTGTGGAGGGTGCCTGTCGTCCCAGTTACTCAGGAGGCTGAGGTAAGAGAATCACCGAAGCCCAGGAGTTGGAGGTTGCTGTGAGCTGTGATGCCATAGCACCCTACCAAGGCTGATAAAGTGAGACTCTGTCTCTACAAAAAAAAAAAAAAAAGAAAGAAAGAAAGAAAAGAATAATACATTTTAGGAGAGAGGCGGAAAACAGGACTTGTTTTACAGACAGTATTAACGTTTGTATTTGTAAAATAAAAAAGATCTAGAAATTTGTTGACAATTATGTAAATATGCTTGATAAGACTAAAATGCACTTGAAAATATTTGAGAACAATTTCATATTTTTAATCACAATTAACAATGTCCTAAATTTGCTTACCTGAAAGATATAATTAAAACATGTTTTAAAAATTACCTTCAAGGCTTGGTGCCTGTAGCACAGCAGTAAGGGTGCCAGCTACATACACCAGACTGGCTGTTTCAAACCTGGCCCAGGCCTGCTAAACAACTATGACAACCACAACATAGAAATAGCTGGGCATTGTGGCAGGAACATGTAGTCCCAGCGACTTGGGAGGCTGAGGGATGAAAATCTCTTAAGCCCAAGTGTTTGAGGTTGCTGTAAGCTGTGATGGCACGACACTCTACCGAGGGTGAAATACTGAGAATCTGTCTAAAAAAAAAAAAATTACCTTCAAATACAAAATTTGTTTCTCTCTTCCAAAATAATATAGATTCAAACAATAAACACATTGTTAATTTAAGAATATTTTCTTCATTGCTCACCAAGACAGGATGAAAAAAATCATTGAACACACACACAAAGTAATAAATATTGATGGACAATGCAGGTCCTAAACATGTATGGGCAATATTTATATAAGGAAAACATCACAGATACTTTCATAGGCAATACACATGCCCAATGCATACATAAGTCATACACTACATCATGCTAAAGGGTACAGAGTCGAAAAAACTCCTCAAATTGTTAATATTCTGGTTTAAATTTTAAATAATAAAATTAACTCATCTGGTTAAACATACATTTGGAAAAAAACAAGTTAATATTGTTTGGCAAAAGAGTTATTACTAAATTTGATATGTACTATTTGAATTCTGTGCACCCATGAAGATTGGTGCAATTTTTACACAAAATTTATGAGCAATAATACAGCCCTTGGAAACTAAGAAAAGCTTGTGTTTCCAAATGAAGAAGTAACAGAAATGCATAAAATCTGTTGCAGATTATTCAAATAAAAAGAAAACTTTTGGGAATAATTTATATCATCATTTTAAATATAGGCTGAGAATGATTGACAGAAATTTGAGTGATTCCTTGTTTCCTAAAATAAATTTGAAGTTACAACCATTTTAATAAATATAATGTGGCTCGCTAGTAATGTAATTTGCTTCTTACATAACGTAAATTTAGCACTTTATTTCAAAACTTTGTTCTAGGGCAGCGCCTGTGGCTCAAGGAGTAGGGCGCCGATCCCATATGCCGGAGGTGGCGGTTTCAAACCCAGCTCCAGCCAAAAAAAAAAAAAAAACTTTATTCTAAGAACCATGTACAAATTTAGCATTCAACATTTCAAAAAGTGAAAAATATAGGACAGTAACAGAAGGAAGATGAAAGTAAAGGAGGTCTCCTACTCATATCCCCCACAGCATACTGTGACAACCCAAATGAAGCAGCCTTTATGAGAGTTTAGGGATTTTTTAGGTCAGTGTTTCGGAAACCATAGTAGAGACCAAGATTAAAGAGGATGATTTTGTGAGAGCTAGAACATGATCCACTAGCAGACTTTCCAATAATAGTTCTGGCAACAGAATAAAAAATGATCATACTGTACCATAGACTCAGCTATAGCTTTCTTGACCTAGGTTATGCCACTACCACCATCTGCCAAGATCCACAGGATGATTCATACCCATGTGAGTCTCAGGTAAACAGGCCTGCAGACTTGGTCCAATCTTTGGCTGCTGAATCAATATAAAACTCACCTTTTTCATCTCTCAGCCATGGTATGAAAAAAATCCTGCCCACATAGGGAGAAACATCCATCTATGCTGAATCCAGAACCACCAAAATTTATCTGAAATGTGTTCTTCATTTGGCCATGTAGCCTGGCCTTGGTCATAATCCAGAACCAATTTTGCTCCCTTTGAGGTATGTCTGGAAGCAGACTTATCTGTGTCCATGGAGGCAAGCCTGCTAACAATCATTTTACTGAGAATCTTAAAATTGCCTTGGTAAAAACCTCCAGTAACCAGGCTCTAGAAGCAGTCCTGCTACCCAAAACGTGGAAGGGGAACATTACATGAACCGAATAACAGACACAAAGTCATTTCTCATAGGCTGAATGCAGTGGCTCACACTTGTAATTCTGGAACTCTGAGAGGCCAAGTTGGGAGGATCTCTTGAGCTCAAGAGTTTGAGACTAGCCTGAGCAAGAATGAGATCCCATCTCTACTAAAAATAGGGAAAATAAGCCAACCTTTCTGGTAGACACTTGTCATCCCAGCTTCACAGAAGCTTGACACAGGAAGATCACTTGAGTTTTCTGTGAGGTAGGTTGGTGCCATTGCACTAAACATGGACAGCAGTTAGGACTATTTAAAAAAAATGAAAAGAAAATTTTCACAGGTGTGTATCTGGCAGCAGCCCTATACATCAGTTGCAGACCCTCTCAGCTATAATCAGGGGTCAGTCTGGCCCATTCAATAATCTGTCCAATGAGTGTTCACCTACCCACATTCATTGTATCAATGCTACAATTGCAGAAACACTGCAGTTTTTAATCTGAGCACCAGTCCTACGGATCAATACCTTAAAAAAAATTCTGCTTCCCAGGGAATAGCCAGGATACACAACTGTATGATCCCTACCAACCATGAAACACACTCGATTCCCTATAACAGCTATAGTACTTAGCTTCAACCTTACTCAGCTGCAATCTCAGAAAAAAATCTCATCAGCCCAGCCACCCAAAAGAAGAAACGTCTCTATAATGACTGGATGAGGTATTTGTTCCTTCAGATTCAGAGTTCAAAACCCTGGGTATCCAGACAATAAAGCATCCAGGTATCCAGACCATAAGTCATCAGGCAGACATGATCACTGTAAAGGTATCTTTTTAGGCAAAAAAGATACAAATAAAGCTCCAGTAATGAATTTCTAACTAATGAAGATCTAAAAACTGGCTGAAGGTGGTGCCCATAGCTCGGTGGGTAGGGTGCTGGCCACATACACAGGGGCTGGAGGGTTCATACCCAGCCCAGAGTTGCTAAAACAATGATGACAACTACAACAACAACAACAAAATAGCTGGGCATTGTGGCTGTCGCCTGTAGTCCCAGCTACTTGGGAGGCTGAGGCAAAAGAATTGCTTAAGCTGAAGAGTCTAAGATTGCTGTGAACTGTAGAGACACTACAGCACTCTCTACCAAGGGTGACATAGTGAGAATGTTGCAAAAAACAAAACAAACAAACAAACAAACAAACAAAAAGGGTGAAAATGAATTTATCTCAGTGAGACACAAAAGAACCCATATAACTAAAAAAACATAAAACCACAAATAAACAAAATAAAAATTTTAATACAGAAATAGGAAAAAAAAGAGAACAAAACAAGAGCTTCAGCTGAAGTCTACAATGTCAAACTGAAAATGTAATGGCATCATAGGAGATTCAGTTATTCAGAATAACATGCCAACAAATGCAAAGGCAGCCCATTTGAAGTTACCCTACTACAGACAAAAAAAGAAATAGCAAAGAAAAAATATGTGTCTGAGAGTGTATCATTAAGTGAAGAAATACATGCATTTGTGATTTTCAAATGAGGAATAAACAGATAATTTTTTTTTTTTTTTAAAAAGAACATCATCCCATCCAAACTACATGGACATAGCTTTGTTAAAATCAAAGTATCTGAAGAAAACCCAGTAACAATGGCCCAGGATAAATTTTAATTGGAAAAATCCAAAGAAAAAATGAGAAACTTTTTTGTTGAGACAATCTCACTCTTTCACCGAGTGTAAAGTGCAATAGCATCATAGCTCACAGCAATCCCAAACTGTTAGGCTCAAGTGATTCTCTTGCTCCAGCCACCTACTGGGAGTACAAGTGGCAGCCACAATGCCCAGTTAGTTTCTCTATTTTTAGTAGAGATAAGACCTTGCTCTTGCCCTGGCTCCTCTCAAACTCCTGAGTTAGCCTCCAAGAGTTCTAAGATTACATGCATGAGCCACCACATCCTGCCTAAAGTGAGAATTTTAAAAGCAGCAAGAGATAACAGAGTCTTTAACAGATATTTTTAGGCAGAAATCTTGCAGGTGAGATGGAAGTGAAACTATATGTTTAATGTGCTAAAGGAAAAAAAAATAAAGGCTATCAACCATAAAGACCATATCTGACAAATCCAACCTTCAGAAATGAAGAAGAGTTTTAAAACATTCCCACACAAAGAACATTTAAAATGTATCACTAATATATCTGCTAAAATTCTTGAAATTAAAATGGTAGAATACTAATAATGAAAACATTGAAGTGTGAAATTCACTGGAAACACTAAATACAAAGTGAAATACTGAACACTAACATTATAATGGTAGTGCGTAAGTCACTTTTAACTCAAGTATAAAAGTTACAAAATGAAACTATTGAAAGGAAGACAGCTAAAATAATTTGTTAATGGATACACAATACACAAAGTTGTCAAATGTAACATAAACAGTATAAAATGTGTGAGGGGTGAATTTGTTGATTTTTTTTTATGCACAGAAATGTAATTGTTATCTTAAGCTAGAATATTCTAAGTATAAAAATGTATGTAAATCTTCTGATAAACACTAGAAAAATAACTGTAGTACATACAGAAAAGAGAGCATCCAAGCATAAACCAATGACAAAAAGAAATCAAAAAAGTAAGAAAAAAGGACATATAGTATTATTAAACAAATGATGTAATTATAAAATGTATAGAAAAAACAAAATTACAATAGGAATCCCTTACCTATTCAAATTACTTTACATATAAAGAGATTCTATTATCCAATAAAAAGACACTGCTATAAACTATGACCTGTAAAATTGATAGTAAACTTTAATTGCTATGATAGAAATAAGAAGTGGGGCCTTGGGTTCGGCACAGTGACTTACATCTGTAATCCTAGTGCTCTGGGAGGTCAAGATAGGTGGATTGATTGAACTTAGGAGTTCAAGACTAGCCTGAGCAAGACTGAGATACCATCTCTACATAAAATAGAAAAGCTAGCTGGGTGTTGTAGCCAGTATCTATAGTCTGAACTACTCAGGAAGCTGAGGAAAGGAATCTCTTGAGAATAAGAATTTGAGGTTGCTGTGAGCTATCATGTCACAGACCTCTACCCAGTTTGACAGAGTGAAACTCTGTCTCAAATAAAAAACAAACAAAAAAAAAATAGAAGAGGGGCCTTTAAAAACTGATTAGGCCATCAGGGCAAATTGAGTGGATTAGGGTTTTTTCTTTATTTTTTTTTAATCCAATGAGTGTGTTAGTTATCATGAACATAGTTCTGTTATTTAAAAACAACAACAAGAATAACAACAGCTCTACCTGATCCACAACCTTGCTCTCCACCAGTTCTTTGGTCTCCTTCATGTAATGCTATAGCAAAAAGGACTTTTCCAGATGTCAGTACCATGGTCTTACCTTGCCCAGCCTCAAAAATTAAATGTCAAATAAACTTCTATTCTCCGTGTTTGGTTGGTTGGTTTTTGAACTATTCTCTTGCCTCAGCCTCCTGAGTAGCTGGGACTTCAGGTGCCTGTCACAACTCCCTGCCATTTGTTTGCTGTCGCTATCATCATTGCTTATCAGGCCTGGGTCAGGTTTCAACCACCATCCCTTGTGTATGTGGCTGGTGTTCCAATGACTGAGCTATGGGCGGAAAGTCTAAACTTATATTCTTTATAGTTTACTTAGTCTGTGGATTGTTATATCACTTAAAAATGGAATAAAACTGAGATGAATGGATTTTTTAAAAATCTCATATTATTCTGCTTACAAGTGATTCACATTTGATTTAAGGACAAATAGGCAAAAAGTGAAAGGATTGAAATGAAAATTTTATGCTAATTTTATGCAAGAGTGCAGGAGTGATCATACATTATATAGGATAAAATACTTTTGTATGAAAAATCTGTCAAAAAGGTAAAAATCAGTTACTATTTATTAGCAAAATGGCTAAATTGTCAAGAGGATATATGATTAAAATGTATGCAACACTACAACTTCTAAATACATAAAGTGAACATTACCAGAATAGTAGAAAAAATAGAAAGAAATACAATAATAAAAGGGGATTTCACTGCCCTACTTAAAACAATGAATAGATCATTTTGGTACAACACCAGTAAATGTGTTACTGTAAATAAAATACTGTAGACTAACCAGACCTAACAAACACATGTATTACATTCCACTCAACACATATACAACACACTATGATTAAAATCATGAAGTAGATTTAATAAATGGACTAATACTGAGGAAAAATCTTGAAGCACTAATAAAAATCCTCCAACAAAGAGAAGGACAAGATGGATGACTTCACAGGTAAATTCTACCAAGCATTGAAAGAAGAAATAATCAATCCTTCTCAAACTTCCAAAAACCTAAAATGGGGAGATACTTCAAAACTTAAATTATGAGACCACCATTATCCTCATACTGAAGCCATATAAAGATACTATAAGAAAGAAAACCACAAACCATATCTCTGTTTAAGGTACAAGCAGAAATATTCAACAAAATACTAGAAGTCAAATTCTTCAACATGTGTAAAAGATTATATATCAAGAATAAGCAGGTTTTATACTTGGAATGCAAGGATATAGGAACATATACAAACAACAAAAAAGATATACTATAAAAATAAAAATGGTATAAATTATATGATTATCTCAAAATATTTATTTAATACATTTATTAAAATTCAAAACACTTTCATAATAAGAACTTGAAATTCTATACACACAAAGATATGTATCTCAACATAATGAAATCATATCTACAAACCTCTTAGGTACCATTCTCAACAGTTAAAATTCTAACAGACATTGCTTTGTAGTACCAGCTACTCGGGAGGCTGAGGCAAAAGAAACACTTAAGTCTGAGTTTGCTATGATCCGTGACACTACAGCACTCTACCTAGGCCGATTAAAAAAATTAATTAATAAATCATGCTGGGACAAGTAGCCACATGTAAAAGACTAAAACTAAACACATACCCCTCACCACCCACAAAAATTAACTCGTGATGGATAAGAAATTTTAATGTAAGATACAAAACTATAAAAACACTAGAAGAAAGTTTTCTTCATCTTACTACCTAGGAAAAGAATATATGAAGACCTCACTGGAATTTGCAGCAACAAAATAAATAAATGGAAACTAATCAAGTAAGAACACAGGAAAGAACACATTCAATGAAGGAAACTAACTTACAGAATGGGAGAAGGTATCTGCATGCTACGAATCCAACAAAGTGTTAATGACCAAAATCTACAAAATACTCAAGCAAATCAACTTGAAAAGGTAAAACAGCCCCATTGAAAACTGGACAAGAGAAAGAAAAAGAAACTTTTCTCATGAGGACTTACAAATGTCTAGCAAACACATGAAAAAATTTATCACCATCCGAATCATGACAAAAATGCAAATCGAAACCACCTCAAGATACCACCAGAGATACCAGCTAACATCGGAATCACCTACAACACATGATGAGTGACCAGAAAAGCAAACACTCATGCAGTGCTGGTGGGGATAAAAACTAGTATAGCTTCTGTAGGAAAGAGGTATGGAGATTGCTCAAAGAACTAAATGTAGCCCTACCATTATATCCAGCACTCCCGTTCTAAGTTATCTGCCCGAAAGAAAAAAAGTCATTTTGCCCATAAGGACATTTTCACTCAAATGTTATATATAGAAACACAATTCACAACTGCAAAGTTGTGGAAATAATCGAGGTGCCCTTCACCACAGGAATGGATTAATAAACTATGGTATATGTATATGATGGACTAGTATGCAGCCATGAAAAGATGGCAATTTTATAGCTTCTGTAATAATCTGGATGGATTTGGTGAACATTATCCTAACTGAGGTATCACAGTAATGAAAAAAAAATGAGCATCACATGTACTCAATACCAAATTAGAACCAGTAGATTAACAACTCCATTCTGCCTCTTTGCCTTGACCTGAAAAGAGAGGCCCATTTGCTGACTATAGTGAATGTATCCTGCTTTGCAAACTTTCTTATTCTGTCAACCTACCTTTCTCTTCTTCAGTAGACCTTCTTCCATGCTTTCCTTACTTAGAGGTGTATGGTCATTTTTATCCAAGAGCATTCTAAGAACTGAGGACCGAAGCAGCTCTCAGAAACCCTGATTCAAGCAGCTGCCCTGAAACCGAACATTTTTGGTGCTCTGTAACTTCAATAAACCTGACTTGGATTAATTCTGCCTAGCCAAGCCAACTCACCTTTTTCATAAAGATCTTCACTCTGATGACTAGGACTGAAAAAGGTTGTTGAAGTTTTCCAAAGACTTCTAGAGATCTCCATATTCCTAAACTTCCTTGGAGGATCTCAAATACTGTTCAAATGTAATTCTGCTGTGTAACCTTCAGATAAATAGCTCTTAATTTGCTCTCCCCTTGATTCATCCCATATTGGAGACATTTAACAGCCCAAGAAGCTGAATGGCTTGGCACAAAATTCCAGGGATGAGGACTACATGCCACTTGCAAATCAGCTCCTGGTATAGTAGTCCAAATCAAATGCACTACCCAATAGCCTCCAGAAAAAGGGAGATACTGGGTGCATGGCAACCAAATATTCTGGGTGTTTCCCTCTCACTGGACAAACTGCTGCTCCCTGGGACTAGTATATGCAGATACCCAAATTGCCCAGGATTCACACACACAGGGCTGGGAAACTCCCAGGGTGGGGCTGATCCAGAAGACCGCTTTACTGAGCCTAAGATGCAGCTGGCCCTCAGGGGATCATCAGTCTATAGACAAAGGAGGCCAAGAGGCTACAGGTGAGAACTAATCAAGTTGCGAATACAAACCCACAGGAGTAAAGACAGGGCCTGAGGCACAGGCTCTGGGAACTCAAATCAGCCTCTCCTCTGTAGAGGAATCTAGCAGGATCAGAAACAAACTCCCATAGGGTTGTTCCCTTCACCCAGTAACATAAACTAAGGGTGGGGCTGGAACTGAGTGAACACCTCCAGCCTCCATCAATTGCCCAAGGTTCACAGGCCACACCACTGGATAAAGACAGGGAGCAGAGGCCAAGACGAGCAGACACAGACAAGGAAGGTGCAAACTGCTTACTGCTTAATGGAGTATCTGCTTACTGCAGACGACTGACTGGGTCACAGCCCTGTGGGGCTAGGAGCGACTGGGTATGACAGAGCTGCAAGGTGGGGAAGGAGGCATCAATCTTCCCAGACTGATCTATTTACTGGGTGGCTCCTCCAGACTCCATGCAGCACTGGAGCAAGCCATATTAGAGCAGTCACCAGGCCCCTGTGATCCACTTCCCAGGGACCTCTTGAACTATCCCACCTGAGGCAGCTGCTGACTGAGACAATTGATTTGGACCTTTTGAACTGAGCCACTCAACTGAGGACTATCCAGGTGGTGCCCTGGCTGTGTGGTTGTAGGAAGGTTTGATTTTCCTTTTCCATTTGTTGCCTGTGGTGTGTGGGGTGACTTAATTGCTGGTATTTCTCCACAGCTGAGACTTCAACCCAGAGTAACTGTTTCACTAGGGTCAAATAGAAACCAGCTCAAAACAAGACAGAACCACTTAGCCCCTCTACGCCAAACAGGGCCCCAGTTTCTCAGGCCAAAGCACTGTACGGTTCCTCGACAAAACACCAGGGGAGAAATCAAAGGGAGTAAAATAATCATGGGGTGGAATCAGTGGAAAAACTGTGGTAACATGAATAACCAGAATAGATCAAGCCCCCCAAGGAAAGATATGACAGATGTAATTGAAGATTCCATTCACAAACAACTGGCTGAGATGTCAGAAATCGAATTCAGAATTTGGATGGCAAACAAGATTAACAAAATGGAACTAGGAATTCATGGAGCAATTAAAAAGCTGTCTCAAGAATTTAACGAATTTAAAGACAAGACCACCAAAGACTTAGACACACTGAAGCAAGAATTTGCAGCCCTCAAAGATATGAAAAATACAGTAGAATCCCTAAGCCACAGAATGGACCAAGCAGAAGAAAGGATTTCTGACATTGAAGATAAAGCCTTTGAACACTCCCAAACTCTCAAAGAGGAAGAGAAATGGAGAGCAAAAATGGATCATTCTCTCAGAGAGCTCTGGGATAACTTGAAGAAGGCAAATATCCAACACATAGGAATTCCTGAAATTCATGAAGTGGCCTCACTGGGCACAGAGTCCCTTCTGCATGAAATTATAAAAGACAATTTTTCAGACATTCCTTGAGAACCTGAAATTCAGATACCAGATAGCTTCAGAACCCCAGCATGACTGAACACCAATAAGACATCCCCCAGGCATATCATAATTAACTTCACTAAAGTTTATTTGAAGGAGAAAATTCTCAAAGCGGCCAGGCGAAAGAAAACTATTACCTTCAAAGGGAAGAACATTAGAATGACTTCAAATCTCTCTGCTGAAACTTTTCAAGACAGAAGAGTATGGTCATCGATGTTAAATCTCCTAAGGCAAAATAACTTTCAACCCCGGATCTTGTATCCAGATAAATTGAGTTTCATTTATGATGGAGAAATTAAATACTTTAATGACATTCATGTACTGAAGAAATTTGCCATAACCAAACCAGCTCTTCAGGATATTCTCAGACCTATCCTCCATAATGACCAACCCAATCCTCTACTACAAAAGTAAAATCACTGAGAAACTTCTGATCAAACTCCAACTTCCACAATGGCAAAAGGATGAAAAATGCACACTGGACTTTTGAAAAACTCGATACCCAAAATTTCACCAAACTTATCAATTCTCTCCATTAATGTGAATGGCTTAAACTGCCCTCTAAAGAGACATAGGTTAGCTGACTGCATACAAAAACTCAGGCCAGATATTTGTTGCATACAAGAGTCACATCTTAACTTAAAAGACAAATACAGACTCAGGGTGAAAGGATGGTCATCCATATTTCAGGCAAATGGTAAGCAGAAAAAAGCAGGCATTGCAATTTTATTTGCGGATACAATAGGCTTTAAACCAACAAAAGTAAGGAAGGACAAGAATGGTCATTTCATATTTTTTAAGGGTAAGACTCAATATGATGAGATCTCAATTATTAATATCTATGCACCCAACCAGAATGCACCTCAGTTTATAAGAGAAACTCTAACAGACATGAGAAACTTGATTTCCTCCAACTCCATAATAGTCAGAGATTTTAACACTCCTTTGGCAGTGATGGATCGATCCTCCAACAAAAAGCTGAGTAAAGAAATTCTAGATTTAAATCTAACCATTCAATATTTAGATTTAGCAGACATCTACAGAACATTTCATCCCAAAAAAACTGAATACACATACTCCTCATCAGCCCACGGAACTTACTGCAAAATTGATCACATCTTAGGTCACAAGTCTAACCTCAGCAAATTTAAAGGAATAGAAATTATTCCATGCATCTTCTTGGACCATCATAGAATAAAACTTGAGCTGAGTAACAACAGGAATCTGCATACTCATACAAAAACATGGAAGTTAAATCACCTTATGCTGAATGATAGCTGGGTCAGAGATGAAATCAAGAATGAAATTGCCAAATTTTTGGAACAAAACGACAATGAAGACACTAACTACCAGTACCTCTGGGACACCACAAAGCAGTTCTAAGAGGGAAATTTATAGCACTGCAAGCCTTCCTCAGGAGAACGGAAAGAGAGGAAGTAAGCAACTTAATTGGACATCTCTAGCAACTGGAAATGGAAGAACACTCCAACCCCAAATCCAGTAGAAGAAAAGAAATAACATGGATGGAGCTGGAACACATTATTCTTAGCAAAGTGTCTAAAGAATGGAAGAGAAAGTACCCAATGTACTCACCCTTATTATGAAACTAATCTAGGACCTTCACATGAAAGCTATAACCCCGTTAGAACCTAAGAATAGGGAGAAGCGGGAAAGGGAGGGGAGGGAGGGGAAGGGAGGGGGAGGTAGGTTCAGGGAGGGGGATTAATGGGATTATACCTGTGGTGCATCTTACAAGGGTATATGTGAATCTTAGTAAATGTGGAATGTAAAGGTCTTAGCAAAATAACTAAGAAAATGACAGGAAGGCTATGTTAACTAGTGTGATGAAAATGTGTCAAACGGTCTATGAACCAAGTGTATGGTGCCCCATGATCATACTAATGTACACACCTATGATTTCATAAAAAAAAAAAAATTGAACCAGTAGAATAACATCTCCATGCTGCCTCTTTGCCTTCTTGACCTGACAAGGGAGACCGTTTGCTGACTACAGTGAATGAATCCTGCTCTGCAAACTTTCTTACTCTGTCAACCTACCTTTCTCTTCTTCAGTAAACCTTCTTCAATGCTTTCCTTACTTAGAGGTGTATGGTCATTTTTATCCAAGAGCATTCTAAGAACTGAGGACCCAAGCAATTCTCAGAAATCCTGACATTTTAGGATTCAAACAGCTGCCCTGAAACCCAACATTTTTGGTGCTCTGTGACTTCGATAAACCTGACTTGGATTAATTCTGCCTAGCCAAGCCAACTCACCTTTTTCATAAAGACCTTCACTCCGATGACTAGGACTGAAAAAGGTTGTTGAAGTTTTCCAAGGACTTCTAGAGATCTCCATATTCCTAAACTTCCTTGGAGGATCTCAAATACTGTTCAAATGGAATTCTGCGGTGAAACCTTCAGATAAATAGTTTCTTAATTTGCTCTCCCCTTGACTCATCCCATATTGGAGACATTTAACACCCCAAGAAGCTGAATGGCTTGGCACAAAATTCCAGGGATGAGGACTACATGCCACTTGCAAATCAGCTCCTGGTATAGTAGTCCAAATCAAATGCACTACCCAACAGCCTCCAGCAAAAGGGAGATACTGGGTGCATGGCAACCAAACATCCTGGGTGTTCCCCTCTCACTGGACAAACTGCTGCTCCCTGGGACAAGTAGATGCAGATACCCAAATTTCCCAGGATTCAGCCAGCTGGCCTTCTCATTGTGCAGGCTGCCTCCACAAACTGGCACGTTCATTAATTACTTTTTTTGCCTGTACTGGAACAGCAGCTTCTCCTGGAGTAGCCACAGGGGCCACAGGAGGAACATCCTAGGCCTCCCTGAATGTCAACAGTTCCCGAAATAAAAATAACTAGCACGTTGACCAAGTGGCCATGGGGAGAGTTTCTAGGATCCAGGTACTCCCACTCCACCAGAGAGAAATATATGCCCACGTAACTGCATATCACTAATCCCTGAATAAATGAATAAAATGGGTAGAGTTCTTAATTTGACTCCACATAAAATGAGGGGGTTAAGGCCAAGCACGGTAGCTGATGTGTATAATACTAGCTCCCTGGGAGACCAAGGCATATGGATTGCTTGAGCTCATGAGTTCCAGACCAGCCTTAGCAAGATCAAAATCCCCTCACTAAACAAATAGCCAGGCATTGTGGCAGCCTATAGTCCCAGGTACTTGAGAGACTGAGGCAAGAGAATCACTTGAGCACAACAGTTTGAGGTTGTTGTGAGCTATGAGCTGTGATGACATGGCACTCTACACAGCTTGAGATTGTGTCTCAAAAAAAAAAAAAAGTAGGCATGGTGGCAGACACCTGTCCCAGCTACTATAGCTGAGGCAAGAGGATCACTTGAGTCCAAGAGGTTGCTGGATGTTATCCCATGGCACTCAAAGAGGGTGACAAATAAGACTCTGTCTCAAAAAAATTAGTTATATATTCTCAATGTCAGTGTCTCTATGAAGAAAATGTCTACTCTAGGTTTTGTGTAGTCTCAGTTCAAAATCTGGCCCTTTCTTGTTCATTCTTGCTTGAAGTCAGATCTTCTATGTAGTTTCTAGATGGACTCAATCTGGCTCTGTACTCTTGAATGTAAAGGAAGCTGGAGAAGAAATGTCCTCATGGAAACTCTCTAACACATCCTGAAGAACTCCAGGACCTTTTTTTTTTCTTTAATTTTATTGTTGGGGATTCATTGAGGGTACAATAAGCCAGGTTACACTGATTGCAACTGTTAGGTAAAGTCCGTCTTGCAACCATGTCTTGCCCCCAGAAAGTGTGACACAGTCCAAGGCCCCACCCCCCTCCCTCCGTCCCTCTTTCTGCTTTTCCTCCCCCTCATAACCTTAATTGTCATTAATTGTCCTCATATCAAAATTGAGTACATAGGATTCATGCTTCTCCATTCTTTTGATGCTTTACTAAGAATAAAGTCTTCCACTTCCATCCAGGTTAATACGAAGGATGTAAATTCTCCATTTTTTTTAATAGCTGAAAAGTATTCCATGGTATACATATACCACAGCTTGTTATACCATTTGTGGGTTGGTGGGCATTTAGGCTGTTTGCACATTTTGGCGATTGTAAATTGAGCTGCAATAAACAGTCTAGAACAAGTGTCCTTATGATAAAAGGATCTTTTTTCCTTCTGGGTAGATGCCCAGTAATGGGATTGCAGGATCAAATGAGAGGTGTAGCTTGAGTGCTTTGAGGTACCTCCATACTTCCTTCCAGAAAGGTTGTACTAGTTTGCAGTCCCACCAGCTGTGTAAAAGTGTTCCCTTCTCTCCGCATCTACGCCAGCATTTACAGTTTTGAGATTTTGTGATGTGGGCCATTCTCACTGGGGTTAGATGGTATCTCAGGGTTGTTTTGATTTGCATTTCTCTAATATATAGAGATGATGAACATTTTTTCATATGTTTGTTAGCCATTCATCTGTCATCTTTAGAGAAGGTTGTATTCATGTCTCTTGCCCATTGATATATGGGATTGTTGGCTTTTTTCATATGGATTAATTTGAGTTCTCTATAGATCCTAGTTATCAAGCTTTTGTCTGATTGAAAATATACAAATATCCTTTCCCGTTGTGTAGGTTGTCTCTTTGCTTTGGTTATTGTCTCCTTAGGTGTACAGAAGCTTTTCAGTTTAATGAATTCCCATTTGTTTATTTTTATTGTTGTTGCGATTGCCATGGCAGTCTTCTTCATGAAGTCTTTCCCCAGGTCTATGTCTTCCAGTGTTTTTCCTATGCTTTCTTTGAGGATTTTTATTCTTTCATGCCTTACATTTAAGTCCTTTATCCATCTCGAATCAATTTTTGTGAGTGGGGAAAGGTGTGGGTCCAGTTTCAGTCTTTTACATGTAGACATCCAGTTCTCCCAACACCATTTATTGAATAGGGAGTCTTTCCCCCAAGGTATGTTCTTGTTTGGTTTATTGAAGATTAGGTGGTTGTAAGATGTTGGTTTCATTTCTTGGTTTTCAATTCGATTCCAAGTGTCTATGTCTCTATTTTTGTGCCAGTGCCATGCTGTCTTGACTAATATGGCTTTGTAGTACAGACTAAAACCTGGTATGCTGATGCCCCCAGCTTTATTTTTATTACTAAGAACTGCCTTAGCTATATGGTTTTTTTCCAGTTCCATACAAAATGCAGAATCATTTTTTCCAAATCTTGAAAGTGCGATGTTGGTATTTTGATAGGAATTTCATTGAATAGGTAGATTGCTTTCGGAAGTATAGACATTTTAACAATGTTGATTCTTCCAAGCCATGAGCATGGTATGTTCTTCCATTTGTTAATATCCTCTGCTATTTCCTTTCTGAGGATTTCATTATTTTCTTTATAGAGGTCCTTCACCTCCTTCTTAAGATATATTCCTAGGTATTTCATCTTCTTTGAAACTGTGGTAAAGGGAGTTGTGTCCTTAATTAGCTTCTCATCTTGACTGTTATTGGCTTATACAAAGGCTACTGACTTGTGGACATTATTTTTATATCCTGAAACATTACTGTATTTATTTATGACTTCTAGGAGTCTTGTGGTTGAGTCTTTGGGAGTCTCTAAATATAAGATTATGCCATCAGCAAAGAGGGACAGTTTGTACTCCTCTGCTCCCATTTGGATTCTCTTTCCTTGTCTTGCCTGATTGTATTGGCTAGAACTTCTAGCACTATGTTGAATAGTAAAAGAGACAGAGGACAACCTTGTCTGGTTCCAGTTCTGAGAGGAAAAGCTTTCAGTTTTACTCCATTCAGTAAAATATTAGCTGTGGGTTTGTCATAGATACCTTCAATGAGTTTTAGAAATGTGCCACTTATGCCTATACTCTTCAGTGTTCTAATTAGAAAACGATGCTGGATTTTGTTGAAATGTTTTTCTGCATCTATTGAGAGGATCATATGATCTTTATTTTTGCCTCTGTTAATATGGTGGATAACGTTTATGGACTTGCGTATGTTAAACCAGCCTTGCATCCCTGGGATGAAACCTATTTGATCACGATGAATGACTTTTTTGATGATAAGCTGTAATCTATTGGCTAGGATTTTGTTGAGAATTTTTCCATCTATATTCATGAGTGAGATTGGTCTGAAATTCTCCTTTTTGTTTGGGTCTTTTCCTGGTTTTGCTATCAGGGTGATGTTTGCTTCATAGAATGTGTTGGGGAAGATTCCTTCTTCCTCCATTTTTTGGAATAATTTCTGCAGTACAGGAATAAGCTCTTCCTTGAAGGTTTGATAGAATTCTGGTGTGAAGCCATCTGGACCAGGGCATTTTCTGGTTGGAAGCTTTTTTATTGTTTCTTTAATCTCAGTGCTTGAAGTTGGTCTGTTCTGGAGCTCTATTTCTTCCTGGCTAAGTCCAGGGAGAAGGTGTGATTCCAAATATTGATCCATATCCTTCACATTGTCAAATTTCTGTTCATAAAATTTCTGGTAGTATTCAGAGATGATCTCTTATATCTCTGGGGGATCATGTGTTATTTCTTCTTTATCATTTCTTATTGAGGTGACTAGAGATTTTACTTTTCTATTTCTCGTTAGTCTGGCCAATAGTTTATCTATTTCATTCATTTTTTTCAAAAAACGAACTCTTTTTTTCATTAATTTTCAGAATGATTCTTTTGTTTTCAATTTCTTTGATATCTCATTTGATTTTGGATATTTCTTTTCTTCTACTGAGTTTAGGTTTAGATTGTTCTTCTTTTTCCAATTTCATAAGATAGATTTTGAGATTGTTGATGCGTTCGCTCTCTTTCTGTTTTTTGAATGTAGGCATCTAAAGTGATAAATTTCCCACTCAAAACTGCTTTTGCAATACCCCACATGTTTTGGAAGCTTGTGTCTTCATTGTTGTTATGCTCAAGGAAGTTAATGATTTCCTGTTTTATTTCTTCCTGCACCCATCTGTTATTCAACAGAAAATTGTTTAATTTCCATGCCTTTGTGTGGGATCGAGCGTTTTTGTTAGAGTTGAGTTCCACCGTTAGTGCCTTATTGTCTGAGAAGATACAAGGTAAAATTTCAATTCTTTTGATTCTGTTGATATTTGTTTTGTGTCCCAGGATATCATCAATTTTGGAGAATGTTTCATGGGGTGATGAGAAGAATGTATATTCTTTATCTTTGGGATGGAGTGTTCTTTATGAGTCTATCAAGCACAGTTGTTCTAGGGTCTCATTTAAATGTCTTATATATTTGTTTAATTTCTGTTCAGAGGATCTGTCCAGCTCTGTAAGAGGAGTGTTAAAGTCCCCTGTCATTATGGTATTATCGGATATCATATTGCTGATACTGAGTAAGGTCTGTTTCAGGAAACTGGGAGCATTTAAATTGGGTGCATATATATTTAGAATTGAAATATCTTCTTGGTGTATTTTTCCCTTGACCCATAAAAAGTGACCATTTTTGTCTTTTTTGACTTTAGTTGCTTTAAATCCACATGTATCTGAAAATAATTTTGCAACTCCTCTTTTCTTCTGAATTCCATTTCCTGAAAAATTGTCTTCCAAACCTTGACTCGGAGTTTTAATTTGTGTTTTGAAGACAGGTGAGTTTCCTGCAGATAGCAAATGGATGGCTTGTGTTTTTTAATCCATTCAGCCAACCTATGTCTCTTCAGTGGGGAATTCAAGCCATTAACATTTATTGAGATAATTGATAAGTGTGGTAGTATTCTATTCATCTTATTTTGTGAGAGTCCATTGCTTAGTTTTATCTTTTGCATCAGTGTGGATGTTAGGTTCTGTCCTTTGATTTCTAAGTTCTTACTTTCTGCTGATCCATTGTGATGGTCAGTGTATAGAACAGGTTGAAGTATTTCCTGTATAGCTTGTCTTGTTGTGGCGAATTTCCTCAATGTTTGTATATCCGTATATTATGTGATTTCTCTATCAATTTTAAAGTTTAGCTTAGCAGGGTACAGAATTCTGGGCTGGAAATTGTTCTGTTTAAGTAGATTAAAGGTAGATGACCATTGTCTCCTTGCTTGGAAAGTTTCATTAGAGAAGTCTGCGGTCACTCTGATGGATTGGCGCTGTAGGTCAATTGGCACTTACTCCTGGCAGCTTGCAGAATCTTTTCTTTTGTCTTGAGTTTGGACAGGTTCATCACAATGTGTCTTGCAGAAGCTTGGTTAGAGTTGAGGTGACCTGGCGTCTGATATTCCTCTGAAAGGAGTGTGTCAGAATCTTTGGTGATATTTGGGAAATTTTCTTTTATAATATTCTCTAGTATGGCTTCCATTCCTCTGGGGCATTCTTCTTCTCCTTCTGGGATTCCTATAACTCATATGTTGGAACGCTTCATAAAGTCCCATAATTCTGACAGTGAATGTTCTGCTTTTTCTCTCTTCTTTTCTGCCTCTTTAACTATCTGAGTTATCTCAAGAACTTTGTCTTCTACCTCTGAAATTCTTTCTTCTGCATGGTCTAACCTATTGCTGATACTTTCCATTGTATCTTTAATTTCCCTAATTGACTGTTTCAGTTCCTTCAGCTCTGCTATATCCTTTCTATATTCTTCATATCTTCTGTCTCTTATTTGATTCTGTTTTTGGATTTCCTTTCGGTTATTTTCCTTTTTATTATCACTTTCCTGCATTGTTTCCATCATTTCTTTCATTGTTTTCATGATGTGTGTTCTAAATTCCCTTTCTGTCATTCCTAACATTTCTTTATAGGTGGAATCCTCTGCAGTAGCTATCTCATGGTCCCTTGGTGGGGTTGTTCTGGACCGGTTCTTCATGTTACCTGGAGTTTTCTGCTGATTATTCCTCATAAGTGATTTCTTTTATGTGTTTCCTTGCCATAATTTTCCTTTCACTTTCTCTTGTTCTTTAAGTTCTCGTGCCTGTGGACTGAAGTTTTGATGAGTCCTTTTGGTACAGGACCAGAAGGATGAGAAGGTTGAAGAGCAAGAAAAGTTTGCAAAAAGGGAGGAATGAGCAAAAAGAAAAAAAAAGATAGAGAAAGGAGAGGGGTTGGGTAACAGGAATATTGAGAAAAGAAGAAAGGCGCAGAAAGAGGAAGACAGAGCAATATAGGTGTACAATAGGGTACTTTGACACAATCTTAAAAAAGACCCATCTTCTTGGGTGCCCAGTTGGGTGGTCCCTTGAGATCAGCAGCTCTTTGCTAACCTGATCAGACACAGTACACCACATTCACCTAGTAGAGAGGAAAGACAAAAATGCTATAAATTAAACCAAAACAAGCAAATATAAAACTTTACGGGATAAAATTGGGTGAAAAAACAAATAATAACTGTTGAAACTCTAGCAAACATGAAGTTCTATTTATTGAAAAAGTTAGCAATGGGAAATTATAATGAAACTAGAGAAATTGAGAAAGAAAAAAATCTGTACGGAAAAGGTTGAGATTAAAAAACAAAACATCAACAAGATTAAAAGAAACAAAAAAACAATCAACCAAATAAACCAACAAACAAACAAACAGAAAAACAAAACCAAAAACAAAGCAGTATATATATGTTCTTGAGTATTGTCTGGGCAACACGTGGTCTTCTGTGGTATGAGATGTTAATCAGAGTGTTGATATGACTGGAGGCTGCTGATTTCTCAAACCCCAACGGGTAGACACCCTAAATCTCTCTTCAGCCCTCTTAAAAGGCAGTTTGAACTTGTAAACTTGCTGAGCAGAAGATTTCCCAGGAAAGTGCTTGTCGCTGGAGTCACTGCTAAAGTGGCTACCCACTTACCCAGTGTGCCAAAACCTGTCTCACTCTTCCTCTGAGGGTTAGGGGTGTAAAGTGGCTCAGACCCTGCCCTTGGGCTACGCAGTCACTAGGTTACCAGCTCATGCCCGATTCCTGCTCTGCGACCCTGAAAGCAGAGCTTACCGGGGCAGATCACTCATAATGGCTCCCTGTGACCCACAGCCAAACCCTATTAGCTCTATCTGGCTCAGCAGCTCAGACTGGGGCCCCAGACAGTCAAAGCTCTCCGCACTCCCACTCAGGCTCTCCCCAAGGCAGTTCAACTGAGTGCCAAGTCCAAAGACACCAAAACAGTTCACATGTAAGGCCTTTCTGGTTTGCAGTCTCGCTGCTACCGTACTCATAGTTGCCGGCGGGTTTAAACCGATTGAACACACGGGACCACTTGCCAGTTTTCCACTGTTTTAGTTCTCCTTTTTGAGTCCAGAAGTCTCTCGCTGACTCCCTGTACCCTCACAGGGATGATTATAAGCAGATCCCACCAGCTAGAGATGCCTGGAGTCCTGTCTCCCAGACTCATGGTGCCCAGATGCAAGGAGGCTGTTACTCGGCTGCCATCTTGCTCTCCTCTAAACACTATTCTTCTCAGCACACATTAGTTCCCTTCCTTCTCATTTCCCCCCCAGGACCCTTATTTAAATTTTGCATATGTAGATTTAGGTCTTGGCGAGGTGGGGACATTGCAAGTGCCTTCTGCACACCCATGAACAATTGTGTAGTAGGAGAAGGGGTAATTGAGATTCTAAGACCTACTCAATGCACATGTGCAATGAAACACAGCTGGAATGACTTGTGCTCTGTGAATTTATCTATTAGATAAACTGTCTCTAATTGCTAAAAATGAGACTCTAGATCCCAATGAGGCATAGAGATGATCTCACCTCTCAATTTTGGGGCAGTGTACAATATGCTCCACAACTGTGGGTTGTGACTGGAAGCCCTCAAAAAAGATGCCTGTACAGTGAAACTTGTGGGGCACCTTATAGGTTTATATCATGTCTGGAAACCCTGGATAGCATTTCAGAAATATAATAAGTAATAGAATAATCTCCACCCCAGAAAATCTATGCACTATTCTAAAATAGACAGAAAATAATTTATAACATAATTAGACTAAAATGTGATGCTCACCACAGGCAATATGGCAAGAGATTGCCATAATTAACTATTTAAGTAGAGGACTTGACAGCACCATTCTCTTTTTCATTTGTTTGCTTGGAAGCAGAATCGCAATATGTCACCTTTGGTAGAGTCCCCTGGTGTCACAGCTCATAGCAACCCTCAAACTCTTGGGCTTACAGGATTCTCTTGCCTCAGCCTCCCAGTATAAGGAAATACAAGTACCTGCCACAATACCTGGCTGTTTTTTTTGTTTGTTTGTTTGTGTGTGTGTAGTTGTCATTGCTGTTTAGCAGACCTGGGCCAGGTCCAAACCCACCGCCACACTAGCACCTGAGGTACAGGCGTCAAGCCTAGCACCATTCTTTATATAGCACATCCTATGTTCACCTGGTAATTTCAAAGGCAACCCTTGTTTTGGATGTAGTCAAAAGAAATTTGAATTGGGTATATTGAAAGAAAAATAATACTTTACATGTCTTCATGACAAGGTAGAGATTTGCAACTTGGAGCTTGGTGCCTGCTGAAGATGAGCTCTACTTTTCAACAAAAACTGCTTCATAAGACTCTATCCTCCCAGGAATAATTGATGTACATTATAAAGGTGAAATATTAATGATGGCTTCAGCCACCAAAAATATCCAATTGTCAGCAGGACATCGTGTAGCTTAAATATTAATTTTACCATATGATAAGGGCAAAACCTCTCTCTTCCAAAACCACAAGAGAAGGTGGTTTTGCACTTACAGAAAAGCCTGTTTTTTGGCATATTTTCTAAATAATACTCGTCCTCAATGTAAAGTAAAATTTGAGAAAAATATTTAAATTATGGGGCTTATAGATACAAGAGCAGATGTTTCTATCATTGCTTCTCACATGTGGCCTGCACACTGGCCAAAATTTTCTGTGGTAAAGTTCCCTGGCATCACAGCTCACAGCAACACTCAAACTCTTGGGCTTACATGATTTGTCAAAGCTACTTTTATTGGCATTTGGAACCATGACTAAAATTGAACAAAGTACTTTTGATTTGCATTGTATAGTACCTGAAGGATAGGCAGCCGATGTCCGTCCTTACATCACGCTTATTGTGATCACTTTATGCCATCAAGACTTACCACAACAATGGGGAGCGAAGCTTACCATTGCTACAATTTCAAAGGCTTTTATTTTTTTTTTTTTTAATTTTTTTTATTAAATCATAAGTGTATACAATGATATGATTATGGGGCATCATACACTCACTTCATAAACCATTTGACACATTTTTATCCCAGTGGTTAACATAGCCTTTCCGGCGTTATCTCAGTTACTGTGCCAAAACATTTATATTCTACATTTACCAAGTTTCGCAAATACCCCTGTAATATGCACCACAGGTGTGATCCCACCGATTCCCCTCCCTCTACCCACCCCCCCCTTTCCCACATCCCCCTATTGTTAAGTTGTAGCTGGGTTATAGCTTTCATGTGAGAGTCCCAAATTAGTTTCATAGTAGGGCTGTGTACATTGGATATTTTTTCTTCCATTCTTGGGATACTTTACTAAGAAGAATATGTTCCAGCTCCATCCATGTAAACATGAAAGAGGTAAAGTCTCCATCTTTCTTTAAGGCTGCATAGTATTCCATGGTATACATATACCACAATTTATTAATCCATTCGTGGATCGATGGGCACTTGGGCTTTTTCCATGACTTAGCAATTATGAATTGGGCTGCAATAAACATTCTGGTACAAATATCTTTGTTATGTTGTGATTTTTGGTCTTCTGGGTATATGCCCAGCAGAGGAATTACAGGATTGAATGGCAGATCTATTTTTAGATCTCTGAGTGTTCTCCATATATCCCTCCAAAAGGAATGTATTAATTTGCATTCCCACCAGCAGTGCAGAAGTGTTCCCTTTTCTCCGCATCCACGCCAACATCTCTGGTCTTGAGATTTTGTGATATAGGCTAGTCTCGTTGGAGTTAGATGATATCTCAAAGTAGTTTTGATTTGCATTTCTCTGATGATTAAAGATGATGAGCATTTTTTCATATGTCTGAAGGCCGTGCGCCTGTCTTCTTCAGAGAAGTTTCTCTTCAAATCCCTTGCCCAGCCTGCGATGGGATCCCTTGTTTTTTTCTTGCTGATGCGTTTGAGTTCTCTGTGGATTCTGGTTATTAAACCTTTGTCAGAGTTATACCCTGCAAATATCTTCTCCCATTCTGAGGGCTGTCTGCTTGCTCTGCTTACTGTGTTCTTAGCTGTGCAGAAGCTTTTTAGTTTGATCAAGTCCCAGTAGTGTATTTTTGAAGCTGCTTCAATTGCCCGGGGGGTTTTCCTCATGAAATACTCACCCAGACCAATTTCTTCAAGGGTTTTCCCTGCATTCTCCTCTAGTATTTTTATAGTTTCATGTCTTAAGTTTAAATCTTTAATCCAATGAGAGTCTATCTTAGTTAATGGTGAAAGGTGTGGGTCTAATTTCAGTCTTCTGCAGGTTGCCAGCCAGTTCACCCAGCACCATTTGTTAAATAGGGAATCTTTTCCCCACTGAATGTTTTTAATTGGCTTGTCAAAAATCAAATAGCGGTAAGTAGCTGGATTCATCTCTTGGTTCTCTATTCTATTCCAGATATCTACTTCTCTGTTTTTGTGCCAATACCATGCTGTTTTGATCACTATCGATTTGTAGTAAAGTCTGAGGTCTGGTAGTGTGATTCCTCCTGTTTTGTTTTTATTTCTGAGTAATGTCTTGGCTATTCGAGGTTTTTTCTGATTCCATATAAAACGAAGTAATGTTTTTTCAAGATCTTTAAAATATGACAGTGGAGTTTTAATAGGGAGTGCGTTGAAAGTATATATTGCTTTGGGTAGTATGGACATTTTGATAATGTTGATTCTTCCTAGCCATGAGCATGGTATGTTTTTCCATTTGTTAACATTTTCAGCTATTTCTTTTCTTAGAGTTTCATAGTTCTCTTTATAGAGATCTTTCACGTCTTTTGTTAGGTAAATTCCCAAATATTTCATCTTCTTTGGCACTACTGTGAATGGGATAGAGTCCTTAACTGCTTTTTCAATTTGACTGTTGTTGGTGTATATAAAGGCTACCGATTTATGAATGTTGATTTTGTAACCTGAGACGCTGCTGTATTCCTTGATCACTTCTAGGAGTTTTGTAGTAGAGTCCCTAGTGTTTTCCAGATACACAATCATATCATCTGCGAAGAGCGAGAGTTTGATCTCTTCTGACCCTATATGGATACCCTTGATCGCCTTTTCTTCCCTAATTGCGGTGGCTAAAACTTCCATTACAATGTTGAAAAGCAATGGAGACAATGGGCAGCCTTGTCTGGTTCCTGATCTGAGTGGAAATGATTCCAATTTAACTCCATTCAATATGATATTGGCTGTGGGTTTGCTGTAGATAGCCTCTATCAGTTTAAGAAAAGTCCCTTCTAGACCAATTTTCTTGAGTGTTCTGATCATGAAGGGATGCTGGATATTATCAAAAGCTTTTTCTGCATCAATTGAGAGAATCATATGGTCTTTGTTTTTTAATTTGTTTATGTGCTGAATTACATTTATAGATTTACGTATATTGAACCAGCCTTGAGACCCTGGGATAAAACCAACTTGATCATGATGTATAATTTGTTTGATGTGTTGCTGGATTCTGTTTGTTAGGATCTTGTTGAATATTTTTGCATCTATATTCATTAGTGATATTGGTCTATAATTTTCTTTTCTTGTTGGGTCTTTTCCTGGTTTGGGGATCAGGGTGATATTTGCTTCATAGAACGTGTTGGGTAGTCTTCCTTCTTTTTCTACATTTTGGAACAGGTTGAGTAATATAGGTACTAATTCCTCTTTAAAGGTTTGGTAGAATTCTGACGTGAAACCATCTGGTCCCGGGCTTTTCTTTTTAGGGAGGTTTTGTATAGTTGATGCTATTTCTGAACTTGATATGGGTCTGTTCAACATTTCCACTTGATTCTGGTTAAGTCTTGGAAGGTGGCGTGCTTCCAAGTATCGGTCTATTTCCTTCAGATTTTCATATTTCTGAGAATAAAGTTTCTTGTAATATTCATTAAGGATTTTTTGGATTTCTGATGAGTCTGTGGTTATTTTGTCTTTGTTGTTTCTGATTGATGATATTAGAGATTTTACTCTTTTTTTCCTGATTAGGTTGGCCAGAGGTTTATCTATTTTATTGACCTTTTCAAAAAACCAGCTTTTTGATTTATTGATCTGTTGTATTATTCTTTTGTTTTCAATTTCATTTAATTCTGCTCTAATTTTGGTTATTTCTTTTCTTCTACTGGGTTTGGGGTTGGAATGTTCTTCCTTTTCCAGTTGCGTGAGATGTCCCATTAAGTTGTTAACTTCCTCTCTTTCCGTTCTCTTGAGGAAGGCTTGCAGTGCTATAAATTTCCCTCTTAGAACTGCCTTTGCAGTGTCCCAGAGGTTCTGATAGTTTGTGTCTTCATTGTCATTTTGTTCCAAAAAATTGGTGATTTCTTTCTTAATCTCATCTCTGACCCAGCTATCATTCAGCATAAGGTTATTTAACTTCCATGTTTTTGTATGGGTATGCAGATTCCTGTTGTTACTCAATTCAAGTTTTATTCCATGATGGTCCGAGAAGATGCACGGAATAATTTCTATTCCTTTAAATTTACTGAGGTTAGACTTGTGACCTAAAATGTGATCAATTTTGGAGTAAGTTCCGTGGGCTGATGAGAAGTATGTGTATTCAGTTTTGTTGGGATGAAATGTTCTGTAGATGTCTGCTAAATCTAAATATTGGATGGTTAGGTTTAAATCTAAGATTTCTTTGCTCAGCTTCTTTCTGGAGGATCGATCCAACACTGCCAAGGGAGTGTTGAAATCTCCAACGATTATGGAGCTGGAGGAAATCAAGTTACTCATGTCTGTTAGAGTTTCTCTTATAAATTGAGGTGCATTCTGGTTGGGTGCATAGATATTAATAATTGAGATCTCGTCATATTGAGTATTACCCTTAACAAATATGAAGTGACCATTCTTGTCCTTCCTTACTTTTGATGGTTTAAAGCCTACTGTATCTGCAAATAAAATTGCAACACCTGCTTTTTTCTGATTACCATTTGCCTGAAATATGGATGACCATCCTTTCACCCTGAGTCTGTATTTGTCTTTTAAGTTGAGATGTGACTCTTGTATGCAACAAATATCTGGCTTAAGTTTTTGTATCCAGTCAGCTAACCTATGCCTCTTTAGAGGACAGTTTAAGCCATTCACATTGATGGAGAGTAAGGATAAGTCTGGTGGAATTTTGGGTATCGAGTTTTTCAAAGGTCCAGTGGACATTTTTAATCCTTTCGCCAGTGTGGAAGTTGGAGTTTGATCCGAAGTTTCTGAGTGAGTTTACTTTTGTGGTATAGGATTGGGTTGGTCATTGTGGAGGATAGGTCTGAGAACATCCTGAAGAGCTGGTTTACTTATGGCAAATTTTTTCAACATATGAATGTCATTGAAGTATTTAATTTCTCCATCATAGATGAAACTCAGTTTAGCTGGATACAAGATCCTGGGTTGAAAGTTTTTTTGCTTTAGGAGATTAAAAGTTGATGACCAGCCTCTTCTTGCTTGAAAAGTTTCAGCAGAGAGATCTGCAGTTATTCTAATATTCTTACCTTTGTACGTTATAGTTTTCTTTCGCCGGGCTGCTTTGAGAATCTTCTCTTTCATGTTAACTTTAGTGAAGCTAATTATGATATGTCTGGGAGATGGCTTTTTGGGGTTGAATCGTGCTGGGGTTCTGAAGCTGTCTGCTATCTGAATTTCAGATTCTCTAGGCATGTCTGGAAAATTTTCTTTCATAATTTCATGTAGAAGGGCCTCTGTGCCCTTGGCTGCCACGTCATCAGCCTCCGAAATTCCTATAACCCTTATGTTATGTTTTTTCGAATTATCTGAGAGCTCTCTGAGTGAGTGATCCGTTTTTGCTCTCCATTTCTCTTCCTCTTTGAGAGATTGGGAGCGTTCGAAGACTTTATCTTCAATGTCAGAAATCCTTTCTTCTGCTTGCTCCATTCTGTTACTGAGGGATTCTACTGTATTTTTCATATCTTTGAGGGCTGTAAGTTCTTGTTTCAGTGTGTCTAAGTCTTTGGTGGTTTTGTCTTTAAATTCGTTAAATTCTTGAGACAGTTTTTGAATTTCTCCACGAATTCCTAATTCCATTTTATTAATCTTGTCTGCAAACCAAATTCTGAATTCGACTTCTGACATCTCAGCCAGTTGTTTATGAATGGGATCTTCAATCACATCTGCCGTATCTTTTCTTGGGGGGGTTGATCTATTCTGGTTATTCATGTTACCAGAGTTTTTCCGCTGATTCCGCCCCATGGTTTACTCCCTTTGGTTTTTCCCCTGGGGTTTTATCGAGGGCCCGTACAGTGTTGTGGCCTGAGAAACTGGGGCCCTGTCTGGTGTGGTGGAGCAAAGTGGTTCTGTCTTGTTTTCAGCTGGTTTCTGTTCTATCCTATTGCAACTTCTACTCTGGCTTGAAGTCTCAGCTGTGTGGAAAAATCAGCAATTAAGTCACCCCGCCTGCCCACCTCTGGCCCCAGTTGGAAAAGGAGAATCAAACCTTCCTACAATCGCACACCCAGGGTACCACCTGAAAAGTCCTCAGTCTATTAGCCCAGTTCAAAAGGTCCGAATCAACTGTCTCAATCGGCACTTGTCTCAGGTGGAAGGGTTCAAGAGGTCTCTGGGAACTGGATCACAGGGGCCTGGTGACTCCTCTGAGACAGCTCACTCCAGTGCAGCGTGGAGTCAGGAGGAGCCACCCCGCAAACAGAGCAGTCTGGGAAGGTTGACGTCTCCTTCCCCACTTTGCCCCTCCGTCGGACCCAGTCACTGGTATCTCTGCAGATGGCTAACCCAGTTGCCTGCAGTGAACAGACACTCCAGGGGTTTGCACCTGCCTGAATCGCGAGGAAGTCTGCCAGGCCCCCGCAGACTGCCGCTATCTAGCAGGAGGAGATGGGGCCTGACATCTTTGAGTGTTTGATGCAGGTGATGGGAAGGAGGTGTTCACTCAGGCTTAGCCCCGTCCCTGATGGATGCTGCTAACAGAACAGAACAGAACAGACAACTTTGTGAGGTTCTGTCTCTGTTCCTGTCGTCGCCTACAGGAGACGGGCTGTTTTGAGTTCAAACGTCTTTGCTGCTGGAGAATTGCGTCTGAACACCTCTCTGGGTCGGCCCCGCCCTGGAGGCTTCTGGGTTTGTGAGTCGTGACACAGGTGGCCTCCTCTGGTTGCCCAGGGAGACAGGGGGTGTGGCCTCAGAATATCCAGAAGTGAGCGTTCTGCCGTTAAAGAAAAAACGGCTGTTGATCTACCTCCAGGGAACTGCTGCTCTGGTGTGGGCACTCAGGCGACCCTTTTCTCCTCTGTCCCGCGCCCCAGAGTCAGCACTGAGCGGCCGCAGTTTGTGCTGGGTCCACACCCCTTAAGAGATCCCCCAAGAATCAGAACTCTTGGGGGATGGGCGCCCAGACCCGGATTGGGAGTGGGGCGGGGGGAAGCTAGAGTTTCATTCAGTTTCACGCAATACTACGGTCCGGGGAGGGCTCCTGCACTGCACCGCAGGGAAGTGCCGCCAAGGCTTGATTTCCCCTCAGCGGAGTGCCCTCTCCTCGCTCACGTATCCCAGAGTCAGCGCTGACCTGACGCAGCTCCGGCACTGTGCACTCCCCTCGAGAAATCACCCAAGGAGCCGAACTCCGGAGGGATAGGCCCTCAGACCCCGAGTGAGAGTAGGGGCTCTCAGCTCTCAGCGGGGAGGCCAGAGTCTTATTCAGTCTTGTGCCCGGGGAGGGCTCCTGCACTGCACTGCAGGGAAGTGCCGCCAAGGCTTGATTTCCCCTCAGCGGAGTGCCCTCTCCTCGCTCACGTATCCCAGAGTCAGCGCTGACCTGACGCAGCTCAGGCTCTGTGCACTCCCCTCGAGAAATCACCCAAGGAGCCGAACTCCTGGGGGATAGGCCCTCAGACCCCGAGTGAGAGTAGGGGTTCTCAGCTCTCAGCGGGGAGGCCAGAGTCTGATTCAGTCTTGGGCCCCGTATGCCCGGGGAGGGTTGGTGCACTGCACCGCAGGGAAGTGCCGCCAAGGCTTGATTTCCCCTCAGCGGAGTGCCCTCTCCTCGCTCACGTATCCCAGAGTCAGCGCTGACCTGACGCAGCTCAGGCTCTGTGCACTCCCCTCGAGAAATCACCCAAGGAGCCGAACTCCTGGGGGATAGGCCCTCAGACCCCGAGTGAGAGTAGGGGTTCTCAGCTCTCAGCGGGGAGGCCAGAGTCTGATTCAGTCTTGGGCCCCGTATGCCCGGGGAGGGTTGGTGCACTGCACCGCAGGGAAGTGCCGCGAGGCGTGACTCCCCCTCAGCCCGGTGCCCTCTCCTCACTCGGCGCGCCTCAGAGTCAATGCTGACCAGACGCAACTCGGGGACTGTCCACTCCCCTTGAGAAATCACCCAAGGATCCGAAATCCTGGGGGACAGGCCTCCAGACCTCAGTGGGCGGGAGGGGAGCGCCGGGGATTCAGGGTTGCCGGCAAAGGATTCCCAAAGTTTTATTCAGCCCTATGTCCGGCAGGAGAACGCCACGGCACCCCAGTAGGGGAGGTAGGTCCAGTTTTTAGAAGGTCTCTCCCGTGGAGTGTAGTGGGAGGGGCTTTAATTTCTGCCCACTTGTTCAATTGTGGGGCTACAGAGCCGGTCTCATGGGGGAGGGGGACTCCCGTCCGCTTGGTGGTGGATTTTGTACCTTTTGTTTGCGTCCTTGTGATCACAACTTGCCTCAGCGGTGTTGATGTGCGTTCTTCAGCCTTCTCTCTTGGTGAGGCTCAAGTCCACCAGGATACTTACTAAATTCCTGTCCCTTAACTCTCCTTCTGGACGGGAGCCTTTGTTGAAAGCTGGCTTCAGTCCGCCATCTTGTCTCTCCTCTCCCAATTTCAAAGGCTTTTAAATAAAAATATTATGTTTCACGTGGGCTATGATCGAACTCAGCCTGATGTTCCTAGAAAGCCAGAAATAACCCAGATGGGCCATGATAAAACAGACCTAGGGCTTTCTTAATTATCAGAGGATTTATCTTAGGGTCCTCTGCCCAGCATTTCTGCACATCCATGAACACTTCTGTAAGAGGAGAAGGGGGAATTGAGATTCTAAGACCTTCTCAATGCACATGTGCAATGAAACACAGCTGGAATGACTGGTGCTCCTTTCCTTGCAATGGAAAACAGATAAACCAGTTTTGTTGTACCAGTGACTACTTCATTTAATAAAATTAGAAGCATTGCATCAATTAATTGATGAACAACTTGAAGCTGGTCATATTGAATCTACAATTTACTGGAATTCTCCAATTTTTGTAATTAAAAAGAAATCAGGTAAATGGAGAATGTTAACAGATTTAAGAAAAATTAATGCACTTATCGACCTGGTGGGGTCATTACAACCTAGAATACCTAATTCTACATTAATACCAAAACATTATCCTATAATTATTATTGATTTAAAAGATTGCTTTTTTAATATTCATTTGCAACCAAAAGACATGCAACATTTTTGCTTTCACTATTCCTGCTTTAAACAATGAAAAACATACTCAGAGGTGTCACAGGAAAGTATTGCCTCAAGGTATGCTCAACAGCCCCACCTTGTGTCAATTATTTGTAGATCAACCTTTATAAGAACTTAGAAAATCTTTTCCAGATTTTCATTATATGGATGTTACATTATATGTTTACATTATATGGATGATAAATTATGTCAATAGGCATGCTCAAAATTTAAAGAATATGGTTTTAAATTTTCAGAAGACAAGGTACAAACTCAAGAGCCTTGGGAATATTTAGGCTAACACATTAATCCTCAAATTATTATTCCTCAGAAAGTTCAAATTAGAAGAGATTCCCTTTGAACTTTAAACATTTTGCAAAAATTATTAGGAGATATTAATTGGATAAGGCCAACCTTAGGTATTCCCACTTATTCTCTTACTAATTTGTTTTCCGTTTTGGAAGGGGATCCTAACCTCCATAGCCCTAGACAGCATACTCTGGAAGCTGAAAAAGAATTATAATGGATTGAGGAACATACACAGGATGCTCAATTAAATCAAATTTTTCAAATTAACAATTTCTACATCTATGTTTTTCCATCCATGCGCTCTGCTACAGAATTGATTGTGTAAGGAAACAGCTTTTGTTGAATGGTGCTTTTTACCAAATAAAGCATCTAAAAAGATGGAAACATATGTCCAAAAAAAGCTTTTATAATTTTAAAAGGAAGTCAACATTTAAGACACTTAGTTGGAAGACATCCTGAAAAAATCATTGTTCCTTTAACTAATAAACAAAGTTTTGATTTATTTATTTTAAATGTTGATTGGCAAATGGCATTATCAGACTATATTGGAATAATAGATAATCATTTTCCTCCAGATGAAAGAATTCAATTTCTTAAAAATACTTCTTAGATTTTACCTAAAATAGTAAAATTCAAACACATCCGACATGCAGAAATTATATGGATGATATAAGGCTGCAAATAAATAAAAAATATCTGGATATTTAGGTCTTCCTATTCATAAAGTGCAAGAATCTCCTTATTCATCTGTACGAAAGGCAGGATTATTTACTATTATATTCTTCTTAACAGATTTTCCTGACCAAGCTCTCAACGTTATATCTGACTCATTTTATTCTACTCACATAGTTCAAACTATTGAAACTGTTACTTTATCAATACCCCAGAATTTACTTTATTGTTTTCCTCCCTTCAACAATTAATTAGAAATAGATCATTTCCCATATATATTGCCCATGTTAGAGCTCATTGTAATTTACCAGGACCTATTTTTTTGGGAAATAAAACTATTGATCAGTTAGTAGGTTCAGTATTAACTGCTCAGCAAGAACATACATACATCATACTAATGCTCAAGCTTTAAAAATAAGACATGATATTTCTTGGCATATTGCAAGAGCTATAATATGTTCTTGTCCTACTTGTCAACCTTTAACGGTTCCACATTTAACTATAGGAGTTAATCCTAGAGGAGTATTATCCAATCAATTATAGCAAACGAATGTTACTCAATTTCAAGAATTTGGAAAATTAAAATATATCCATCATTCTGCTGATGCTTATTCCCACTTCTCATGGGCTTCAGCAATGACATCCAAAAAAAGCTGATGCTATAATTTCTCATTTACTGGAAAATATAGGTGAAAAGAATATATGTAAGACCTGGCTAGCACTCCATTGTTGTTACAGGCCTGGTCACATAGGATACAAGACCTGCTGACTTTTGGCCTGAGCATGGAGGCAGAGCTTGAAGGCAGGCTCTCTATATCTCAGGAATTGCCAGACTACTCCCTAAAGATGAATGACTGCCTCCAGATCGTCTGTTAAAGGTCAAGCATTATGGCCATTTGGTCCCACGAAGTTCGACATTATATCTGCTTGATCTCCCGGAGCTCTGGTTTTTATAGTATGTTACTTCCAATTACTTAGCAGAAGAACAACTTTAGATAAGGTTAGAAGTGTTGTTATTGGCTAAGCTGTGGACATTCTGACCCCAGGTGTTTAGGGCCTGGGTCTTTGGGTTTGAGCTATGAGATTACTGACTTATGATGTGTACGTGCAGTACTGCCTATATAAGTTGAGGTAAAATAAAGATTTTTCTCGCATGCCAATGAGAACTGTTTCCTTCCTTTTATCTTAGACAATTTCAATCGCAGGACTTATACTCTGTGACGCTGATTACATTCACCACACACAACAGGAAATTGACATTTGGGAATATGGTGAGGGAAGTAGAAATTTAGGATTTCATTATGAGCCCTATGAGAGATAGGTTGGGAGGGGGAAAGGGTGTTAATTAGAGCACAGGTAGTGAGAATAAGATAGAGTTAGTCAGGCTAAGGCTGATATGTCACAGCTGTTCTGGTCAGAATGAGTTCTACCTGACCTTCAACTCCTGTTTCCTATTCATATTGTTTTATAAATTTAGCTACCACACTAAAGATGTCCATCTTGAAGACATTAGCAAAATTGATTTATGAAATTGACCTTTGAAATGGGAATGTTGTAAAAGATCGCTGAATTATGCTGATTATTATTCAAAATAAGGATTAGTTGGACAGTGACTCATGCCTGTAATCATAGCACTGTGGGATGCCAAGGCAGGTGGATCACTTGAGCTCACAAGTTTGAGAGCAGCCTGAACAAAAATGAGACCCCTGTCTCTACTAAAAATACAAATGAGGCAAGAGGATTTCTTGAGCCCAAAAGCTTGAGGTTGCTGTGAGCTATATGCCATGGCCCTCTTCAGAGAGTGACAAATTGAGACTCTGTCTCAGAAAAATAATAAAATAAAATAAAATATTAATATGGTCTTTGATTTAGGAAAATTTAAAAAATTAACTTTTCAACTGGAAAAATCATAATAGTTTAGCACTGAGTTGTGCTCATTATTATTTAAAATAAGGGTTATTGTGATGTTTACTGTGAACCATCATGTATAAAACTGGTATTTTGAAAATGGAAGAACAGAACAATCTTGGAAAGGCTACTCTCACTGTTCTACAGAATCACTGGCCTCATGAGAAGTAAAGTTTGGTGGAAATATTCCCATCTCTGTATAGAAGCTGACAGTGACAGGTGGTGGGACACTCTTCATCCAGTTAACAGACCCCCAAATGTAAACCATGGGTCGATGCCTTATGACTGTTTGCTCTAATAAACTCTTTAAAGTTTTAACAGTGCCTCAGTTTAATTTATTTTTGAGACATTGGTTTAATTTCTAACAGGCAAAAGACAGAATAGGGACACTGATACTGGGTTCTCCCACTACGGGCTTGACAAGGACCCTCCATTCTCTAGGCCCAGGGAAACTCAGGAATCAGACACACATCTCTAGGCACAAACAGCCTACCTGTTTCAGGCCACACCCTCTGGGCTCTAGCAAAGTCTAGGATCGAGCCGAGCACCCTGAAAACATTGGGTGGGTCCAAATTAAGTAGTGAGCACATACCCTAATTACTTCCCTGAGGCAAAAACTGCAAGAATTTAATACTGAGATAACTCTAGATAAAGGATCCCTAAGGGAGATTCCCAAATTTGAAATGGGAAATCTTTCCCTTTGCCAGAAGCTCTGGTGACTTTTACTCCTTCTGTATTCCTGTCTGTCTCATAAATCTTATCTTACCACTGATCTATGGCCCCTGGGTTCATCCTTCGACTCCTCAAGATGAAAGACTTGCCAAAGAAAGAAATTCCAGTACCAACACCACTAACCACTTAGTTGTATTCTCCCCTGATGATTCGTTTCTTCTTACTGCCCAATCTGGGGGGAGATGTGGGGTTGCAAGTGCACAGCTGCTCACAGAGGGCTTCTGACTCTTCAAAGTCACTTGTAAAAAAAAAAAAAAAAAAAAAAAAACAAGACTCCCATGGTCCTGGCTGCAATTTTAGCCTCCACCCTGTGGCTAGAAAGATCTAAAAGCTGAGCTTCACCATCCAGCAGGGCCTTGTGTCCACACACTCTGGAGATGATATGGGGGAGGCCTAGGACCCACTCCAGCTAATTCTAATTGATTCCTTCCCTCCAGGACAGCCATCCCCACACACTCACCATATGCCAGCTTCCATGTTGTCCCATCATCCTCCTTTCATATTTTTCAGTACTTGCAGGTCACAAGGATATAGAGGACATGGGAGCACACTCAGAATTTCTACAATGAAGAACAAGAACTGAAAATTTTTCTGATTGACCTTGGTGGGTAGACACGAAAGATAAAAGCTTTTCTAGATGGTGGAATTCACCCCTCCTTCTTCTGAGAGCCTGATTGGACAGATGCCACCCTAGAGCTCCAAACCCTTCCCCTTAATCTTCTGAATGACAAGTAGTAGGATACATTCTCAGCTGCAGTCAGTGTTTTCTCTCCAGAAAGGGACATGGCACTGCCTGGAATCCATTTGTATTTCACCTTGGTTGTCATGTTATATCCATTAGAATTAGTAATATGGTGCTCGCTTCGGCAGCACATATACTAAAATTGGAACGATACAGAGAAGATTAGCATGGCCCCTGCACAAGGATGACACGCAAATTTGTGAAGCGTTCCATATTTAAAAAAAAAGAATTAGTAATATGATATTCAAACTGGGAAACTATAATGATGAATATTTTTAAATTTTAGATTTGGGGCTGGGAAGCGTGACTCATGCCTCTAATGGTACTATTTTTGGAGCCCAAGGAAAGAGGATCGTGTGAAGCCAGGAGTTTGACACTACCCTAAACTAGACTAGACCACCTTTACAAAAGTAAAAACAATATAGCTTGGTATGGTGATGCTGGTAAAACCTCTCAGGAACTCAGGAGGCTGAGGTAGAAGAGCCTACGGGTTGGGAACTAGAATTAGCTATAATTATGTCATTGTGTTCTAGTCTGGGCAATAGAGCAAACCCTATTATCTAAAATAAGTAAATAAATAAACAATTTAGATAATGTAAACGTCATGTGGCTTGGTGCCTGTAGCTCAGCAGCTAGGGCACCAGCCACATACACAGAGCTGATGGGTTCAAATCCAGCCCTGGCCTGCCAGACAACAATGACAACTACAACCCAAACATAGCCTGGCATTGTGGCAGTACCAGCTACTTGGGAAGCTGAGGCAAGAGAATCGCTTAAGCCCAAGAGTTGGAGGTTGCTGTGAGCTGTGAGGCCATGGCATTCTACCCAGGGCAACAGCTTGAGACTCTGTCTCAAAAATAAATAAATAAATAAATATGAAAAAATATAACCATTTTTTTTAAGGAGGCAGCCTGAGTTTCAAAAATGGTGCACTGCACTTCTTTCAAGCAGCACTGTTTAGTAGACTTAAAGTCGGAGCTACATGTATCATTACAAATGTTCTATTTCACCATTAAAAAAAGATGTGAAATTATATTAGTTTGTTTAACTTGGAGGCCCCAGCAAGATGCTACCCCAGGACTCCCACCTAGGCCAGCCACCGCCTGACAGCTCCAGGGGAAAGCCTCAGAGAGACGTTCCTCTGCCTAGATGTTGAACCTATACTTTTAGACTGTAATACATTTTATTGGATAATTCTTAATGCAGCATCCCTGATTAGATAGGGCCTCAGGTCCCACCCCTCTGACAGGAAATGCAATAGAGGAGAAGTTGAATGAGGCCAGAATGGCAACATTTTCTGGGCTGGTTTTTGCTTTTTCGTTTTGGGTTTTTTTTCCCACCTCAGGACAAAGATCATAAGGATATTCCAGGGCCACTTACTTAGCACAGAGTAGCTTCTAACAAATATCAACTGAATGAATGAATATATATTTACTGAGTGTGTAGTTTGTCCTACGCTTGGGGCATATTATTAGGTAAAAGCTGGACCCTGCTTTCAAGGCATTTTCTTTCTTTCTTTCTTTCTTTCTTTCTTTCTTTCTTTCTTTCTTTCTTTCTTTCTTTCTTTCTTTCTTTCTTTCTTTCTTTCTTTCTTTCTTTCTTTCTTTCTTTCCTTTCTTCCTTCATTTACTTCTCTCCCTCCCTCCCTTTCCTTCTTTCTCTCCTTTCTTTTTTTCTCGGTGGCAGAGTCTCACTTTGTTGCCCTCCGTAGAGTGCTGTGACATCATAGCTCACATCAACCTCAAACTCTTGGGCTCAAGTGATTCTCTTGCCTCAGCCTTGTGAGTCAATAAAAATAGAGGGGCCCTTTACAAAGCCTGGCTCTTTTTAGAGACGAGGTCTCTCTCTCGCTCAAGCTGGTCTCAAACCCCTGAGGTCAGGCAGTCCACCCAAATTGGACTCCTTTTTTTGTTTGTTTTGTTTGAGACAGAGTCTCACTATGTCATCCTCCTGGCGTTACAGCTCACAGCAAACTCAAACACTTAGGCTTAAGCGATTCTCTTGCCTCAGCCTCCCAAGAAGCTGGGACTACAGGCACCTGCCACAATGCCCAAATATTTTTTGGTTGTAGTTGTCATCGTTGTTTTTTAGTTGGCCCTGGCTGGGTTCAAACCCACCAGCCTGGTTGTATGTGACTGGTGCCATAACCACTGTTACAGTCACCAAGCCAAGAATACATATTCCTAATAAACATTTAATATACCTTGTCTGAGGTTTTATTCAAAGAAAATGTAAACAATGACTGTGATTTCAGCAGGATTTCATCACACTGAAAATATGTAAACATTCCTCCCTAGAAAGTGTTATTTAAGGTTAGTGGATAACAGCCCTCTATGGACCACTAGAAGGGGGAAAATCTACATCTTTTTCTGGATTAAAGAATGATGACAACAATATATATTCACTTTGCTACCCGTTCATAATAGAAAGAAATATATGAATAATTAAACCCAAATATGTCTTTAATTATAACGAATTACATGACTGTCATCAAACATCCTAGAGACGTAAACTTTGTTATGTGAATTATAAAATTTGTCAGTCATCTTAGTCCTTAAGAAAACTTAGAGGTCAACTTTCTGATTATATTGTTCAAGTTCTTTTGTACACTTTTATTAAAAGTGTACAAAATTATTACTGCTGGTCATCTAGGAAAATCTGAGAAGTGGTAGGTCTTAGTCCCATAGCAGCATCTTCTACTCAATAGGGTCAAGGAGCCTCCAGTTCAAGTCTCATCTGATCTACTAATTGACCATGATCTCCTGTCCAGGGATGGCCTAAAGAGAAGAATTTACCTAATGCATACAGGTATCTGATGGCACAGATAAAACCTGGGCTTGTGAGAGGCTTTCAAGTCTAACCTGAGATTCCTGATAAATACTTAAAGTTTCAGCAAAGCTAATTTTAAAGAAAAGAAAAGCCTAGATGGCTAATAATTGTTCTTGCTGCACTTTATGCAAATAATAAGACTCGGTATCCTGAAAGTACAGTTACTTTAGCAATTGAAATAGTTCGGTTGTAATTTGTTTTTCAGTAAAATGAGAAATCAGTGGGAGAAAAAGAATTCAAAAGAAAAACTGTAGCTTACCTGTATTAGAGTCCAGGCTTGTCTGCAATGCCAGCTCATAAAATGAAATGTAACTTAAGTTCTGTACAGACTCTTCAAACTAAATATTACCTTAAAAACTATACTAAATCTATAGATAAGAACTAATGTTCTTATGTTCTCATTGTGTAAACCTTAGCCTCAAAATCTAGAACTTATACATATTCATAAATGACTACTAACTAGTTTCATTTCTTTAACTCTTGACTTAGTCTCTGTCAGTGTAGAAAAGCCAGAAAGCCGCAAACATATGTAAGGTGGCTGAGGTCATACAGAAGCCACCCTGGTCAACTGCCACTTGGTGTGTGACATGTAAAAAGATAAATGCCAAAGCCAGACCAGGCTTCTGTTAGAAATCTGCCTTGGATGACACATACCAGGAGAAAATTTGGAAGTCAACTTCAGTAAAATCCAGCCAGCAAGCAGAGTATAAATATCTTCTTGTGTTAGTGGACACATTCTCAAGATGGGTAGAAGCCTTCCACAACAACTCTAAAATGAAATCATTCCTAGTATCTTCAGTCTCTTTCTTGGCTCCAGAAAAATAATTCACTCACAGTTTTGAGACACCTATCCAGACTCTAAGACTGGTGGCAAGGAACCAGAACTGCTTTCCAGCCTGGTATCCAAGTCTACATCAAGGTTTTTCAAAAGGAAGGACTAACTCCAACTTGGAAAGGGCCATTCACCACCATTCTTTCCACCTCAAACACTGTGAAAGTCAATGGCCTAACAGCATAGAACCACTATGCCTGAGTGGAAAAAAACAGAAATGAACAGTGAAACCTCCTAAACTGTCAGGACTAGAGAAAATCCTTTCAAGCTGTAACCTCAATGTAACTTCAAGTGCCATTGATTTATGCTTGAAGAAACCTTCTCAGAGTCCACATGAAGGGATGTTCCTGAGAAGACACTCCATAATGATTAGAAAGCTACTCATGCAGGAGACACACCCAGAAAGCAGAGCCTGGCTGTCTCTGGAATTTCCTAGAAGGAATTTGGGGAGTGGAAAAATCAAGATAAGTTAATGTGCATTTTAGCTATAGGTTAAACCTGTTCTTTACAACTGAATAGCAGCCTAAGTTTTATAATCATTTTTTTTTTGTGCTCTGTTTATAGTTACCTTGTAGTCTTATCATATAGATTATCTGTCACCAGCTGGTTTTCTATTATGATGTGTATGTGCAGAACTTTGTATTATTAGAGTAGATAAGCTTGTAAGAAATAAAGAGAAATTGCTACATGCCTAAGAGAGCTGTAGCACTCCGCTTCTCTAAACATTCTGACTGCTGGTCTCATCTCTGCCACCCCAGCCCGATCATTTCCAGCAACACAAGCTAAGACTGTTAAAATCATAATTTCCTTCCTATGTGTTCTGTCAGTTTAAAGACTCCTTCCTCATACCCTTGCTTCTTCCCCTCCTACTTTGTGTTGTTTGATGGAAAAGAAAAAGTAATAGCAAATAAAAACCTGGGAAAACAGTGCTTTGGGTCCAGTTTTCCACATTGACCCATGCAGGTTGCTTGCCCCATACCAGAGTACTCACCAAGGGGATGATATCAGATGAAAAGCCATCCCTCCAACTATGTGAAACACGGGTAGAAATGAGATTACAGAGCAGTGACTTTGCCCTAAGTGACACCATATATGTCACTGCAAGGAGAAAGAAGATGTGTGGTGAGGTCAAAGGGCATTCCTGGGCATGTCTGACACCTAGGACACGTAACCCCATTTCAATCCAGGTACAGAGACCATATGAATCTGGAGACAAAAACAGGCTTGGAAACTCCAACCCCACACATGCTAGCCTCAAGGGAATTAGTTCTCAATTCAGTTAATTAGTCTCCCCAAGACTCCCCTGAGACCAGTGGGACTAGCAAAACTGCAGGATTCACTGTTTAACTCTTTTAATCCAGATTTTAGGGGCCCTATACCCTATAAGATACTACACCAAAAACCCTTACTTCCTACTCTGCTAGCTATGTTAAATTGTATGCATCATCTTTTAAATGTAACTTAACCTGAAGTAGCTTCTGATTGTTGGTTATGTCTACAGCCTCGACCCCCATATTATGTAGGGTTAGGAAAACAACCCCCCACAATAACTAACAAGAATCTTTCACTTTGTACTCAGCTAGCCCGACCGTTTACTCTAAGAGATGTGACTGGACAAACATGGTATCTGCAGATCACAGGCTACAGCTTAACCAAATCCTCCTTAACCATGGTATGTAATTATACCCAAGATCTAGAACCATCTTTAGCTTACTTTGCTACTAATAGAACTTGGCTACCTTGTACTATAGGCTTAATCAGATGTATCACAGCTCACTTGCTTCACCCAGAAGGAGTTTGTGCAATAGCGAACATATTGCCGCAGATGTATTATTAGAGTAGATAATACTGGTTCAGAAGGAGAAAGTTTAATCCTGTCTCAGAAGGAGAAAGTTTAATCCTGTCTCAGAAACTAAATTCACACTGCCAAATTCAGACAACAGTTTTAATTCCAATCCTGCTCAGTCTTACAGCAGCAGGAGGTGCTTCTGTGGAAACTGCTGCCTTAGTAAAAGGTAACAAAGACCTTGAAGTAGTAGCCTCAAAATTTGATAGAAGCCTAGAAAACCTCCAATATGCTATAGACTTGATCGACACCTAGGTGGACTCAGTAGCATAGGTGGTCCTCTAGAACTGGAGAGGGCTAAAGGTCTGCTGTGCTATACTAAGAGAAGCCTGTTGTTTTTATGTCAACAAGTCAGGGGTAATTAGGGATATTTTCCAAAAGGTTGAAGATGGGTGGCACATATACCTCAGCAGCTAGGGTGTTGACCACATATACTGATGCTGGTGGGTTCAAACCGGGCCTGGGCCATCTAACAACAATGAAACCTGCAACAAAATAATAGCCAGGCATTGTGGCAGGCGCCTGTAGTCCTACCTACTTGGGAGGCTGAGGCAAATTAATCAGGTAAGCCCCAGAGTTTGAGGTTGCTATGAGCTATGACACCAGGGCACTCTACTGAGGGCAACATAATGAGACTCTGCCTCAGAAAAAAAGGGGGGGAGGGTACGAGATGACTTAAACAAAAGAAGAAAGGAACAGTAAAACTCTCAGACCTGGTTCCAAAACTTATGTGATTGGAATCCGTGACTAACAACAACTTTAATCACCAGTCTTGCTGGCCCTTTAATCCTCCTTATCCTAGGTTTGCTGATGGAGCCTTGCATTCTCAACTGGTTCATCAATTTCATAAAAACTTCGACTGGCTGCAATAAAACTCATGGTAATTAATGCCCAATATGACTCTATACCCTCAGAGAAAGAGTCAAGTGTTTGACTAGGACGAGCGTGGAATGAAATACCCTAACATCCTCCGTTTTGAGCAAGCAAGCCAGACTTATTCCATACTCCATTTTGTTAAGAACTTTCAACACCCTGCCCTTTGTAAACCATAACTGTCCCTTGAGCAAGCAGCAACCTAGCAGAAACAGGAAGTCTAGCTGAAAGCTGAAAAATCTTTTGAACCACAATCCTGTCATAATTCTGTCTGTGCGCATCCACCAGATCCCCCTTGTAAGCACCCTTCTTTAACATAGAGTTCTAACATTGCATTTGTTGGCTTCTGTCAAACTCTGCTTGCACTAGGGCTTCCCATCCCCCCCCCCAAAAGCACCATATAAAAACGTTGAACCACACCTCCACAGGGTCAAGAGACTTTGAGGCGTGAGTCCGCTCTTGATGTCCAGCCAATAAAGAACACCTGCTTACTTCCACTCAGTGTGCTGGTATTTCTCTATAATTCCACTCGCGTTGGGTACAAGGAGACCTCTCAATTGTTCCCACAATCCCATTACTAGGCATCTACCCAGGAGAAAAAAAAATTATTTTATCATAAAGTTATTTGCACTACATTGTGTATTACAGCTCAATTTACAGTTACCAAGATGGGAAAACAACATAAATGAATATCAACCTAGAAATGGATTAACAAAATGTGGTATATATACTATGGAATTGTATTCATCCAACTTTAAATCTTTTGTATTAATGTACATAGAGTTGAAACACATTCTTTTTATTAAAGTATTAGAAGAATGGAAATGCAAATATCCAATGTACTCAATATTGATATGAAGCCAGTAGACAATCTAATACACACGCAAATAAGAGAAAAACTCAATTCAATTCAAGTTGAGGTGAAAGGGAAGTAAGGAGGAGGGGATGGGAAGACAGAAGGAAAGGAGGATATTTGTGTGTTCCCACTTATTTGGTATAATGTAAGGGTATACATGGCACATGTGCCCTTTTGGGTGTAGGACCAATTACAAGAAGGACAACTAACAAATGCAAATATTGTTAGTTATTTTTACCCTCACATTAACCTGAAATAAAAAAATACATAAATAAATAGGCACAGGGAAAATAATGGTTTGGGAAGTTTGTGAAAGGTCCAAGGCATATTTCAATCCAAGAGATATATTTAAGTAGTGGTGGAACACTAGGTAGAAAACAATGAAAGTAATTCTGAACAGGAGCTTATTCACTGAAGTATAGGAAAGAAAGATAACAAATGAAGCTTTTCTTACTCTAGAAATTCTCCAGTTTATCAATACTTTTCCTTAGATGAGGACTAAATTTGAAACTGATAGAAACACTTTGATAGATTAAAAATACTCATCAAGGCTCGGCGCCTGTAGTACAGTGGTTACAGCACCAGCGACATGCACCAAGGGCCTGCCAAACAACAATGGCAACTACAATCAAAAAATAGCCAGGCGTTGTGGTGAGCACCTGTAGTCCCAACTACTTGGGAGGCTGAGGAAGAGAATCGCTTAAGCCCAGGATTTGGATATTGCTGTGAGCTGTGATGCCATGGCACTCTACCAGGGCAATCGCTTGAGAGTCTGTCTCAAAAAATTAGAAAGAAAGAAAATAAAAAGATTCTAGCCCTGATATTTTGCTTTGTAAGTACAACTTACGTGCAAACTTTAAACAATCAAACAGCACCATGTGAAGTAAGAGTGTATATCTCTCCACATCAAATAAAATACTCAATTATGTTTTGAGTGCAGTGACCATTCCACTATAAATGCAAAAACACTAGCCACAATACTAAACGAAAGCTAAATTATAATTCTGGAGTTATGTCTTACGAAATCTTCAGTCACGTCTGAAGAAAAAGCCCATCCTTGGAATGATTTATTTCCATGGTCAATATTCATGTGCAGATGAGCCTCATGGAACATAAACATGGGCATTAAATGAGACCAAAGCTTCCAAGGAGAGCTCATTTTGCTTTTCTGTCTCAAATTAATGTGTACACTATTACCTCTTCACTCAATAGATACCCATAAAAACACACTGTTAAATAGTGAACAAATGGTCAGTGCATTATGAGAATTTTATCTAGTTCCAGGAGAAACCTAAAACTTTTTTTCCAAGTGTCTATTTGTTACCGTTGTAAAGTTTCCTTTAAATGCCCCTGGGGCTTCAGTAGTACCCAGAATGCCAAGGAAAGGTAAGTTATAAACCAAAATCATATTTTAACAAGTTCTTTTCTTCCTGGAATGCCAAGTGTTTGTAATTTCCTCTATTTACTTATAACTTTTTCATTGTTATATGGTGGCACTCTAACAAGTCCCCTGCTATACCCAATATCCACAGCAGAGGTCTAACTGCCAGACAATTCAAATTCCGGGATACTGCCAAGAAAACAAAGCTGCTCCTTAGTACCTCTACTCTTTTTTTGGTATTTTATCACAGAAAAATTAAATCTTTCTTAGTCTCTACACTTTTCACATGATCTTATCTTAACCAAAAGAAAAAATCCTCACCCTGAAGCCAAGTAATTTTTAAATTAGAGTAACTAAATGACCTCGAGGGAGTATCTCTGTGAGGTTTATCCATCAGAACAAAACAATAACATTTTCAATTAAAATAATTGTGTTAATACTGCTACTTTTTGTTTCCCTGCAAAGTGTTCTTTTTGTTGTTTCTGTTTTTCATATACACCTTAACACACCTTTGTGAAAACAGAACACAATATAGCAAAGTCCTCCATTAGTAGATAAATCAGGACAAATGATACTGTCAACCTAAAAGGAAGGAGCTGAGGCAAAATTAATATAGTTTATTTGGGCCAAGGTTGAGGTCTGTAGCCCTGGACACACTTCCAAGCTGCCCTGGGGATTGCTCTGCTGGCCTTTGTTACAAGCAGGTTTTTAAAGGCAAAAGAGAACAAAGAGTAAACTGATAAAAAGCTAAGTGAAAGAATTCTTATTGGTTAGCACTCTGGGAGATAAAGTGGGTAGACTGCTTGAGTTCAGGAGTTTAAGACCAGCGTGTGCAAGAGGAAGACCCCATCTCTACTAAAAAATAGAAAAACTAGCTGGATGTGGTGGTGCATGGCTATAGTCCCGGATATTCAGGGATGCTGAGGCAAGAGAATTCACTGAGCCCAGTAGCTGTGAATATGACACTACAGCACTCTACCCAGGGCACAGAGTGAGACTCTGTCTCAAAAAAAAAAAAAAAATTCTTGGTTAACAGAGATGACATTAGTTAGTGACTGGCTGTATATTATGGAGCTTTAGGGCATAAGTTATAGTGCTCATCTATGACATTTTATGGCTACTTGGTGTCAGCCTAGAACCCAGATAGCAAGTGGTTTCAATAGGTAATTATTTAGATCAAGGGGAAGTGGGATGTGACTGCTTTGGCATTATAAATGCCTCTCTGCACCTGATACTTTAGAGGGGCTTTCATTCCCCAGTTATAAGTTTTTATTTATTTCTTAACACTAATGTTTGTCATCACCAAAACTAGAAAACCAATTTTGATTTTATAATCTAATTAAAAGTCTTATATTCTCATTTCTTTTCTACTCAGTCCCTTAAAGAGTGGTTACCAGACACAGACTAAAGGGGTTAAATGATTGATTACTGATCAAAGCATGAACACAACTGGGAACTTAGTGCACATGAAGAAAAATGAATTGTGGGCTCAGCACCCATAGCACAGTGCTTACGGCAGCAGTCACATACACCGAGGCCAGCAGGTTCAAACCCAGCCAGGGCCAGCTAAACAACAATGACAACTACAACAAAAAATAGTGGCTGGCACCTGCCATTGTGGCTGGCACCTGCCTATAGTCCCAGCTACATAGGAGGCTGAGGCAAGACAATCACTTCAGCCCAAGTGTTTGAGGTTGCTATGAGCTGTGACGCCACAGCACTCTACTGAAGTTGACATAGTAACACTCTGTCTCAAAAAATTAAAAAAAAAAAAAAAAGGGCGGCGCCTGTGGCTCAGTGAGTAGGGCACCGGCCCCATATGCTGAAGGTGGCAGGTTTAAACCCAGCCCCTGCCAAACTGCAACAAAAAAATAGCTGGGCATTGTGGCAAGCACCTGTAGTCCACGCTGCTCGGGAGGCTGAAGCAAGAGAATTGCGTAAGCCCAAGAGTTAGAGGTTGCTGTGAGCCGTGTGATGTCATGACACTCTACCCAGGGCGGTACAGTGAGACTCTGTCTCTACAAAAAACAGAAAAAAAAAGAAATGAATTATGTATATGACCTTGTAATCGTCAATACTCAAAGAAAATAGTGAAAGAAAATTATTGAAACAAAAATGCTTACTGTCCTGCAATAGCAATAAAAAAAACACATTTACCCTGAAAAAAAAGAAATATTATACTAAATATGATTCTACATACATATATGAAATCAGAAGTGAAAAGTATTCCATATTTGGATAGCTTTAGTTCATAGTGTTCCAATATTTTTAAACGTAATTTGATATCTTATTTAACCTTTCTAGTAGCTACATATCAGAATTAGAATTCTGATACCTACTTTTCATAGCATATTTCTTTCATTTGTTATTTTTAAAACATGTTGCCAACTCAACCATTCCCCTTGCTTATTTTCACCTAGTCTAAAATATTCCATAAAGTAGATTTTGAGATCTTACTTTATCAGAGGTAAAAAGCAGATATTTAAAAATAATAATTAGGAAGAAAAACGCATGGGAAAAATAGCCTTTATTACCTCATATGATTTATAATATATGCAGTAATATGTTTACATACTTTTATATTTATATATAATAAAATTTACACGTAACTTTACATTGTTATGTATTTACATATAATACTTAACATGTTATTTATATTTGTATGCTTATCAACAGAACTGTAGTCATGTGACACAGAGGCATGACTACAGGCCTACTCATACACAGGATTGTATGCCCACATCGATCCCAGCTGATAGCACAGGGCTATGGACAAGGGCCTTGAAACCAGTAGAAAACTGATAAGAAGGTACAGCACTTTAGGATGTGATCTAGTGCATGCAGGTTTTGAGAAAAATTTCTCCAGACAAAGATTAGGACAGAAAGAAAAATAAGGATATTCTACATTTCCAGACAGAAAGGTGAAAGAGGGAGAGTGGGCTGGCCTAGAAAACCAGCTATTTGAGCTTTTTATTTAGGGGGTGAAGAAGAAATACAGCGATAACCAAACTTTAGCAGGATACTTTGCATCCATTCCTTTTCTCTTAGTAGCAGGCCCATCACAGAAGCAATAGCCAAGCTTATCACTAGTGACTGTAATCTTGTCAGTGATTTTACCTTAGGGATATGAGTTTTTTGAGAAGGGACTGAGGCCTGTAGCTCACATCCCCTGCTGTCCATTCAGGAACACTCCAAGTTGTAAAAAGCAAGTTGTAGCTTTTCGTTTTGTATTGTCCAGGAAAAAGCCTCAAATAGCCACCAAAATTCTACAAAATCAAACCAAATCTAGAAGCATCACATTACCAGACTTAAGGTTATACCACTAGTCCACAGTGATGAAACAGGATGGTATTGGCATAAAAAGGAAGAGACATATATCTAAGGAACAGATCTGAGACCCAGAGGTGAAATCAGCTTTATGATCTTCAATAAAGTGCATAAAAACATACACTGGGAAAAGAATCCCTATTTAATGAATGGTACTGGGAGAACTGGTTAGCCACATGTAAACTAGAAACTAAACCTCTCACTACTAACAAAAATTAACTCACATTGGATAAAAGATTTATATCTAAAACCCTAGAAGGAAGCATGGGAAAAACTATGACATCAGCCTTGGGAAAGAATTCATGAAGAAGACATCATTGCCAATTGTGGCAAAACCAAAAATAAATAAATGTGACCCAAGCAAGCTTCTACACAGCTTAGGAAACAATCAACAAAGCAAACAGACAGCCTTCAAAAGGGGAGAAGATAGTCACATGTTACAAATTCAACAAAGGGCTATTAACTAGAATCTATAGAAAACTCAAGGAAATTGACAAGAACAAACAATCCCATTAATCATTGGGCAAGAGACATGAACAGAATCTTTTCCCAAGCAGACAGACAAATGGCCAAAAATACATGAAAAATTGCTTGTCAGTCCTAATCATCAGAGATATGGAACAGATCTGAGACCCATAGGTGAAATCAGAAATCAAAACCACTTTCAGATACTACCTAAGACCAGTGAGCATCGTCCACAGAACAAGTTCTCAAAACTGAAGATACTTGGCTCTGCGCCTGTAGCTCAACCCGCTAAGGTGCCAGCCACACACACTGGAGCTGGAGGATTTGAATCCAGCTTGGGCCCTCCAAACAATGACAACTATAACCAAAAAATAGCCGGGCATTGTGGCAGGCACCTGTAGTCTCAGCTTCTTGGGAGGCTGAAGCAAGAGGATCTCTTAAGCCCAAGAGTTTGAGGTTGCTGTGAGTAGTGATGCCATAGCACTCTACCCAGAGCAACAGCTTGAGACTCTGTCTCAAAAAAACAAACAAACAAACAAACAAACAAAAAAACGGAAGATACTGGTAAGGACAGAAGGGAACACTTACACACTGTTGGAAAAATTAGAAACGAATACAGCCCTTTGGGAAAGAAATATGGAGAATCCTCAAAGAACTAAAAGTAGATCTTCCATTTGATTCCACAATCCCATTACTAGGTATCTACCCAGAAGGAAAAAAAAAAATTCATCTTACCATAGTGCATGTGCCGTCAAGTATTTATAGCAGTTCAATTCACAATCACAAAGATGTGGAAACAACTAAAGTGGCCATTATCTCATAAATGAATTAATAAACTGTGGTACATGTATACTGTGGTATATGTATACCATCGAATACTATTCAGCCATAAAAAGATGATGACCTTACATCTTTTATTTTTATCTGGATGGAGCTGAAGAATATTCTCCTTATTAAGTATCTCAAAAATGGAAAAGCAAGCATCTCATGTATTCAATGCTAACTGGAATCTAGTAGATGAACGACTACGGGTCCACATGAGAGGAAAAACACAATTAAAATCAAGTAAGAGGGAAAGGAAAGAGGGAAAGGGCTCAGTAGGCTCCCACTTAACAGGTACAATGTAGGGGTATATGGCACACCTCCTGAGGGAAGGACTCAAATTCAACTCAGACTTTCCCTAACAAATGTAAACAATGTAGCCTAATTTTATGTACTCTTACATTAATCTAAAATAAAATTCAAAAAAACCCCAACATACTTACTTCCTTTTTACTCATATATATATGAGTTCATATTCATATATATGTCATAAAGTAAGAGAAGAGTACAGTGGTTCTTTTCATTTTATAAAGGCTTCCTTTATTTCTGGTGTCTACTTATTTTATCAGAACTTTCAATGTCTTTTAAAAAGGTTCAGCTAATACAGAAAACTCAAGTATCCATTATTGGCAATACGCAAACAATCCCAAGAAATCTCACAGCCCTCAAGGAGTCTTAGGTTTGGGGAATTGCTGGATCTCTTTTATTCACTCTTGCTCTAACTGCTTTGCTTTAGCAGAGACTGTTTATCCTAAAAATTTTAAATAAAAGTAGTTTTGTTTGTAGTTTTTTCTTACATCGTGTCTGTGTTCAACTGTGAGACACTATAGCAAATTTATTGGACTGAAGAAGGGTGGTCCCTGGTGTGAAGTAAGCAATGACCTAGGCTTCACAGTGGTGGCTACATCTTAGGCTTATAATTCTGTGTTAAACTACTGATGAACTTTGAGATCCACAAAGGTAATATGGAAAACATTTCCTTCACAGACAACCATATACTTTTTTGTTATATCCATACAGAGTCTCATTCTGTCACTTTGGGTAAAGTTCTGTGTATTATAGCTTACAGCAATCTCAAACCATAAGACTCAAGTAATCATCTTTTTTTTTTTTTTTTTTTTGAGACAGAGTCTCACTATGTTACCCTAGGTAGAATGTCATGACACAACAGCTCACAGTAACCTCAAAATCCTGGGCTTAAGCAATTCTTTTCTTTTGCCTCAGCCTCCCAAGTAGCTGGGACTACCAGCACCCGGCATAACACCCGGATATTTTTTTGTTGCAGTTGTCATTGTTGTTTAGCTGGTCTGAGGTGGGTTCAAACCCACCACCCTCAGTACTTGCGATCAGCCCCATAACCATTGTGCTACAGGTGCCGCGCCTCGAGTGATCGTCTTGCCACAGCCTCCCTAGTAACTTGGACTACAGGCACCTACCACAATGCCTAACTAGTTTTTCAGATCTCACTCTTACTCAGGCTGGTATCAAACTCCTCAGTGCAGGCGATTCAACTGCCTCAGCGTCCCAGAGTGCTAGGATTATAAGCATGAGCCACTGTGCCTGGCCGCACAAACAAGCATAATCTTGAAAAGTAAAACAAGTCCTAAGTTTTAAGAACACTCTGCATATAAGTATTTTATGACTGACACAAAAGTAACATTCTACCAATGATTTAATACTTCTTTGCTTAATCCAACAATGAAATCATCTGAAAAACAACTTATATAATAGAAATACAGTCCTCCATATATAAGGCCCCATCACCCCTTACAGCTACCTGTGTTGCAATATCCATTCCTGAATAAATGTTTCTTTGCCTCTGACCTCTTAATTCCTTCTTTTTTTAGACTTAACAGTTCATGTCAGAAGCAGGGATTCAAAGTGACTTTGTCCTCCACGGTCCTTGTCCTCTTCATCATTTGTGAGGGACCCACTTAAAGCACATTGTGCTGTTGGTCTTGATACCAACTGAGAACCTGGAGCTATAAGTCTTCTTGTTTGCTGAATAACTCCCCTGCTGGGTGAAAATTTTGCTTTTGTTCAATATTTATTGGTCCCACTCCTTGTCTGTGTTTTTGTATACTCTAAAGTTCAGACAAGGGAAGAATGGGAACCCTGCTTCTTAGCAAATTGAAAGCCCCAACCCTTCCGGAGAGACTGCAGCTGGTTATATGTTTAAACATTATAGATCTTTGAGGATTCTGCATACTTCTTTCCAAAAAGACTACACTAGTTTGCAACCCTGCCAAGCAGTGCATCAGTGTGCCCCTCTCTCTCCACCCACTTCTACAGATTTCGGAGCTTGTGATGTGGCCTTTTTTCACTGGTGTTAGTAGATTATATCTCAACGTGGTTTTGATTTGCATGCCTCTAATCATTAGGGATGATGAACATTTTTTCATGTACTTTTTTTTTTTTTTTGCCATTCATCTGTCTCCTTGGGAAAGGTTTATCTGTTCATGTCCTTTTCCCATTGATTGATGGGGTTGGTTGCTCTTCTCTTACGGACTTACTGACTTATTTGTTTTCTTCAAATATTCTGCTAGCCTGTTTTTCATTTTGTAACGTGAATATCTTATCCCATTCTGAAGTTGTCTGTTTGCTCTGTTGATTGTTTCCTTAGCTGAACAGCAGCTATTTTTTTTTTTTTTTTCAGTTTTTGGCTGGGAATGGGTTTGAACCCACCACCTCCAGTATATGAGGCCAGTGCCCTACTCCTTTGAGCCACAGGCATCACCCATGTCCAGAAGCTTTTGAACCTCATAAAGTCCCCTATATTTTTGTTGTTGCTGCAGTTGCCGATGGGTTCTTCCTCATCAATTCTTTCCCAAGGCCAACATTGTTAAGAGTTTTCTCCACACTTTCCTCTAGATTTTTTTTTATCATTTCATGTCTTAAGATTTAAATTTTTTATCCAGAAGGGGTTAACTTTTGTAAGTAGTGAGAGGTACAGTTCCATTTGAAGTCTTTTACATGGAGCTATCCAGTCCTCCTAGCATCAATTACTAAAAGATGTTCTATTACCCAGTGTAAGTTTTTGTTTGTTTTGTCAAAGATCAAGTGGTGATATGAGGCTGGTTTCATCTCTAGATTCTCGATTCTACTCCATAGGTCTATGTCACTATTTTTATGCCAGTATTAGTCCGTTTTGATCACTATGGACTTGTAATGAATATAACCTGAAGTTTGGTAATGTGATGCTTCCAGTTTTTTTATTTCATAGTATTATGTTAGATATTTGGTTTTTTTCCTGGTTCCATATGAATTGAAGAGCTATTTTCTGAAATTCTTCAAAGTATGATAGTGATGTTTTAATGGAAAGTGCATTAAATCTGTAGATCACAATGTAAAAGTAGACCTTTCGTTGACCCCACAATCCCATTACTAGGTATCTACCCAGAAGAAAAATGAATCATTTCACCAGGAATTTGGCACTCAAATATTTATAGCAGCTCAATTCACAATTGCAAAGATATAGTAACACCCCAGGCTCCCATCAAGCCAAGAATGGACTAATAAGTTGTGGCATATGTATCTTACAGTATACTATTCAGCTATAGAAAATGTTGTAGACTTTGCATCTTTTTATTTACTGCTCCTAAGTGTCTGAAGAATAAAAATGCAAGCATCCCATGTACTCAGTAATCTGAAAATAGTAGACCAACAACAATAGGACCACAAAAAAAATAAAAAATTAAATTCAGGAATGCAGAGGGGGGAGCAGGCAGGAAGAGGATCCAGAGCCCCAGACATTGTAGGGAAGCCCATCATCAGGATGATTAACTCAACTGGAGGTAGTCTATGTTCTGGACCCTTAAAATGGTCATCAAGAAGTGATAAAGGTCAGCGTCCATAGCACAATGGTTTCAGCGCCAGCCACTGAGGCTGGTGGATTCATAACCGGCCGAGGCTAGCTAAAAACAATAACAACTGCAACAAAAAAATACCTGGGCATTGTGGTGGGTGCCTATAGTCCCAGCTACTTAGGAAATGGAGGCAAGAGAATCACTTAAGCCCCAGAGTTTGAGGTTGCTGTGAGCTGAGACACCATGGCACTCTATAGCAGGGGTCCTCAAACTTCGGCCCGTGGGCTAAATACCGGCCACCGAGGACATTTATCCAGCCTGCAGGGTGTTTTTGCAACCGCTGCCTATCCTGCTTAGCAGCCTACTCGTCCCGGGTCACAGTGCACATGTGTGCAATGTGCGCACACTCTCTGACTCGCCTTTTTCTCTCTGTCTCACGACTGCTCCTCACAGTCTCGGATGTAATTGGACAAGTCATGAGCTTGCCTGTGCAGAGCCTGATGCTGCCTGAGGACTAAGGTAAGAAAAAGTAAAGATTTTTTTTTTTGAAGTTAGGAGGTATTTTTTTAATTTTGCAGTTAGTAGGCATTTTTTTTGCATTTAAGGGGGCCTTTTTTTCATAAAGTTAGGAGGTCTTTTTATTTTTGGCAAATAAGGGGCACCTTTTTTTTGAAGTTAGGAGAACCTTTATTTTTACATTGGTTAGTTGGTTTGGGGTGGTTGGTTTCTAGAGGGTTGCATCACAGTGATAACGCAAATAGTCAGCACTCAGTGCTAATGCAAATTGTCAGTGCTCAGAGCTAATGGAAATGGTCAGTGCTCAGAGGTAATGCAAATAGTGCTCAGTGGTAATGATAATTGAAAGTGCTCATTGTTAATGCAAATGGTCAGCCTTCACTATTAATGCAAATTGTCAGTGGTCAGTGTTATCGCAAATGGTCAATGGTCAGTGGTAATGCAAATGGTCAGTGCTCAGTGTTATGGCATGGGGGTCCCAAACTGGTAATCTGCCTAGGGCCTCATGGGAACTTAATCTGGCTCTGCAGACAGCCGAGGAGTAGGAAACCCAATTTAATTGACAGTAAGTGCATTTATATTCTGATTGTTATTCAGTTTTGTATGATGTTGCTTGTTGTGTGCTGTGTAAGCCCCGGTTCACACTGCTGCGATCTCTGACCAGTGCAAGTTCAGCCATATGCTTGTATGGTTGAACTCGCATTAGATTTGGAAGAAAAAAGAAATACGTGCCTTCTTTTTTCCTGCAGTGGAATCTGATTGCATGGGTCTTCTCACCCATATGATCAGATTCCTGCGTGAGTTCACAGATCACAGTGTGGTTTGCACAGGGTAGTATGAACTGGAAAGGTGGTGCAGGAACCAGCTCTGTAATTGTGCCGCTTCCCGCACTGCACCAGTGTGAGCCTGAGGTAAAAGTTTACTTCCACCAATAGGGGCACTGGTGAGGCTGAAATAATGTAGACTGGCAAGTCTGCATTGATGGACACTGATCAGACTGCGTTGATGGGCACTGATCAGACTGCTTTGATGGGCAGTGCAATCTGTATGTCTCTGTGTGGGCAAAGTTATTGCTGGTATACTGTTTTTGTAGAACAATATGTATATATATATATATATATATATGTATTTTACTAACAGCGATTTGGAATCCCTAGGAAACAATGATATCAAGAAAGAGAAAAATTGAGTCGGAGTGTAGGCTATTCAAAGAACAGTGGACTTATGATTACTTTTTTCATGTAGTACAAGGAAAGAACTGTGTGTTTGATATGCCAGATATAGTGTCTGTGTTCAAAGAATACAATTTGCGTCAACACTGTCAAACTCAACATAAAGATAAATATGATTTTTTGGTTGGAGAAGTGAGAAAAGAAAAAATATTGAAACTGAAAAATACATTGACAACTCAGCAAAATACTTTTGTGAAGCAGAAGCAGCTAAATATTTCATCACTGCAAGCACATTTCCAAGCTATTAGTGTGCACTGGCAGACCATTCGTGGAGGGAGAATTTGTTAAAGAATGCCTTCTTTCTGTTGCCAAAGAGATGTGTCCAGAGAAGGCTGATTTATTTAGTACAGTGTCTTTCAGGACCTACAATTACACAAAGGATTGAAGAAATGGGAGACAATTTGCATCAACATTTGCAAAACTCCGCAAAAACACTTTCCTATTTTTCCTTGGCACTCGATGAAAGTAATGATGTTCATGATTCTGCACAACTTCTTATTTTTATTCGTGAGACGAATGACTATTTTGAAGTCACAGAAGAGCTTGCTGCACTGCAAAGCATCAAAGTAACAACTACAGAAGAGGACATTTATGAAATGGTGTGGAGCTGGACTGGGCTAAACTAGCCAGTGTGACAATTGATGGTGCTCCTAGCATGGTAGGATCTAAGAAAGTACTTGCTCGCATTAACCAAGATGGACAAACATAACCATACTCATCCAATAGTCATATACTGCATCATCCACCAACAAGCACTATGTAGTAAATCACTGAAGTGGGAATCTGTTATGAAAATTGTGGTATCTTGTGTTAACTTCATTAGATGCACTAAATGCTCCCAAAGATGGTTGCACTAAACCACAGAAAATTTCAGGAATTTCTGTCTGAGCTACATGTTGCCTATGAAGATGTCCTGTACCACACATAAGTTTGTTGGCTGAGTCATTGGCTTTCAAAAAACAAAGAACCAGAGCTCAATGATGCAGAATGGAAATGTCACCTTGCCTTTCTTACAGATGTAACAGAGCTATTCAACAGTTTCAATGTGCAACTTCAATGAAAGGGGAAGCTCATCTGTGACATGCAATCATGTGTGAAAGCACTTGAAGTAAAATTAGGCCTCCTCATCAAACAATTGAAGGAGGAATTACTGCCGTCTCCCCACAACTCAAAATCTGTTAATAGAAAAACCATTGGTTGCATTCCCAAACAAAACATGTGTGGATTCACTGGAAAAGTTGCAAAAGGAGTTCCAGTTTAGATTTAAAGAGCTTCATCTCTGTAAACAGGACATACAGCTTTTCTGTAACCCATTTTCTATTGACATTGAAAATGTAGATAAGATTTACCACACGGAACTGGTGGAACTGCAGAATTGTGACTCTCTGAAGGACGCATTCAAGTCAAGGAGCTTTCCTAATTTCTATGCATCTCTCCCCTCTGAGACATACCCTAATCTCAGGAACCATGCACTCAAAATGGCAACCATCTTTGGGAGGACTTATGTCTGTGAACAGACTTTTTCCAGAATGAAACATCTAAAATCTCCAACCAGATCTAGACTAACTGATGCACACTTGCATCACTTATTACGAATAGCAGTGACAAATATGGAACCAGACATTGACCATCTCATTAGCAAAAGCAGGCCCACAGTTCCCATTGAAACACTGGTAAGTTTGTTGATTTAACTTTATTTGTTCTTCATCTTAAATATTGTATTTGTTTCCATTTTTATTTTTTACTTCAAGATAAGATATGTGCAGTGTGCATAAAAATTTCTCCATAGTTTTTTTTTTCTTTTTTTTAAACTATACTCCGGCCCTCCAACGGTCCGAGGGACAGTGAACTGGACCCCTGTTTAAAAAATTTGAGGACCCCTGCTCTAGAGGGTGACACAGTGAGACTGTGTCTCAAACAAAAAAAAGAGGTGATCCAAAAAATTTCTTGAAGACTGACGCCTGCAGGAGAGGCGTCAAAAGCTTTTATGTTGGGGCAGTGCCTGTGGCTCAGTGGGTAGGATACCATCCCCACAGACCAAGGGTGGCAGGTTCAAACCCAGCCCTGGCCAAAGTGCAACAACAACAAAAAAATAGCCGGGTGTTGTGGCAGGCGCCTGTATTCCCAGCTACTCAGAAGGCTGAGGCAAGAGAATCAACTAAGCCCAGGAGTTGGAGGTTGCTGTGAGCTGTATGATAAAGTGAGACTTTACCTGGGCTCTCTATGGAGGGGATAAAGTGAGACAGAGTCAAAAAAAAACAAACAAAAAAAAGCTTTTAAGTCACTGTGGATTCACAGGATAATCCCTGTTTCAGTTCATCTGCCCTGTGGCACTTGAATTTACATTATGCTAGGCCTCTGGAGTCTTTAACTATAGGCTAGACCCATTTCCAAACAAAAAAAAGAGGGGATCCAAAAAATTTCTCGAAGACTGACGCCTGCAGGAGAGGCGTCAAAAGCTTTTATGTTGGGGCAGTGCCTGTGGCTCAGTGGGTAGGATAACATCCACACTTATCAAGAAAGGCGGGTTCAAACCCAGCCCTTGCCAAAGTGCAACAACAAAAAAAATAGCCGGGTGTTGTGGCAGGCGCCTGTATTCCCACCTACTCAGAAGGCTGAGGCAAGAGAATCTACAAGCCCAGGAGTTGGAGGTTGCTGTGAGCTGTGTGATAAAGTGAGACTTTACCTGGGCACTCTATGGAGGGGATTAAATGAGACAGAGTCAAAACAAACAAACAAAAAAAAAGCTTTTAAGTCACTGTGGATTCACAGGATAATCTCTGTTTCAGTTCATCTGCCCTGTGGCACTTGAATTTACATTATGCTAGGCCTCTGGAGTCTTTAACTATAGGCTAGACCTATTTCCTATAGAATATAGAAAGAATTGAAATCAGGCACGCTGATTTTTAGGAAGGGAGTGAAAAATATAAGTCACTGGGTAAACAACTATTCTGGGGCCCACTCCACAGATTCTGATACAGGAGATATTTTATTCAACAAATACATAGGTCATTGTGACAATTTGAGATGTGCAAAAATTAAAAATGTAAAGTCTATGAAGATGGAAAAACTTGGAGACATCCTAACAACACTGAAACTTGCATAGGTGAATCATAGAAGATGCTGTTGGCTCAGCGCCTATACCTCAAGCTGCTAAGGTGCCAGCCACATACACCAGAGCTGGTGGGTTCAAATCCAGCCCAGTCCTGCCAAGCAACAATGACAACTACAACCAAAAAATAGCCAGACGTATTGGCGGTTGCCTGTATTCCCAAAAACTTGGGAGGCTGAGGCAAGAGAATCACTTACGCCAGGAATTGGAGGTTGCTGTGAGCTGTGATGCCACAGAACTCTGCCGAGGGTGACAGTTTGAGGCTCTGTCTCAAAAATAAAAAAAATAAATAAATAAAAAAGAAAGAAAGAAAGAAAAGATGCTGTTGCCTGTGTTTCTTGGAAATGAAATAATGCATCATAACACAGTCTGTCTGAAAACTTTTGTAGTGATCCCTCACTTATTAAGCAGTTAATATATATGCCAGGAAAAGTCCATACTGAAGATTCAGCAATGTACAAAACATGGGACCCAGAGAACTGACATTCCGGTAAGGGAAATTCTCAGTGATAACATATATATATTGTGCAACTACTAGCTGACTCTTGCAGGTGAGCAACAGTGCTACAGTTTAAACACACACAAAAGGAAGGGCCTTACTGGTGAAAGAATGGGCTATAGAATTGGGTCCTACTTCAACCTTCTCAATTGTACAAGATCTGATTATTTTCCTCCTTTCTTATATCTCAAAACTTTTCCCCTATCATTCACTTAGTTTCAGATATCTCAGTCTTCTTTTTTGCGAAAAAACACTTACTTAGCCTCCCAACCTTAGTATTTGTCATAATCTCTAGCTAAACTAATTTGTGTGGCTTTCTACCTTTATCATTGAAGCTTTAGCTTAAAAGACAGATGCCCCTAAGTCATTCCTGTTCCACCTTTATCTAAAATATCCTGTTTTGGAAATACTCTCTTAACCCTTATGGCACTTAATAACTGAAGTTATTTTTCCATATTAATTTATTTGTTAAGAGTCTATGTCCCTCCACTAGATGATAAGTTCCACAGGACTATATGCCTTGCTTGTCTTGTCGATTGCAGGATCACCATAGTTGAGCTTAAGGTTTAGAATTTTTTTTTTTATTTGTTCACGGTTTGTTGAGTACCAACTCTATACCATGAGAAGTTCTTAGCTTTGGGAATTAAAAAAAAAAAAAAAGGAAAAAAAAGAAAAAGAAAACCACCTTCCTAGAATTTACATTTGAGGATAGTGTGTGGTGTTGAAGATGCAGGGTGACCAAAAAGGAGGCTGAAATGACCATGACTCAGAACATGACGCTGGAACAGGAGGTGGTGCAAGTGGTCAGATTCTGGCTACATTTTAGAGGAAGAACAGCAGGATTACGTTAACCCTTTGACTACAGAGCACTCAGGAATGAAAGTGCTAAATGAGGGCTATAGTGATCGCAACAACAGTTATGATACATGGTGCACTACTGGACAGTCTTTGGTTTCTTACTAATCAAAATAATTCACCCAAGTTGGTTTCAGTTTCCACTATTTGTACAAATTATTTCACGTATAACTGTGAAAAATGTTGAGAACAAAGCATATGATGCTTTCAGACTCGAGTCAGGTAACATATGAATAATGTGCCATCAAACTTTTGTTAGCAAAATGAACAATGCCTACAGGCATCATTAATAACAAACAAACATCTTTTTTGAATGCCTATAGACATTGTTCATAGTCATAAGGTTAATTTAAGGGTACAAGAGAAAAAAGTAATCAAATATTACTCCAAGCATTTTTTTGTGTGAGTACCCAGAAAGAGTTGCTGTCAGCTGAAATAAAGACAACCTGAGCACAGAATGAAGTATAGGGTCCTCAATTCTGAACATGTTACACTTAAACATTTGTAAGACATCAAGCATAGGTATGGCCAGGCAGACAGACAAGCAGGTCTGCAATTCATGAGATGTATCCAGAACCTGCCACATGATGCCAGCTCAAAACTTCCAACAAACATCATGGTGTCACTTCTCATGCTGGGTACGGTGGCTCACACTTGTAATCCCAGCACTCTGGGAGGCCAAGACAGGTGGATCAGGAGTTCAAGACCAGCCTGAGCAATAGCGAGACCCTATCTCTACTAGAAATAAAAATACTAGCTGTGCATTTTGTGGCAGGAACCTGTAGTTCCAGCTACTTGGGAGGCTGAGGTGAGAGGATCACTTCAACCCAAGAGTTTGAGGTTGCTGTGACTCAGACTGCTACCATAACACTCTAGCCTAGGGCAAAAAAATGAGACTGAGTCAAAAACGAAAAACAAAAAACAAAAAAACAGAAAATAAAATGAAGTGCCATTTCTGAAAGGTCTTTACTTCTACAAGAAAATTCATATGAAATACTATTCAGCCATTAAAAGATGGTGTCTTTACATCTTTTGTAATATACTGGATGGAGCTGAAACACATTCTTCTTAGTAAAGTATCACAAGAATGGAAAAGCAATTATGCAGCTCAGGGCCTATGGCTCAAGAAAGTAGGGCGCTGGTCCTATATGCTGGAGGTGGCAGGTTCAAACACAGCCCTGTCCTAAAAAACTGCAAAAAAAAAAATAGCAACTATCCAATGTGTTCGATACAAATATGAATGTAGTAGATGATATAATACATGCCCACATAGATGAAAAATTCATTTCAATTCAAGTTGTGAGGAGGGGTAAAGAGAGAGAGAAAAGGGGAGAGGTTAGAGTACTCCCACTGAATGGGCATGGGGTGGGGGGGTTGGCAGACCTTTTGTTTATGGGACATAACCACAAGAAGGACTCTATCCAAAAAAATCAAATATTTTGACCTGGTTGCATGTATCCTCAAATTAACCTGAAATAAATTTACTTAAAAAAAAAAAGAAAAAGGAAAAGCTGTAACACCATAAACATTAGTATGCATGAGTAAACAGGTTGGTCCATAGCCTTAGACTTTAACATGTGAAAAGGAAACCATTGAAAGAGCATTTTGGTGGTATTATATTTTAATATTCATTTATTGAATGTTCAAAGAAGCAGAAGTATGCAGTGACTAATATGGAACCGACATTGACCATCTCATTAGACAAAAGCAGGCCCATAGTTCCCATTGAAATACTGGACGGAGACAAGATGGCAGACGGAACCCAGCTTTCAACAGAGGCTCCCGTCCAGAAGGAGAGTTAAGGAACAGGAATTTATTAAGTATCCTGGTGGACTTGAGCCTCACCAAGAGAGAAGTTTGAAGAACACACATCAACACCGCTGAGGCAAGCTGTGATCACAAGGACGCAAACAAAAGCTGAGACTTCAAGCCAGAGTAGAAGTTGCAATAGGATCGAACAGAAACCAGCTGAAAACAAGACAGAACCACTTTGCTCCACCACACCTGACAGGACCCCAGTTTCTCAGGCCACAACACTGTACGGCCCCTCGATAAAGCCCCAGGAGAAAAACCAAATGGAGTAAAATAACCATGGGGCGGAATCAGCGGAAAAACTCTGGTAACATGAATAACCAGAATAGATCAACCCCCCCAAGAAAAGATACGGCAGATGTGATTGAAGATCCCATTCATAAACAACTGGCTGAGATGTCAGAAATCGAATTCAGAATTTGGATTGCAGACAAGATTAATAAAATGGAATTAGGAATTCGAGAAGAAATTCAAAAGTTGTCTCAAGAATTTAACGAATTTAAAGACAAAACCACCAAAGACTTCGACACACTGAAGCAAGAATTTACAGCCCTCAAAGATATGAAAAATACAGTAGAATCCCTCAGCAACAGAATGGAGCAAGCAGAAGAAAGGATTTCTGACATTGAAGATAAAGTCTTCGAACGCTCCCAATCTCTCAAAGAGGAAGAGAAATGGAGAGCAAAAACGGATCACTCACTCAGAGAGCTCTCAGATAATTCGAAAAAAAGCAACATAAGAATTATAGGGATTTCTGAGAATGATGAAGTGGCCTCCAAGGGCACAGAGGCCCTTCTGCATGAAATTATGAAAGAAAATTTTCCAGACATGCCTAGAGAATCTGAAATTCAAATAGCAGACAGCTTCAGAACCCCAGCATGATTCAACCCCAATAAGTCATCCCCCAGACATATCATAATTAGCTTCACTAAAGTTAACATGAAAGAGAAGATTCTCAAAGCAGTCTGGCGAAAGAAAACTATTACGTACAAACGTAAGAATATTAGAATAACTGCAGATCTCTCTGCTGAAACTTTTCAAGCCAGAAGAGGGTGGTCAGCAACTTTTAATCTCCTAAAGCAAAATAATTTTCAACCCAGGATCTTGTATCCAGCTAAACTGAGTTTCATCTATGATGGAGAAATTAAATACTTCCATGACATTCATATGTTGAAAAAAATTGCCATAAGTAAACCAGCTCTTCAGGATATTCTCAGACCTATCCTCCACAATGACCAACCCAATCCTATACCACAAAAGTAAACTCACTCAGAAACTTCAGATCAAACTCCAACTTCCACACTGGCGAAAGGATTAAAAATGTCCCCTGGCCCTTTGAAAAACTCGATACCCAAAATTCCACCAGACTTATCAATACTCTCCATCAATGTGAATGGCTTAAACTGTCCTCTAAAGAGGCATATGTTAGCTGACTGGATACAAAAACTCAAGCCAGATATTTGTTGCATACAAGAGTCACATCTCAACTTAAAAGACAAATACAGACTCAGGGTGAAAGGATGGTCATCCATATTTCAGGCAAATGGTAATCAGAAAAAAGCAGGTGTTGCAATTTTATTTGCAGATACAGTAGGCTTTAAACCAACAAAGGTAAGGAAGGACAAGAATGGTCACTTCATATTTGTTAAGGGTAATACTCAATATGATGAGATCTCAATTATTAATATCTATGCACCCAACCAGAATGCACCTCAATTTATAAGAGAAACTCTAACAGACATGAGTAACTTGATTTCCTCCAGCTCCATAATTGTCGGAGATTTCAACACTCCTTTGGCAGTGTTGGATCGATCCTCCAGAAAGAAGCTGAGCAAAGAAATATTAGATTTAAACCTAACCATCCAATATTTAGATTTAGCAGACATCTACAGAACATTTCATCCCAACAAAACTGAATACACATACTTCTCACCAGCACACGGAACTTACTCCAAAATTGACCGCATTTTAGGTCACAAGTCTAACCTCAGTAAATTTAAAGGAATAGAAATTATTCCATGCATCTTCTCAGACCATCATGGAATAAAACTTGAATTGAGAAACAACAGGAATCTGCATACTCATACAAAAACATGGAAGTTAAATAACCTTATGCTGAATGATAGCTGGGTCAGAGATGAGATTAAGAAAGAAATCACCGATTTTTTGGAACAAAAGGACAATGAAGACACAAACTATCAGAACCTCTGGGACACTGCAAAGGCAGTTCTAAGAGGGAAATTTATAACACTGCAAGCCTTTCTCAAGAGAACAGAAAGAGAGGAAGTTAGCAACTTAATGGGACATCTCAAGCAACTGGAAAAGGAAGAACATTCCAACCCCAAACCCAGTAGAAGAAAAGAAATAACCAAAATTAGAGTAGAATTAAATGAAATTGAAAACAAAAGAATAATACAACAGATCAATAAATCAAAAAGTTGGTTTTTTTGAAAAGGTCAATAAAATAGATAAACCTCTGGCCAACCTAATCAGGAAAAAAAGAGTAAAATCTCTAATCTCATCAATCAGAAACAACAAAGACGAAATAACTACAGACTCATCAGAAATCCAAAAAATCTTTAATGAATATTACAAGAAACTTTATTCTCAGAAATATGAAAATCTGAAGGAAATTGACGGATACTTGGAAGCACACCACCTTCCAAGACTTAACCAGAATCAAGTGGAAATGTTGAACAGACTCATATCAAGTTCAGAAATAGCATCAACTATACAAAACCTCTCTAAAAAGAAAAGCCCGGGACCAGATGGTTTCACGTCAGAATTCTACCAAACCTTTAAAGAGGAATTAGTACCTATATTACTCAACCTGTTCCAAAATGTAGAAAAAGAAGGAAGACTACCCAACACGTTCTATGAAGCAAACATCACCCTGATCCCCAAATCAGGAAACGACACAACAAGAAAAGAAAATTATAGACCAATATCACTAAGGAATAAAGATGCAAAAATATTCAACAAGATCCTAACAAACAGAATCCAGCAACACATCAAACAAATTATACATCATGACCAAGTTGGTTTTATCCCAGGGTGTCAAGGCTGGTTCAATATACGTAAATCTATAAATGTAATTCAGCACATAAACAAATTAAAAAACAGGGCGGAGCCTGTGGCTCAGTGAGTAGGGCGCCAGCCCCATATGCCGAGGGTGGCGGGTTCAAACCCAGCCCCGGCCAAACTGCAACAACAAAACAAATAGCTGGACGTTGTGGCGGGCGCCTGTAGTCCCAGCTGCTCGGGAGGCTGAGGCAAGAGAATCGCGTAAGCCCAAGAGTTAGAGGTTGCTGTGAGCCGTGTGAAGCCACGGCACTCTACCTGAGGGACTCTGTCTCTACAAAAAACAAAACAAAACAAAACAAAAAAAGACCATATGATTCTCTCAATTGATGCAGAAAAAGCTTTTGATATTATCCAGCATCCCTTCATGATCAGAACACTCAAGAAAATTGGTCTAGAAGGGACTTTTCTTAAACTGATAGAGGCCATCTACAGCAAACCCACAGCCAATATCATATTGAATGGAGTTAAATTGGAATCATTTCCACTCAGATCAGGAACACGACAAGGCTGCCCATTGTCTCCATTGCTTTTCAACATTGTAATGGAAGTTTTAGCCACCGCAATTAGGGAAGAAAAGGCGATCAAGGGTATCCATATAGGGTCAGAATAGATCAAACTTTCGCTCTTTGCTGATGATATGATTGTGTATTTGGAAAACACTAGGGACTCTACTACAAAACTCCTAGAAGTGATCAAGGAATACAGCAGCGTCTCAGGTTACAAAATCAACATCCATAAATCGGTAGCCTTTATATACACCAACAACAGTCAAGTTAAAAAAGCAGTTAAGGACTCTATCCCATTCACAGTAGTGCCAAAGAAGATGAAATATTTGGGAATTTACCTAAAAAAAGACGTGAAAAATCTCTATAAAGAGAACTATGAAACTCTAAGAAAAGAAATAGCTGAAAATGTTAACAAATGGAAAAACATACCATGCTCATGGCTAGGAAGAATCAACATTATCAAAATGTCCATACTACCCAAAGCAATATATAATTTCAACGCACTCCCTATTAAAGCTCCACTGTCATATTTTAAAGATCTTGAAAAAACATTACTTCGTTTTATATGGAATCAGAAAAAACCTCGAATAGCCAAGACATTACTCAGAAATAAAAACAAAACAGGAGGAATCATACTACCAGACCTCAGACTTTACTACAAATCGATAGTGATCAAAACAGCATGGTATTGGCACAAAAACAGAGAAGTAGATATCTGGAACAGAATAGAGAACCAAGAGATGAATCCAGCTACTTACCGCTATTTGATTTTTGACAAGCCAATTAAAAACATTCAGTGGGGAAAAGACTCGCTATTTAACAAATGGTGCTGGGTGAACTGGCTGGCAACCTGCAGAAGACTGAAATTGGACCCACACCTTTCATCATTAACTAAGATAGACTCTCATTGGATTAAAGATTTAAACTTAAGACATGAAACTATAAAAATACTAGAGGAGAATGCAGGGAAAACCCTTGAAGAAATTGGTCTGGGTGAGTATTTCATGAGGAGAACCCCCCGGGCAATTGAAGCAGCTTCAAAAATACACTACTGGGACTTGATCAAACTAAAAAGCTTCTGCACAGCTAAGAACACAGTAAGCAGAGCAAGCAGACAACCCTCAGAATGGGAGAAGATATTTGCAGGGTATATCTCTGACAAAGGTTTAATAACCGGAATCCACAGAGAACTCAAATGCATCAGCAAGAAAAAAACAAGGGATCCCATCGCATGCTGGGCAAGGGATTTGAAGAGAAACTTCTCTGAAGAAGACAGGCGCACGGCCTTCAGACATATGAAAAAATGCTCATCATCTTTAATCATCAGAGAAATGCAAATCAAAACTACTTTGAGATATCATCTAACTCCAATGAGACTAGCCTATATCACAAAGTCTCAAGACCAGAGATGTTGGCGTGGATGCGGAGAAAAGGGAACACTTCTGCATTGCTGATGGGAATGCAAATTAATACATTCCTTTTGGAAAGATATATGGAGAACACTCAGAGATCTAAAAATAGATCTGCCATTCAATCCTGTAATCCCTCTGCTGGGCATATACCCAGAAGACCAAAAATCACAACATAACAAAGATATTTGAATAGCCAAGACATTACTCTCCCTCTTTGCTGACGACATGATCTTATACTTAGAGAACCCCAAATACTCAACCACAAGACTCCTAGAAGTCATCAGAATGTTTATTGCAGCCCAATTCATAATAGCTAAGTCATGGAAAAAGCCCAAGTGCCCATCAATCCACGAATGGATTAATAAATTGTGGTATATGTATACCATGGAATACTATGCAGCCTTAAAGAAAGATGGAGACTTTACCTCTTTCATGTTTACATGGATGGAGCTGGAACATATTCTTCTTAGTAAAGTATCTCAAGAATATAAGAAAAAGTACCCAATGTACACAGCCCTACTATGAAACTAATTTGGGGCTCTCACATGAAAGTTATAACCCAGTTACAACTTAACAATAGGGGAAAGTGGGAAGGGGGTTAGAGGGAGGGGGATCGGTGGGATCACACCTGTGGTGCATCTTACAAGGGTATTTGCGAAACTTGGTAGATGTAGAATGTAATGGTTTTGGCACAGTAACTGAGATAACGCCGGAAAGGCTATGTTAACCACTGTGATAAAAATGTGTCAAATGGTCTATGAAGCGAGTGTATGATGCTCCATGATCATATCAATGTATACAGTTATGATTTAATTAAAAAAATAAATAAATAAAAAATAATAATAATAAAAAAAGAAGCAGAAGTAAAATACTGCTTACTAAAAAATAATAGATGAGAAAAGTAGAAAAAATAATCTAAAAATCAAGACAGTGGTCATCCATGGGGCAAGGCAGAACTACATCAGATATGAGACCACTAGCAGTCTCTGAAGACTGTTCAAGGTCTACACATAAATCTTGATTTTTTCCAGGGATGTTTATATTGTCATTATTAAATCATACCACAAAACAATATGTACATTCCTCTATGATTATATTTCACAATAATAAATTTTACAAATCATTAAATGTATAAAATGACATAATAACATTGTTTGCCCATAATAAAGGAATGCAATTTTGGGGTGGCTCCTGTGGTCAGTGGATAGGGCACTGGCCCCATATATCGAGGATGGCGAGTTCAAACCCGGCCCCAACCAAACTGCAATAAAAAATAGATAGGCCTTGTGTCAGGGTCCTGTAGTCCCAGCTATTCGGGAGGCTGAGGCAAGAGAATGACCTAAGCCCAGGAGTTGGAGGCTGCTGTGAGCTGTAATGCCACGGCACTCTACCAAGGGCGACAAAGTAAGACTGTCTCTAAATCAAAAAAAAGTAATAAATAAACAAAAATAATAAAATAAAATCAGAATTACATAAATAATGCTAAAAATTTAAATTTATTCACAAAAATGAAGTAATCTGAGCTAAGTCGCAGTTTTGGCAGCAAAAAAAGTGTTAAGGAGTCAAGCATCTATTTATAATTAATTAGTTTCATAAAGTAACCTTCAGATATACTTTTTTAAAAAGACAGAAAACATGTACACACATTAATAGAAAAGGAGAAAGACAATTAATCACTAGAATACGTAAGCATAGTGCAACATATATAAAGGCTCAGCATCCCTAATCTAAAACTGGAAAATCTGAAATACTCAAGAAAATCAAAAAGAAATGATTAATCAACTGCATTACAAATTGGGCAAGAGACATAAAAAATTCTAAAAAGTATTTTTGAGTACTGACATGACACTCAAAGGTCATTCATTGTTCACAGGAAATGCTCATTGGAGAACTTTGGATTTGGGGGATTAGGGATGCTAACATGGTAAGTAGAATGCAAGTATTCCAAAATATGAAAAAACCTGAAATCTGAAACTCTTTTGGTCCCAAGTATTTTAGATAAGACGTACTCAACCTGTACCAATTTGCTTTTAGAGCACCTCTTTGGCTCACCTACAGAGGAATGTGTATATCTACCCAGGATTTGGGACAGATGTTCAGAATGATGTACTGGAAACATACCAACAAAGTATGAAAGGGTTTATTGTAATACTTCCATAATTAAGACCTCTAAGGAGAGTACGGCAAAACTCTGAAGCACATGTGAAATGGCCTGACAGAGCAAATTTTTTTTGAGACAGTTTCATTTTGTTGCCCTCAGTAGAGTGCCGTGGCATCACAGCTCACAGCAACCTCCAGCTCTTTGGTGATTCTCTTGCCTCAGCCTCCTGAGTAGCTGGGACTATAGGTGCCTGCCACAACGCCTGACTATTTTTTATTTCATTTTGGCCAGGGCCAGGTTTGAACCCACCACCCTCGGTATATGGGGCTGGCACCCTACCCACAGGTGCCACCCGACAGAGCAATTGTTGTTAGGCAGGAGTTCAGAGACAAGAATGGGAGCTTGTCTAGGTTGACTCTTGCCAAGGACAAAGGAGGGAGCAGCCAGGCTTTTGTAAAAATTACCTTGTTCAGATGTGGGTTATGGGGGGACGGAGAGGGAAGAAGGAAGGTTAACAGTTTAAACCAGTCAGTATTTAAACATCCAAAAAACAAATTGAAAAAGGCATCACAGACTTCAAATTTCTCATCTGCCTCCAAGGGGGTTAGAACCTTAGAAGCCATCATTATAATCCTAAAAAAATTTTTAAATCAACAACTTTTCTTACAGCAATCAGAGAACTGAAGTCACACAGCAAAACACTGTCTACAAAATTAAAAGGATCTAGGAGCCTGTAGTCTTATCTGCTCGGGAGGCGGAGGCAAGAGAATCAAGTAAGCCCAAGAGCTGGAGGTTGCTGTGAGCCGTGTGATGCCATGGCACACTACCCAGGGCAGTAAAGTGAGACTCTGTCTTTACAAAAAAAAAAAAAATAATAAAATAAAATAAAAAGACCTAGGAAAACTAGCATTTTTAAATTAGGCCCAAAAACATTGTTGTTAACAAGGCCTTCCCTGGACTCTATTTTACTAATGCCTAACCACTAGGCATTTACTGTAACCCACCTAAAGGAGGTAAATATAAAACTTTAGCCCACTTTAGCCCTTGTTGCCTGACCTAAAGTGAAGACTCTGGGATACCGAAAAGCACATATAAAGGAAAAAGGTGGTTTTTTCATTCTTGACACCAAATACAATCTGTGATTTCTTTCCCAACATCATTTCTCCAACTCTCTGACATCAACTACGTGTCCTACAACTCAAACTAAACAAGCATGCCAATGAATGCTCAGAGACAGCCTCAGACTCCACAGGTTGAAGGCTCACCCCAACAAGACTTCCACCACTTCACAAATGAGCCACTAACAAGATGCCTGGGCTACCCACATTTCTACCCCACAGATTACAAATTTGAGAGTTCCCAGGAAATACCTTCATGATTCAAAGTTCCATAGAAAATCTCTTAAAACTCAGGAAATCACTTTACTATTATAAATTTATTATAAAAATTACAACTTGGAACATGCAAAGTGGAAGCACATGAGGTAAACCATTTGGATGGAGGTGGAGAAGGGAAAGGAGTTTCTATGCCCTCCCAGGGCCTGCTACCTTCTGAGTACCTAGATGTGTTCACCAACCCAGAAGATAAGTGAACCTAGTTGTTTTGAGGTATTTACAGAGGTTGTCATTTATGCAGGCATAATTGAATATATCACTGGCCACTGGTAAATAAAATCTTCAGTTCCCTGTCCAATCCCTGGAGGTCAGAAGAGTGGAGCTGAAAACTGCAAGCCTCTACTCAAGGCTGAGTCTGAGAACCACAGCATCTTTTCCTACCCTATCTAGGAGCCCACCAAGCATCACCTTTTTAGAAAAAAAACTCTCCTATCACCTTTATTACTCAGGAAGTTTCAAGAACTCAGAAGCTCAGAAACCCGGTACTCTACAGAAGGTCACAGCCCATAAGTACAGAACAAACCACAGAAATAGAGAACACTCCAATGCCAGGAAAAATGCTCACTTAAAGCTACAGGAGGCAGATGAAAAAAACTGAACACAAAAAGGAAACAAAAACAAACAAATTGAACAACAAATTGAAGCCACTAAAAATTATTAAAATGGAAATAATTAAAATGCAGATATTAATCTATATCAATAACCACATTCAATATCGATGGTCTAGATAGGCACAGTGGCTGATACCTGTAATCTTAGCACTCTGGGAGGCTAAGGTGGGTGAATTGCCTGAGCTCATGAGTTTGAGACCAGCCTGAGCCAGAGGGAGAACTGTCTCTAAAAATTACTGGGCATTGTGACATGCAACTGCTCCCAGTTATTTGGGAGGGTGAGGCAAGGGAATCACTACAGCCCAAGAGTCTGAGGTTGCTATGAACTATGACATGACAGCACTCTATGAAAGGAAACAAAGTGAGACTGTCTGAAGAGAAAAATAATGAATAAATAGATAAATATTAATGGTCTAAATACAGTTGACTGACAGATATTGTTATGGTGAATTAAAAAAACACACTTAAGTATATGTTTTCCACAACAAACTCATTTTAAATATAATAACACAAAATAAAGAGAGCAACATATAAAATGCCAACACCAATAAAAAAAGGCATAGCTCTATTAATATCAAACAAATCTGACTTCAGAGGAAAGAATCATGAACAGTCTAGTCTATTTGGAAAGAATTCGTTATATAAACTCACTACCATATTACACTATCTTATCTTCCCTATTATGGTTACAGTCACCTACAGAGACACCTGAACCCTCAAATAAGGCTTTGTTAAGATGTGAAGAATTATGGCAACACAAACATGTCAGCAGGACGTGAACAGATTATTAATCACTTCTTTAATTGATATTTACCAGGACAGCAGAGCAGGCTCATCAAACCGATTAAAAAATGCTAGGAACACAGCCTGGCCATGGCTTGCTAATCAAAGTTAGAAGGTGGGCCAGGGTGAAAGTTCTGGCAAAAGGTCAGGAACTAAGTGGTTTGAATCTTCTCCGCAAGGGAAGAGGGAACACACAGGCTTTTTCAGTAGCTTGCCCCATAGTAGTACACAAGAGGAAGAGGGAGAAGTGAAGCTTTAGTTCTGAGCAGTCAGACATAAAAAATCGAATCTGACTACTCACTCTAAGAACATACGTAGGAAAGAAGTTTGCTTGCACAGTAGCTCTATTTTTCATGTAAACAAGCACTAACAAATGAATAAAAAATTATTAAAACTTGTCTTATGGATTTTTCTAAACTTTGATACAGCTATATAATTCTTTATGTATTAGTTATAAATGTGCAAACCATAAAAAAAACTTTTTAGTTCGGCACCTGTGGCTTAGTGAGTAGGTCGCCAGCCCCATACACCGAGGGTGGTGGGTTCGAACCTGGTCCCAGCCAAACTGCAACAACAACAGAAAAGTAGCCAGATGTTGTGGTGGGCACCTGTAGTCAAAGGTACTTGGGAGGCTGAGGCTAGAGAATCACCTAAACCCAGGAGTTGGAGGTTGTTGTGAGCTGTGACCCCACAAAACTCTACCGAGGGCAATAAAGTGAGACTCTGTCTCGTAAAAAAAAAACTTTTTCAACTCACTAAAGTGTCAGGTGATATCATACTTTCCCTTCCACTTCATTCCACAAAAAAGTGAGGAGTACTTTTGGGAATGTGTAGCATCTTATAATGCATTAGGGCAGCGGTTCTCAAACTGTGGGTCACGACCCACAGGAACTGTTTAAGAGGCTCGCGGCAGTTGGAAGGTTGAGAACCACTGCATTAGGGATTTGAAATGACATTAAATGTATTTTTTTTTCTTTTTCAGACAGAGCCTCAAGTTGTGTCCCTGGGTAGAGTGCTGTGGTATCACAGCTCACAGCAACCCCCAATTCCTGGGCTTAAGCGATTCTCTTGCCTTGGCCTCCCATGTAGCTGGGACTACAGGCACCCGACATAATGCCCAGCCATTTTTTGGTTGTAGTTGTCATTACTGTTTGACAGGCCCAGGCTAGATTCCAACCCACCAGCTCTGGTGTATATGGCCAGCACTTTAGCCGTTTGAGCTACAGACGCAGAGTCAAAATGTATTTATCTGGATTTTCAAGAATGTACTTAACTCTTATTTTTTCATTCCTTTTAAAACAGCAATTCCAATTGCCTCCACAATTGTATATCCTGATAAATCTGAACTTCTGGGGCACAAACATGCAAAACTTCATGTAAAAAATAAAAAATGCACCTGAAAGTTTAAATATGCCCACATGACATCTTGAGGTTCTCGTGTCTCACCAAAGCAAAACTTACTTCCCAAATTTTCTTGTCATACTCAGACCATCTCTTTTCACTCTCTCCTCAATCCTATTATCCACAAAGCTAACAAACTTACACAATCACAAAAGGGACTAAAATTATAAAGCACTTCAAAACACTAGAGTTAAAAGGGAGTGATATTCAGTAAAGGAATCCAAAGCAAAGAAATGCACCTATTTAAGTCAGCTCAGGTTAGCAGACATGTACTTACTAGGAAAAGCCGCATTCAGAAGGTAATACACATTTCTGCGCTTGGGGTTCACATTCTCACAGAGATATAACCTCCAAAGTGTGTCTGTCCTTGTGATGTAGAATAGGGGGACCTAAGCATCCACAAGAATGAGCTCATGGAGCTCCACACACTGCCTTTCCCTGAAAGTGTGGAAATGTTGCCCCTCCTAGGCTTCATTTCTCAGCAGGTAGGAAACTGGCAGCAGTATTCACTATAAGGTTCTCAGAGGAAGTTCCAAATTCACAAACCCCTTTCCAAGGCAAAGAACTAATGACCTTCACAGACTTTCTCAGTGTGCACAAGTGAGTGCACCAACACTACAGATGCAAAACTCAAATGTAATGACTAGTAACGGACCTAAAGAGACCACAATCACAACCTTACAAAGGTCATCATATCCACGCACCCCGCAACCGTGTCTCCATGTGGAGCCTCAGGTTTTCTTCTGCTTTGCAGATTCTCTCATTGGATATGGCTCACTTCCTGGTGGATGTGACCAGGTTGGATCACCTGCAAGGGATGTTCCTCAGGAAAAACCAATTTCAGTGACCTCCTTTTGCAGGCTTAATATTCACCTCAGCTCAGATTTCTGAGACACTGATCTCAGGCCTCTTCTTTCCCATCAAGTCACTTTTCACCATCATTGATGTTAGAAGAGGAAAAAAAAAAACAAAACAACAGTGTGTGAGGAATCCAGCAAAATTACTCAAACCCAGTGTTTATGTGTAAGTTAAGGAAGAAAACTGAAAAGCATTTTTTCTAGCTTGACAAGAAAGCACACATACATCTATTCATTTCAGAAAATAAATATGTCAACTCGCTATTATTTCATGGAAAAAAATTGTTTTGTAAACAATTAGCACTATTTGCATACATTTAGGTGTTCCAAATCTAATCCCTAGAATACAAGTTGAAATCACCCAAGAACAGACCAGACCTGAGAAGCTTATTACACACACAGAAAATTGGAACAGAGAGGAGATGAAAGGGGGTACAGAAAGACTTTTTAGTAAATCAAATGCAAGACAAATATTTCGTTTTAATTTTTTTGTCCAAAAATCTACTTCTGGGTGGTGTCCGTGGCTCAAAGAGGTAGGATGCAGGCCCCATACACTGGAGGTGGTGGGTTCAAACCTGACCCCGGCCAAAAACTGAAAAAAAAAAAGAAAAAAAAGGGTATTTCTTGCCTCCCAGGAACTGTTCTTTTATAATGTCTTTCAAATTTTATTTATTAAATACACTTAACATTTACTGAAATACTGAAACTCAAAAAAGGGACCAAATCTTTTTTTTTCCATTTTTTTTTTTTTATTGTTGGGGATTCATTGAGGGTACAATAAGCCAGTTACACTGATTGCAATTGTTCGGTAAAGTCCCTCTTGCAATCATGTCTTGCCCCCATAAAGTGTGACACACACTAAGGCCCCACCCCCCTCCCTCCATCCCTCTTTCTGCTTCTCCCCCCATAAACTTAATTGTCATTAATTGTCCTCATATCAAGATTGAGTACATAGGATTCATGCTTCTCCATTCTTGTGATGTTTTACTAAGAATAATGTCTTCCATTTCTATAAAGGTTAATACGAAGGATGTAAAGTCTCCATTTTTTTTTATGGCTGAAGAGTAGTCCATGGTATACATATACCACAGCTTGTTAATCCATTCCTGGGTTGGTGGGCATTTAGGCTGTTTCCACATTTTGGCGATTGTAAATTGAGCTACAATAAACAGTCTAGTACAAGTGTCCTTATGATAAAAGGATTTCTTTCCTTCTGGGTAGATGCCCAGTAATGGGATTGCAGGCTCAAATGGGAGGTCTAGCTTGAGTGCTTTGAGGTTTCTCCATACTTCCTTCCAGAAAGGTTGTACTAGTTTGCAGTCCCACCAGCAGTGTAAAAGTGTTCCCTTCTCGCCACATCCACGCCAGCATCTGCAGTTTTGAGATTTTGTGATGTGGGCCATTCTCACTGGGGTTAGATGATATCTCAGGGTTGTTTTGATTTGCATTTCTCTAATATATAGAGATGATGAACATTTTTTCATGTGTTTGTTAGCCATTCCTCTGTCATCTTTAGAGAAAGTTCTCTTCATGTCTCTTGCCCATTGATCTATGGGATTGTTGGCTTTTTTCATGTGGATTAATTTGAGTTCTCTATAGATCCTAGTTATCAAGCTTTTGTCTGATTGAAAATATGCAAATATCCTTTCCCATTGTGTAGGTTGTCTCTTTGCTTTGGTTATTGTGTCCTTAGCTGTACAGAAGCTTTTCAGTTTAATGAAGTCCCATTTGTTTATTTTTGTTGTTGTTGCAATTGCCATGGCAGTCTTCTTCATGAAGTCTTCCCCCAGGCCAATCTCCTCCAGTGTTTTTCCTATGCTTTCTTTGAGGATTTTTATTGTTTCATGCCTTAAATTTAAGTCCTTTATCCATCTTGAATCAATTTTTGTGAGTGGGGAAAGGTGTGGGTCCAGTTTCAGTCTTTTACATGTAGACATCCAGTTCTTTCAACACCATTTATTGAATAGGGAGTCTTTCCCCCAAGGTAAGTTCTTGTTTGGTTTATCGAAGATTAGGTGGTTGTAAGATGTTAGTTTCATTTCTTGGTGTTCAATTCGATTCCAAGTGTCTATGTCTCTGTTTTTGTGCCAGTACCATGCTGTCTTGAGCACTATGGCTTTGTAGTACAGACTAAAATCTGGTATGCTGATGCCCCCAGCTTTATTTTTGTTACTAAGAACTGCCTTAGCTATACGGGGTTTTTTCCGGTTCCACACAAAACGCAGAATCATTTTTTCCAAATCTTGAAAGTACGATGTAGGTACTTTGATAGGAATGGCATTGAATAGGTAGATTTCTTTGGGAAGTATAGACATTTTAACAATGTTGATTCTTCCCATGCATGAGCATGGTATGTTCTTCCATTTATTAATATCCTCTGCTATTTCCTTTCTGAGGATTTCATAGTTTTCTTTATAGAGGTCCTTCACCTCCTTCGTTAGGTATATTCCTAGGTATTTCATTTTCTTTGAAACTATGGTGAAGGGAGTTGTGTCCTTAATTAGCTTCTCATCTTGACTGTTATTGGTGTACACAAAGGCTACTGACTTGTGGACATTGATTTTATATCCTGAAACATTACTGTATTTTTTGATGACTTCTAGGAGTCTTGTGGTTGAGTCTTTGGGGTTCTCTAAGGATAAGATCATGTCGTCAGCAAAGAGGGAGAGTTTGACCTCCTCTGCTCCCATTTGGATTCCCTTTATTTCCTTGTCTTGCCTAATTGTATTGGCTAGAACTTCCAGCACTATGTTGAATAGTAAAGGTGACAGAGGAAAACCTTGTCTGGTTCCAGTTCTAAGAGGAAAAGCTTTCAGTTTTACTCCATTCAGTAAAATATTGGCTGTGGGTTTGTCCTAGATACCTTCAATCAGTTTTAGAAATGTGCCACCTATGCCTATACTCTTCAGTGTTCTAATTAGAAAAGGATGCTGAATTTTATCAAATGCTTTTTCTGCATCTATTGAGAGGATCATGTGATCTTTATTTTTGCCTCTGTTAATATGGTGGATAACGTTTATGGACTTGCGTATGTTAAACCAGCCTTGCATCCCTGGGATGAAGCCTACTTGATCATGATGAATGACTTTTTTGATGATAAGCTGTAATCTATTGGCTAGGATTTTGTTGAGAATTTTTGCATCTGTATTCATGAGTGAGATTGGTCTGAAATTCTCCTTTTTGTTTGGGTCTTTTCCTGGTTTTGGTATCAGGGTTATGTTTGCTTCATAGAATGTGTTGGGGAAGATTCCTTCCTCCTCAGTTTTTTGGAATAATTTCTGCAGTACAGGAATAAGCTCTTCCTTGAAGGTTTGATGGAATTCTGGAGTGAAGCCATCTGGACCAGAGCATTTTTTAGTTGGAAGCTTTTTTATTGTTTCTTTGATCTCAGTGCTTGAAATTGGTCTGTTCAGGAGGTCTATTTCATCCTGCCTAAGTCTAGGGAGAGGGTGTGATTCCAAATATTGATCCATTTTCTTCACATTGTCAAATTTCTGGGCATAGGGTTTCTGGTAGTATTCAGAGGTGATCTCTTGTATCTCTGTGGGATCAGTTGTTATTTCCCCTTTATCGTTTCTGATTGAGGTTACTAGAGATTTTACTTTTCTATTTCTAGTTAGTCTGGCCAATTGTTTATATATTTTATTTATTTTTTCAAAAACCCAACTCCTCGTTTCATTAATTTTCTGAATGAGTCTTTCATTTTCAATTTCATTGATCTCTGATTTGATTTTGGATATTTCTTTTCTTCTACTGAGTTTAGGCTTAGATTGTTCTTCTTTTTCCAATTCCATAAGATCTCTTGTGAGATTGTTGATGTGCTCTCTGTCTGTTTTTCGAATGTAGGCATCTAAAGCAATGAATTTTCCTCTCAATACTGCTTTTGCCGTATCCCACATGTTTTGGTAGCTTGTGTCTTCATTGCTGTTATGCTCCAGGAAGTTAATGATTTCCTGTTTTATTTCTTCCTGCACCCATCTGTTATTCAACAGAAGATTGTTTAATTTCCATGCCTTTGGGTGGGGTCGAGCATTTTTCTTAGAGTTGAGTTCCACCTTTAGTGCCTTATGGTCTGAAAAGATACAAGGTAAAATTTCAATTCTTTTCATTCTGTTGATATTTGTTTTGTGTCCCAGGATATGATCAATTTTGGAGAAGGTTCCATGGGGTAATGGGAAGAATGTATATTCTTTATCTTTGGGGTGAAGTGTTCTATATGCGTCTATGAAGCATAGTTGTTCTAGGGTCTCATTTAAATCTCTTTTTTTTTTTTGTGGTTTTTTTTTTGGCCAGGGCTGGGTTTGAACCTGCCACCTCCGGCATTTGGGACCAGCGCCCTACTCCTTTAGCCACAGGTGCCTCCCTCAATATCTTATATCTTTGTTTAATTTCTGTTCAGAGTATCTGTCCAGCTCTGTAAGAGGTGTGTTAAAGTCCCCTGTTATGATGGTATTATCAGATATCATATTGCTCAGACTGGGTAAGGTCTGCTTCAAGAATCTGGGAGCATTTAAATTGGGTGCATATATATTTAGAATTGAAATGTCTTCTTGTTGTATTTTTCCCTTGACCAATATAAAGTGACCATCTTTGTCTTTTTTGACTTTAGTTGCTTTAAATCCACATGTATCTGAAAATAAGATTGCAACTCCTCTTTTCTTCTGAATTCCATTTGCCTCAAAAATTGTCTTCCAACCCTTGACTCGGAGCTTTAATTTGTCTTTTGAAGCCAGGTGTGTTTCTTGCAGACAGAAAATGGATGGCTTGTGTTTTTTAATCCAGTCAGCCAATCTATGTCTCTTCAGTGGGGAATTCAAGCCATTAACATTTATGGAGATAATTGATAAGTGTGGTAGTATTCTATTCGTCTTATTTTGTGAGAGTCCATTGCTTAGTTTTGTGTTTTGCATCAGTGTGGAGGTTAGGTTCTGTCCTTTAATTTCTGAGTTCTTACTTTGCTGCTTATCCATTGTTGTGTTCAGTGTGCAGAACAGGTTGAAGTATTTCCTGTAGAGCTGGTCTTGTTGTGGCGAATTTCCTCAATGTTTGTATATTCGTAAATGATTTGATTTCTCCTTCTATTTTGAAGCTTAGCTTAGCAGGGTACAGAATTCTGGGAAGGAAATTGTTCTGTTTAAGTAGATTAAAGGTAGATGACCATTGTCTTCTTGCTTGGAAATTTTCATTAGAGAAGTCTGCGGTCACTCTGATGGATTTACCCCTGTAGGTCAACTGGCGATTACTCCTGGCAGCTTGCAGAATCTTTTCTTTTGTCTTGACTTTGGACAGGTTCATCACAATGTGTCTTGGAGAAGCTCGGTTAGAGTTGAGGCCACCTGGGGTCCGATAGCCCTCTGAAAGCAGTGTGTCAGAATCTTTGGTGATGTTTGGGAAATTTTCTTTTATACTATTCTCTAGTATGGCTTCCATTCGTCTGGGGCATTCTTCTTCCCCTTCTGGAATTCCTATAACTCGTATGTTGGAATGCTTCATAAAGTCCCATAATTCTGACTGTGAACGTTCTGCTTTCTCTCTCTTCTTTTCTGCCTCTTTTACTGTCTGAGTTATCTCAAGAACTTTGTCTTCTACCTCTGAAATTCTTTCTTCTGCATGGTCTAACCTGTTGCTGATACTTTCCATTGCATCTTTAAGTTCCCTAATTGACTGTTTCAGTTCCTTCAGGTCTGCTATATCCTTTTTATATTCTTTATATCGTTCATCTCTTATTTGATTCTGTTTTTGGATTTCCTTTTGGTTATTTTCCACTTTATTAGCAGTTTCCTTCATTGTTTCCATCATTGCTTGCATTGTTTTCAACATGTGTATTCTAAATTCCCTTTCTGTCATTCCTAGCATTTCTTTACAGGTGGAATCATCTGCAGTATCTACCTCATGGTCCCCTGGTGGGGTTGTTCTAGACTGGTTCTTCATGTTGCCTGGAGTTTTCTGCTGATTCTTCCTCATGAGTGATTTCTTTTATCTGTTTCCTTGCCCTAATTTTCCTTTCACTTCCTCTTGCTCTTTAAGTTCTTGTGCCTGTGGACTAAGGGTTACAGGACCAGAAGGGTGAGAAGGTTGAAGAGCATAAAAGGGATGAAAGAAAGGAGGACCGAGTGATAAGAAAAAAAGAAAGATAGAGAAAGAGAGGGGTATAATGAATATTGACAAAAAGAAGAGTGGCACAGAAAGAGGGAGACAGGGCAATATAGGTGTACAGTAGGGTACTTTGACATCACCTTAAAAAAACCCACCTTCTGGGGGTGCCCAGTTGGGTGGTTCCCTTGAGGTCAGTGGCTTTTTGCTAGGCTGATCAGACACAGTACCCCACCTCCACCAAGTAGAGAGGAAAGACAAAAATGCTATAAATCAAACCAAAACAAGCAAACAGAAAACTTTACGGGGATAAAATTGGGTGAAAAACCAAATGGTAGCGGTAGAAACACTAGCAAAAATGAAATTCTAGTTATTAAAAAAGGCAGCAATGTGAAATTATAATTAAGCTAGAAAAATTGAGAAAGAAAAAGGGATCTGTATGGAAAAGATTGAAATTAAAAAACAGAAGAACATCAACAACGTCAAAATAAACAAACAAGAAAAACAACCAAACGAAAAAAAGAAAAAAATACACAACCAAAAACAAAGCAGTTTGTATATGTTATTGAATATTGTCTGGGCAACACGTGGTCTTCTGGGGTATGAGATGTTAATCACAGTTCTGATAAGACTGGAGGCTGCTGTTTTCTCAAACCCCAGCAGGTAGACACCCTAAATCTCTCTTCAGCCCACTTAAAAGGCACTTTGAACTTGTAAACTTGCTGAGCAGAATCTTTCCCAGCTTTCTCGCTGGAATCACTGCTGAAGTGGCTATCCACTTACCCAGTTTGCCAAAACTGGTCTCACTCTGCCCCTGAGGGTTAGGGCTGCAAGGCGGCTCAGACCCCCACCCTTAAGCTACTTGGTTGCTGGGTTACCAGCTCCCACCCGTTTCTAGCTCTGCGACCCTGAGGGCAGAGCTTGCCGGGGCAGATCACTGACAATGGTTCCGTGTGACCCACGGCCAAACACTATTAGCTCTGTCTGGTAAGCATCTCAGACTGGGGCCCTAGACAACGGCCAAAGTTCTCTGCACTCCTGCTCAGGCCTTCCCCAAGGCAATTCAACTCAGTGCCACCTCCAAGGACATCAAAACAATTCACAGGTAAGGCCTTTCTGGTTTGCAGTCTCGCTGCTACTGAACTTACAGTTGTGGGCGGGTTTAGATGGATTGAACACACGCGACCACTTACCGGTTTTCCACTGTTTTAGTCCTCCTCTTGGGGTCCAGAAGTCTCTCGCTGACTCCCTGTATCCTCATATGAGTGATGATAGGCAGTTCCCACCAGCCAGAGATGCCTGGAATCCTATCTCCCCAGACTCACGGTGCCCAGATGCAAGGAATCTGTTACTCGTCCGCCATCTTGCTCCGCCTCTGGGACCAAATCTTTTCAGGATAAGGAATTCAAGGAAGGGTTCTGCAGAACTGAACCATTCTGAAAGGCCAATCAGCAAAGTTTCCATAAAAGGAAGCTCAAATCTCTAAGAAGTATTCATAGGATGTCTCTGCCCAGGAAAGATACTAGGGTTAGAGGACAGGGATTTTATGCAACAGACATTCTCTGCTTTTCTCTCAAGTAAAACATCCTCACAAAAATTAAAAAAAAATTGTTGCAAAAGGCCATTCACTACTCGGTAGTAGAGTTAAAATACTGCATCTGTTTGAAATATACAACAAAGAGGAAATAGTTGGTAACAATGCTGAATGGGAGAGGAAAATTGGTTTTTTTGAATGCAAGTAGGGAACTGGAAATGTAGGGATTTATTGCCAACCCTAGGAGAACTGGGTGTGGGGAGCGGGGAAAGACAGGGTCTGTGATTGGAAACTCATTTGGAAGACACAGAGAAAACAGGTGCCCTCTGATGTGCAAGGAATTGCTGGGGTCGTCAAAGAAAACGCCTTCGCCCACGCAGGTCCCCACACACCAGGTCAGGACGCTCCCTTGATGAGAATTCCTGCCACACCCTACATTCTGGAGGAGATCGAGGGCCATGTGCGAGGAGCAGTCCAGAGTGGGCTTCAAGCTGGAGCAGGAGATGCCAGGCAGGAACCCAAGAGGAGGCCCAGGCCCACCCTGCAGCCGGAGGAGACTGAAGTATGAACAAGGCACCGGCGGACTGAGCTCCTCAGACTCCAGAGTTGACCAAGGGGAAACCTGGTCCCACCACAGCCGTTTCTGGCCGGTTCCAACCAGCCCTTTCCACACCCCTTGTCCCGTTCTCGAGGCCCACAGCCCCACGCTTATGGCCTCTAATGAAAGGCTTTGGCCTTTGGCAGCTCTTTTGGTTGGCTCTGTGTCCCTTTTATAACCATCATTAGTGTGGGTTTTTAAGCACTCCCTTACTTTCTGGGATTACAACTCACTCCAGCCTCATCTAGTGTATTTCTCTCCCAGTCTAATAATCAGTGACTTCTCCAAGAAAACTTGGTTCCTTTGACTGAATAAAATCATTAGAAGCAAACAAAAATTAGGGTAGTAGATGTGTTTGTTGCTATTTAGGGTATATTTTTTTCTAGGTATTATAATATTTTATAATTATATATTTTTTGTGCATATGCCGATTCTTTCTCCATGAAGTACATAGTTTTTGCTATTTTAAGAAGGCTTGCATTTTATTCTAGTATTTACTTTTGTACTTAATCATTTTAATGCCTTTATTTCTATTGTATACCCATTTATTATCTGTTTTACAGGGTGTATAAATTTTTTTTGACTATTGTCCTTTATTTTACAGAGCAGATTCAGAGTCAAAAAATTAAGTAGAAGGTACAGACTTTCTGTATCTTCATTGGTTCATACTTAAATTCATTAATTGTTTGAAAAAAAAAACACTTCTATGTTGTTGATTTCTTTTGTACAAAAGCTAATAAAGATATTCTCAAGAGTACCTTTGGTAAGGAAAAGCATAGAGAGAGGAAATGCTAGGATGGTAACTTCAAGGTAGATAGCTAAATCTTAGGCTGATTTGTGTGAAAAGTAACATTTACTCTTTTTATTTATTTATTTATTTTTTGCAGTTTTTGGCTGGGGCCGAGTTTAAACCCACTACCTCTGGTATATGGGGCTGGTGCCCTACTCCTTTGAGCCACAAGCGCCTCCCAACATTTACACTTAGTTCGTAAATATAACCTTATGTTAAGGTTCAGCGCCTGTAGCTCAGTGGCTAGGGCACCAGCCACATTCACTTGAGTTGGTGGGTTCAAATCCAGCCCGGGCCCACGAAACAATGATAACTACAACCAAAAAATAGCCAGGCATTGTGGCAGGTGCCTATAGTCCCAGCCACTTGGGAGGCTGAGGCAAGAGAATCGCTTAACCCCAAGTGTTTGAGGTTGTGATGTTTAATTATGTGGTGAGTTGGCTGTGACATGGATCCCAGGTCTTTGGTCCAACGTTATTAAGCATGTTTCTGTGAAGGTGTTTCTTGAAAGATACTACCGTTAAAATGAGTGCCCTTTGAGTAAAGCAGAATGCATTCCATAGTTTGTGAGCCTCATCCAGTCAGATGAAGACCATAATGGTGTGAAGACTGACCTCCCCTCACCAAGAAGGAATTCTTCTAGCCTACTGTGGTGGAGTTTTCCTTCAACTCTTCCACCAGTCTCTACCCTGCCCTACTATGCTTACCAATCCCCACAATTTTACGAGCCTGTTTCTTACAATCATATGTTCTCTCTCTTTCTCTTTCCCTCTCCTGTCTTTCTCCATCCATTTTCCTCTCTCTTTTTGACTCTCCCTCCCTTTTGGTTCTACTTTTTTAGAGAACCATGATGATAAAAGAACTGAAACTTAAGGATGGGTATTCATAACTGGTTCTTGGGTTTCTGGAATTACCTTTCTAATTTGATTAGATTTAAAAACACGAGTGATTCGATTTTTACTAGAAAAAGAACACTAGCTCGGCGCCTGTGGCTCAAGTGGCTAAGGCATTAGCCACCTACACCTGAGCTGGCGGGTCCAAATCCAGCCTGGGACCACCAAAGAACAATGATGGCTGCAACCAAAAAATAGCCAGGCATTGTGGTGGGTGCCTATAGTCCCATCTACTTGGGAGGCAGAGGCAGGAGAATCACCTGAGCCCAAGAGTTGGAGTTTTCTGTGAGATATGATGTCACAGCACTCTACCCACAGCAACAGCATGAGGCTCTGTCTCAAAAAAATAAATAAATAAAATAAAATAAAAAAGAGAGAGTGAGAGCAAGATGGTTGCCGAGTAACAGTTTTCCTGCAACTGGGCACCATGAGTCTGTGGAGATAAGACTCCAGGCATCTCTGGCTGGTGGGATCTGCCTATAATCATCCCTTTGAGGGTACAGGGAGTCAGCGAGAGACTTCTGGACCACAAGAAGAGGAAAAAAACAGTGGAAAACTGCAAATGGTTGCATGTGTTCGATTGGGCTAATCCCACTGGCAGCTATAACTACAGCAGCAGCAAGCTTGGAAACCAGAAAGGCCTTACCAGTGAACTGTTTTGGTGTTTTTGTTATCTTTTAGTTTTTTTTTTTGTTTGTTTTTTTTTTTTGCTGTTTTTGGCAAGGGCTGGGTTTGAACCTGGCACCTCCGGCATATAGGGCCGATCACTTACCCTTTTGAGCCACAGGTACCACCCTGTTGTTTGTTTTTTAATTTCAACCTTTTTGTACAGATCTTTTCTTTTTTTTTTCTTTCTGCATTTGCCTAGTTTAAATACAAATTCCCATTGCTGCCTTTTCAATAATTAGAACTTCAGTTTTGCTAGTGATTCTACCCCTATTATTTGTTTTTTCACACAATTTTACCTGTAAAGTTTTCTGTTTTCTTGTTTTGGTTTGATTTATAGCATTTTTGTCATTCCTCTCTACTTGGTAGAGGTGGGGTACTGTGTCCAATCAGGTTAGCAAAGAGCTGCTGAAATCAAGGGAACCACCGAACCAGGCACCCCCAGAGGTTTGGTTTTATTTTAAGATTTTGTCAAAGTACCCTAATGTACACCTATATTGCTCTTTCTCCCTCTTCCTGTGCCTCTCTTTATTTTGTCAATATTCCCTTTTACCCACTGCCTTGCCTTTCTCTATTTTCTTTTCATTTTTTCTATCTTTATTTCATCCCCTCTTGCTCTTCAACCTTCTCATCCTTCTGGTCCTGTACCAAAAGGACTCATCGAAACCTTAGTCTACAGGCATGGCAACTTAAAGAGCAAGAGGAAGTGAAAGGAAAATTAGGGCAAGGAAACAGATAAAAGAAACCATTCATGAGGAAGAATCAGCAGAAAACTCCAGGCAACATGAAGAACAAGTCCAGAGCAACACCCCCAAGGGACCACGAGGTAGATACTGCAGAGGATTCCACCTTTAAAGAAATATTAGGAATGACAGAAAGGGAATTTAGAATACACATGATGAAAATAATAAAGGAAATGATGGAAACAATGAAGGAAACTGCTAATAAAGTGGAAAATAAACAAAAGGAATTCCAAAACCAAAATCTAAAAAGAGATGAACAATATGAAGAATATAGAAAGGATATAGCAGAGCTGAAGGAACTGAAGCAGTTAATTAGGGAATGTAAAGATGCAATGGGAAGTATCAGCAACAAGTTAGACCATTCAGAAGAAAGAATTTTGGAGGTAGAGGACAAAGTTCTTGAGATAACACAGATAGTTGAAGAGGCAGAAAAGAAGAGAGAGAAATCAGAGTGTTCGCTGTCAGAATTATGGGACTTTATGAAGTATTCCAACATACAAGTTATAGGAATCCCAGAAGGAGAAGAAGAATGCCCCAGAGGAATGGAAGCCATGCTAGAGAGTATTATAAATGAAAATTTCCCAAATATCACCGAAGATTCTGACACACTGCTTTCAGAGGGATATCAGACCGCAGGTCACCTCAACTCTAACCAAGCTTCTCCAAGACACACTGTGATGAACCTGTCCAAACTCAAGACAAAAGAAAAGATTCAAAAGCTGCCAAGAACAAGCGCCAGTTGACCTAAAGAGTCAGATTGATCAGAGTGACAGCAGACTTCTCCAATGAAACTTTCCAAGCAAGAAGACAATGGTTATGTACCTTTAATCTACTTAAAAAGAACAATTTCCAGCCCAGAATTCTGTACCCTGCTAAGCTAAGTTTTAAAATTGACGGACAAATCAAGTCATTTATGAATATACAAACATTGAGGAAATTGGCCACAACCGGACCAGCTCTACAGGAAATACTTTAACCTGTTCTACACACTGAGCATCACAATGGATCAGCGGCAATAAAAACTCAGAAATTAAGGGACAGAATCTAACCTCCACACAGATGGAAAACATAAAACTAAGCAATGGACTCTCACGAAATAAGACGAATAGAATGCTACCACACCTATCATTATCTAAATAAATGTTGATGGCTTGAATTCCCCACTGATGAGACATAGATATGCTGACTGTATTAAAAAACACAAGCCACCCATTTGGTGTCTGCAAGAAACACACCTGGATTCAAAAGATAAATGAAAACTCTGAGTTAAGGGTTGGAAGATAATTTTACAGGCAAATGGAATTCAGAACATAAGAGGAGTTGTAATCTTATTTTCAGATACATGTGTATTTAAAGCAACTAGAGTCAAAAAAGACAAAGATGGTCACTATTTATGGGTCAAGTGAAAAATACAACAAAAAGACATTTCAATTCTAAATATTTATGCACCCAATTTAAATGCTCCCAGTTTCTTGAAACCGACCTTACTGAGTCTGAGCAATACGATATCCGATAATACAATCATAACAGGGGACTTTAACACTCCTCTTACAGAGCTGGACAGATCCTCTAAACAGAAATTAAACAAAGATATAAGAGATTTAAATAAGACCCTAGAACAACTGTGCTTGATAGACGCATATAGAACACTCCATCCCAAACATAAAGAAGATACATTCTTCTCATTATCCCATGGAACATTCTCCAAAACTGATCATATCCTGGGAGACAAAACAAATATCAACAGAAAAAGAAGGTTGAAATTTTACCTTGTATCTTCTCAGACCATAAGGCACTACAGGTGGAACTCAACTATAACAAACATGTTCAACCCCATACAAAGGCTTGGAAATTAAACAACCTTCGGTTGAATAACAGATGGGTGCAGGAAGAAATAAAACGGAAAATCATTAACTTACTTGAACACAACAACAATGAATGCACAAGCTACCAAAACCTGTGGGATACTGCAAAAGCAGTTTTGAGAGGAAAATTTGTCACTTTAGATGCCTACATTTGAAAAACAGACAGAAAGCACATCAACAAACTCACAAGCCATCTTATGGACTTGGAAAAAGAAGAACAATCTAACCCAGTAGAAGAAAAGAAATATCGAAAATTAAATCAGAGATAAATGAAATTTAAAACAAAAGAATGATTCAAAAAAGGAGTTGGCTTTTTGAAAAAAATAAATAAAATAGATAAACCATTGGCCAGACTAATTAGAAATTAGTGATCAAAAAATACAGTAATGTTTCAGGATATAAAATCAATGTCCAATACTCAGTAGCCTTTATATATGCCAAAAATACTCAAGATGAGATGCTAATTAAGGACACAAATCCATTCACCATAGTTTTAATGAAAATGAAGTACCTAACGGAGGAGGTGAAGGACCTCTATAAAGAAAATTATGAAACCTTCAGAAAGGAAACAGCAGAGGATATTAACAAATAAAAGAACATACATGCTCATGGATGGGAAGAATCAACATTGTAAAAATATCTATACTTCCCAAAGCAATCTACCTATTCAATGCCATTCCCATAAAAATACCAACATTATACTTTCCAGATTTGGAAAAAATGATTCTGTGTTTTGTATGGAACTGGAAAAAAACCCATATAGCTAAGGCAGTTCTTAGTAATAAAAATAAAGCTGGGGGCATCACCATACCAGATTTTACTCTGTCCTACAAAGCCATACTGGTCAAGACAGCATGGTACTGGAACATAAATAGAGACATAGACACTTCGAATCGAATAGAAAAACAGGAAATGAAACTAACATCTTACAACCACCTAATCTTTGACAAACCAAACAAGAACATACCTTGGGGAAAAGACTCCCTATTCAATAAATGGTGTTGGGAGAACTGGATATCCACATATAAAGGACTGAAACTGGACCCACACCTTTCCTACTCACAAAAATATATTCAAGATGGATAAAGGACTTTAATGTAAGGCATGAAACAATAAAAATCCTCAAAGAAAGCCTGGGAAAAACACTGGAAGATATTGGCCTGGGGAAATACTTCATGAAGAAAACTGCCACTTCGATTGCAACAACAAAAGTAAACAAATGGGTCTTCTTTAAACTGAAAAGCTTCTGTACAGCCAAGGAGACAACAACCAAAGCAAATAGACAACCTACACAATGGGAAAAGATATTTGCATATTTTCAATCAGACAAAAGCTTGATAACTAGGATCTATAGAGAACTCAAATTAATCCACATGAAAAAAGCCAACCATCCCATATATCAATGGCAAGAGACAAGAATAGAACCTTCTCTAAGGAAGACAGACGAATGGCTAACAAACTTATGAAAAACTGTTCATCATCTCTATATATTAGAGAAATGCAAATCAAAACCGCCCTGAGATAACATCTAATCCCAGCGAGAATGGCCCACATCACAAAATCTCAAAACTGCAGATGCTGGCATGGATGTGGAGAGAAGGGAATACTTTTAAATTGCTGGTGGGACTGCATATTAGTACAACCTTTTCGGAAGGAAGTATGGAGAAACCTGAAAGCACTCAAGCTTGACCTCCTATTTGATCCTGCAATCCCATTACTGGGCATCTACCCAGAAGAGAAAAAATCCTTTTATCATAAGGACACTTGTACTAGACTGTTACTGCTAGGTCAATTTACAACTGTTACTGTTAGGTCAATTTACAATCGCCAAAATGTGCAAACAGCCTAAATGCCCACCAACCCAGAAATGGATTAACAAGCTGTGGAATATGTATACCATGGAATACTATTCAGCTATCAAAAAAAATGGAGACTTTCATCTTTCGTATTAACCTGGATGGAAGTGGGAGGCATTATTCTTAGTAAAGCATAACAAGAATGGAGAAGCATGAATCCTATGTACTCAATTTTGATATGAGGACAATTGATGACAATTAATGTCACGGTGAGAGTGGGGGAAGGGGAGAGCAGAGAGAGAAAGAAGGAGGGACGGGTGGGGAAAGGAAGAGCAGAGAAAGGGAAGGAGGGAGGGGGATGGGGCCGTGGTGTGTGCCACACCTTCTGGGGTCAAGACACCATTGCAAGAGGGACTTTACCTAAAAAATGCAGTTAGTGTGCCTGGCTTATTGTACCCTCAATGAATCCCCAACAATAAAAAAAAAAATTAAAAAAAAACAAAAAAAAAGGAAAGAAAGAAAGAGAACAATGATAGTCTATGCCATGAAGTGGCATTACAGATACATAAAGTATCACCACTGGATATTTCTGACACTTAACAAGGGAAGTATCTACATCATCACATATACGTTACTTTCAAACATTTTGTTGAAACTAATGACCTTAATAACGTTGGAATGTTGGTTCTAATGTCATTCCACAATTAAGAAGAAAAGGGTAAGTTCAGGGAATTAAATTTCCAGCTCAGGCTGGCCATAGGGGCTCACGCCTATAATCCTAGCACTCTGGAAGGTGGATTGCTTGAGCTCAGGAATTCAAGACCAGCCTGAGCAAGAGTGAGACACCATCTCTATTAAAAAAAAAAAATAGAAAAAACTAGGCTGGCATTGTAACAGGTGCCTATAGTCGACTCAGGAGGTTGAGCAGGAGGATTGCTTGAGCCTAAGAGATTGAGATTGCTGTGTCATGGTACTCTATGTAGGGCAACAGAGAAAAAAAGACTCCCCAGCTCAAGTGCTGGTGGATCACAATGGATTGCATCCTTAGATAAAGGATAGCATTTTATTCCTGTAAGGACTGAGACTATAGATATGGGATTTCCCCCTCTGCATAGAACACTTTTGCTCAAACAATCTGTGGACTTATGGAATGCACCATAACACCATGGTATTACACATAGCATTTCTTCTGATCAAGGAAACTCACAGCAAATAAAGTGCAGCAAAGGGACCATACTTCTGGAATTCACTGCTCTTTTTATGTTGTCCACCATCTCAACTGTCTGGCCTGCCACAGTAGTACAATGGACCATTTGAACACTCTGTTAACAATACTTGGAGACTCCATTAAATTACTGGCAACTTTACAGACTGGGACAGGTTATTCCAGGAGTCTGTATATGCTCTGAATAGAAGTCCAAGATACACTGCTCATTCTGTCTTAGCCAGGATATCTGGATTGAAAAATTAAGAGGTAGAAATGGGAGTTACACTACATACTACTTCTCCTAGTGATCCACAGCTATGTATTTGCTTCATGTCTTGCAACTTTATAGTCTCCTAACCCAGAAGTTAGGAGAAATACATCCACCACGAGATAGAACAATAATTCTATTGAACTGGAAATCAAAATGGTCAACTGGCAACTTTGGGCTCCTTGTACCTCTGAATAACAGGCAAAAGGGGGAGTTATAATATTGAGTAGAATGATTGATGCAGACTTCAAAGGAGAAATTAGAATGCTATTCCACAATGCAGGTAAATAAGAGTATTTCTGATATGGGTGGCGCCTGTGGCTCAGTCAGTAAGGCGCCGGCCCCATATACCGAGGGTGGCAGGTTCAAACCCAGCCCCGGACAAACTGCAACCAAAAAATAGCCGGGCGTTGTGGTGTGCGCCTGTAGTCCCAGCTACTCGGGAGGCTGAGGCAGGAGAATCGCCTAAGCCTAGGAGTTGGAGGTTGCTGTGAGCTATGTGAGGCCACGGCACTCTGCCTGAGGGCCATAAAGTGAGACTCTGTCTCTACAAAAAAAAAAAAAAAAAAAAAAAAAGAGTATGTCTGATCTACATGAGATCCCTTAGGGCAATTCAAATTACTGCTAGTCCCTCCCATTAAAGTAAATGGAAACAAAGCAACGCAAGTTAGGCAGGACTACCTATGGCCTGGTCTCTTCAGGAATGAAGATTTGAAAAACCCTACCATGTTTGTGTGTGTGTGTAAAATGTCATAGTTTTCTTCTCTCTCTCTCTTTTTTTGCAGTTTCTGTTCGGGGCTGGTTTTGAACCCACCACATCTGGAATATGGGGCTGGGACCCTACTCCTTTCAGCCACAGGCACCACCCAGTTTTCTTCCTTTTCATATCATTTACCATGTAATTTATGCTGATTGACTGTGCTGTAGTGTTTATATATTGCTAAGTTTACATGACGTAAGTTATGAGATATCAAGAAAAGCTAACATAACCCCAAAGCTTTGTGTTCTCAACTGAGAAATGTGTAGCATGTTTTCAGTCTATACAGTATGGTTGTATCATATCAGTATGGCCTCATTATCATCTTTAATTGAAGACTATTTAAAGCTTAGGGAGATGTGCATGGATGCCAAGTTGGCAAGTTATGCACTTATGATGATTAATCTTTTGGGTAAACTTGAGTGTATGTGTCACAGTGCCCAGATATTTCATTAAACTTTGTTCCAAATCTTCTGTGAAGGTGTGTTTTACAGTATACTTTGGGCTAGGCACAGTGGCTCATGACAGTAATCCTAACACTCTGAGAGTCTGAGGCAAGTGGATTGCTTGAGCTCAGGAATTCAAGATTTGCCTGAGTGAGAGCGAGACCTGTCTACGAAAAATAGAAAAATTACCTGGGCATGGTGGTGGACGCTGCACAAGAGGCTCTCTTGGAGCCTAAGAGATTGAGGTTGCTATGAGCTGTGATGATGCCATGGCACTCTGTCCAGAGCAACATAGTGAGACCCTTTCTTAAAAAAAGAGAGAGAGAGAGAACACTTCAAATGAATTCTACAGACAGAGTATCCTCCATAATGTGGGTGGGCCTCACCCCGCTCAATTAGTCAAAGGCCTTAATGTACCAAAGATAGACCTCCCCTGATGAAGAAGAAATTCTGCCAACAGACTGCCTTGACTTCTCCCCAAATGTCTGTCTCTATTTTGGGGCCACTACCATTCTGTTGTGATCACTATGGACTTGTAATATAGCCTACCATCTGGTAGGGTGATGCCCCCAGCTTTGTTTTTATTACTAAGAATTGCCTTGGCTATAGGGGATTTTATCTGGTTTCATTCAAAAGAAAGAATTATTTTTTTCCACATCTTGAAAGTATGATGTTGGTGTTTTAATAGCGATTATATTGAATCTGTAGATTGCTTTGGGAAATATAGAAATTTTAATAATGTTGATTACTCTCAGGCATGAGTATGGTATGTTCTTCCATTTGTTACATGTCTTCCAATTGTTCCATGTCTACATTCTGCTATTTCTTTTCTTAGGGTTTCATAAAAGATGAGTAACATTGATTTATTTTTATTTTTTTAGAGACAGAGTCTCACTTTGTCACCCTTGGTTGAGTGCTGTGGCTTCACAGCTCACAGCAACCTCCAGCTCTTGGGCTAAAGGTGACTCTCTTGCCTCAGCCTCCCAAGTAGCTGGGACGAGGTGCCTGCCACAATGCCTGGGTAATTTTTTTGGTTATTGTTGCAGTTTGGCCAGGGCCAGGTTTGAACCCTCCACCCTCGGTATATGGGGTCAGTGCCCTACTCACTGAGCCACAGGCTCTGCCAAGTAACATTAATTTCTACATAGATACATCAATGCTGAAAAGGTCAATCACTTTAATTCACTATTAGCTAAATTCATCAAGAATAAAATGGATTAAAGGCAAGACATAGCTACACAAATCAATAGTTATTGTTCCTCACAGACAGACTAAAGGTAATCAGACTTTGGGCTTTGGCAGACATTTTTTCAAAAACAAATGAAGTGAAAACAACACAAAAAATGTTCTTCATGACAATATTTGAGCATCAACTCGCAATTAGAATTTTAGAAACTTGTGTCCCTGACATCAGCTTGGTGTTTTCCTGATACTTGAATTCTTTCAGGAACATTAGTAGTAATATTAACAAATATGATTTATGTGGGCATTGTATAATGAAGTATGTTAGGGAGATCTGCATTTCTCTGTGAGCCAGTATTTTTCAGATGATCAATATATGATTCTATTATTGATTTGGGGTATTTAAATTAACTTTAGTTAAATTTAAATTTTATATCTTTAACTTTATGCCATAATATGAGTCCAAATATCTAAGGAATATAATTTTATTAGGTGTTACATGCTTTCATAGATTATAATGTAAACAAATTACTTTTGTAATCAAACATTTATTTGAAAATGTATTGACTCTCTCAAAACCTAGGAAACATCTTAGAGTACTTCTCTTTTGTTAAGTGCCGTAAAAAATTTCTTTGTCAATTTTATTACTACGTCACATTATTATAATTGAACTAATCTCTAGATGTTGCCAGAGAATCTTTACCAACCAGATATTGGAGAAAAGCTGGCATCTGGAGGTTGAAGTCATCAGTTCCCAAAGGCTTTCTAGAAGGATGACCCATATGTGTGAATTCTAGAGAATGACATTGCTTATAAAGAATCTAGCAGCAGAGTTATTTATGTGATTTAGGGTAGCATGAATCTCCCTGAGAAGTAACCCCTTGAATTTTAGGTATGAAGAAATGGTATGATCACAGATTTTGTCATGTCTCTTTAAATTACCCAAAAGTAATGTTCTTGCTAAGGAAAGTAAATTTGTTATTTCATATTATGTATTGTTTTTGTATGTCTTAATTTTGTGCTTTTTTAACATTATTAATAAATAATTCAGTAAAGTAGCTATGGTATGTCCAAAGACTGTTTGCATGCTTCATTATTCCTGTCCGCATATAAACATATGCTCATAGAATAGATGAAATGTTTCTGATTTTAGTATTCATTTTAGATTATTATTATTATTTTTTTTTTTGTAGTTTTTGGCCGGGGCTGGGTTTGAACCCGCCACCTCCGGCATATGGGGCCAGCGCACTATTTTTTATTGCAGTTTGTCCAGGGCCAGGTTTGAACCCACCACCCTCGGTATATGGGGCTGGCACCCTACTCACTGAGCCACAGGAGCTGCCCTTCTTGAACTAGATCTTAAAGGATAACTCTCATACCTATGTGGATCTCATGGAAATGGTAATGTAAACAAATATACCATCTGAAATATTTTTAAAATGACAAAATATCCTGCATAGTTATTGCTATGAACCACTTGTGTGATATCCTGCTTATGATCATCTATAGATGCTGTATGCTAATCATTTTAGTATATTATTGTATGTCCTCTGTTAACAATTAACATGAAGTTGGCAATGTTGCTTTAAAGTATTGTTGACCACCCTTAAAAATTATGAAGTAAAGAATTTCTAAATATTACTAAGATAACAGGAAACAGAGAAATATACGGAAGTTTCTCTTAGACTCAAAAGTATGCCTTGTGTTGCATTTTACCATCATGATACATTCTGAAGGAGATAATGTGAGGTAACTTTAGCACAGGGAAACTTGAGAATTTGAATAAACAGAGGAGAAAAATATAGTTAAACTGTGAATGGGAGCAAGACAATGAAAGTTCTAATGACCAGTAAGTATTGTGTGGTTTTGATAAAGCAAAACTAATTGTTAAGACTGGTGCACTTCAATAACCACCACCATGATCAATTGTGTCAGTTAATATGGAGTAGTGCATTTTGATAGTTTATAGCACTCTTCTTTTCAAATTTTCTTTCTTCATTATTAAAATTAGAATAAGTAAAGAAATCAAAAATAACTAAATGACTTACTGTAGAAAAACGAGCATGAATAGTTTTGCCAAAGTATCATTGAACAATCATGTGAATTTAAACCATTATAAGCAGTTCATTATTATTGTTATACAAATAAAATTTTGGCCTAAATTGTAAGGTATTCTTTTATTATTATTTTTTTCATTAAATCATAACTGTGTACATTAATGCGATCATGGGGCACCATACACTAGTTTTATAGACCGTTTGACACATTTTCATCACACTGGTTAACATAGCCTTCCTGGCATTTTCTTAGTTATTATGTTAAGACATTTACATTTTACATTTACTAAGTTTCACATATACCCTTGTAAAATGCACTGCAGGTGTAATCCCACCAATCACCCTCCCTGTAAGGTATTCTTGAAATGACACATGAATTGTATATACATAACAATGGAAAATACTGTACATATATATTTTATCAGCCAGAGTTTCACTCTCCCTGAATAGAGTGCCATGGAGTCATAGTTCACAGCAAACTCAAACTCTTAGGCTCAAACAATCCTATTCCTCAGTCTCTAAGTAGCTGAGACCCACTGTGCTGAAACAGGAACCTGAAACAGTACCTAGCTAATTTTTATATTTTTAGTAGAGATAGTATCTAGCTCTTGCTCAGGCTGGCTGTTTATGTTTTAAATTTATAAATCACACTTCTAGGGTTTTTTTTTTTTTTTTGAGACAAAGTTTCACTTTATTGCCCTTGGTTGGGTGCTGTGTTATCACAGCTCACAGCAACCTCCAAATCCTGGGCTTAGGTGATTCTCTTGCCTCAGCCTCCCAAGTAGCTGGGATTACAGACGCCCACCACAATGGTTGGCTATTTTTTTGTTGCAGTTTGTTCAGGGCCAGTTTCGAACCTGCCACCCTCAATATATGGGACTGGCGCCCTACTCACTGAGCCACAGGCCCCGCCCACACTTCTAGGTTTTTTTCTTTGTTTGTTTGTTTGCTTGTTTGTTTTTGAGACAGAGTCTCAAGCTGTCATCCTGGGTAGAGTGCTGTGGCATCACAGCTCAAAGCAACCTCAAACTGTTGGGCTTAAGTTATTTTCTTGCCTCCCAACCAAGTAGTTGGGATAACAGGTCCCCACCACATTGCCCAGGTATTTTTGGTTGTAGTTGTCATTGTTGTTTGGTAGGCCCAGCCTGACCCCAAACCCACCACTTTCGATGTATGTTGCTGACACCCTAGCCGCCAAGCCACACTTCCAGTCTTTTAATGAAGAAATTAAATAGTACTGAAATTAAAGCTCACCCTTTTCTTGGGAGGCTGAGGCAAATTAATTAATTTTACTCCTAAAAGAATAATAGAATAATAAAAATTGAAACTTTTTAAAATTAAAAGCTATGACACAAGCCAAAACTAGGAGGCAGAGATTAGAATATTTAATCTTTAATTAGGAGATTTCAGAAAAATCTAGCAAAGCATATAGGTAAGAGGTCTGGATAGATATTTAGCATTTAATTAAATATTGGAATACATTCTTGGCAGAAAAAAGGCTGTTTATTAAAGGAGCAGTGTTAGGTGGAATGCTTTTCTTATATACAGTGCACAGGAGAAGAGGTGAAGCAGGGCAAACAAAGGAAATGGCCACAACACTGCCAACAGGAAAATGAAAGCAATTTGGTTGTGAATAAAATCACACTATTTATAGATGGCATTGCAAAGGAAGAAAGGAGGGCTCATACATGTCATGGAGAACAGCAGAAATTAAAAGACAATGAAATATAATCTATTTTCTCTTATTTGAATTACAACCATTGTCAGAGGAAGCACATTCATTCATTCATTGACCTTGTTATGTAGACACTTTTTAGAGCAACTGGGCAGAGAGAATAACTAAAAGCTGGACCCACTGTACTGATACCTGAACCTGTCTTAGGTATGTCTAGGAAGATTGTTCAATATCGAAGGGAATGAGAAAATGATCCCTGGTATGTCCCAGCAGTATTTGAAAAACCATTCTTGGGAAATAATGTAAATGTGCTCAATAGTAAAAGGTTGTAGGGTCTTGATCTCATTTTAATGTTTTTTTATGTTCTTAGCTCTCTAATCCTGTGATTTTAAAAACTGATGTGGGATGGCAGTTGATTTGAAAAGGAACCTCAGAAAGAAATATGCTCACCCATTTACTTCAAAATATTTGTCTTTTTTCCAATTCCTCTTTCTTGATTTACTGTAGAAGCCATACACTGATGCTAATAGCTGCCTTAATTTATAGGTGTGATGGGTTGTCTGCCTTTGTGGGTTTTTGCATCATCTTACCACTTTCTTCTTCATTCTAGGTTGCTGTACCATATAGCAGACATGGACAATTCCACCATCTTCACAGAATTCCTCTTCCTGGAGATCTCAAGCTCCCAAGAGCTCCAGGTGTTGCAAGATCTGCTGTTGTTAGTGATATACCTGGGAGCCTTGACTGGGAATCTTATACCTTGTACCATCATTGTGATGAACCTACATCTTCACTCTCCAATGTACTTTTTCATTAGTAATTTATCCCTCATAGACCTTAGCTGTATCTCAGTAAGTGTTCCCAAATTGACTGTGAATTCTCTGACTGGCAGTACGTCTATCTCAATCAAAGAATGTGCAGCTCAGATTTTCTTTTATATTTTCTTTGCATCTGTAGAGCTTGCTCTCCTTGTGGTGATGGCTTATGACCAATATGTGGCCATTTGCCACTCTCTGCACTATGGGTTGACCATCAACCCATGTGTGTGCACACAGGCAGTAGGTGGCTCTTGGGTCAGTGGCTTCGTCTATTCTGCAATCCACACAGGCAACATGTTCAGGCTTCCCTTTACAAAGTCCAATGTGATTCATCACTATTTCTGTGATATACCTCAAGTCATGAGAATATCATCTTCAGATGTCCAGTTTTCTGAATCTGTGTTCCTTGTTGTAAGTGCTTGCCTCACCTTAGTATGTTTTGCCTTTTTCTGTACGTCATGCTGTAATATATTTTCAACTGTCCTCAGGATACGTTCCCTGGAAGCCCGCAATAAAGCCTTATCCAGGTGTACTCCAAAGCTGGTAAGTTTTTTATTGTTTGTAATGTCTGGAATGATTGCTGTCTTAGGGCCCATTACAATTAAAGCCTCCTTTAAATATCTGCTGACAGCCATGTTCTACGTCATGGAGCCCCCTTTCATAAACCCTATCATCTACTGTCTACAGAACAGAGAGATTAACTCTGCTTAACATAAAATGTTCAAGAAATGTTTTGTATTTCCAAGCAAATATTTTCTAGATTAAAATGCTAAAAAAGTTTTAAGATTTTAAATTGTATTTGATATATGTTCTTACATTTTATTCTATTCCTGTCAATTATCAAGTGTTTGTTGTCATCATGTATTTTTGTTTTCTATGCCTTCTTTAGTCCACCTATGTGATAGTGAGCTACAAATATGTGTTAGCTCTCCTCGCTCAAAACTGTATTTATATAATTCATCTAGGCTTCTTAAAGATACTATAGTCATAATCTGTATTCAAAAAAGGTTTTAGAACCTGTTCAGAAAGATTTGGCGCCAAGCACAGAGAAGGACATCATATGGAAAAGGCTGTGCCTTATGTATCTGCATATTGGAGTGCACTTATGCAAGTGCACATATGCCTGTGCACTTAAAGGAACCTCAGTGTCCCGGAGGTATTGTCAACCTGGAAGACAATATTGAGTACAGGTAGAGAAGCCTACTGTTTAAATTGTTCTCTTTGCATTCACTCTTAAACAAAGATGGGCAAATTAATAAAATTATGAAGGCCTGCTAATAACTTAGAGCACAATGAGGAGACAGCAATGAGAACCCTGCCAAACCAGCTTCCCTGGGATTCATGTAATCTTGAAGATTTGCCTCACTGGGTGAAGTGACAGACTAAACACCATTAGGCTTCCACACAGAAAATGATATTTGATATCTTCCTGAGGTTTAGATGCAAAAAAATGTATGTCATGCTTGATTAATCTGCAATTTCTGTGATGAAGAAAAAAGAATGAGTTGCTGCACAGTGAAGTGACATACAAAAATTTCTGGTATTGGATTTAATTTTTTTAATCAGTATTTCTTACATAATATGAAACCATTTTTTCACCAAATATGACATAAACAGTTACTCTCTCACATTGGAAACTTTTATTTTTCTCTTTTTCAAAGGTTAAGCAAGCCATCATTTTCCTGGGTGAAGAAAAAAATATATATATTTTTTTTATGTTGAATAGTAAGTAATGTTGATAGAGGACAACCTTGTCTGGTTCCAGTTCTAAGAGGAAAAGCTTTCAGTTTTACTCCATTCAATAAAATATTACCTGTGTGTTTGTCATAGATAGCTTCAATCAGTTTTAGAAATGTGCCACCTATGCCTATACTCTTCAGTGTTCTTTTTAGAAAAGGATGCTGTATTTTATTAAATGCTTTTTCTGCATCTATTGAGAGGATCATATGATCTTTATTTTTGCTTCTGTTAATATGATGGATATTGTTTATGGACTTGCATATGTTAAACCAGACTTGCATCCCTGGGATGATACCTACTTTATCATGATGTATGACTTTTTTGATGATAAGCTGTAATCTATTGGCTAGGATTTTGTTGAGAATTTTTGCATCTATATTCATGAGTGAGGTTGGTCTGAAATTCTCCTTTTTGTTTGGGTCTTTTCCTGGTTTTGGTATCAGGGTGATGTTTGCTTCGTAGAACATGTTGGGGAAGATTCATTCCTCCTCAATTTTTTGGAATAATTTCTCCAGTACGGAAATAAGCTTTTCCTTGAAGGTTTGATGGAATTCTGGTGTGAAGCCATCTGGACCAGGGCATTTTTTGGTTGGAAGATTTTTTATTGTTTCTTTGATCTCAGTGCTTGAAATTGGTCTGTTCAGGAGCTCTATTTCTTCCTGGCTAAGTCTAGGGAGAGGGTGTGATTCCAAATAGTGATCCATTTCCTTCACATTGTCAAATTTCTGGGCATAGAGTGTCTGGTAGTATTAAGAGATGATCTCTTCTAGCTCTGTGCTATCAGTTGTTATTTCTCCTTTATCATTTCTGATTGTGATTACTAGAGTTTTTACTTTTCTATTTTTAGTTATTCTGGCCAATGGTTTATCTATTTTATTTATTTTTTCTAAAACCAACTCTTTGTTTCATTAATTTTCTGAATGAGTCTTTTTGTTTTCAATTTCATTTATCTTTGATTTAATTTTGGATATTTCTTTTTTTCTACTGGGTTTAGGCTTAGATTATTCTTCTTTTGCCAATTCCATAAGATGGCTTGTGAGTTTGTTGATGCACTCTCTTTCTCTTTTTCAAATGTAGGCATTTAAATCAATAAATTTTGCTCTCAAAACTGCTTTTGCAGTATCCCACAGGTTTTGATAGCTTGTGTCTTCATTGTTATTATGCTCAAGGAAGTTAATGATTTCCTGTTTTATTTCTTCCTGTAACCAACTGTCATTCAACAGAAGGTTGTTTAATTTCCATGCCTTGTGTGAGGTTGAACATTTTTGCCAGAGTTGAGTTGTACCTTTAGCTCCTTATGGTCTGAGAAAATACAAGGTAAAATTTCAATTCTTTGGATTTTGTTGAGGTTTGTTTTATGTCCTAGGATATGATCAATTTTGGAGAATGTTCCATGAGGCGATGAGAATAATGTATATTCTTTATATTTGGGATGGAGTGTTCTATATGCGTCTATCAAGCACAGTTGTTGTAGGGTGTCATTTAAATTTATTATATCTTTGTTTATTTTCTGTTTAGAGGATCTGTTCAGCTCTGTAAGATGAGTGTTAAGGTCCCCTTTTATTATGGTATTATAGTATATCGTATTGCTGAGACTGAGTAAGGTCTATTTCAGAAATCTGAGAGCATTTAAATTGGGTGCATACATATTTAGAATTGAAACGTCTTCTTGTTGTGTTTTTCTCTTGACCAATATAAAGTGACCATCTTTGGCTTTTTTTGACTTTGGTTGCTTTAAATCCACATGTATCTGAAAATAAGATTGCAACTCCTCTTTTCTTCTGAATTCCATTTGCCTGAAAAATTGTCTTCCGGGCGGCGCCTGTGGCTCAGTGAGTAGGGCGCCAGCCCCATATGCCGAGGGTGGTGGGTTCAAACCCAGCCCCGGCCAAACTGCAACCAAAAATAGCCGGGCGTTGTGGCGGGCGCCTGTAGTCCCAGCTGCTCGGGAGGCTGAGGCAAGAGAATCGCGTAAGCCCAAGAGTTAAGAGGTTGCTGTGAGCTGTGTGACGCCACGGCACTCTACCTGAGGGCAGTACAGTGAGACTCGGTCTCTACAAAAAAAAAAAAAAAAAAAAAAAAAAGAAAAATTGTCTTCCAACCCTTAACTTGGAGTTTTAATTTGTCTCTTGAAGCCACGTTTGTTTCCTGCAGACAGCAAATGGGTGGCTAGTGTTTTTTAATCCAGTCAGCCAATCTATGCCTCTTCAGTGGGGAATTCAAGCTATTAACATTTATTGAGATAATTGAAAAGTGTGGTAGTATTCTATTCATCTTATTTTGTGAGAGTTCATTGCTTAGTTTTATCTTTTGCATCATTGTGGAAGTTAGGTTCTGACTTTTAGTTTCTGAGTTCTTACTTGCTGTTGATCCATTGTGAAGGTCAGTGTGTAGAACAGTTGAAGTATTTCCTGTGCAGCTGGTCGTGTTGTGGCGAATTTCCTCAATGCTTGTATATCCGTAAATGATTTGATTTCTCTGTCAATTTTAAAGGTTAGCTTAGCAGGGCACAGAATGCTGGGCTGGAAATTGCTCTGTTTAAGTAGATTAAAGGTAGATGACCATTGTCTTCTTGCTTGGAAAGTTTCATTAGAGAAGTCTGCAGTCACTCTGATGGATTTGCCTCTGTAGGACAGCTGGTGCTTTCTCTTGCATCTTGCAGAATCTTTTCTTTTGTCTTGACTTTGGACAGGTTCATCACAATGTGTCTTGGAGAAGCTTGATTAAAGTTGAAGTGACCTGGGGTTCGAAATCCCTCTGAAAGGAGTGTGTCAGAATCTTTGGTGTTTTTTGGGAAATTTTCATTTATAATGTTCTCTAGTATGGCTTCTATTCCCCTGGGGTATTGTTCTTCTCCTTCTGGTATTCTTATAACTCATATGTTTGAACACTTCACAAAGTCCCATAATTCTGTCAGTGAACATTCTGCTTTCTATATCTTCTTTTCTGCCTCTTTACCTATGTGAGTTATCTCAAGAACTTTGTCCTCTACCTCCGAAATTCTTTCTCCTGCATGGCCTAATCTGTTGCTGATACTTTCTATTGAATCTTTTCCTAATTGACTGCTTCAGTTCCTTCAGCTCTGCTTTATTCTTTCTATATTCTTCATATTCTTCATCTTTTATTTGATTCTGTTTTGGATTTTCTTTTGGTTATTTTCCATTTTATCAGCAGTTTCCTTCATTGTTTTCATCATGTGTACTCTAAATTCCCTGTCTGTCATTTCTAACATTTCTTTATAGGTGGAATCCTCTGAGTAGCTAACTCACAGTCCCTTGGAGGGGTTTCTCTGGACTGGTTCTTGGCTGAAGAATATATTAAACATTTGTTAGTATATCAGAATTGAATTCCATAAGTCTGCCTTCATACTTTAGAATTTTATCTTGAAAATTTAGGAACTTTTGCTCCTTTAACTTCAAACTGATATTAGGATGACAAACACACAAGGCTCAGATGGCTCAGCACATGCCATACAGGGCAGAAACTAGCAGTGAATGATTACAAGCCCCATGTCCACCAAAACTAATCATTCTTGAAAAATTCTGACTTTTGGTCATACTCATCCAATGCCTGAAATACATCTTAATGTTTTCAGCATTTTGATAACTGAGGACTTTATCATGTTTCTTTATAAAATTTCTTTGTTTGTACTGGGTTATTTGTATTGATGTTTACTGGGAAAAGACATAATCACCCAAATTTGATTTGTTGGAGAGGTGTGAGTTAGATTTCTAAATCTTTCCAGGGGTGACTATTTCCTTTGTTGGTTATGTACCTTCTTTTATATATAAATTTATATCAACATTAAATATAGCACCTAAATCTGTCAGAAGAGGAAGCAAAATATCTCCCTGTGAATTAGTAGATTGTTAAAAGCCCATGTTTTGCTGGGCAACTCTGGTTCTATAGTCACTTGATGTCCCCTGGGTGGGTGCTAAGTAGGGCCAATACTTTAGCAGATGTTGTTTCTCAAACATTGAGCAGTTATAAAGGCATAACCCTACTCTAGAACATACAAATACTGCTTATTTGCCTACAGAAGAGAAGAGAAAACTACAGTTCTTAGGGGAATGAAGATAAGTGGGGCAAGGTAATTTTAAAATTAAACAGAAATTTTAGCAATAACAACTTTGCCTTATTTCTTGTAATTAACCACCTTTCTGCCATAAATACTGCATTTACCCATGAACCTCAGATCTCAGTGGTCAAACCAACAAAAATGTATATCTTACTCATAATATATCCCCACTGTGGACTACACTTTGCTTTAATCTCTTTTCTCTTTATCATTTAGGTAGAGATCATTCTATCAGTTCATTCCAGAATGAAGAGATAGCTAACACACAGTAGACATATATCATACCTGAAAAATAAATCTGAACTGAAAATTCTGGATGCACTGCAGTATGACATAGCCTCAGGTGACTGATAACAGTGTTATACAATTCCCTAAGGGGTTGTAACAGTTAATTGTCACATTGGCACTGTTTAAGATTTTTCTCAACTTTCTCCTCAATAGTTTATAATGACAGGTACTTAAATATTTTTTAATCTGCTATATCTGTAGATATGCCTTATTCTGATTTTATTTTAATGAATTCTAATTTTAATGTCACAGTTTCACTTGATTTCTGTAAGTTTTTACTCTTATGCTGTCAAATGAATAACAGAAAATCTGAACTTTAAAATAGTCAAATTTCTTAATTGTTTTCTTTGTGATTTGTATATTTTTTTCTTAAATTCATGATTCTTACCTATCCTTTTTTTTTTAGAGAGAGAGAGAGTTTCACTTTGTCACTCTCAAACTCTTAGGCTCAAGTGATCCTCTTGCCTCAGCCTCCCAAGTGGCCAGGATTATAGGCACTCACCATAATGCCCACCTATTTTTAGAGACACTACCTTGCTCTTACTTAGATGGGTCTCGAACTCCTGAGCATAAGCAATCCACCCACCAGAATGGTAAGATTACCAGAATGGTAACATTACAGGCATAAGCCACCTCATCCAGCCCCTGTCCTGATATTTTAATGATATTTGCCTTTGTTGGTATCTACAAGCACTATAATTTTTACATTTATATTTAGCCCTTTATTTTAATTTCTTTTATTTTTTTGAGGCTGAGCTTCAAGTCATTGCCCTGGGAGGGTACCGTAGCATCATAGCTCACAGCAAGCTCCAGCTCCTGGGCTTAAGCGATTCTCTTGCCTCAGCCTCCCAAGTAGCTGGAACTACAGGCACCCACCACAACACCCGGCTATTTTTTGGTTGTAGTTGTCATTATTGTTTGTCAGGCCTGGGCTGGATTTGAACCCGCCAGTTCTGGTGTATGTGACTGGCACCTTAGCCGCTTGAGCTACAGGCACTAAGCCATATTTAATTCTTTAACACACATTTGTTTGTGATGTGAAGGAAGAGTTAAATTTAATTTGATCCAATATCATTATGTAACTTTCAAAGCACCATTTATTGAAATGTATATTTAATTTTACTGTTTAATTGCATGCTACCTCTGTCACCTACTAAGTGTTCTGTAATTATTGGTTCTGTATTTGTGCCTGTTATTTGGATATATTGGTCTCTTTTTCTCTTTACGTATCCATATTACAACTTTTTTTTTTTTTTGAGACATTCTCACTATGTTGCCCTCAATAGACTGTGGTGGTGTCATAGCTCACAGTGTCCTCAAACTCTTGGGCTTAAGCAATTCTCTTATCTCAGGCTACCAAGTAGCTGTGACTGCAAGGCTTTACAACGCTTCAATAAAGTCATTTTATAAGAGTTGACATTTGGTAAAGCAAATCTTCATTTCTATTTTTCTTCTACTTTCCTTTACTTCTCCATCTCTTTTTGATTAGATACATGCATTTCTATATAAATTTTGGAGGCAATTTTCATTTTATAAAGAAACATATCTACAGAGACTTTTACTAGACCTCAATGAATATAAAAATCATAGGAAAAATAGATAACAAGTATCTTTGTAATATTAAGTATTTTAACCCTAAGCATGGTATACATCTCTTTTTTTTTTACATTTCTTAATAGACTATGTAATTTTATAATATTCTTAGCAGAAGTTTCATATGTATCAAAACACATACATATACACAAACGCAATCTATTTAAATACATATGTATATGACTACATATTGTTATACTACAGGAAGTGATAACTTTGAATTAATTTAAAATTATTATTTGTTTGCTACATAGAGATACTGATGGAAATAAAAATATAAAATTGATATATGTTAATTGACTTTTTTATCCATACGGTTTTCTAAACCCTAGTTTTAATTCTAAAAATAACCCTGTAGATTCCTGTCACATTTTCACATAAAAAATATATTAGGTTTTTTCCTTTTTTTTTTTTTGTTTTTGTTTTTTGCAGTTTTTGACCGGGGCTGGGTTTGAACCTGCCACCTCTGGCTCATGGGGCTGGCACCCTACTCCTTTGAGCCACAGGCATCGCCCAAAATATATTAGTTTCTAAAGGTAACCTGCAATCTTGTCTTCTTCAATTTTTTTTTTTAACTTTGTACTTACTTAAAAAGTTGACTAGAAGGGGTGCTGTGGAGAATCTTCAGATAGTTTCTGATCTCAGAAAAACAGCTTTCTTGGATTAACTGATATACTTAGATTAAGAATATTCATTCACATGCCGAGGGTGGCGGGTTCAAACCCAGCCCCGGCCAAACTGCAACCAAAAAATAGCTGGGTGTTATGGCGGCCACCTGTAGTCCCAGCTGCTCGGGAGGCTGAGGCAAGAGAATCGCGTAAGCCCAGGAGTTAAGAGGTTGCTGTGAGCCGTGTGACGCCACGGCACTCTACCCGAGGGCGGTACAGTGAGACTCTGTCTCTACAAAAAAAAAAAAAAAAAGTATTCATCACTTTGAATCTTTTATTTTTTTTTTATTTATTTATTTTTTTCATGTGTAAGGTATGGCTGCTATAAATTTTTTTTTTTTTAATTTTTTTATTAAATCATAACTGTATACAATGATATGATTATGGGGCATCATACACTCACTACATAAACCATTTGACACATTTTTATCACAGTGGTTAACATAGCCTTTCCGGCATTATCTCAGTTACTGTGCCAAAACATTTACATTCTACATTTACCAAGCCTTGCAAATACCCCTGTAATATGCACCACAGGTGTGATCCCACCAATTCCCCTCCCTCTACCCACCCCCCCACTTTCCCACTTCCCCCTATTGTTAAGTTGTAGCTGGGTTATAGCTTTCATGTGAGAGTCCCAAATTAGTTTCATAGTAGGGCTGTGTACATTGGGTATTTTTTCTTCCATTCTTGGGACACTTTACTAAGAAGAATATGTTCCAGCTCCATCCATGTAAACATGAAAGAGGTAAAGTCTCCATCTTTCTTTAAGGCTGCATAGTATTCCATGGTATACATATACCACAATTTATTAATCCATTCGTGGATCGATGGGCATTTGGGCTTTTTCCATGACTTAGCAATTATGAATTGGGCTGCAATAAACATTCTGGTACAAATATCTTTGTTATGTTGTGATTTTTGGTCTTCTGGGTATATGCCCAGCAGAGGAATTACAGGATTGAATGGCAGATCTATTTTTAGATCTCTGAGTGTTCTCCATATATCTTTCCAAAAGGAATGTATTAATTTGCATTCCCACCAGCAGTGCAGAAGTGTTCCCTTTTCTCCACATCCACACCAACATCTCTGGTCTTGAGATTTTGTGATATAGGCTAGTCTCATTGGAGTTAGATGATATCTCAAAGTAGTTTTGATTTGCATTTCTCTGATGATTAAAGATGATGAGCATTTTTTCATATGTCTGAAGGCCGTGCGCCTGTCTTCTTCAGAGAAGTTTCTCTTCAAATCCCTTGCCCAGCCTCCGATGGGATCCCTTGTTTTTTTCTTGCTGATGCGTTTGAGTTCTCTGTGGATTCTGGTTATTAAACCTTTGTCAGAGTTATACCCTGCAAATATCTTCTCCCATTCTGAGGGCTGTCTGCTTGCTCTGCTTACTGTGTTCTTAACTGTACAGAAGCTTTTTAGTTTGATCAAGTCCCAGTAGTGTATTTTTGAAGCTGCTTCAATTGCCCGGGGGGTTCTCCTCATGAAATACTCACCCAGACCAATTTCTTCAAGGGTTTTCCCTGCATTCTCCTCTAGTATTTTTATAGTTTCATGCCTTAAGTTTAAATCTTTAATCCAGTGAGAGTCTATCTTAGTTAATGGTGAAAGGTGTGGGTCCAATTTCAGTCTTCTGCAGGTTGCCAGCCAGTTCACCCAGCACCATTTGTTAAATAGGGAATATTTTCCCCACTGAATGTTTTTAATTGGCTTGTCAAAAATCAAATAGCGGTAAGTAGCTGGATTCATCTCTTGGTTCTCTATTCTATTCCAGATATCTATTTCTCTGTTTTTGTGCCAATACCATGCTGTTTTGATCACTATCGATTTGTAGTAAAGTCTGAGGTCTGGTAGTGTGATTCCTCCTGTTTTGTTTTTATTTCTGAGTAATGTCTTGGCTATGCGAGGTTTTTTCTGATTCCATATAAAACGAAGTAATGTTTTTTCAAGATCTTTAAAATATGACAGCGGAGCTTTAATAGGGAGTGCGTTGAAATTATATATTGCTTTGGGTAGTATGGACATTTTGATAATGTTGATTCTTCCTAGCCATGAGCATGGTATGTTTTTCCATTTGTTGATATTTTCAGCTATTTCTTTTCTTAGAGTTTCATAGTTCTCTTTATAGAGATCTTTCACGTCTTTTGTTAGGTAAATTCCCAAATATTTCATCTTCTTTGGCACTACTGTGAATGGGATAGAGTCCTTAACTGCTTTTTCAATTTGACTGTTGTTGGTGTATATGAAGGCTACCGATTTATGAATGTTGATTTTGTAACCTGAGACTCTGCTGTATTCCTTGATCACTTCTAGGAGTTTTGTAGTAGAGTCCCTAGTGTTTTCCAGATACACAATCATATCATCTGCGAAGAGCGAGAGTTTGATCTCTTCTGACCCTATATGGATACCCTTGATCGCCTTTTCTTCCCTAATTGCGGTGGCTAAAACTTCCATTACAATGTTGAAAAGCAATGGAGACAATGGGCAGCCTTGTCTGGTTCCTGATCTGAGTGGAAATGATTCCAATTTAACTCCATTCAATATGATATTGGCTGTGGGTTTGCTGTAGATAGCCTCTATCAGTTTAAGAAAAGTCCCTTCTAGACCAATTTTCTTGAGTGTTCTGATCATGAAGGGATGCTGGATAATATCAAAAGCTTTTTCTGCATCAATTGAGAGAATCATATGGTCTTTGTTTTTTAATTTGTTTATGTGCCGAATTACATTTATAGATTTACGTATATTGAACCAGCCTTGAGACCCTGGGATAAAACCAACTTGGTCATGATGTATAATTTGTTTGATGTGTTGCTGGATTCTGTTTGTTAGGATCTTGTTGAATATTTTTGCATCTATATTCATTAGTGATATTGGTCTATAATTTTCTTTTCTTGTTGGGTCTTTTCCTGGTTTGGGGATCAGGGTGATATTTGCTTCATAGAACGTGTTGGGTAGTCTTCCTTCTTTTTCTACATTTTGGAAAAGGTTGAGTAATATAGGTACTAATTCCTCTTTCAAGGTTTGGTAGAATTCTGACGTGAAACCATCTGGTCCCGTTCTTTTCTTTTTAGGGAGGTTTTGTATAGTTAATGCTATTTCTGAACTTGATATGGGTCTGTTCAACATTTCCACTTGATTCTGGTGAAGTCTTGGAAGGTGGCGTGCTTCCAAGTATCGGTCTATTTCCTTCAGATTTTCATATTTCTGAGAATAAAGTTTCTTGTAATATTCATTAAGGATTTTTTGGATTTCTGATGAGTCTGTGGTTATTTCGTCTTTGTTGTTTCTGATTGATGATATTAGAGATTTTACTCTTTTTTTCCTGATTAGGTTGGCCAGAGGTTTATCTATTTTATTGACCTTTTCAAAAAACCAGCTTTTTGATTTATTGATCTGTTGTATTATTCTTTTGTTTTCAATTTCATTTAATTCTGCTCTAATTTTGGTTATTTCTTTTCTTCTACTGGGTTTGGGGTTGGAATGTTCTTCCTTTTCCAGTTGCGTGAGATGTCCCATTAAGTTGTTAACTTCCTCTCTTTCCGTTCTCTTGAGGAAGGGTTGCAGTGCTATAAATTACCCTCTTAGAACTGCCTTTGCTGTGTCCCAGAGGTTCTGATAGTTTGTGTCTTCATTGTCATTTTGTTCCAAAAAATTGGTGATTTCTTTCTTAATCTCATCTCTGACCCAGCTATCATTCAGCATAAGGTTATTTAACGTCCATATTTTTGTATGAGTATGCAGATTCTCGTTGTTACTCAGTTCAAGTTTTATTCCATGATGGTCTGAGAAGATGCAAGGAATAATTTCTATTCCTTTAAATTTACTGAGTTTAGATTGTGACCTAAAATGTGGTCAATTATGGAGTAAGTTCCGTGGGCTGATGAGAAGTATGTGTATTCAGTTTCGTTGGGATGAAATGTTCTGTAGATGTCTGCTAAAGCTAAATATTGGCTAGTTAGGTTTAAATCTAAGATTTCTTTGCTCAGCTTCTTGCTGGAGGATCGATCCAACACTGCCAAAGGAGTGTTGAAATCTCTGATGATTATGGAGCTGGAGGAAATCAAGTTAATCATGATTGTTAGAATTTCTCTTATAAATTGAGGTGCATTCATCTTGGGTGCATAGATATTAATAATTGAGATCTCATCATATTGAGTATTACCCTTAACAAATATGAAGTGACCATTCTTGTCTTTCCGTACTTTTGTTGGTTTAAAGCCTACTGTATCTGGAAATAAAATTGCAACACCTGCTTTTTTCTGATTACCATTTGCCTGAAATATGGATGATCATCCTTTCACCCTGTGTCTGTATTTGTCTTTTAAGTTAAGATTTGACTCTTGTATGCAACAAATATCTGGCCTGAGTTTTTGTATCCAGTCAGTAACCTATGCCTCTTTAGAGGGCAGTTTTAGCTGTTCACATTAATGGAGAGTACTGATAAGTCTAGTGGAATTTTGGGTATCGAGTTTTTCAAAGGTCCAGTGGACATTTTTAATCCTTTCGCCAGTGTGGAAGTTGGAGTTTGATCCGAAATTTCTGAGTGAGTTTACTTTTGTGGTATAGGATTGGGTTGGTCATTGTGGAGGATAGGTCTGAGAATATCTTGAAGAGCTGGTTTACTTATGGCAAATTTTTTCAACATATGAATGTCATTGAAGTATTTAATTTCTCCATCATAAATGAAACTCAGTTTAGCTGGATACAAGATCCTGGGTTGAAAGTTATTTTGCTTTACGTGGTTAAAAGTCGATGACCATACTCTTCTGGCTTGAAAAGTTTCAGCAGAGAGATCTGCAGTTTTTCTAATATTCTTTCCTTTGTACGTAATGGTTTTCTTTCGCTGGGCTGCTTTGAGAATCTTCTCTTTCATATTAACTTTAGTGAAGCTAATTATGATATGCCTAGGGGATAACTTATTGGGGTTGAATCATGCTGGGGTTCTGAAGCTGTCTGCTATCTGAATTTCAGATTCTCTAGGCATGTCTGGAAAATTTTCTTTCATAATTTCATGCAGAAGGGCCTCTGTGCCCATCGAGGCCACTTCATCATTCTCAGAAATCCCAATTATTCGTATATTGCTTTTCTTCGAATAATCCAGGAGTTCTCTGATTGAATAATCCATTTTTGCTCTCCATTTCTCTTCCTCTTTGAGAGTTGGGGTGCGTTCGAAGACTTTATCTTCAATGTGAGAAATCCTCTCTTCTGCTTGCTCCATTCTGTTGCTGAGGGATTCTACTGTATTATTCATATCTTTGAGGGCTGAAAATTCTTGCTTCAGTGTGTCTAAGTCTTTGGTGGTTTTGTCTTCAAATTCGTTAAATTCTTGAGACAACTTTTGAATTTCTCCTCGAATTCCTAATTCCATTTTATTAATCTTGTCTGCAATCCAAATTCTGAATTCGATTTCTGACATCTCAGCCAGTTGTTTGTATGGTATCTTCAATTATATCTGCCGTATCTTTTCTTGTGGGGGTTGATCTATTCTGGTTATTCATGTTACCAGAGATTTTCCACTGATTCCGCCCCCTGGTTATTTTAATCCCTTTGATTTTTCTCCTGGGGGTTTATTGATGGCCCGTAGTACAGTGTTATGACCTGAGAAACTCTGGCCCTCTCTTGTGTTGTGGGTCGAAGTGGTTCTGTCTTGTTTTCAGCTGGTTTCTGCTCGATCCTATTGTAACATTTACTCTGGCTTGAAGTCACAGCTGTGTGGAAAAACCAGCAATTAAGTCACCCCACCCACGCACCTCTGGCACAAATTGGGAAAGGAAAATCAAACCTTCCTAGAACTGTATACTCAGGGCACCACCTGAAAAGTCATCAGTCTATTAGTTCAGTTCAAAAGGTCCAAATAGATTGTCTCCATCGGCACGTGTCTCGGGTGGGAGAGTTCAAGAGGTCTCTGGGAACTGGATCACAGGGGTCTGGTGGATACTCTGATATGGCTGACTCCAGTGCTGCGTGGTGTCAGGAGGATCCACCGAGTAAATTGATCAGTCTGAGAAGTTTGATGTCTCCTTCCCCACTTTGCCCCTCCGTCAGACCCAGTCACTGGTATCTCTGTAGACGGCTAACCCGATTGCCTGTAGTGAACAGATATTCCAGGGGTTTGCACCTTCCTGAATTGCACAGAAATCTGCCAGGCCCCTGCAGTCTGCTGCCATCTAGCAGGAGGAGGTGGGGCCTGACATCTTTGAGTGCTTGATGCAGGTGGTGGTGGGGAGGTGTTCACTCAGGCTTAGCCCCGTCCCTGATTGATGTTGCTAACAGAAGAGAAAAGACAACTTTGCGGGATACTGTCTCTGTTTCTGCTAAAATCGCCTGCAGAATATGGGCTGTTCTGAGTTCAAATGACTTTGCTGCTGGAGGTTGGTGCCAATTACCTCTCTGAGTTGGCCCTGCCCTGGAAGCTTCCCAGGTTTGTAAGCAGTGTCAGGTAAATCCTTTGCTCACTGGTGGCCTTCTCTGGTTGCCCAGGGAGACAGGGGGTGTGGCTTCAGAATATCCAGAAGTGATCCGTTTTGCTGTTAAAGAAAAAACGGCTGTTGATTTGCCTCCAGGAACTGCCACTCTGTTGTGGGCACCCAGCCGACCCTTTTCTCCTCTGTCTCACTTCCCAGAGTCAGCACTGACCAGCCGCAGTTTATTCTCTGTCCACACCCCTCGAGAGATCTCCCAAGGATCCAAACTCTTGGGGGACAGGACCCCAGACCACGTGTGAGAGTGGGGGGCAGTGCTGGGAGCTCAGCGGGGAAGCTAGAGTTTTTTCACTTTTATGCCTGGCAGTATTGTTGCCCGGGTAGGGCTGCTGCACCGCAATGAAGGGAAGTGCCGCCAAGTCATGACTCCCCCTCAGCAGAGTGACCTCTCATTCCTCACGTGTCTCAGAGTCAGCGCTTACCAGTCAGAGCTCGGGCACTGCGCACTCCCCTTGAGAAATCACCCAAGGATCCGAACTCCTGGGGGACAGGCCCCCAGTCCCCGAGTGAGAGTGGGGTGGAGTGCTGTGAGCTCAGTGGGGAAGCTAGAGTTTCATTCAGATTTATGCATGGCCGTATTGTTGCCCGGGGAAGGCTGCTGCATGCACCGCGAGGCGTGACACCAACTTAGCCGGGTGCCCTCTCCTCACTCGCATGACTCAGGGTCAGTGCTGACCAGTTGTAGCTCGGGAACTGTCCACTCCCCTTGAGAAATCACCCAAGAATCTGAACTCCTGGGGGACAGGCCACCAGACCTCCGTGTGAGTGGAAGGAAAGTGATGGGGGTTCAAGGAAGCCAGCAAAGTATATTGAAAGTTTTTTTTTTTTTATTGTTGGGGATTCATTGAGGGTACAATAAGCCAGGTTACACTGATTGCAATTGTTAGGTAAAGTCCCTCTTGCAATCATGTCTTGCCCCCATAAAGTGTGACACACACCAAGGCCCCACCCCCCTCCATCCTTCCCTGTTTTTGTTTCCCCCCCATAACCATAACTGTCATTAATAGTCCTCATATCAAAATTGAGTACACAGGATTCATGCTTCTCCATTCTTGTGATGCTTTACTAAGAATAATGTCTTCCACGTCCATCCAGGTTAATACGAAGGATGTAAAGTCTCCATTTTTTTTAATGGCTGAATAGTATTCCATGGTATACATATACCACAGCTTGTTAATCCATTCCTGGGTTGGTGGGCATTTAGGCTGTTTCCACATTTTGGCGATTGTAGATTGAGCTGCAATAAACAGTCTAGTACAAGTGTCCTTATGATAAAAGGATTTTTTTCCTTCTGGGTAGATGCTCAGTAATGGGATTGCAGGATCAAATGGGAGGTCTAGCTTGAGTGCTTTGAGGTTTCTCCATACTTCCTTCCAGAAAGGTTGTACTAGTTTGCAGTCCCACCAGCAGTGTAAAAGTGTTCCCTTCTCTCCGCATCCATGCCAGCATCTGCAGTTTTGAGATTTTGTGGTGTGGGCCATTCTCAGTGGGGTTAGATGATATCTCAGGGTTGTTTTGATTTGCATTTCTCTAATATATAGAGATGGTGAACATTTTTTCATGTGTTTGTTAGCCATTCGTCTGTCGTCTTTAGAGAAAGTTCTATTCATGTCTCTTGCCCATTGATCTACGGGATTGTTGGCTTTTTTCATGTGGATTAATTTGAGTTCTCTATAGATCCTAGTTATCAAGCATTTGTCTGATTGAAAATATGCAAATATCCTTTCCCATTGTGTAGGTTGTCTCTTTGCTTTGGTTATTGTCTCCTTAGCTGTACAGAAGCTTTTCAGTTTAATGAAGTCCCATTTGTTTATTTTTGTTGTTGTTGCAATTGCCATGGCAGTCTTCTTCATGAATTCTTTCCCCAGGCCAATATCTTCCAGTGTTTTTCCTATGCTTTCTTGGAGGATTTTTATTGTTTAATGCCTTAAATTTAAGTCCTCTCTCCATCTTGAATTAATTTTTGTGAGTGGGGAAAGGTGTGGGTCCAGTTTCAGTCTTTTACATGTAGACATCCAGTTCTCCCAATACCATTTATTGAATAGGGAGTCTTTCCCCCAAGGTATGCTCTTGTTTGGTTTATCAAAGATTAGGTGGTTGTAAAATGTTAGTTTCATTTCTTGGTTTTCAATTCGATTCCAAGTGTCTATGTCTCTGTTTTTGTGCCACTACCATGCTGTCTTGAGCACTGTGGCTTTGTAGTACAGACGAAAATCTGGTATGCTGATGCCCCCAGCTTTATTTTTGTTACAGAGAACTACCTTAGCTATACGGGTTTTTTTCCGGTTTCATACAAAACGCAGAATCATTTTTTCCAAATCTTGAAAGTACGATGTTGGTATTTTGAAAGGAATGGCATTGAATAGGTAGATTGCTTTGGGAAGTATAGACATTTTAACAATGTTGATTCTTCCCATCCATGAGCATGGTATGTTCTTCCATTTGTTAATATCCTCTGCTATTTCCTTTCTGAGGATTTCATAGTTTTCTTTATAGAGGTCTTTCACCTCCTTCGTTAGGTATACTCCTACTTATTTCATTTTCTTTGAAACTATGGTGAAGGGAGTTGTGGCCTTAATTAGCTTCTCATCTTGACTGTTATTGGTGTATACAAAGGCTACTGACTTGTGGACATTGATTTTATATCCTGAAACATTACTGTATTTTTTGATGACTTCTAGGAGTCTTGTGGTTGAGTCTTTGGGGTTCTCTAAGTGTAAGATCATGTCGTCAGCAAAGAGGGAGAGTTTGACCTCCTCTGCTCCCATTTGGATTCCCTTTATTTCTTTGTCCTGCCTAATTGTATTGGCTAGAACTTCCTGCACTACTTAGAATAGTAAAGGTGACAGAGGACAACCTTGTCTGGTTCCAGTTCTAAGAGGAAAAGCTTTGAGTTTTACTCCATTCAGTAAAATATTGGCTGTGGGTTTGTCCTAGATACCTTCAATCAGTTTTAGAAATGTGCCACCTATGCCTATACTCTTCAGTGTTCTAATTAGAAAAGGATGCTGGATTTTATCAAATGCTTTTTCTGCATCTATTGAGAGGATCATGTGATCTTTATTTTTGCCTCTGTTAATATGGTGGATAACGTTTATAGACTTGCGTATGTTAAACCAGCCTTGCATCCCTGGGATGAAGCCTACTTGATCATGATGAATGATTTTTTGATGATAAGCTGTAATCTATTGGCTAGGATTTTGTTGAGAATTTTTGCGTCTATATTCATGAGTGAGATTGGTCTGAAATTCTCCTTTTTTGGGGGGTCTTTTCCTGGTTTTGGTATCAGGGTGATGTTAGCTTCATAGAATGTGTTGGGGAAGATTCCTTCTTCCTCAATTTTTTGGAATAATTTCTGCAGTACAGGAATAAGCTCTTCCTTGAAGGTTTGATAGAATTCTGGAGTGAAGCCATCTGGACCAGGGCATTTGTTGGTTGGAAGATTTTTTATTGTTTCTTTTATCTCAGTGCTTGAATTTGGTCTGTTCGGGAGCTCTATTTCTTCCTGGCTGAGTCTAGGGAGAGGGTGTGATTCCAAATATTGATCCATTTCCTTCACATTGTCAAATTTCTGGGCATAGTGTTTCTGGTAGTATTCAGAGATGATCTCTTGTATCTCTGTGGGATCAGTTGTTATTTCCCCTTTATCGTTTCTGATTGAGGTTACTAGAGATTTTACTTTTCTATTTTTAGTTAGTCTGGCCAATGGTTTATCTATTTTATTTATTTTTTCAAAAAACCAACTTCTTGTTTCATTAATTTTCTGAATGATTCTTTTGTTTTCAATTTCATTTATCTCTGATTTGATTTTGGAGATTTCTTTTCTTCTACTGAGTTTAGGCTTAGATTGTTCTTCTTTTTCCAATTCCATAAGATCTCTTGTGAGATTGTTGATGTGCTCTCTTTCTGTTTTTCGAATGTAGGCATCTAAAGCGATGAATTTTCCTCTCAAAACTGCTTTTGTAGAATCCCACAGGTTTTGGTAGCTTGTGTCTTCATTGTTGTTATGCTCAAGGAAGTTAATGATTTCCTGTTTTATTTCTTCCTGCACCCATCTGTTATTCAACAGAAGATTGTTTAATTTCCATGCCTTTGGGTGGGGTTGAGCATTTTTGTTAGAGTTGAGTTCCACCTTTAGTGCCTTTTGGTCTGAAAAGATACAAGGTAAAATTTCAATTCTTTTGATTCTGTTGATATTTGTTTTGTGTCCCAGGATATGATCAATTTTGGAGAATGTTCCATGGGGTGATGAGAAGAATGTATATTCTTTACCTTTGTGGTGGAGTGTTTTATATGCATCTATCAAGCACAGTTGTTCTAGGGTCTCATTTAAATCTCTTACATTTTTGTTTAATTTCTGTTTAGAGTTCCTGTTCAGCTCTGTAAGACGAGTGTTAAAGTCCCCTGTTATGATGGTATTATAAGATATCATATTGCTCAGACTGAGTAAGTTCTGTTTCAAGAATCTGGGAGCATTTAAATTGGGTGCATAAATATTTAGAATTGAAATGTCTTCTTGTTGTAGTTTTCCCTTGACCAATATAAAGTGACCATCTTTGTCTTTTTTTACTTTAGTTGCTTTAAATCCACATGTATCTGAAAATAAGATTGCAACTCCTCTTTTCTTCTGAATTCCATTTGCCTGAAAAATTGTCTTCCAACCCTTGACTCGGAGCTTTAATTTGTCTTTTGAAGCCAGGTGTGTTTCTTGCAGACAGCAAATGGATGTCTTGTGTTTTTTAATCCAGTCAGCCAATCTATGTCTCTTCAGTGGGGAATTCAAGCCATTAACATTTATTGAGATAATTGATAAGTGTGGTAGCATTCTATTCATCTTATTTTGTGAGAGTCCATTGCTTAGTTTTATCTTTTGCATTAGTGTGGAGGTTAGGTTCTGTCCTTTGATTTTTGAGTTCTTACTTTGCTTCTGATCCATTGTGGTGGTCAGTGTGCAGAACAGGTTGAAATATTTCCAGTAGAGCTGGTCTTGTTGTGGCGAATTTCCTCAATGTTTGTATATCCATAAATGATTTGATTTCTCTGTCAATTTTGAAGCTTAGCTTAGCAGGGAACAGAATTCTGGGCTGAAAATTTTTCTGTTTAAGTAGATTAAAAGTAGATGACCATTGTCTTCTTGCTTGGAAAGTTTCATTAGTGAAGTCTGCGGTCACTCTGATGGATTTGCCCCTGTAGGTCAACTGGCGCTTACTCCTGGCAGCTTGGAGAATCTTTTCTTTGGTCTTGACTTTGGACAGTTTCATCACAATGTGTCTTGGAGAAGCTCGGTTAGAGATGAGGCAACCTCTGGTCTGATATCCCTCTGAAAGCAGTGTGTCAGAATCTTTCGTGATGTTTGGGAAGTTTTCTTTTATAATATTCTCTAGTATGGCTTCCATTCCTCTGGGGCATTCTTCTTCCCCTTCTGGAATTCCTATAACTCGTATGTTGGAATGCTTCATAAAGTCCCATAATTCTGACAGTGAACATTCTGCTTTCTCTCTCTTCATTTCTGCCTCTTTTAATGTCTGAGTTATCTCAAGAACTTTGTCTTCTACCTCTGAAATTCTTTCTTCTGCATGGTCCAACCTGTTGCTAATACTTTCCATTGCATCTTTAAGTTTCCTAATTGACTGTTTCAGTTCCTTCAGGTCTGCTATATCCTTTTTATATTCTTTATATCGTTCATCTCTTATTTGATTCTGTTTTTGGATTTCCTTTTGGTTATTTTCCACTTTATTAGCAATTTCCTTCATTTTTCCATCATTTCTTTTATTGTTTTCAACATGTGTATTCTAAATTCCCTTTCTGTCATTCCTAACATTTCTTTACAGGTGGAATCATCTGCAGTAGCTACCTCATTGTCCCTTGGTGGTGTTGTTCTAGACTGGTTCTTCATGTTGCCTGGAGTTTTCTACTGATTCTTCCTCATGGGTGATTTCTTTTGTCTGTTTCCTTGCCGTAATTTTCCTTTCACTTCCTCTTGCTCTTTAAGTTCTTGTGCCTGTGGACTAAGGGTTACAGGACCAAAAGGGTGAGAAGGTTGAAGAGCAAAAAAGGGATGAAAGAATGGAGGACCGAGTGATAAGAAAAAAAAGAAAGATAGAGAAAGGAGAGGGGGTGGGGATAAGGAATATTGACAAAAAGAAGAGAGGCACAGTAAGAGGGAGACAGGGCAATATAGGTGTATAGTAGGGTACTTTGACACAACCTTAAAAAACCCCATCTTCTGGTGGTGCCCAGTAGGGTGGTTCCCTTGAGGTCAGCGGCTCTTTTCTAACCTGATCAGACACAGTACCTCACCTCCACCAAGTAGAGAGGAAAGACAAAAATGCTATAGATCAAACCAAAACAAGCAAACAGAAAACTTTATGTGGATAAAATTGGGTGAAAAACCAAATGATAGTGGTAGAAACACTAGCAAAAATGAAGTTCTAGTTATTAAAAAAGGCAGCAATGGGAAATTATAATTAAACTAGAAAAATTGAGAAAGAAAAAGGGATCTTTATGGAAAAGATTGAAATTAAAAAACAAAGTAACATCAATAACATCAAAATAAACAAAAAAACCCAACCAAACAAAAAAAAAGAAAAAAATACACAACCAAAAACAAAGCAGTTTGTATATGTTATTGAATATTGTCTGGGCAACACGTGGTCTTCTGTGGTATGATATGTTAATCACAGTTCTGATACGACTGGAGGCTGCTGATTTCTCAAACCCCAGCAGGTAGACACCCTAAATCTCTCTTCAGCCCACTTAAAAGGCACTTTGAACTTGTAAACTTGCTGAGCAGAATCTTTCCCAGCTTTCTCGCTGGAATCACTGCTGAAGTGGCTATCCACTTACCCAGTGTGCCAAAACTGGTCTCACTCTGCCCCTGAGGGTTAGGGCTGCAAGACGGCTCAGACCCCACCCTTAGGCTACTTGGTTGCTGGGTTACCAGCTCCCACCCGTTTGTAGCTTTGCGACCCTGAGGGCGGAGCTTGCCGGGGCAGATCACTGACAATTGTTCCATGTGAACCACCGCCAAACACTATTAGCTCCGTCTGCCTCAGCGGCTCAGACTGGGTCCCTAGACAACGGCCAAAGTTCTCCGCACTCCCGCTCAGGCCTTCCCCAAGGCAGTTCAACTCAGTGCCACCTCCAAGGACATCAAAACAGTTCACAGGTAAGGCCTTTCTGGTTTGCAGTCTCGCTGCTACTGAACTTACAGTTATGGGCGGGTTTAGACGGATTGAACACACGCGACCACTTGCCGGTTTTCCACTGTTTTAGTCCTCCTCTTGGGGTCCAGAAGTCTCTCGCTGACTCCCTGTATCCTCATAGGAGTGATGACAGGCAGATCCCACCAGCCAGAGATGCCTGGAGTCCTATCTCCCCAGACTCACGGTGCCCAGATGCAAGGAAGATGTTACTCGTCCGCCATCTTGCTCCGCCTCCCTACTAAATTTCTTATCTGGGCAATTTTCCTGCTTTTCCTAGAACTCTGGCCTATTGGGGATATAGCTTCCTGACATCCCTGTTGGGTATGTAAACACTCTAAAGGAATAATGGCTACAGAAGAAGCTGTGGCTAGGCCTGGCAAGATCCATTAACTAGGCCATTTCCTGCCCAGTAAACAGTCAAAGCAAATACCCATTGTGGAGATTTGGATTTTGCTGGGGCAGAGATTAAGGGAAAAGCTTGAGCCCTGAAATATGCAGGAGGGCTTATATTCCTTATTGCTGAAGAAGACACTCTGTGGTGGTGATGAAAGGAAAATTCCTCTCTCCCACTGTTTCTTCATAGGTGATTGATGCCAGTGATGTCTTACTCTACAGTGAACTAGTGGGATTAATACCCACCCCCTAAGAATCTATATGTGTGACCTCAGACAGGAGGCTGCCCTCACACAAGGCTCAGGTTTTGGATTTCTCAAGGCTGCTCAGATCCTTAAAGTTAATGATTAGAGAAACAATATGCTCACTCAGGGAAACTGCTGGCAACTTTGTTCCCTTCCTCAGCTTATCCTTTGGGCTAATGAGCAAATAGCCTTCAATAAAAGCTGATTGGAACTGATACTCTGGGCCACTGTCAGAACCCCACATGTGGGTGGTGGTCCCATGTGTTCCCACCTTTGAAAATTCTTTAGTGGGCTTGGCACCTGTAGCTCAGTGGCTAGGGTGCCAGCCACATACACTGGAGCTTGTGAGTTCGAATCCGGTCCAGGCCTGCCAAACAATGACAACTACAACCAAAAAATAGCCAGGCATTGTGGTGGGTGCCTGTAGTTCCAGCTCCTTGGAGGCTGAGCAAGAGCATCACTTAAGCCCAACAGTTTGAGGTTACTGTGAACTGTGAAGCCATAGCACTCTACTGAGAGCAACATAGTGAGACTCTGATTCAAACAAAAAGAAAATTCTGTTCTGTATGTCTTGTCTCTTTCTTTCTCATTGTTTCTACCTTTACATTTCTTCAGTCAGTCACCTCCAAATCCACAGGTCTTAATTGACCCTGCTCCTGGGGCAGGACCCCAGTAAACTTGGTTTATGGCTTAGCTCAAAAATTTATTTATTTATTTTTGGCTTTTTCAAATGGTTGTTTTATTCTGTTCAGGTGAGTAAATCATATAAATAAATCAGGACTTCTGTTATGGAGTCTTAATATATTCACCATGTTTTTATTGATTCATCTATATTATGTTTGTGTGAGAGTAACACTTGTAATTTAAAGGTAAATTTTAGAAAATTTTATAACTCTGTATCCCTTTTAGTACTCATTTAACAAATCTTTATGGTAGGAACTTATAATATAAAATTTGACATTGTAAATTTTTGAATAGTACAGTTTACTATCACTTTGCTATACAAAATACTTCTAGAGTTTTTACATCTTACAAAACTCAAACTCAATATCTGTTAAATAACAGCTGCCAATTTTACCCTCTCTCAAGTCCTTGGAAAACACCATTCTACTTTCTGTTTCTGTGAATTTGACTACTTAAGATATCTCATATATTTAAAAATCATATACTATCATTCGCTTTCTTTCTACCTTATGTCAATTAACATAATATGATTCAAGGTTTATTTTTATTATAGCAGGGGACAGGATTTCCATTTTGAATGCTGAGTAATATGCCACAATAATGTTTTTGTAAGTTTCAGGACATTTGAATTGCTTCTACCTTTTAACTTTTTTGAATAATGCTGCGATGAACATGAGTGTACAAATATCTTTTCCAGGTCTTGCATTGCATGCTTTGGATAAATATTCAGAAGTTAAATAGTTCAGTTATATACTTATTCCATTTTTAAATTCTAGAATCCTCCATACTATTTTTTTTTATATTGGGTACCTTGTTTTTGTTTGCTTTTTTTTCCCAAAAGTACACAAGAGTTTCAATTTTTCTACATTCTTACAGGACTTTAGAATTTATTTCGTAGTTGTCATTCTATTGGGTCTGAAATGATATGTCATGTTGATTTGGTTTGACTTTCTTTAAAGATCAGTAATTTTTGAGTATCTTTTTATATGCTTCTTGCATTTGCATATCTTCTTGGGAGAAATGACAGATCAATTAATTGCCCATTTTAAAATTAAGTTATTAACTTTCTGTTGCAAAATTTTGGTATTTTTGGTAATTGTTTATATCATCTGGATGTTGACTCGTATCAAATATGTGAATTACATCTGTTTTTACCCATTTTTTGGAAGAATTTTCACTCCACTCCACGTTTTTGGTGATGTGCAGAAATTCCAAACTTTGATGTAATCTCAGTTTTCTCTAGTAAGAAGACTGGTGGGCTCCTTTTAATTTTTTTTTTTTAATTCTAAAAATGTTTTAGGAAATGTGATTAAAATAAATATTTTCCCAACACAGAAACTCTCACCAGAATGTAAAAAGGAGAAGAAAAGCCTTCTACCACTGAATTAAACCAAAATATGATGTGATTCATAAATAATCTACTGAGAGATTTCAGATACATATAAAGTCACTTGTTTATAAAACTAGGAAAATCCAGTCTTTAATTTTATTTTTATTTTTGGGGGGGTATTGTGTTAAGACAATTATATTCTACATTTACTAAGTTTCACATGTACCCATTTAAGATGCACCTCAGGTGTAATCCCACCAATCACACTCCCTCCGCCCATCCTCCCCCCACCCTCCCCTCACTCTCCCCTTCCCCGTATTCTTAGGTTATAACTGGGTTATAGCTTTCATATGAAAGCCATAAATTAGTTTCACAGTAGGGCTGAGTACATTGTATTTTAAAAAATTTCTCAAAATGAATAATAATTGCCTGTCAAATAAGATTTGAGCAATCATGAGCCAAAGTGTCAGAAACCTAAGAGCAACAAACAATTCCCTTTCATTCATTTTTCTCAGGGTGTTTGACCAGAAATTGTTACAACATGAGCATGCAGGTGTTTTCACACCAGTTTTGTCTGAAAAGGCATTTTATCAAAAAGTCACTGGCACTTGAATGTTTATAGCAGCACAATTCACAATCACAAAGATGTGGGAAAAAACCACACATTAATTAGTTAATAAAATGTGGTATGTGTACACTGTTGGGTATACTCGGCCATAAATGATAGTCCGATCTAGTTTTTATGAAGTCAGCCATAAAAAATACTGCAATCTGTTTTTTACAGAACTGCAGACCATTCTTCTAAATGAAGTACACAAAATGAAAAAGACCACACATACTCAATACTAACTTGGAAGCATTGAATCAAAACTTAAATGCACATATGGAAGTACAACTTGGCAGAAATTAAGTAGATGGGAGGCAAGAAGAGGGGTAGAATAGACTCGCATGTTATTGGGACAACGCATACTTTCTGGGTGAAGGACACACTTATAAATTTGTCCTAAAATGTCCAAAAGCAAATATGTAACCAAAATGTGTGTCCCTCTGCAATATTGTGAAACTTAAAAGGAAAATGAGCACATGGAGCATGGTTCAATAATGTAAGGCACGGCCTGTAACGATGCTGCCATGTTGCATACGTGATGATAAATAAAACAAATCATGACTCACGGAAAGCAATGAAGCAGATTATAGATGCATTAAGAGAAGAGATCCTGTATTTTATTTAGTTTGTGAGTCTATGTTTTCTATGACTTGTACAACCACATCTGTCTCGACCCCTATGGCCCTGGTCTCGATTGCCACACGAAGGAAGCAGGCGTGTCACGGATTAGAAGTACAAGCTTGCAAGAGGCGGGCTAACCTTGAATACAGGGTAGCCCTGATCAACCTCCTCATTAGTCTTTTATTCAGATGGTACATGACAGGTGAGGGGAGTGTTAGACAATGACCTGGTGTTTAAGGATTGCCACTGGCTGGTGCTCTCTCTCTCTCTCTCTCTGCAAGGAACACCTGTGGATGAATTGCCCAAGGGTCTGCCCCTAAGCTGCAAATCATCTTGCTCAAAGGTCATCTAACTTCCAGCGTCCTCTACACACATCCTACCTCTCCTCAAAATACTCATATTTTCTTGCTATTTAAAGTGCATCATATAATGTGAACTTTTGAAAAATGTATTATTTTTTGGACTTTACCTAAGAAACACAAACAATGTAATCTAATCTAATCTCTGTATCCTCATAGTAAACTGAAATGACAATGAGAGGTTTAGGGATAGAGTCCTTCCAGAGTCCACAAGAAGGAGAGGAGGCCAATCCAGGGATTAAGGATGGGCTTTATTTTAAATGAACAGAATGGAGTCTGACCAGAAGTAAGCTCAGCTCACACAGTTTCAAGGGACTTTTATTATGTATTTGGAATGTGGGAGTGGGTCATGAGAGGTAAGGGAAGCCATCTTTTCTGCAGAGTGAAAGATGCTGTGTCTAATTTTAGAATTACTGCCTTCCACAAAAGTACGAAGGCCTTATCTCTAGTGCCAGCCAGAACAGTGTAGGAGATGGTGATACTTCTCAGAATCACTGGCCCTAAAGCATTTCAAGAGGGTAGAAGGGGGTTGCTGTGACCATCCCATTTGGTCTCTGACCTGCTTTCTACCACAAGCTGTCCTGCCAGGATGGCAGCTCAAATCCTGGCTCAGTCACTGTCTTGGAAGAGGTGGCTCCATGCCTTGTAGCCCAGGGATACTCATCCTTCCAGTGACCTTGAACACTACAGACCAGGCAGGATCTGAGTGGAGCTTGTGGATTAGGGCAGTGGTGGGCCCAGTGTCCCTGTTTGCCACACTTGTAGCAGGGACCTGGAGGTACAACATTCTATTAAGGGTTCACGTCAGAATATTTTATTAGGATATCAGTTAGCATGGTCAGAAAGGCAGTGGGGGGCGGTGCCTGTGGCTTAAGGAGTAGGGCGTTGGCCCCATATACTGGAAGTGGCGGATTCAAACCTGGCCCCGGCCAAAACCTGCCCAAAAAAGGGGGGGTGGGCAGCTGTGTTTTTATCAGTTTGCTGGGTGATTTCTTTGATGTTGTCATAATCGACTGCCTTAAGGGCAGCCTTCTTAACCCCTTCAATTATGCAGGTTATGAAATGAGCCATGGCTGGAAGGTGGGGAGAGTCCTCTTGATAATCCCATTTAGGATCTGCAGTATGTAAGATGTCAGTAAAGGCTGTGGGTGCAGCCCAAATACAGGTGTTTTTTTCAGGAGTAGTGGGAGACTAAAGTACTACGTAAATGTCCTGCCATGAGAGGTCATAGGACTATGTTAAATATTGGAATTTTTTTGTAAATTGGGTAGCGTCATTTGGAAAATATCCAAGTTATTTATCAATTTGGGATAGATCTCCTAGTTAAAGGGGACATAGATGCTGATAAGACCTCAGCTCCCACTACGTCATGTAAGGGTACAATAGCTTCTGGAGGTTGTTCCTGAGAGCAGGTGTGTGGAGGAGAAAAGGAGTTGGGCAGAAAGAGAGGAGAAAGGGAGACAGGTGGAGAGGTTGGGGATGTAGGAGTTGGGCATTGAGCAGTAGAGGAAGGCTCAGGAGGTGGAAAGGCATAATGTGTGGGGACTGAGTTGTCAGCTGGATCAAAGTCCGAGTCAGAGGTGGAAGGCTGAGGTGGTGGCTGCTCGTTGAGGAGGATGTCAAGGATGGTACAGGTTTGGCAGAGGGACGGGTGGCCCTGAAGGAGAAAGAAAGCTTGGAGGTAGCAGACTTCAGACCACTTGCAGTTGCGGTTTGTAAAATTTTCAAGACCCCTGAGAATGTTTAGATCACAAATGCCATTTTCAGGCCATTGGTTTTTATCCTCTAATTTGTACTGGGGCCAGGCAGTGTTGCAGAGAAATGTTAATTGCTTCAGTTTGATGTCTCATTTTAGACCCAGAGTGGGTTTTCGAGGAGACAGCACAATGGGGTGTCTTGGTAGGGAGGTGAAACAGGAACTGCTCATGGTCTGTAAGGTAAGGAGGAAGAGGAGTCGGGCAGAGACTTACCAGTGGGGAGGCAGGCATCACCATGTTACCCACGGAGCCAAGAGGACAAAATCTGAAGAATGGCAACCCTATCACATAGGCATCCCTAAGGGAACATGTTGGGGGCATTGGGACACTGATCCCAGATCCTGGGGAAATCTAGAATCTGGAGAAATGAGAGAATGTAGGAGGACTGGGAGATCCTGGAGGAGCAGCCCCTTCCTCCAACTTACCGAGTCCTAAGGAATTAGTGTGTATTGGTGGTCATAAGGAGAGCCATGGCCAGGGTCTGGGGTGGTCTCACTGCCTCCTTTCCTGGTCAACACATCATAAAGAAGAGAGGTTTAGGGATAGAGTCCTGCCAGAGTCCACAAGAAGGAGAAGAGGACAATCCAGGGATGAAGGATCGGCTTTATTTTAAAGAATCAGAATGGATTCTTTCTGATTCCATGAAAGAAAGAATGTAGAACATTTGTTCTTCTAGAAGAACATTCTTTCTTCTAGAAGAACATTCTAGACCAGAAGTCAGCTCAGCTCATACAGTTTTACGGGACTTTTAGTAGTGCAGCTGGAATGTGAGAGGGGGTCATGAGAGGTGAGGAAGTCATCTGTCCTACAGAGTGAAAGATGGCGAGTCCTAGATTGATTTATAATTACTGCCTTCCACAAAAGTTGTTAATCTTGCACAAAGACCTGATCTCTAATGCCAACCATGACCAGGGTAGGTGAACCTGATGCTTCCCAGGAACACTGGCCCTAAAACATTTCAGAAGGGTGGGCAGGGAGTTGCTGTGATCATGCCATTGGGTCTCTGACCTGCTTCCTATCACTAGCTGTCCTCCCAGGATGGTATGCTTTTTTCAGGATCATGAGGATTTACAGGAGTATGGGAAGGTGGTAGCTGTAATCATACAATTTGGTTACTGCCCTGCTTTCTTTCTCTACTGTTCTCCCAAATAGCTGTACTTTTGTCAGAGTTCTGAGGTTTTCTTCCCCACAGAAGGAATGAATGAATGGCTATGCAGATAAGATCAGGAATTTTTATGAAGGAGCCGGAGACAACCTCTTTTCTGAACCTGTGTTTTTTCCCCAGGTTCTGCGATTTCAGCAAAAGAGTTTGGGCATTAGAGAGATCGTGGGAAAATGACTTCATACAATAAACCAAAAAGGTTTCTCCTGAAGCAGGTTAAATTAATGGCCTCTCTCTTGTTCACAGTTCCTGGGTGAGCTTACTCCATGCTAGTTAAAAATATGTGCTTATCCTGTTCAAAATATTGTTATCTCGCTCAACAGTCAACCATTAAATGAGATAGTTGCCAGCTGCCACAGCTGCAGCCTTACACCAACCCCCACAAGGCCAGGGATAGGGCAAGAGGAAGGAATAAAGGAAAGAGGAGATAAAGAATACTATGGCCCTGAGTGGCGCCAGACACCATCACCCCCAAACTGGGGCAGTGAGAATTGTTTATCTTTCTTTGAACGAGTGCTGTAAAAATTGTTTATCTTTTTGCTAACTGCCATATTTACTTCTATTAACTGACCAGTTGAAACTGGTTGCTTGCTTGCATCAGCTCCCCTATATGTACCTTGAGAATTCTCAACTCGGGGCTGTTTTTCCACAGTCTTATCTGAGGTCTGTAGAAGCAGCCACCAGCTGGCGAAAATAAAGACTCCAATTCAGACTATGAATTTGGATGTGTGGTCTTTTCTTGCTCCACAACACTCCTATCATGTGTCAGTCCATTTATTCTACAAATATCTGCAGAGATTCATGGTTAAGAAGCAGAGTTCCTTTCTGATCACCACTGACACACTCATAAAAATAAATCAGAGTACAGTAAGGAAGGATCTATGTAGAACCTGGGCAGAGGTGAAAAAAAATCATGTACAAAACATAGAGCCACGGGATGATCCATGTGCCAAAGAATGAGTAAATCTCTGATTTCAGTTATTTCATTAAATGTGTTGGAGAAAGGGGTTGGCAGAAAATCATCTCAACCTCCTTTCAGTCAGTACAAAAGCCTTAGGCCCCTCCACAACCTCCCAACCTCAAGAGAAATGCGAATCCCAGGGTGGAATGAGGGCGGGGTGCAGAGAGAGGTAGGGGGAGTCAGGGAGAAGAGTAGAGTCTTGCTCTTGCTCAGGTTGGTCTCCAACTCCTGAGATCCAGCAATCCCAGAGTGCTAGGATTATAGGCATGAGCTACTGCACTTAGAATTAAAAGATCAAAACAAAAATATTTTCATAAACCTTTGACCATGCTTCTCCCGCCTGTCCTGGATTCCGCCATGGCGAGCAGCGGCTGCCGCGGCGAATCTGAATGCGGTGAGGGAGACCATGGACGTTCTGCTTGAGATGTCAAGAATTTTGAATACTGGTTTAGATATGGAAACTTTATCCATTTGTGTACGGCTTTGTGAACAAGGAATTAACCCAGAAGCTTTGTCATCGGTTATTAAGGAGCTTCTCAAGGCTACTGAAGCACTAAAGGCTGCTGAAAATATGACAAGCTGACTCTGGAGAAACTGATGAGAAATGTCAAGGTCTGCAAGAGTATTTGAAGATTGCTTTGTAGTCAAGAAGGTACAATGAAATTATTGCATGCATCAATGTAGAAAAATTTCCCTTTTTAAAAGAATTATAAAACCATAGCTTTATAAATCAGTGGAAAGTGGCTTACAGAGAGAACTAACATCTGACTTTTTTTAAGAGCTATGATGCTTTGGCATTGCTATGTTCATATTTACGTATTCCTTATTTATAGCTCTGATAGCTTTAATTTTCTAAGCAGTCATCTGTTAGTTGTGCACATCTGCCTGGTTGAAGTATAGTGGAACCCATCAGTAGTGATGTGTAGTAGTTATGACTTGTTGACATTTCCATTATAAACTTTAATTTTGAATTGTTTATGCATGAAAACCGGATTTATGTTGTATTGGCCTGGAAGTTGACAGCATTTCAGCTACCATTTGTGAATTTTGATTTAGATTCATTATGTATATAAGAATCTTGTTTTTTAAAAATAAGAGCATGGGGGGCTGTGCCTATGACTCAGTGGGTAGGGCGCCGGCCCCATATGCCGAGAGTGGCGGGTTCAAGACCCAGCCCCGGCCAAACTGCAACAACAACAAAAAAATAGCCGGGCATTGTGTCGGGCGCCTGTATTCCCAGCTGCTCGGAAGACTGAGACAGGAGAATAGGGGAATCCCAAGAGCTGGAGGTTGCTGTGAGTCCTGTGACGTCATGGCACTCTACCGAGGGCGGTAAAGTGAGACTCTGTCTCTACAAAAAAAAAAATAATAATAAGAGCATGGGAAACATTTCTAGTCATTTTCTCTTTCACAAAGAAGATTTAGTTTTTTAAACAATCTGTTGGGGGCGGCACTTATGGGTCACTAGGTAGAGCGCTGGCCACATATACTGAGGGTGGCAGGTTCAAACCCAGTGCCAGCCAAACTGCAACAAAAAATAGCCAGTCATTGTGGCGGGCGCCTGTGAACCCAGCTGCTTGGTAGGCTGAGGCAGGAGAATCACCTAGGCCCAGGAGTTGGAGGTTGTTGTGAGCTGTGACGCCACCGCACCTTACTGAAGGCGATAAAGTAAGACTCTGTCTCTTAAAAAAATAATAATAAAATAAAAAAAACTTTGTTGGGCAGTTAATAGTGTAAAGTAGATCATTTTTGTACTGCTTAAAAAATAAAACTTTTTAAAACTTAAATTTTAAAGGCTTAGCTTAGCATTATTTATAGTTTGAATCATCTAAATCTAATGAAAATGTTTGCTGAGAATTTTTTTTTTATTATTGAATCATAGCTGTGTACATTAATGCGATCATGGGGCACCATACACTGGTTTTATATACCATTTGACATATTTTGATTACTCTGGTTAACATAGCCTTCCTGGCATTTTCTTAGTTATTGTGGTAAGACATTTATATACTACATTTTGTTTAGAAGTTTTTTAAGTTTTTTTTTTTTTTTTTTTGAGACAGAGCCTCAAGCTGTCGTCCTGGTAGAGTGTAGTGGAGTCATGGCTCACAGCAACCTCCAATTCCTGGGCTTACGGGATTCTCTTGCCTCAGCCTCCCAAGTGGCTGGAACTGCAGGTGCCCGCCACAAGGCCCAGCTATTTCTTGGTTGTAGTTGTCATTGTTGTTTGGCAGGCCGCGGGCTGAATTCAAACCCGCCAGCTCTGGTGTATGTGGCTGGCACCTTAGCCGTTTGAGCTACCAGTGCCAAGCCTTTTTTAAGTTTTACCCTATGAATGAAGGTCTAAAAAAATGGGAGGGTTATTAACCTGAAACTTAATAAAAATTAATAATAAGAGCTCTTGTTCTTGGTATAGATACCAGTACCCAGGGAGTAGAAAGTACTTCATTTACAAAGAAATATTTGTTTTAAGCTATCCAGTGACTTTGTGGAAGAACAGCTCAAAAAACTGGCTTTTATTTAGACTAAATCAGAATTCTCCCAGTGGTGAGACGACCATCTAAGGGGAAAGCTGTTAAAAAATATCACAGAAAAATATTATCAGCAGTGAATATTACTGCTTCTCGTGACAATAGATAATAGTTGTTGTAAAGAATAGGTCAACAAAAATAGGAGAAAAGCCTGGGAATAAGAATAAACAAATAAAAAATAGTGTATAAAATAAAATGTAGCCAATACGCAAAATTTCTATTTACTTTTATTACATAAAAGTAATTTGATTGCTAACCCAATAAATTTTGAGAGATTATTTAATAAGTCACTATTTAGGTAATATATTTCAACTGGTAATTAATATTTTCTGAAGAAATAGGAATTTCCAGGCATTAAACAAAAACTAATCTAATGTTCTTTATCAGGAATTGTAAGTATAGCCTTTTGAAATAATTTTTTGTGTCATTTTTCTCCTTAAAGGTTTTACTCATTAAGGTGATGATTCAAAAATAAATTTTAGAAAATTTAAGATAGTATTGATTCTGTTCCTATACCTAAATTTTAGAAAATTTAATATAATATTGATTCTGTTCCTATAATCTCAATAATTTTTTTGGCAAGACCTATGGATTTAATAAGATTTTATTGTTTCTTAAATTTTAGATTTTGTTAGAAACCATTTAAATGATGGGTGGTACCAACATTCAATCTTTAGTAGCATTTTTGTTTCTCAGACAAGCTGAGTTGTGTTTTTTTTGTTTGTTTGTTGTTTTTGTTTGTTTTTTTTGCAGTTTTGGCCAGGGCCATGCTTGAACCACCACCCCCAGTATATAGGGCTGGTGCCCTACTCCTGGAGCCACAGGCATTGCCCAAGCTGAAGTAATTTTAATAAGATTTAGTGATATTTAAATGGCATCCTTCTCTGCTGTTTTCAAATTAATCTAGGCTTTTGACCATTTTGACTTTTTAAATGTGTGATGTTATTTTGCTAAGACCTTTACATTCCACATTTACTAGGATTCCCATATTCCCTTGTAAGATGCAAAATAACTAAGAAAATGCCACGAAAGCTATGTTAACTAGTGTGATGAAAATGTGTCAAACGGTCTATGAACCAAGTGTATGGTGCCCCATGATCATACTAATGTACACAGCTATGATTTAATAAAAAATAAATAAATAAATAAAAAACAACAACAAAAAAACATAAAGAAATTTTTTAAAGCTAAAAATAAATGAATAAATAAATAAATGTGTGACATTTGTACCAAGTACATTGCAAGGTCTATTACTGGTGAACAGGTTAGGAAACAAGAAGAACTTATGATAAGTCACTTGATAATCACTGCTAATACAGCATGTTTTTATTTATAAAATCATAAAGAGAACATTTGTTAACTTCCAAAATTTGTATATACTTCTAGGCCATAGAGTCGATTTATTTATGACTTTGTAGATTAAGTTATTTATGTATAAAACAAAGTAGGAAAATATATTGAGAAGGGATATTGTTTACAGAAGACTTCTTTAATGTGTCACAATTCCTAAATGTAAACATATATTTTTAATGCATACTTAAGTAATATTTAAGAAACCACACAAAATAATGATACAGTTGCAGTATTCTGTTTCTTGTCAATGACAATAATAAAACACTTTTGGTAGTATTGGCATGTAAAAAACAAAAAAAAACCTTTGACCATAAGTTTCTGTTTATGTACTATATTTACTTAATGTTTTATTTATTCTAATTTACTGAGTTTTATTTTTTCCTTTTTAAATTTTTTAACATTCAAAAATTTACTATAACTTATTGTACATTTTCTTCTGCTCCCTGAAGTTTTTCTCTTCTTTCTTTTTTTTTATATTTGTAGATAGATAAGCTTTATCTGAATGCCTGAATAAATAGAAGAAGATGTAAAACAAGAAGAGCTTTTCCAAAGGCTTAAGATTTATTAAATAGAACTTAGTTGTTCCCTCTAGTCTGTGCCTGAATTTAGATGACTACCAAATCATTGTTAGTTGTCTGCCCTCAGTAATCACTTTTACCACACACAGCTCTCAAACCTTTGGATGGTACTTCCCATTTCTCTGGAAATCTCTTCAATTGTTTACAACACACAAGCAAGGTTTTTCTTGGCTCCTACACTTCTCCATTAGAGGGAAAACTTTATCCCTCAATTCTCTTGTTTAAATTACGAGTGTTTGCAAACAGTGTACAAAAGAACTTAATGTTAGCAAGCAAAATAGAGTATAATACAGTATAGCATAGACCATAATCTTGCTATTGTAGAAACTTCGTTTAAATTTTTTCATTAAAACATTTTGTTTTTATTATTGTTCCACAAAGAAGTTATAAAAATAGCTGTAAAAACATTGAAAAATCTCTTTAAAATCCTAGACTGATAATCTTCTATGGGAATGTTACATTTTACATTTAGAATATACTTAGAATTTCTGGCTTTCTTTTTTTTTTTTGAGACAGAATCTCACTATGTCCCCCTGGGTAGATTGCCATGGCATCACAGCTCACAGCAACCTTCAACTGTTAGGGTTAAGTGATTCTCTTGCCTCAGCCTCCTAAGTAGCTGGGACTACAGGTGTCCACCACAATGCACAGCTATTTTGTTGTTGTTGTTGTGATTGTTGTTTAGCAGGCCTGGGTCAGGGTTTGAATCTGCCAACCCTGGTGCATGTGGCCAGTGCCCTAACCACTGAGTACAGGTGCCAAGCTGAATTTCTGAATAATTTTAATAGAAGTTTACTAGAAGAAAAGAGAACATCAAACCATAAAGATTTTCTCCAATTAAGCTTTTGAAAGCTACACATTTCTTGATAAGCACAGCTCACTGAGGAACTTGATGCTTCCACTGATGATGAGGCTAAACTGCAGGGCAGAGATCTGTACACTAGACATGCCGGGCCTTCCATGCAACTGATCAAAGTGGTCTTCTCCTTTTTTCCTCTTTATGTTTATAATAAAAGAACAAATAGTAAAAGTTGTCAATTGTACAGAAGGATCTAAAATAACAGGTAATTTTTTTCTCTCCCATAACACAGCAAATCTGGTATGTTCAAAATCCTTAAAAAGTCACATAGGTAATTCACAAACTGAAGTTTACCTTGGAGTCTCTTTATCTGAAAATAATAACTTAGGCCTTTGGAACTGTGTTCTCTCATATATTACTTCTGTTACGGAGGAAAGTCATGCAGTCTTCTTTAAAAAATAAAAAGGAACATTCACAAACTGCTCAGAGACAGCCAAATCCAGGCAGCCACTCAGACGCCACTGGATCTAGTTGTGGCCGCAGAGAAAGTCCCTTGTATCATCCAGAAACGCTGGCTGCAGGAGTCCTTCCTCAAAGCCTCGGATCCTCCTGGCCAGGTGCACATCTTTTGGGAAAAGCGTAACTCAGCCAGCATGTAAGGTGAGGAATCTTACCTTACACATAGGTAAGCATCTTCAAAGAGATGAACTAGAAATGCTTCTGCCGCCTCTTGTAGGGCCAACAGGGCCTGGGCTTGCCAATCGAAGTCCACACCACGAGTGAATTTACTACATATGTCTGTTGCCAGGCAGCTGAAGGGGTACTTCCTTAACAAGAGGTTTGCGCTCTTCTGAAGTTTTGGGATCTCCTTTAATCACAAAGTCTCTTCCAGCCATGTTGACGGGAGGAAGTGCCTAGGCCCTCTCCCTGGTGCTGAGCCTCCTCGAGGCCTCTGGCTTGCGGCTCCTGCAGAGAGTCTCACTCTGTCACTTTAGCTGGAGTGCCAAGGGTCAGCCTAGCTGACTGCAACTTCAAACTCCCGAGTTCAATCTATCCTCTTGCCTCAGCCTCCCAAGTACATAGAACTACAGGCAAGTTCTACGTGTACTAGATAATTTTTTTTTTTTTTATTAGAGATGGGTCTTGCTTTGCTCAGTCTGTTCTTAAACCCTTGACTTCAAGTTATCCTCCTGCCTCAGCCTCCCAGAGTACTAGGATTACAGGTGTGAGCCACTGTGTTTGGCCTAGGCTCATTCTTTTTATAAAGAGAAATAGAACAATCATGTGGTTATTTTCATAGCTGCAAAAAATGTCTAGTTAGCATAACTTAACTTGCATCATTGGTCATTTCAACTCATCAAAATTATATATTAATAGATCTTTTAAGGCAGGGCAGGATTGCTCATGCCTATAACACTAGTACTCTGGGAGGCTGAGGCGAGAGAATCACTTGAGCTCAGAATTTTTTTTTTTATTTGTTTTGTTTTTGTTTTTTGAGCTAGAGTCTTCCTTTGTTAGAGTGTTGTGGTGTCATAGCTTACAGCAACCTCAAACTCTTGGATTCAAGTGAGCCTCTTGCCTCAGTCTCCCAAGTAGCTGAGACTGTGGTCACCAGCTACAATACCCCGCTACATTTTCGTTTTCATTTTTAGTAGAGGTGGAGTCTCGCTCTTGGTCAAGCTGGTCTCCAACTCCTGAACCCAGGCCATCCACCAGCCTAGGCCCCCCAGAGTGCTAGGATTAAGGCATGAACCACTGTACTCAGCCTAAGAGTTTTATTTTTGTTTTTGGTTTTTTTTTTTCACTGTGTCTCACTCTGTTGCCCAGGCTAGAGTTCCGTGGCATAGGCATAGCTCACAGCAACCTTAATCTACCGGATTCAAGTTATCTTCTTCCTTCAGTCTCCAGAGTAACTGAGACTATAGATACTCACCACAATGCTAAGCTAATTTTTCCATTTTTATTAGAGACTGGGTCTTGTTCTTTCTCAGGATGGTCTCAAAGTGATGTGGGTACCTAAGGTTCCACCTATTTGGGAGGCTGAGTCAGGAAGATGGCTTGAACCCAGGAGTTTGAGATGGCTGTGAGCTAGGCTAATGCCATAGCACTCTAGCCTGGGTTAACAGAGTGAGATTTTGTCTCAAAAAATATTTATTTCAAACTTGAGAAAATGGTCTTTTTCATACTCATAGAGAACATGAGAGACATTCTTTCTATTTTGGAAACAATACTAAAAAGCTCAATATCGCTATGTTACAAATTACATTTGCAGTGAGCTTTATCTAAGGCATTTGAAGATGGCAGAAGAAATTAAAATAATTATGTAAGACTTAATTTGCAGATGATATAATTACATTTCTGGAAATACAAAGTCATTAGTAAAAAAAATCCTAATACAAAAAATAATTCAGTAACAAAGACAGTATAACATTGATACAGGCTTTGGGCCTGCAGCTTAGTGGTTAGGGTACCTGCCACATACACTGTGGCTGGTGGGATTGAAAGGCCCGGGCCTGCTAAAAAAAACAATGACAACTATAACAACAAAAATAACAAAAACAAGTCCAGTGTTGTAGAGGGTGCCTGTAGTCCCAACTATTTAGGAGGCTAAGGCAAGAGATTCGCTTAAGCCCAAGAGTTTGAGATTGCTGTGAGCTGTAATGCTACAGCACTCAACCAAGGGTGACATAGTGAGACTCTGTCTCAAAAAAAAAAAAGAAAGAAAGAAAAGAAAAATTATAATATGAAGTATATTTTTGGCTGGACATCGTGGCTCATGCTCATGATCCTAGCACTCTGGGACACTGAGGCAGGTGGACTGCCTGAGCTCGGGAGTTGGAGACCAACCTGAGCAAGAGATAGATCACCTCTCAAAAAAAAAAAAAAAAAAAAAAGACAGGCATGTGGAACATGCCTGTAATCATAGCTACTTGGAAAGTTTAGCAAGAGGATCACTTGAGCAAAAGAGTTTGGAGTTGTTGTGAGCTATGACACCACAGCACTGTACTGAGTGAGACACTGTCTCTCTCTGCTCTCTGTATCAAAAAAAATTATATATATATATGAAGTATATTTTAAAAAGTAAAACAGAATGAACTAGGAACAAATCTAATGAAAATGCAAAGTGTATGTGAGCAAAATAATAAAGAATTTCTGAAATATATGTTTGAAGACTTAAACAACTGGGAAGTTACATCTTGTTCTTAGCTAGAAAAACTCAATAATATAAAGCTAACGTCAACATTGTGTTTGAGCTCATAGAAAATTCTGTCAGTTTCTTTTAAAATTGCAATGATTTTGCAAAGTAGACATGGAGAAACAAACATTTAGAAATAGCCAAAATTTCTAAGAAAGAAACAATGAGGGCTTTTGATTTCCCATGACATTAAAATACTCTATAATTAAAGTCGTGTGATATTTGTGCAAAAAAAATAGGCAAGCAGATTGAATCAGAAAATCCAGAAATTCATCAAAGTGCATATATAAGTTACACGATAAACATTAAAGAGGAGGTCTTTAGCAACACTTAATGTTTACGAACTGAACATTTTTATGAAAATATTAAAATCAATTTTTTTGAGACATAGTCTCACTCTGCACTTTGGGGAGAGTGCTGTGGCATCATAGCTCACAGCAACCTCAAACTCTTGGGTTTGAGCAGCCCTCTTGCCTCAACTTCCCAAGGAGCTAGGACTACAGGTATCCTCCACACCTCCAGCTAATTTTTCTATTTATAATAGCGACTGGGTCTTACTCTTGTACAGACTGGTCTCAAACTCCTTAGTTTAGGCAATTCACCTGTCTCAGCCTCCCAGAGTTCTGGGAGGATTATAGGCATGCCCAGCTAAAATGGATTCATTTTATATGTGATATAGGAAGATAAAGGAAAAATAAAGAAGAAATATAAATGGTAAAAAATTTAAAATATAAAAATAATATGAGAAAACATTGATAAATATTAATGTATCTACAAGTGTATAAATAAATCTGGCTTGTGAATCAATTAAAAACATGTTAACAAAAGAAAATATTGGGGCTAAGCACAGTATCTCCACCTGTAATCCTAGCACTCTAGGAGGCTGAAGCGGGTGGATTGCCTGAGCTCACAGGTAGCAGACCAGCCTAAACCAGATTGAGACCTCATCTCCAAAAACAGTGGGGCATAGTGGTGGGTGCCTGTACTCCCAGCTACTTGGGAGGCTGAGACAAGGGGATCACTTCAGCCCAATAGATTGAGGTAGCTGTGAGCTGTGACACTAAGGCACTCTACAGAGGGCTACAAAGTGAGACTGTCTCCAAAACAAAACAACAAACATTGGGAGCTGTGTGGGAAGGCTCATGCCTATAAGCCCAGCCCCCTGGGAGGCTGAGTCAAGGCAACTCTATCCCTTAAGTTCAGGTTTAAGACCAGCCTGAGCAAGAGTGAGAACCCCAATTTCTAAAAAATAAAATATAAAATCAACTGGGTTTTGTGGAGGGCACCTTTAGTCCCAGCTACTTGAGTGGCTGAAGCAGGAAGATCACTTGAACCCAGGAGTTTGAGGTTGCTGTGAACTCTAGCCTGGGGGAGAGGACCAGAGAGAAGGGGCGTGGAGGGGAGATGACATTGATAAATTACACAATATAAAATCGTGACGTGTGTAGGAAACACCATAAGTCAAGTTAAAAATAGATATGCCCAGGGAACATCTATTTGCAAATTATATCAGACAAAAAGAAGCATGCATGGGTGTCTGTTACAGAAAATAAGAAAGGTCTCAAAACATACAGTCTCATGGCACAAGGACATAGAATGCAAAGTGAAGGATCCCACACTGATTTAAAATGGGACAATTATCTCAACAATATGTACAGACTATAGTGTATGGAATCATATCAAATACACAAAAGATAACTTTAGGAAAAATATCCTTTACATGTTCTCTTTGTTTGCCACATTATCATTGTTATGATAATGGATGAAAAAGATAAAGCTTTAATTCTTATATTAATTCTGAAAATAAAGAACAGCTCATGAGAAAGCATAATTTTTTAAAAGTTTATTTCAAGATGTCATGGAGGTACATGTGTTTTGGTTACATTGTTTGCTTTGGTAAACTTTAAGTCCAAGTTATAAGCGTGCCCTTCACTCAGAAAACGTCTAAAGTACCCAGGCCAAGTGCATACTGGGTCAGAATTTATCCTTCCCCAACACAAATTTTATTGTTTTCCTTCTCTATGAGCAAACAGGTGTTGATCAACTACTTCCCATTTAGTACTGAGCACAGGGAGTGTTTGTTTTGCTATTCCTCTTATATTCCCCATGGAAGAAAGGTCTTTCAATTCCATCCAAGTTGTTACAAAATATACTAGATCATCATTTTTTTATGGTTGAGTACTAGTCCATGTATACATATACCATATACCATTAATAGATTTTATTAAGCTATTCATGTATTTATGAGCACTTGGGTTGTTTCCATATCCATGTGATTGTGAACTGTGCAGCTATGAACATTTGAGTGCGAGTGTCTTTTTTTGTTGTTGCAGTTTTTGGCCGGGGCTGGGTATGAACCCACCACCTCTGGCATATGGGGCCGGCGCCCTACTCCTTTGAGCCACAGGCTCCGCCAGCGAGTGTCTTTGTTATAACTTTTTTTGTTCCTTTGAGTAAATCTCTAGTAGAGAGATTTCAGGATCAAATGGTGGGTCTACTTCAGGTTCCTAGAGAAATCCCCATACTAGAGGGGGCTGGGCTGCACGACTGGGATTGGGGTGCCCGCTTCAGAGCACCCAGGAAGCTGCTGGGTCGGGAGCGCTGCTCATGGCTACTGGGGGTAGGGGGTGGGCGGGCTGAGAGCAACTGGGCGGCGAGGCCGGCCTGCTGCCCCTTTCCCCCACGCCCCTGGACCTTGGGAGCTGAAGCTTCCCCAGCTCCTCACGAGGCGCGATGGTTACTGCTGCGGAGACTGAGGCCTCTCCGCCGACGGAAGCAGCGGTGTAGGAGAGGACGAGATGAAGCTGGCGCCTCGGGAGCTTGAGTCTTCCCCACAAGACGGCGGTGGCAGTGGCCTCTGCACTGCGGGGCCGGGGCCTGAGGACACCGCCGGCTGAGGCCGCCCAGAGCTTCAGCCATAAGCAGCCCCAGGACTTCTCTGAGGCTGAGACCTTCTGGCCAAAGGTCGGGAAGAGCCTGAAAGCCCTGTTAGGAGGAGTTTTCAAATCCCCAGGAAGAGCAGAGAAAAGAAAGGTCGTGCCTCCCCTTCTCCCTCAGCCCCTCTTTCTCTCACTTCTCCATCTTTTCATTAGAATCTCTCTGTCTCCTCTTCCCACACCCATCGGAGACAAGTAAACCCCGAGCAGCGCGAGCTGCCTCCGGTCACTGCTACCGCGCCCAGCTCCTGCGCTTTGTGAGAGAGGAAAGCAGTGGAACCACGCTCCCTCGCTCCCCCTCTCTCCTTGGAAGTTGGAAGTGATACAGGATCCCCCTCACCAATTCAAGGCTGGACAGGGGACCCCAGTTTTCCTAGGCTTGGGCAAGTTCATGCAGGGAACACCCTGACCTTTTGCCCTGAGCTGGAGGGACTGCATTCATTCTGATGTCATTAACACTCTTTAAGGAAGAAAACTTGTTTTTATTTGCCAAGTCCTGACCAACTGTAATTCTCAAGAACTAATACCCTCTAGATAAAGAGACCACTTAGAGACTCCTCAGTTCAGTTCTTTCCCCCTTCCAGAAGCTCTGGTCATTTTTACATTTGTATTCCTTTCTAACTTCTAGTAAAAATCCTATCTTACCACTGATCTGTGTGGTCTGCGGGTTCATTCTTTGAATCCGGAGACCAAGGACCTACTGAAGAGCAAAATTCTGTTATCAGAAGTAGTTCAGGTTTGAAGATTGTCCCTAAGTCTGCAGCTCTCAGAGATGAAAGAAGGAGCTTGGGACCCCTCCCTGCCAACCCATGAAGGCAAAGAAGCTGATGTATCCTCCTAAGGATGCTTCTGAGACATCTCATGGAAATGGCCTGAGGCCATGGATTCTGGGGCTATCTCCAAGGCCAGTATATTCTAAGGACCACCAGTGCTTCTCCTTGTGGAAATTCTTCTCTTTGTCTACTTGAAATTTGCTTGTTGTCAGTGTCTTCACTTATTTAGAAATCTCCATTAGTAGAAGAGTTCCACTCACACTGGTTATGTTCCATACATCACACTTCATTTCCATGCAGATTTTTTTTTTCTTGTCTTTGAAGCGTTAAATAGGTCTCTTTCCAAACTTAGCTGTATTTTGTTGTATTTGAAAAGAATGGGAAGGTAGATTCTTGGTGCAGTAATTTCCCATAGGGAAAAAAAATGAGAATTTAGCTTATAAACAACTTCAGAAGGTAGTGAAGGCAGGGTGGCACTCGACCAGCAAAGATCTTACAGACCACCAAGGCTTGTATGAAAGGTTTTTATTGACGAGGGAGAGATGCTGCAGAGCAGCACCAAGGAGAAGTGAAAAGGAGAGAGAGAGAGGGGAGAAAAGAGAGAGGAAAGGGGGCAGGGAGACAGAGAGACAGAGGAGAGACCGAGAGAGACTGGGGGGCGGGGAGACAGAGAGAGAGAGAGAGAGCGCACACGTGCAAGAAAGTACTATATAGCTTCAGTTAGGGGAAGTCTTAGAATGGTGATGGGATGGTAGAATAGCCAATAAGGAGTTACTGCTCTGGCCAGAAGAGCTGTTAGGGGCAGGTCATAAATTTGAAATTTTCAGTGGGTAGCTGTAACTTTAAGAGTGAGACACTAATCTTGGTCTGTAGAAAGCAGGAAGGGGCTTTTCTGGGGCAGGGTTCTTTCTTTGGGGCAATTATCTAACATTCCTTCCTTCTTGATATGTTAAAAATAGGGGGCTGGCCTTAGGATAGTTGACATAGAGTTATCTCTTCTGTAGTTTCTTCCTGCTGAGAGGGGCTCATAGTTTTAATTGGTCAACTAGAGGACAATTATGATCTTTTTCATTTGGAGGATGTAAGTTTTTGCTTTCAGATTGTCCTTTTAAGTTGTTTAGAAGTGGTGTTCAGGAAAATCTTGTAGTTCAGAGTAGAGTGTAGTCCATTCATGAAGAACAGTTTCTTTTGTTATAGGTTTGGAGTACCAACTGAGTAGTTACCTGTTGAGATAACTTTGAAAGTTGAGTTTGAATAAAACGAGTTACTGAGTAGGAAATGTTAGCTGTTCCTGTGTCTATGTTAGCTGTGATTCTCCCTGTCGTTAGTAAGGGAAGTATGGCAATTTGGGCAGTTCCTTTTTCATGGGTTGTTGGATAGAGAGAAAGAGGAGGCAATGGAATGGATTTATTTTCTGTAAGAATTTTAAAATTAGGTAGCAACATAACTACGGAACCGACACTCTGAATGTCCAGGGGAATTTGGTATAGTTTTTTTCGCAGAGAAACTGGAAGGAAAGATAACACTTTCTGTGTAACTTCTTTTTTTGCTTTGGAAGGGAGAGTGACTATATTAGAGTACTTTGATGGGTTCAGATCTGACAGGGGTGTGATGTCGGTAAAGTTGAAGTAAAGAGGGTATGACTAGATGACTTGATTGAGTGAGGGCATAAAAGGTTTAGTTTCATGTGTGTAAGTTGTTAAATTAAGAGATGTAGGGTTTGAAAGGTTGAAAGATAAAATGTTAGGAATTACGATTGAGGAGCTTGAAGTTTAGTGTGTAAATATAATTTTTAAATTTTTTCTGAAGATTGAGGATGGAAAGGAATATGGAAGTGCTATGGGATATCTAAGGCTTTGGTTAAGGTTTGAGAAATGGTGGAGGTGAATTTAGATTTATTGTTGGATTATAAAGAATAGGGGATTTTAAAATGGGGAACAATGTTTTTAAGTAAGATAGAGGTAATAGTGGTAAGTCCTCTTGTTTGTAGTAGGAAAGGTTTTAATTTAATTTGAGAAGGTATCTATTAATATTAAGAGGTATTTATAACATTTTATTTTAGGTATGTGTGTGAAATTAAGTTGCTAGTTTGTTTTAGGAAGAAGTTTTCTAGCCTGGTGAGTTAGAAAGTGTGGGAGGCCAGACTTTGTTTGTGGGTTGCAGTGCTGGTAGATTTTATAGGATGATGTAAGTTGATTTAGAAATGTTGAATCTATCTGTGAGAGAGGAAAGAAAGTTTTGAGAAATTGGAGTAAAGTTTGAGTGTTGGGTTAAAATAACTTGTGGCGATAGATGAGGAGGGTATGAGTGGGATGTTGATTCATTTTTTTTTTTTTTACTGTAGCAGTAATAGGAATAGAAATAAGCAGGTGAGAAGAGGTGTCAGGAGAGATGAGTGTTGGAGAGCAGCCGTACGTGCTGTACAGTGGGCTCAGTTGTTAATCTTTGATATAGGTGAGTGGTTAGGTTGAGGTGAATGGCAATGGACAATGTTTATAGTCTTAGGTAATTTAGAAGTTTTTAGTAGTTTGATAATAAAGTGAGAGTTAAGAGGTCTTTCTTGTATGTTGGAGAGGCAAGGGAGAAGAGTGTTTAGTATTTGAAGGTAATTGTGAGTGGGCGACGAGTTAGAGGGAGTAGGTAAGAGGGATGTAGGATTTAGTGTGGAATATGTGTTAAAAAATAATGATGGGTCAGATAAGAGAGGTTTGAAGGTTAAGATTGTGGTATGGTGGTAGGGTTTGAAGATTTTTGCATGTTAAAAGATCAGATAGAGAATGAGGGGATAAGGCAGTAGTAAGGGAATCAAAAGTGAGTTTTTTTGATTCTTGTATTAGAGTGATTTTGGCTGCCAATGTCTTGAGATAAGGGGTTCAACTTTGAACATTGTGTTCTGTTTTGAGAGGTAAGTAACTGGAGTAAAGGTGGGGCCTAGTTGATGTTTAAGTATGTCGACAGAAAATATGTGATTTTTTGTAATATATAGGAGGAAGTGGTAAGAAAGATTCGGGAGGTGGAGGGCTGGAGTTTTTAATAAAGCACACTGTAGAGATTTAAAAGAAGTGGAAATGGATGTTAGAAGAGGCTTATGAGGGTTATTTCAAGCAGTATTATATAAAGGAGTAGTTAGGAGAGAAAAGTTGGGAATTTATGCTTTGAGGTATCCAGGTAATTCTAAAAAGGAGAGTTTTTGTTTTGTGGTGGGTAGAGGAAAGTTGTGAAGAAGGCTTTTTGTCTATGGTAATAGTTTTGAAGTTTGGGGATAAAAGGATATTAAGGTACGTGACTTTTTCTTCAAATAATTGAACTTTTGAGGGAGAGATCTGATATTTCCTATTTGCAAGGAAATTAAGGAGGGAATAGGTGTTTTGCTTAGAGTCATGTAAGGTGGGATTATAGAGTAGGAGTTTATCGACATACTAAATTAAGGTTGAATGAGAGGGATTATAGGATTGGAGGTCTCATGATAATGTCTGGTTAAATAAGTGTGGGTTGTCACGAAATTCCTGGGGGAGTATAGTTTAAGTAAGTTGGGAAGAAGTCTAAGACATAGGGTTAGTGCATGTGAAGGCAAATAAGTTCTGGCAATTAGGGTGTAAGGGAATGGAGAGGAAGGAATCTTTGAGGTCTAGTATGGAGAAATAAGTTGTTTAAGGTAGGATGGTTGATAGGAGGTTGTATGGATTAGGGACTACTGTGTGCATAGGAATGAGCAGAGACTTAATGTGTTTTAGATTTTGTATTAAGTGATAGGTGTTATTATGTTTTTTAATTGCTAGTATGGGAGTATTATATGGTGAGTGGGCAGGTCATAAAACCCCCCTTTTTTAAAGAGATCTTGTATAACAGGTCGGAGTTCCAGGAGACTAGACTGAGAAGTAGATATTGATGTTGAGAAGGATAAATAGAGGGGTGTTTTAGTTTAATAAGATTTGGAGAGCAGGATTCAATTGAGGGGGTTTTAGTATCCCAAATTTTAGGATTTACTTGCTCTGGTGGAATGGACTAGGGCGATGAGTCTTTGATGGCTTGGGAAAGGACGAGGCAGAGTGAGGCAGAAGGAGATGGGTCAGCATTTATCAATTTAAGATCAAAAGTTAGGGAGGTAATTAATTTGGAAAGTATGTCATGTCCCCAGAAGGGAAACTGGACAGGAAGGTAACATCAAAAAAGAATGTATAAATGAGAAATTGACAATTTTGTAGTGTAAAAAAATGAGTTTGATGTAAATGGTGGGAAAAACCCTTTACTCTGACAACAGAGATGGGCGACAGAGAGGTAGGACCGCTGAACTCTAAGAACTGAGACGCTAGTTTCTGTGTCTAATAGAAAGGTGATCATTCTACCTGCCACCATCAGGGTTACTCTTGGCTTTGTAGAGGTAATCTTCGTTGGGTAAGAGAAGCTAGGGTTCCATTAGTCTTTAGAAGAGGCAAGTTATAAGTCTGTAGTAGGTGCCACAGGTTGGCTGGCCCCATGTCCTCTCTGGATCAAGGGGCAGTCAGCCTTCCAATGGCCCTTTCTTTTGCAGAGAGAACATGGCCTTGGAGGGGGCCTAGGATTAGGGTAACATTGTACCTAGAGGTCTTCTCCACCATATTCGTAGTACAATTTAGGTGGTTGAGTCATGAAATCACCTTTGGCCCCTGATTACTTAGGCAGGTTAGGAATGATGGCCTTAGTGACACTATAATGTTTTGAGCTAGTGTTTGATAATTTGGGGTTTGAGATTTTTTTATTTTCCTTTCGGAAAATATCATCTCACCCCGTGTAAACTTTAAAGGCTGTGTTTGAAATTACAGACTGGGGTGTCAGGGGTCCTTGCTCCAAGTGCTTTAGGTTAAATTTAATATTAGGGCAACTTTGGTTAAAGAAACAAGTTATGAGAAAGTTTTTCCCATCTGTTGTTTAGGATCTAAGTTAGTATACTTAATAAAAGCCTCAGTAAGGTGTTGGAGGAAAGCTGAAGGAGTTTTAGATTTATCTTGTATGATTTCTTATAATTTATCATAATTGATAGCCTTTTTGGTGGAAGCTCTAAGTCTGCAAAGAATGTAGGTAATAAAAATGTTTTTACATTTTTTCCTCAACATTATCATTATAATTCCAATTTGGCTGGGAGTTAGGGACTGCAGTGTCATCTGTAGGATGCTTATTGTTTGACATATGAAATTGATTTGCTGCCTCTTTCGCCCTCTCCCACACTTGTTTGCACTTGTCAGAGGTTGGAGTATTGGCTATTGGCTAAAATAATAAAAACATTATGCCAGGTAAGTTGATAGGACATAGTTATATGGTGGCACTGTAGGATTATTATATGGAGGAGCTGGAGGGAGAAAGAGGTAAAGAGGTTCAGAAGAGTTCGTTAGAGCAACCGGAAGAACTGAGTGCTAGTTGAAGGGGAAGAGTTAGGAGATGAGCTCAGATTGGTTGATGGGAATGTAGGAGGGATAGAGGGTGGAGGCAACTGTATGGTTGAGGGAGGAGTCGAATATGGCGGGGTCAGAACAAGAATTACTCCCATTTTGGAACCAGTGGCCGCTCGTCTGCAGGGTGGAGGTTTATTTGCTGGTTGAATAGGTTTGGTTTAGGGAAATAGAGAGTAGGAGAGCCCTTTGTTACAAGAATTTTGGAATCATCCCAACATAAATTAGGCTTGGTTCTAAGATATGAGACGCCCTGAACATAGGGGACCTCGCTCCATTTGCCAAGGCGCTCACAATAGTTATATAAGTCTTGAATTAAAGAAAAATTAAATAAAGTGGTTAAACCTTAATTCTACCAGGTGGTGTAATAAGCACCCCAAGGGGGAGTTAGGTGGGCTAGAATGGCTTGCACCCATGGCGATTAGTCGCAGGAATAAAGCGTGAGTAAATCACACGAGGACCAGGATAGAGGGTGAACATATTCACTTCTTTGTTGCTGGCTGAGAAAAAGAGAACACAGTCTAGGCCAGTCATCACTGGACTCTAGAGCAGTGTGAGACCCTTGGGGCCGTGGAGAGCTTGAAACCTGGCGCCAGGAATGTTCGTGCCAAGGTGTGGAAACTCTGAGCAAAGCCACACAGGGTAATGGGAATAGGGAACTCAAGCCTGGAGAAATGGATGACTCTCCAGGAATGTATGCAACCCAGCCCATGATTAGGGAAAATTTACTCCCATATGTGGTACTCACCAAGTTTGGATGAGGCTGGTGTTGAGTGTTGGTTAGAGCACTTTGGCGGATGGACACAAGTCCATGTGGTGGTGAGTGCCCGGAGTGTGAGAAGAGGATAGGGAGCTCCCAGGAGTTAAAATCCTGTGGAAGAGGTGGAAGCTACCCTTGGGAGCGTTCCCTAATTTCATTCCACTTCTGATGCCAGATGAAAGGTGGGGGCACTCGACTGGCAAAGATCTCAAAGACCACCAAGGCTTGTACAAAAGTTTTTTATTGTTAAGGAAGGGATGCTGCAGGAAGCACCAAGGAAGAGAGAAAAGAAGAGAGAGAGTGGGGAGAAAAAGAGAGAGAGAGGAAAGGGGGGGAGATGGGGAGAGAGAGAGGAGAGACCAAGAAGGAGAGAGGAGGGAAGAGGAGAGAGAGAGAGAGAGAGAGAGAGAGAGAGAGAGAGAGAGAGAGCTATATAGGTTCTGTTAGGGGAAGTCTTAAAATGGTAATGGGATGGTAGAATAGCCAATAAGTCGTTACTGCTCTGGCCAGAAGAGCCGTTAGGGGCAGGCCATAAGTTTGAAATTTTCAAACTTATGGTAGCTGTAACTTTAAGAGTGAGACAACTAATCTTGGTTTGTAAAAAGCAGGAAGGGGTTTTTCTGGGGGAGGGGCTTTCTCTGGGGCAATTATCTAACAGGTAGAACTTCAGATTTTATTTTTTAAAAATGTTCATTCTTAGTCTTTGGAACAAAAATGGGAAAAATTGCATTGATTACATTTATTTTTTTTAAATCTTAATGCCATATTGTTATCATTTGGAGTCAGAATTTCTAAAGGAGATAAAAATTAATATCGTTTAGTTATTAGAGTATTATTTTTGATTGTCCAGTAATTTTACACATTCTGGATTTAGATATCCTTTTTGCGCTACTGAGTGGTTTAATTTTTCATTATTTACTTTGTGAAATAATAGGAAGTTTTCATTTGCAGCGAGATTTTTTTTGAAATTTGAGTCTTAGTAAGACATAGAACCTTGGCTGATGCTTATGTTTCTTCCCATATGCATAACCAGCACCATTTGCACAGCTGGACTTGTAGCAGTAAGATAAATATTTTGTTTTTGTTTGAATGACAAAACGAAATAAATAGAGGTGTGAGAAACCATTTTGACAAAGATGAAGTTAACCTTTGTCCATTAACATAAATATTTCTAGAAATATCTTTTAAATTAATTAATATAGGGTTCCAAAAGAAGCTTTTCAAAGGTCAAGATTGTCAGTTCTTTTGGTGTATTTAGTTAAGATGTATGGCTGTAGTCTATATGAGAAAAGTTAGATGCCCAGCCTGAATTATCAATTGTTAGAGAATAAATTGGAAGTACATTCAGATGGGCTCTGGTGATGAGGTAGCAGTTTGAACTTTTTAATTTAGTTTTTCTTTAACTTGATAAATGCCTTTTGAAGTATTTTTACTTGTAGTGTAAGAATATGAACAAACCATAGTATAATTTTACCCTTTGTGAGGACCAGAAAATTGGCCTAGAGACCCTTACGGTTTGGTTGGAAATGTGAGAAGGCAGTAGAAGTTGTGAGATGGCATTGTGTTGCTATGTTTTTTAAATTTGATGAATCTGAAAGGTCAAACAAACCCCAATTTTTACTTTCTTTCTGCCTCTGCTTCAGCACCCCTTTCAGCATGTAGGCCTTGCAGAACTGGGCCGTTAAACAAACATATCCTGCAGAGATAGGTGATTAGCCAAGAGTCACGGCAGACCCTGATAAAATGGCATTCCTATCCTCGGTTCCCCTGGTAACTAATCAACTCCCAACCCTGTAAGTCTAACCTTGCAAAGATCCCACTTACCTCCCTCCCTGTTAACTGAAAAAAGGTATTTAAAAAAACCCTTCCTCTGGAATGCCAGGTGAGAATTTTTCAGGTGTGAACCTGTATCAGTTGGCCAGCCAATAAAGGACCCCATACCCAATTCTAACAGTGTGCTGGCATTTTCTCTATAATTCCACTCATGTTGGGTACAACAATTCAAATCCAGAGGTTACTGAGAAACAGACCTCAGTTGAACACTAATTAAAAGTGTATCAGTGGACTTTTTTCATGTTTACTGAAAATGAGTAATTTTTCACTTGTCTACTTAACGCACTCAGTGGCCATGTTGAAATAATGAACTAGTAATTTAAACAAAATTATACAAATTAAATAGGAAGCTATTTTTGCCACCATAAACTTTATCCTGTCCATGCTGAGAGAGGTTAGTGCTGGAGAATTTAATAGAAATCAAATGTTTAATACAAATTTAAACAATTAAATTTTGATTTAATAGAAAAATTTAGGTTTTAAATTTTTTTTATTAAATCATAGCTGTGTATATTAACGCATTTATAGGATAAAATATTTTTTTTTAAGTTTTTCATCAGAAACAGTGCAGGTACTACTAGTTTTACACTCTATCCCAACTTCATCTTTTTTTTTTTTTTTTATTGTTGGGGATTCATTGAGGGTACAATAAGCCAGGTTACACTGATTGCAATTGTTAGGTAAAGTCCATCTTGCAGTCATGTCTTGCCCCCATAAAGTGTGACACACACCAAGGCCCCAAACTCCTCCCTCCATTTGTCTTTCTGCCAACTTCATCTTTTGGAAGGTTTGAAAGACAAAGGTATCTTTTATAGGATTTCACTAGGTATTATTAGTTATTATCATATGAGTCTTGTCATGAGTATTAGATAATTTTCGGTAGTCTGCTTGAACTTTTCACTATCTAGAGGTCTGTTGCATTCATATTTTAATATGGCAGATTTTTGTGACAATGCTTTTCGGTGAAGTTTAAAATTAGGATTTGAGTATTTTTTACACCTTAAAATGTAAATACTATGTGAATATAGCTTGTTTCCTCAAAGTTCTTAGTCTTGACAATAGTATGACATTCAAAAGGCTGCCATTGTAATTGAGTGATATTGGCAAACACATACAGTGCTTATGGGCATTGTTCTTCGCACTTCACATGTATTGGCTAAATATCAACAATATGTGGTAGGTACTATTTTACAGAAGAGGAAACTGAAGTACTGACAAGTTAGTTAACTTGCTCAATATCACACAGCTAGTAAATGGTAGGCTTGGAATTTAAACCTACACGTCAAGTATTTCTTACCACTACTCAAACCCTATAGCAAGATTTTTAGAAAAAATCAGGAAGATTTAAGTTATTTGCTTTTGGTCTATCCCATTTGTTAAAGAAAAAAAGGGGGGAAGTCCCCCATTAGAGAAATATTTCATATGTATTTATCATTGGAAATTTTGAAATTCAGAAATTATGTTCACTGTCAACATTAATCCTGACAGATTAAAAACCCGATCATTTTATTTAAAAAGAAAAAAAAGCAATCTCCATACTACTTTCCATTAAGGTTGAACTACTTTAAAATCCCTCCAACATTGCATGAGTATTCTTTTCTCTCTGCATTCATGCCAGCATCTGTTGTTTTGGGACTTTAAAATATGAACAATTATCATATGGATTACATGATATCTCAGTGTGATTTCATTTTCACTTCCCTGATTATTAAAGATGTTGAACATTTTTTCATGTGTTTGTTGGCCATTAGTTTTTCTTATGGAGGCATCATTTTACCAGACCTTAGAATATACTACAAGGCTATAGTAATCAAAACTGCATGATATTGGTATAAAGACTTTGGATATTAACAGAGAATAGACCTTTGGATCAGAACAGACAATCAGGAACCAACAGACAATCATGAAACCATCCTCACATGCCACCTGACCTGTGACAAAGCTAACAAAAATATACAATGGGGAAAAGAATCCCCATTTAATAAATGGTGCTAGGAGAACTTGACAGCCACCATAAAAGACTGGAAAAAGGACCTGCACCTCTCACAGTGGATAAAAGAAAAACCTAAGTCATGAGGAGTTGCAGGTTTATTTTTGTGTGTTGATACTGCACTGCCCCACATCCATGGGACCTCAATAACACCTTTTCTCTTGTGCATATTTTTTTGTAAAAATGCTCTGTTTTGTCCGATCACTGTTCTATTTATTTATTGATTGATTGATTTGTAGAGACAGACTTTCATTTTATCGCCCACGGTAGAGTGCTGTGGCATTACAGCAACCTCCAACTCCAGGGCTTAAGCAATTCCCTTGTCTCAGCCTCCTGCGTAGCTGGGACTACAGGTGGCCGCCACAACGCCCGGCTATTTTTTGTTGTTGTTGCAGTTTGGCCAGGGCTGGGTTTGAACCTGGCACCCTTGGTATATGGGGCCTGCGCCCTGTCCACTGAGCCACAGGTGCCACCCCCCACTCACTGTTCTAAAGAAGGCCATCCCCCCGGTGCCTGACTACAGTGTCTCCTGGAACTCAGGACAGTTCCATAAGTTTAAGACCATGACGCTAGAGCTGGCCGAGGTAAGAGCAAGTACCAATTAGAAATCTGACATTTAATTCTCATAAATGAGAGAAGAAATTTTGGCTCCCTCTGTTTTTTTTAAATTAAGCATTTAACTTAGAAAATATTGAATTGAAACTCTTCAAGACATATGCAAATTAATTTAGGAGCTACATGGGGCTTATACCACTCTTTTTAACTAAAGAAAATCTTTATCTAGGACCTGGTAACTATTGCTTTTAAGGATAAATAGGCAGGATAGAGTTTTAGGCAACAGTTTTTGTTGAAAAGTAGGAGCTCACCTTCAGCAGGCACCAAATTCCAAGTTGCAAATCTATATATACCTTGTCATGAAGACAAGGGAAATATGATTTTTTCTTTTTTTTTAGACAGAGTCTCACTGTGTCACCCTCTGTACAATGATGTGGCATCACAACAATCTTAAACTCTTAGGCTCAAGCAATTCTCTCACCTCAGCCTCCCAGGTACCCATCACAAAGCCCAGCTATTTTTTTGTTATAGTTGTCATTGTTGTTTGGCAGGCTCACGCTGGGTTCGAACCCACTAGCCCTGGTGTATGTGGCTGGCGCCCTCGCTGCTGAGCTACAGGTGCTGAGCTAGAAGTATGCTTTTTATATGAATATAGCCAATTCAAATTTCTTTTGACTTCATCTATATGAAGAATGGTGCTGTCAAGTCTTCTACTTGAAGACTTAATTATGGCAATCTCTTGCCATATTGCTTGTGAAGCACATCACTGACTAGTTTAATTATGTTATGAAATAGTTTTTTTTTTCTGTTTTAGAAGAGTGGATAGATTTACTGGGGTGGAGATTATTTTCTTATTATATTTCCAAAATGTTGTCCAGGGTTTCCAGACATGATGTAAACCTGTAAGGTGCCCCATAACTTTCACTGTGGAGGCATCTCTTTCCAGGGCTTCCAGTTCTGCAGCACATTGTACATTGCCCCAAAATCTATAGGTGGATTCATCTCTTTGCCTCATTGGGACCTACAGTATCATTTTGAGCAGTTAGAGCAGATTTATCTAAAAGATAAATTGACAGGGCACCAGTCATTCCATCTTCGTACCAAATCACTTGGCATCTTCAGAATTTGAAACTGCGTCAGTGTCCATTGAGTCCCAGATCTCAACAGGATTGCACATGTGCATTAAGGAGGTCTTGGAATCTCAATTTCTCCTTCTTCCCTTACACAAATGTTCATGGATGTGCAGAAGGCACCTGCAATGTCCCCACCTCTCCAAGTCCTAAATCTATAGCTGCAAAATTTAAATAAAGGTCCTGGGGTTCTTCAGGATGTGTTAGAACCTTTCTTTGAGGGAATCTCTTCTCCAGCTTCCTTCACATTCAAGAGTACAAAACCGATTGATTCCACCTAGAAACTAATAGAAGATCTGGCTCCAACCTGGATTTACAAGACAGGGCCAGATTTTGTACTGAGACTACACAAAACCCAGATTTTTTTCATTAAGAGAAATTAACACTGATCAAAGATAACTTTTTTTTTTTTTTTTTTGGAGCAGAATCTCCTTTGTCACTCTCCTAAAGTGCCAAGGCATCATAACCCCAGCAACCTCTTGGACTCAAGCGATCCTCTTGCCTCAGCTTCCAGAGTAGCTGGGACAGGTGCCTGACACAATGCCCACCTTTGTTTTTTATTTTTTTCTCTCATGTAAGAAACAGTGGTCTTGCTTTTGCTCAGGCTGGTCTTGAACTGTTGAGCTCAAGCAATCCACCTGCCTAGGCCTCCCAGAGTGCTAGGATTACAGACGTGAGCCACTGTGTTGGCCAACATAGATGCCTTAAGTCTCCAATTTGGAGTGGGTACCTTAAAATTTGCCAGATCTTGTTTGGTGAGATGCTATAGTTGTGTGGGGGATTCCTGGTGTAAACAGAATCTAGTGGCAGAAAGTATAACTGTAAGTAAGTACCTCAGACACCAGATGGCAAGGCCACAAAATATTTATTGTCTTGAATACAACAATGCCAACCTATACCCTGTTACTGGGAAATTTTGTCCTTCCTTTTACCCCAGAGTTAGCTGATCATGGAGTGCTAATAGCTCACAGCTGATCCAGGGTGAGATGCTTCACCAGGGCAGGCTTATTCTCTCTTCTGACCCACACAGTCAGCCTGCGTGTCTCCTCCCTGGATCACCATGGCATTAGCCTCATGTTACTAGGGACTCTTACAAGGGCATGGAATATTTTGACAGTGTCCTGTGCTGTCTGGGCTCAGACTGACAACAAGATTTAATCCTGAATCCATCTCAGAGAGAGAGAGAGAAATAAGTGGTCTATAGTTTGTTTCTCCTCTCAGAAGGAGGCCCAGCTGAGAGTTGCTCCATTTTCTTGGTACATGGGTGAAGAACAAGGGGGAGGACTGGAGATGCGAACTGAAGGATAAATCACTTGCCTTCATTTTATCTGTCCAAAAGAAAATCGGATCAAGTAGTTATGGCCTTTAATGACCAGAAACTTTCAGTCTATAAAAATGTATAAATGGTTGCAGTTAGCATCTTGGCGTTCTACATCAAAAAGGGAGGCATACAGGGGAGTTGGGCTTCATTTGCACCATGTCATTTATGTTGTTGTGAGTACTGATGTCACTACTGAAGGGCAATATACGAACAGAAGTGTTATGATTATGATTATTATTTCTATTGCTTTTACCTTGTTAAAAATAAATACTAAGCTTATAATTTTCTTAGAAAATTATTTGTTAACATATGTTTTAAATATAGATAGGGTTTCAAAAATCAAACAAATACTGTGAGTAAAATTTCTCTTGGGTAGGCTTAGGAAAGATAGAACTAAAGACAAGCCATGTGGAGATGAGAAGCCCAGGGCCTGCTCCCTGCCCCAGCCCTGTCCAGATCCATTCTTTTCTGATTCTGGTCCAAGTCTGTCCCCATCCTGAAATCTTCACCCACAGACCTGGCTAGAAGACATTAGACTTTTCCATGGGTGCTTCTGCTATCTTTCTAAAGCTAGTCTTCACAATGTTTTAAAACACAAAAGCAAATTAATAAAAACACAAGACTTTATATTTGGGGGCCTTTTTTTTTCTTCTTCTCACTAAGATCTATGTTTCTAGAGATAGAAATACCCAGCCACCTAGTTTTCACTCACAGATCTAGTAGCTGCTCTACAGGTCATAAAAAGGTAAATATAAACAGAGCAATGAAAAAAATCCCTCTGAACTCCACTCTACTCTTTCTTGTATGGCTACTGTCTGTATTTAGCTACTAGATATAAAGATATATCTATATCTATATCTATATCTATATCCACACACACACACACACATATATATATATATATATATACACATCAGAAGAGAAACAGGAGGGAAAGGTAAAGACCAGGTATTTATTTAATCTAAGTCCTGCTTGGAATTTGGGGACATTTGGTACCTGACTCCCAGGACATTGTGAAGATTAACTCACATTGATGGTCTCACCACAGGTTATGTCACAAACTTGTGAGCACGTGGTATCTGCTCAGTGCACATTGCACTAGCACACTGCTTATGTTGTTATACATGTGTAGATGGACTCAGACATTGCTGCCTTCTCAAGTCCTCTGTAAACTTTCAATTGCAAGCAAGGAATATGATTTTCAGGACAGTATTTGTGCTGTGTTACAAGTGTTGGGTGTGTGGGACTCTGTGTGCTGTCTCTGCTGTCTCTAGCTGAGTGCAGGTGCTAATGAGTCTGGGATCGTAGAGCATCATCTGCATTAAGAGGGTCTTGTCATAGAAGCCACTTCACAGACCCCGTCCAAACCTGCAGAACCACATTACTTCAAGTCAGGTCCAGAACCCAAAGGATTTGAAAATTGGGAGACAGCACTTGACTAAGCGGTTCTCGGTCTAGGCTTTATAAGGCCAGTGGAAGACATGCTGTCAACTGGGCCCGCCCCACAGATGCTGTTTCCTATGTTATATTCAGATTATGATTTAATTTTTTCCAATCATATTTTAGTAGTGATTGTCGTCCATCTGTGTTCATTGACACCTGATGCTAATTTGTCCCCTTACAGCTGTTGGGAACTTCATTCACTTGTTATGGGGCTCTCTGCAAGATTCCTTTACTATAAAGTTTTATTGTTTTTCTCTTTGTCATTAATGCTACTAATATCTTGGAATAATATAGTGAGTGATGTGTATAAAGCATCACATTTAATGCAAAAACTCCCCTTTTCCATTTCCTCTTAGCTTATGTTGGAGAATTAAGGCTCTCATATTTCTTGACTGGAGATAGTGCTTTTGAAATGGTTGAATTCAGAAAACCCAGTCTTGTTGGTTTCCATCTCGTTCTCTCCTCATGGCACAAGAATATATTTCTTTATTACTTTTCAGTACATTGAGAGAACAGAAGTAAGAATTAATGTATAACTACATTTGAGCATCCCAAACTTTCATAATATAACAGGGCACATAGAATATATCCCGAGGCTGGCAGGTTCGGGCCTGGTCCACCTAAAACAACAATGAGAACTGCAACAAAAAAAATAGCCCTGTGGTGTGGCCAGTGCCTGCAGTCCCAGCTATTTGGGATGCTGAGGCAAGAGAATCACTTAAGCCCAAGAATTTGAGGTTGCTGTGAGCTATGATGCCATAGCACTCTACCCAGGGCGACAGCTTAAGACTCTGTCTCAAAAAAAAAAAAAGAATATATAAAAATAAAATTGGAGAAAATAAAATGATTAGGATCAATATCTTTGATTTTGGTTAATATCTTCATGCATTGTGTCTCTTATAGGACATTTGTTTGAAAATCATAGATATCTAATCCTTTTACAATTAAATGTATTTATTTTTCACAAAAATGTTCTATTCTATCACTTTTAATGTGCTTATAGTTATCATTTCTGTGTATGAAGAAAAGTAAACATTATTTTGTGTTGCTGCCTTAACTTTTTTTATAGCCTGTATCTTATCCTGTATGTCCCCTTGAAATAAATTCTAAATCAGATAAAATGTGGTAAGATCCAAGTTCTACTTTTTACAACACATAATTAGAAAATATTCTCATAAAACAGCATTATTTATCTCATAGATTATTTTTGTGGTTTCAAGCACCAATATAAAAATACTGCTAGAATGACATCTAGTATGCAGCAAGTGTTCAAAAGGATTGCTCTGGATCCCACACATGAGTGATTAGGGTACTAGCCACATGCACTAGGACTGGAGGAGTCAAAACTTGCCCAGGCCTACTAAACAACAGTGACAACAACCACAAAAAAATAGCCGGGTATTGTAGCAGTTGCCTGTAGTACTAGCTCCTTGGGAGGCTGAGGGAAGAGAATCGCTTAAGCCCAAGCGTTGGAGGTTGCTGTGAGTTGTGATGCCACGGCACTCTACCAAGGGCAACATAGTGAGACTCTGTCTCAAAGAAAAAAGGATTGCTCTATTCATGCTGTTGTGTTATAATTCATGTATTTAGTAAATTCTCAGTTTTATGTTATCCATGAATTCTTCCCTCAGTATTCTCTTTCTCTCTGTTCAAAAGGGTGGCTTTTAGAACTGATGCTTCAGCATCACTGCTGAATTTGTTAGCAACAAAGAATCTCAGCCTCATTCAGCTCTCCTGAATCAGAATCTGCATGATAATTATTGTACACAAACACACACATAAAAGTGAGAAATGTACTTGTAACTCCATGAGTTTTCCATCTGAGGAATAGACACAACTGATTTTTTTTTTTTTTTTTGAGTCAGAGTCTCACATTGTCACCCTTGGTAAAGTGCTATGGCATCACAGCTCACCACAACCTCAAACTCTTGGGCTGAAGAGATTCCCTTCCCTCAGCCTCCCAATTAGCTGGGACTAGAGGGGTCTACCGCAATGCCTGGCTATTTTTTTTAGCGATGGGGTCTTGCTCTTGCTCAGGCTGTTCTTGAACTCCTGAGCTCAAGCAAACCACACGCCTCAGCTTCCTGGAGTATTAGGATTAAAGATAGGAGCCACCATGCCCAGCTGACACAATAGATTATATTGAAATATAAATATAATTGTAGCACTCAAAATGTATATTCCTGTGTGCATGATTTAGTTTTGTATTTTATATTCCATATAAGCATAGTAGCTACACTAATTTTTGGATCTTATGTCATTCTCTTTCCACAGAGGTAGAAATCACCTTCAGGTAAGATTGGACACAGTGCCTGCTTTCCATAATCCCAGCAATCTGGGCAGCTGAGGCTGATGGATTGCTTGGGCTCAGGTGTTTAAGACCAGCCTGAGCAAGAGTGAGACCCTGTCTCTACTAAAAATGGAATAACTATCTGGGAATTGTGGCAGGCACCTGTAGTCCCTGCTATTCAAGAGGCTGAGGCAAGAGGATCTCTTGAGCAGAGGAGGACCTCTTGAGTGTAAGAGTTTGAGGTTGCTGTGAGGGTGACAGAGTGAGTCTCTATCTCAAAAAAGAAAGAAAGAAAAAGTCTTCAGATACACTAGTGTAAAGTGTGTCTCCTATAATTCACATCACTTCTGTTTGTCAGAACTAATACTCTCTCTCTTTCTTTTTTTTTTTTTAAGACAGTCTCATTATGTCACCCTGGGTAGAGTGCCATGGTGTCAGAGCTCACAGCAACCTCAAATTCTTGGGCTTAAGCGATTCTCTTGCCTCAGCCTCCTGAGTAGCTGGGAATATTGGCGCCTGCCACAACCTCCAGCTACTTTTTAGTTGTAGTTGTCATTGTTGTTTGACAGACCCAGGCTGGGTCGAACCCACCAGCTCCACTGTATGTGGCTGACACCCTAGCAGCTAAGCTACAGGCACCAAGCCCAGAGCTAGTAATACTCTTAACCTCCTCATTTTTTTTTTTTTTTTTGTGGCAGACTCTCAGTTTGTCACCCTTGATAGAGTGCCCTGGCATAGCTCACAGAAACCTCAAACTCTTGGCCTCAAGCAATTCTCTTTCCTCACTCTCCTGAGTAGCTAGGTCAACAGGCGCCACCCATAAGGCCTGGCTATTTTTTATAGACAGTATCTTGCTCTTGCTAAGGCTAGTCTCAAACTCCTGAGCGCAACCTATCCACCTACCTCGGCCTTCCAGAAAGCTAGGATTATAGACATCAGCTACCGTGTGTGGCCTTAACCTTGTCATTTTATCTGGGGTCAAATTAAGAACTCTGCCATATTGGCATATAACTCTCTCTGAAGGAGTGGGAATACCTGGATCCTAAAATCTCTGCCCATGACTACTTGGTTATTTATTTGTTTGTTTGTTTGTTTTTATTTCAGGAACTGTTGACATTCAGAAATATCACCATAGAATTTACTCCTGAAGACTGGGAATACTTAGACCCTGCTTAGCGCAATTTGTATATGGATGTGATGTTAGAGAACTACAGAAACCTGGTCTCTGTGGGTGAGAATAATTTACCTCCAGAATATCTAATTTACTTCTTGGGTTTTCTTTCCTTCCTTTGCTGAATGTGTCTTTAAAGCTTGTACGTTGTATGAATGAATCTCAGATTCCTGATGTCAGGGAGAAAGGTTGGGGTTTGTTAATGCACACAAAAAATTCCTTTGATGTAAACATTTACCTTCTTTTTTGACGTGATTTGCAAGTTTCACTCTAGTTTAGTTGTGATTCTAGAAGTTCAGTGATATATACTTTTTTCTACACCTTAAAATCCAGTTCCTCCTATTTATTTTTAATTCAGTCATATTCAAAAGTGAAGCACAGGATCCACACATTTAAAATGCTTCTTATTAAATATTCTTCAGAGGCTGTCAGAAAATAGTAATTGGAAAATATTTTTTTGGAATCTTCCATTATATTCTCTCTTTTGTACTGAGTACCATACTAAGTACTTAGATACTTAAGAATACATTTTAAATATAGGGGCCAACTAATTGGTAATCTTGAAAGTAATCTTTTTAGAATCTTCTGTCATTTCTTTCTCTACTGAGCACACTGCAAAGTTGAAAATTGATTAACCCCAAGCAAAATTCGTGTGTATTTTTCTATTTTTGCTGTTGTTGTTGTTTGGGTTTTTTTTTTTTTTTTTAAGACAGAGTCTCACTATGTCACCCTTGGTAGAGTGCCATGGTATCACAGCTCACAGCAATCTCAATCTCTTGGGTCTTAAGCAATTCTCTTGCCTCAGCCTCCCATGTAGCTGGTACTTCACATGCCTGCCACAATGTCAGGCTATATTTTTGTTGCAGTTGTCATTGTTTTTTAGCAGACCCAGGCCAGGTTCAAACCCGCCAGTCATGATGCACATGGCCAGCACTGTAACCACTGTGCTATAGACACTGAGCCTCATGTGTCTTTTTCTAATTAAATAGAATTTGTTGTCTTTAAACTGGACTTGGTCACCTTTTGAAACAAATACAAAGAGAGAGGAAACAATAGCCATACACGCCCCAGTAGGAAGAAATGAATGAAGCAGATAGCACAGGTCACAGATCAGAGGTCAAAGAGGAAGCCAGGATTTAAAGTGTGGATTTAGAAACTCTGGCACAATGAAACTAATTTTTGAGAAACCTAGGATTGTTTATCTTGTTGTCATAGAAAGAAGTCATCTTTCTCATGCTCTTAAATTATCTGAGGATTAATTCTCCTTAAGATTATAAAAAATGTTATCTGAGAATTCCCCTTGCCCTTCAGTAATCTTCTATCCAATTGACAGAGCCATACATATTATATATTAAATATTTATTTAGATATTTAATGTTTAAATATTTATGTAAAAATCTAATCATATAATTTACACTAACAGTTTCTTTTTCCTAGGCTGAACTGAGATTAAAAATTGAAATTGCATATGCACAATTTCCACATGTGTAAAATAGTTTAATGCATTACTTTCCCTATAGAGCCTTAACTTACAATGGTCTACAAGGTGCTTAGAACATTGTCAAGTAGAGAGTAACATTTTGACTATTATCTTATGTTTAGTAATTATAGTTTTACAATTTTGTTTGGTTAAGTATGCAGATTACTGAGAATATGTCTTCTATGTTTACGTGTTGTTCATTCTTTGTTCCTAACTGAGTTTTTACAAGTGTAAATTTTATGTTTTTGAGGTGCACAGCTTAACAATTTGATATACATATGCCTTTGTGTAATGATTAACACAACAGAACTACCACATCCATCCTCTCACATACTTGCCAGATTTGGGGGAAGAGCACTGAAGGTCTACTCTCTTAATCTATTTGAGAGGATTAATTAATTTCAAGTGTACCTACCATAAGGCGTGTTAATTATATTTACATGCTGCCTGTTATGTCTTCTGAATTCGTTGATGTTATAAATGAAAGTTTATTCTGTTTGATAAATATCTCCCCATTTTTAACACCCCCTACAGTTGGAACCCACGTTCTATTCTCTATTCTATGGTCTCTATTTTTTTAGGTTCCACATATAGTTATATTATACAGTAATTGTGTCTGTTTGTTTTATTACAGCTACCATCATTTTCTCCTGGTTCATCATGTCATGTTGCCACAAATGACAGGATTATTCTTTTTTGTATGGCTGAACAATATTACATAACATGAATAATCCTCTTTTTCTGAGACAGAGTCTCACTATGTTGCCCTTGATGAAATGCGGTGGTGTCACAGCTCACTGCAACCTCCAACTCTTGGGCTTAAGCAATTCTTTTGCCTCAGCCTCACAAGTAGCTGGGACTATGAGTGTTTGCCACAATGTCCAGCTATTTTTTTGGTTGCACTTGTCATTGTTGATTTTACCTTGTCTGGGCTGGGTTCCAACCCAACAGCCTTGGTGTATGTGGCCGATGCTCTACCCTGAGCTGCAGGGGCTATGAATAATCTTCTATAAATACATGAGAGGATATATCTCTTTGTGTCACTGATTTCATGTCCTTTGGATATATACCCAGAAGTGAAATTGAAGGATTATGTGGCACTTTTGTTTTACCCTCTGGGAGGTGGCAACAGGTCTCTAAAAATAGCTATGAATTATGGCAGGCACCTGTACTCCCAGCTACTTGGGAGGCTTAGACAAGAGGATTGCTTGAGCCCAAGAATTTGAGATTGCTGTGAGCTATGACGCCACAACATCCTACCAAGGGTGACAAAGTGAGACTCTGTCTCAAAATGTGTATGTACTCAAGAAGCCACCACACAGTTTTCTGTAACACCTCGATCAATTTACATTCCCACTGTGTACAAGATTTTCTTCTCTCATCTTTGCGAACATTTATTAACACTTGACTTTACTTCATTGTAACAGTGAAGTGATATGTCATTGTGGTTTGACTTGCATTTTACTGATGAACAATGGGTGCTGAGTATCTTTTTATAAACCTATTTTCCACTTTTATATCTTTGGAGAAATATCTACTGAGATTTTTTTGTTGTTGTTTTTTCATTTTTTTGCCAAGACTGGGTTTGAACCTGCCACCCTTGGTATATGGGGCCAGCGCCCTACTCCTTAAGCCACAGGCACTGCCCTCTACTGAGTTTTTATTACACATTTTAAGTCAAATGAATTTACCTTTTTCGTTGTTACTGTTTTAGTTCCTTCTGTATTTTTTCTTTCTTTCTTTCTTTCTTTCTTTCTTTCTTTCTTTCTTTCTTTCTTTCTTTCTTTCTTTCATTCTTGATTTCATTCTTGATTTCAAACTACTACAAAGCTATGCTAACCATGAGTGACAGGGTAGCACAGAGGACATTTGGTTGCCCCACACTCAGTATAACCCCTGCTCTGGGGGAAGTTGGGTAGTGCATTTGATTTTGGCTAATAGAACAGTAGCTGTTTTGCGAATGGCATGTAGTCCCTCTTCCCTGGAATTTTGTGCAAAGCCATTCAGCTTCTTGGGCTATTAAAGGTCTCCAATAAGGGATGAATCAATGGGAGAGCAAATGAAGAACTACCTATTTGTGCTCAGAGCCCGTAGCACAGTGGTTATGGCACCAGACACATACACTGAGGGTGGCTGGTTTGAACCCAGCCCAGGCAGCTAAACAACAGCAACACACAAAAAAAATAGCCAGGTGTTGTTGTAGGTGCCTGTAGTCCCAGCTACTTGAGAGGCTGAGGCAAGAGAATCGCTTAAGCCCAAGAGTTGGAGGTTGCTAAGAGCTGTAACGCCATGGCACTCTACTGAGGGTGACATAGTGAGACTTTGTCTCAAAAAAAAAAAAAAGGCTCAGCACCTGTAGCTCAGCGACTACGGTGCCAGCCATGTACAGCAGAGCTGGCAGGTTTGAATCCAGCCCAGGCCTGCCAAACAATAATGACAACTGCAACCAAAAAGTAGCTGGGCATTGTGGCGGGTTCCTGAGTCCCAACTACTTGGGAGCCTGAGACAGGAGAATCGTGTAAGCCCAAGAGTTTGAGGTTGCAGTGAGGTGTGACGCCATGGCATTCTCTACCCAGGGCAAAAACTTGAGACTCTGTCTCAACAACAACAAAAAAAGAACTACTTACCTGAAGGTTTCAAAGCAGAATTCGATGTGAACAGTATGTGAGATCCTCCAAGGAAGTTTAGGAATATGAAGATCTCTAGAAGTCTTTGGAAAACTTCAATAACCTTTTCAGTTCTCGTCATCGAAGTGAAGGTCTTTATGAAAAAGGTGAGTTGGCTTGCGTAGGCAGAATTAACCCAAATAAGGTTCATTTAAGTCACGGAGCACCAAAAATGTTGGGTTTCAGGGAAGCTGCCGGGTCCTAAGTTCTTGGAATGCTCTTGGATAAAAATGACTGTTTCATACAATATTGTATAATAATAAATTGGTGGTATTCATTGTACACATTACCACATGCATTTATTAGTTCTTTATGGTGAGAACATCCATAAGCTGGTCTTCTAAATACTTTACTTTTAAACATTTTCATCTTACTAGGCAATAGAAAGGCAAAATATTTTCCCTTCTTTTGTACCTGTCAACCAACCTTGTCTCCCGGTCCCTTTCCCTCAATCTAGGATAAACATTGCTCCTATTATGTCACTTTTTAAATATTCCATACATGAGTATAATCATAGAGTATTTGTCTTTCTGCATCTGGCTTATTTCATTTAACATGATGTCCTTCAGACCCACTCATGTTTGTATGTGAGTACCATAACACTTTGGTTATTGTAGCTTTTGAGTAAGTTTTGAAGTCAGGTACTATGACGGCGCACATGTATGTTCTTTTTTTTTTTTTTTTTGAGACAGAGTCTCAGTATGTCACCCTAGTAGAGTGCTATGACATTACAGCTCACAGCAACCTCCAACTCTTGGGGTTAAGCGATTCTCTTGCCCCAGCCTCCCAAGTAGCTGGGACTACAGGCGCCTGCCACAACGCCCAGCTATTTTTTGGTTGCAGTTGTCATTATTGTTTAGTTGGACCTAGCCAGGTTCGAACCCACTACCCTCAGTACATATGGCCACCACCATAACCACTGTGCTACAGGTGCCCAGCCGAGACTGTCTTTTTCTTATTGTGATAAGAAACATGCTGAACATATATTAACATTAGAATTTATTTCTAGGCTATGTAATCTGTTTCATTATCTGTCTCTCCGTACTGAAGGTACCAGACTGTTTTCAATACTATAGCATTGTTACAATGTCTGTCTTCCTTCCCTCCCTTAGTCCCTCCCTTCCTTTCTTCTTTCCTTTTTTTTTACATTATTTTTTTTGTATAGAGACAGAGTCTCACTTTTTCACCCTCAGTAGAGTGCAGTGGCATCACAGCTCACAGCAACCTCCAACTCCTGGGTTTAGGCAATGTGCTCTTGCCTCACCCTCCCGAGTAGCTGGGAATATAGGCACCTGCCACAACACACAACAATTTTTTTTTTTTATTGTTGGGGATTCATTCAGGGTACAATAAGCCAGGTTACACTGATTGCAATTGTTAGGTAAAGTCCCTCTTGCAATCATGTCTTGCCCGCATAAAGTGTGACACACACCAAGGACCCACCCCACTCCATCTGTCCCTCTTTCTGTTACCCCTCATAATCTTAATGGTAATTAATTGTCCTCATATCAAAATTGAGTACATACGATTCATGTTACTCCATTCGTGTGATGCTTTACTAAGAATAATGAATTCCACTTCCATCCAGGTTAATACGAAGGATGTAAAGTCTCCATTTCTTTTAATGGTTAAATAGTATTCCATGGTATACATATACCACAGCTTGTTAATCCATTCCTGGGTTGGTGGGCATTTAGGCCGTTTCCACATTTTGGCAATTGTAAATTGAGCTGCAATAAACAGTCTAGTACAAGTGTCCTTATGATAAAAGGATTTCTTTCCTTCCGGGTAGATGCCCAGTAATGGGATTGCAGGATCGAATGGGAGGTCTAGCTTGAGTGCTTTGAGGTTTCTCCATACTTCCTTCCAGAGGGGTTGTACTAGTTTGCAGTCCCACCAGGAGTGTAAAAGTGTTCCCTTCTCTCCACATCCACGCCAGCATCTGCAGTTTTGAGATTCTGTGATGTGGGCCATTCTCACTGGGGTTAGATGATATCTCAGGGTTGTTTTGATTTGCATTTCTCTAATATATAGAGATGATGAACATTTTTTCATGTGTTTGTTAGCCATTCATCTGTCATCTTTAGAGAAAGTTCTATTCATGTCTCTTGCCCATTGATATATGGGATTGTTGGCTTTTTTCATGTGGATTATTTGAGTTCTCTATACATCCTAGTTATCAAGCTTTTGTCTGATTGAACATATGCAAATATCCTTTCCCATTGTGTAGGTTGTCTCTTTGCTTTGGTTATTGTCTCCTTAGCTGTACAGAAGCTTTTCAGTTTAATGAAGTCCCATTTGTTTATTTTTGTTGTTGCTGCAATTGACATGGCAGTCTTCTTCATGAAGTCTTTCCCCAAGCCAATATCTTCCAGTGTTTTTCCCATGCTTTCTTGGAGGGTTTCATTGTTTCATGCCTTAAATTTAAGTCCTTTATCCATCTTGAATCAATTTTTGTGAGTGGGGAAAAGTGTGGGTCCAGTTTCAGTCTTTTACATGTAGACATCCAGTTCTCCCAATACCATTTATTGATTAGGGAGTCTTTCCCCAAGATATGTTCTTGTTTGGTTTATCGAAGATTAGGTGGTTGTAAGACGTTAGTTTCATTTCTTGGTTTTCAATTCCATTCCAAGTGTCTATGTCTCTGTTTTTGTGTCAGTAAAATGCTGTCTTGACTTCTATGGCTTTGTAGTACAGACTAAAATCTGGTATGCTGATGCCCTCAGCTTTATTTTTATTACTAAGAACTGCCTTAGCTATACCGGATTTTTTCCGGTTCCATACAAAACGCAGAATCATTTTTTCCAAATCTTGAAAGTACGATGTTGGTATTTTGATAGGAATGGCATTGAATAGGTAGATTGCTTTGGGAAGTATAGACATTTTAACAATGTTGATTCTTCCCATCCATGAGCATGGTATGTTCTTCCATTTGTTAATATCCTCTGCTATTTCCTTTATGAGGATTTCATAGTTTTCTTTATAGAGGTCCTTCACCTCCTTCGTTAGGTATATTCCTAGGTATTTCATTTTCTTTGAGACTATGGTGAAGGGAGTTGTGTCCTTAATTAGTTTCTCGTCTTGACTGTTATTGGTGTACACAAAGGCTACTGACTTGTGGACATTGATTTTATATCCTGAAACATTACTGTATTTTTTGATGACTTCTAGGAGTCTTGTGGTTGAGTCTTTGGGGTTCTCTAAGTATAAGATCATGTCGTCAGCAAAGAGGGAGAGTTTGACCTCCTCTGCTCCCATTTGGATTCCCTTTATTTCCTTGTCTTGCCTAATTGTATGGGCTCGAGCTTCCAGCACTATGTTGAATAGTAAAGGTGACAGAGGACAACCTTGTCTGGTTCCAGTTCTAAGAGGAAAACCTTTCAGTTTTACTCCATTCAGTATAATATTAGCTGTGGGTTTGTCATACATAGCTTCAATCAGTTTTAGAATTGTGCCACCTATGCCTATACTCTTCAGTGTTCTAATTAGAAAAAGATGCTGGATTTTATCAAATGCTTTTTCTGCATCTATTGAGAGGATCAAGTGATCTTTATTTTTGCCTCTGTTAATATGGTGGATAACGTTTATGGACTTGCGTATGTTAAACCAGCCTTGCGTCCCTGGGATGAAGCCTACTTGATCATGATGAATGACTTTTTTGATGATAAGCTGTAATCTATTGGCTAGGATTTTGTTGAGAATTATTGCATCTATATTCGTGAGTGAGATTGGTCTGAAATTTTCCTTTTTGTTTGGGTCTTTTCCTGGTTTTGGTATCAGGGTGATGTTTGCTTCATAGAATGTGTTGGGGAAGATTCCTTCTTCCTCCATTTTTTGGAATAATTTCTGCAGTACAGGAATAAGCTCTTCCTTGAAGGTTTGATAGAATTCTGGAGTGAAGCCGTATGGACCATTGAATTTTTTGGTTGGAGGATTTTTTATTGTTTCTTTGATCTCAGTGCTTGAAATTGGTCTGTTCAGGAGCTCTATTTCTTCCTGGCTGAGTCTAGGGAGAGGGTGTGATTCCAAATATTTATCCAGTTCCTTCACATTGTGAAATTCCTGGGCATAGTGTTTCTGGTAGTATTCAGAGATGATCTCTTGTATCTGTGTGGGATCAGTTGTTATTTCCCCTTTATCATTTCTGATTGAGGTTACTAGACATTTTACTTTTCTATTCCTCATTAGTCTGGCCAATGGTTTATCTATTTTATTTATTTTTTCAAAAAATGAACTCCTTGTTTCATTAATGTTCAGAATGATTCTTTTGTTTTAAACTTCATTGATCTCTGATTTGATTTTGGATATTTCTTTTCTTCTACTGAGTTTAGGCTTAGATTGTTCTTCTTTTTCCAATTCCATAAGATGTCTTGTAAGAGTGTTGATGCGCTCTCTTTCTGTTTTTCAAATGTAGGCATCTAAAGCAATGAATTTTCCTCTCAAAACTGCTTTTGCAGTATCCCACAAGTTTTGGTAGCTTGTGTCTTCATTGTTGTTATGCTCAAGGAAGTTAATGATTTCCTGTTTTATTTCTTCATGCACCCATCTGTTATTCAACAGAAGATTGTTTAATTTCCATGCCTTTGGGTGGGGTCGAGCATTTTTGTTAGAGTTGAGTTCCACCTTTAGTGCCTTATGGTCTGAGAAGATACAAGGTAAAATTTCAATTCTTTTGATTCTGTTGATATTTGTTTTGTGTCCCAGGATATTTTGGAGAATGTTCCATGGGGTGATGAGCAGAATGTATATTCTTTATCTTTGGGGTGGAGTGTTCTTTATGTGTCTATCAAGCACAGTTGTTCTAGGGTCTCATTTAAATCTCTTATATCTGTGTTTAATTTCTGTTTAGAGTATCTGTTCAGCTCTGTAAGAGGAGTGTTAAAGTCCCCTGTTATGATGGTATTATCAGATATCATATTGCACAGACTGAGTAAGGTCTGTTTCAAGAATCTGGGAGCATTTAAATTGGGTGCATAGATATTTAGAATTGAAATGTCTTCTTGTTCTATTTCTCCCTTGACCAATATAAAGTGACCATCTTTTCATTTTTGACTTTAGTTGCTTTAAATCCACATGTATCTGAAAATAAGATTGCAACTCCTCTTTTCTTCTGAATTCCTTTTGCCTGAGAAATTGTCTTCCAACCCTTGACTCGGAGCTTTAATTTGTCTTTTGAAGCCAGGTGTGTTTCTTGCAGACAGCAAATGGATGGCTAGTATTTTTTTATCCAGTCAACCAATCTATGTCTCTTCAGTGGGGAATTTAAGCTATTAACATTTATTGAGATAATTGATAAGTGTGGTAGTATTCTAGTCGTCTTATTTGGTGAGAGTCCATTGCTGAGTTTTATCTTTTGCATCAGTGTGGAGGTTAGGTTCTGTCCTTTAATTTCTGAGTTCTTACTTTGCTGCTGATCCATTGTGGTGGTCAGTGTGCAGAACAGGTTGAAGTATTTCCTGTAGAGCTGGTCTTCTTGTGGCGAATTTCCTCAACGTTTATATATCCGTAAATGATTTGATTTCTCCGTCAATTTTGAAGCTTAGCTTAGCAAGGTACAGAATTCTGGGCTGGAAATTGTTCTGTTTAAGTAGATTAAAGGTAGATGACCATTGTCTTCTTGCTTGGAAATTTTCATTAGAGAAATCTGCAGTCACTCTGATGTATTTGCCCCTTTAGTTCAACTGGCGCTTACTCCTGGCAGTTTGTAGAATCTTTTTTTTTGTCTTGACTTTGGACAGGTTCATCACATTGTGTCTTGGAGAGGCTTGGATAGAGTTGAGGCGACCTGGGGTCTGATATCCCTCTGAAAGCAGTGTGTCAGAATCTTTGGTGATATTTGGGAAATTTTCTTTATACTATTCTCTAGTATGTCTTCCATTCCTCTGGGGTATTCTTCTTCCCCTTCTGGGATTGCTATAACTCGAACGCTTCATAAAATCCCATAATTCTGACAGTGAACGTTCTGCTTTTTCTCTCTTCTTTTCTGCCTCTTTTACTATCTGAGTTATCTCAAGAACTTTGTCTTCTACCTCTGAAATTCTTTCTTCTGCATGGTCTAACCTCTTGCTGATAGTTTCCATTGCATCTTTAAGTTCCCTAATTCACTGATTCAGTTCCTTCAGCTCTGCTATATAATTTTTATATTCTTCATATCATTCATCTCTTATTTGATTCTGTTTTTGATTTCCTTTTGGTTATTTTCCACTTTATCAGCAGTTTCCTTCATTGTTTCCATCATTTCTTTCATTGTTTTCAACATGTGTATTCTAAATTCCCTTTCTGTCATTCCTAACATTTCTTTATAGGTGGAATCATCTGCAGTAGCTACCTCATGGTCCTTTGGCGGGGTTGTTCTTGACTGGTTCTTCATGTTGCCTGGAGTTTTCTGCTGATTCTTCCTCATGAGTGATTTCTTTTATCTGTTTCCTTGCCCTAATTTTCCTTTCTCTTCCTCTTGCTCTTTAATTTGTCGTGCCTGTGGACTAAATGTTATAGGACCCCGGCTATTTTTTTGTTGCAGTTTTGCTGGGGCTGTGTTTGAACCTGGTGCCCTACTTACTGAGCCACAGGCGCCACCCTCTTTTTTCTTTCCTTTTTTTTAAATAGTCTCATTTTGTCACCTTTGGTAGATTGTTGTGATATCATAGCTCACAACAACCTCAAACTATTGGACTCAAGAGATCCTCTTGCCTCAACCCCCCAAGTAGCTGGAACTACAGGTACCTGCCACAACACCTGGCTATTTTTAGAGATGAATTCTTGCTCTGGCTGAGGCTGGTCTCAATCCTTTGAGCTCTGGCAATCCACTTGCCCATGCCTCCAAAGTTCAAGGATTACAGGTGTGAGCCACCAGGCCTGGCCCTTTTGATGGTTTTTATTCCTAGTTTTATTCTACTATAGTCAGAAATAATGCTTTGTGTGTTATGGTGGGTGTATATGTATAGAATATTTGTGAAAGCTATGCTCAGTGGTACATCATTATACAATGTTCTTTATTTTTGGGGGGGGCAAGTATTTTTAATTTTTTATTTATTTTATTTATTTTTGTAATTATTATTAAATCATAGCTGTGTACATGAATGTAATGAGGGGGTACCATACTATGGTTGTATATACATTTGACATATTTTCATCACATTTGTTAACACAGCCTTTCCGGCTTTTTCTTAGTTATTGTGCTAAGACATTTATATTCCTCATTTAGTAAGTTTCACATGTAACCTTGTAAGATGCACTGTAAGTGTAATCCCAACAATCACCCTTTTTCTGCCCATTCTCCCACCTCCCCTCCCTCTTCCCGTTCCCCATATTATTAGGTTAAAACTGGGTTGTAGATTTCATATGAAAACCATAAATTAGTTTCATAGTAGGGCTGAGTACATTGGATACTTTTTCTTCCATTCTTGAGATACTTTACAAAGAAACATATGTCCCAGCTTCATCCAAGTAAACATGAAAAATGTAAAGTCTCTATCTTTCTTTAAGGCTGCATATTATTTCATGATGTACATATAGCAAAATTTATTAATCCATTCGTGGATCGATGGATACTTGGGCTTTTTCCATGACTTAGCAATTATGAATTGGGCTGCAATAAACATTCTGTACAAATATCTTTGTTAGAATGTGATTTTTGGTCTTCTGGGTATATACCTAGTAGAAGAATTGTAGGATTGAATGGCAGGTCTATTTTTAGATCTCTAAGTGTTCTCCAAACATCTTTTCAAAAGGAATGTATTAATTTGCACTCCCACCACATCCACGCCAACATCTCTGGTCTTGGGATTTTGTGATATAGGCTAAACTTACTGAAGTTAGATGATATCTCAAAGTAGTTTTGATTTGCATTTCTCTGATGATTAAGGATGATGAGCATTTTTTCATATGTCTGTCTCTTCAGAGAAGTTTCTCTTCAAGTCCCTTAACCAGCCTGTGATGGGATCACTTGTTCTTTTCTTGCTTATACGTTTGAGTTCTCTTTGGATTCTGGTTATCAAACCTTTGTCAGAGACATGGCCTGAAAATATCTTCTAATATTCTGAGGGCTGTCTGTTTGCTTTACTTACTGTGTTCTTGGCTGTACAGAAGCTTTTTAGTTTGATCAGGTCTCAGTAGTGTATTTTTGAAGCTGCTGCAATTGCCCAGGGAATCCTCCTCATAAAATATTCACCCAGACCGATTTCTTCAAGAGTTTTAACTGCAGTTTCTTCTAGTGTTTTTATAGTTTCATGTCTTTAGTGTAAATCTTTAATCCAGTGAGAGTCTTTCTTAGTTAATGGTGAAAGGGGTGGGTCCATTTCCAGTCTTCTACAGCTCACCAGCCAGTTCACCCAGCACCATTTGTTAAATAGGGAATCTTTTCCCCACTGAATGTTTTTAATGGGCTTGTCAAAGATCAAATAACAGTAAGTGGCTGGGTTCATCTCTTGGTTCTCTATTCTGTTCCAGACATCTACCTCTCTGTTTTTGTGCCATTACCATGCTGTTTTGATCACTATTGATTTATAGTATAGTTGGAGGTCTGTTAGCGTGATTCCTCCTGCTTTTTTCCTATTTCTGAATAATGTCCTGGCTATTCGAGGTTTTTTCTGATTCCATATAAAATGATGCATTATTTTTTCAAGATCTTTAAAGTATGACAGTGGAGCTTTAACAGGAATTGCATTAAAATTGTATATTGCTTTGGGTAGTATGGACATTTTAACAATGTTGATTATTCCCAGCCGTGAGCATGGTATGTTTTTTCATTTGTTGACATTTTCAGCTATTTCTTTTCTTAGAGTTTTGTAGTTCTCTTTATAGAGATCCTTCACATCCTTTGTTAGATAAACTCCCAAATATTTCATCTTCTTTGGCACTACTGTGAATGGAATAGAGTCCTTGACTGTTTTCTCAGCTTGACTATTGTTGGTATATATAAAGGTAACCAATGTAAGGATGTTGATTTTGTAAACTGAGATGCTGCTTTATTCCTTGATAACTTCTAAGAGTTTTATAGTAGAATCACTGGTGTTTTCCCAAATATACAATCATATCATCTGCGAAGAGCAAAAGTTTGATCTCTTCTGACCCTATATGGATACCCTTGTTCACCTTTTCTTCCCTAATTGCTATGGCTAAAACTTCCATTACAATGTTAAATAGCAGTGAAGAAAATAGGCAACCTTGCCTGGTTCCTGATCAGGGTGGAAATGATTTCCTGAGTGGGTTTGCTGTAGATGGCCTCTATCAGTTTAAGAAATGTCCCTTCTATACTAATTTTCTGAAGTGTTCTGAACATGAATTGATGCTGTATATTATCAAAAGCTTTTTCTGCATCAATTGAGAGAATCATATGGTCTTTGTTCTTTAATATGTTTCCGTGATGAATTATATTAGTAGACTTACGTATATTGAACCAGCCTTGAGACCCTGGGATAAAACCTACTTGGTCATGATGTATAATGTGTTTCTGGATTCTGTTTGTTAGGATATTGTTGAATATTTTTGCCTCTATATTCATTAGTGATATTGGTCTATAATTTTTTTTTCTTGTTGGGTCTTTTCCTGGTTTGGGGATCTAGGTGATGTTTGCTTCATAGAACGTGTTGGGTAGTGTTCCTTCTTTTTCCACATTTTGGAACAGGTTGAGTTATATAGGTACTAGTTCCTTTTTAAAGGTTTGGTAGAATTCTGATGAAGCCATCTGGTCATGGGTTTTTTTTTTTTTTTTTTAGGGAGAGTTTGTATGTTTGATGCTATTTCAGAACTTGATATTGACCTGTTCAACATTTCTACTTGATTCCAGATAAGTCTTGGAAAATGACGTGCTTCCAAGTATCAATTTCCTTCAGATTTTTATATTTCTGAGAATAAAGTTTCTTGTAATATTCATTAAGGATTTTTTGAATTTCTGAGGAGTTTGTTGTTATTTCATCTTTGTCATTTCTGATTGATGAAATTAGAAGGTTTACTCTTTTTTTTCCTGATTAGGTTAGCCAAAGTTTTCTCTATTTTATTGGCTTTTCAAAACACCAAGTTTTTGATTTATTGATCTTTTGTATAATTCTTTTGTTTTTGATTTATTTAATTCTGCTCTAATTTTGTTTTTTTCTTTTTCTTCTACAGGGTTTGGGGTTGGAATGTTCTTCCTTTTCTAGTTGCTTGAGATGTCACATTAAGTTATTACCTTCTTCTCTTTCCGTTCTCTTGAGGAAGGCTTGCAGTGCTATAAATTTCCCTCTTAGGACTGCCTCTGTGGTATCCCAGAGGTTGTAATAATTCGTGTCTTCATTGTTGTTTTGTTCCAGAACTTTGGCAGTTTCCTTCTTAATCTCATCTATGACCCAGCTATCATTGAACATAAAGTTATTTAACTTCCATGTTTTTGTATGAGTATGCAGATTCCTGTCATTACTGAGTTCAATTTTAATTTCATGATGGTCCAAGAAGATACTAGGAATAATTTCTATTCCTTTAAATTTACTGAGGTTAGGCTTGTAACCTAAGATGTGATCAATTTTGAAGTATGTTCTTTGGGCTAATGAGAGGTATGTGTATTCAGTTTTCTTGGGATGAAATGTTGTGTAGATGTCTGTAAATCCAAATGTTTGATGGTTATGTTTAAATTTTAAATTTCCTCAGTCCAGTTATTATTGGAGGATCTATCCAACACTGCCAAAGGAGTGTTAAAATGTTCAAATATAATGGAGATGGAGGAAATCAAGTTGATCGTGTCTGTTAGAGTTTCTCATAAATTGAGGCACATTTTGGTTGAGTGCATAAATATTAATAATTGAAATTTCATCATATTGAGTATTACCCTTAACAAATATGAAGTGACCATTCTTATTCTTCCTTATTTTTATTAGTTTAAAATTGTATCTGCAAATAGAATTGCAAGACCTACTTTTTTCTGATTTCCATTTGCCCGAAATGTGGATGACCATCCTTTCACCCTAAGTCCATATTTATCTTTTAAGGTAAGATGAGATTCTTTCATGCAGCAGAAACCTGGCCTGAGTTTTTGTATATAGTCAGCCAATCTGTGCCTCTTTAGATGACAGTTTAAGCCATTCACATTAATGGCGAATATTGATAAGTCTGGTAAAATTTTGGGTATTGAGTTTTTCGAAAGTCCAGTGAACATTTTTAATCGTTTCACCAATGTGGAAGTTGGGATTTGATCAAAAATATCTGAGCGAGTTTACTCTTGTAGTAGAGTATTGTGCTGGTCATTACAAAGGATAGGTCTGAGAATATCCTGAAGAGCTGGTTTAGTTATGGAAAATTTCTTCCACATGTGAACATCATAAAAGTATTTAATTTCTCCATCATAAATGAAACTCAGTTTAGCTGGATATAGGATCCTGTTTTGAAAGTTATTTAGTTTTAGGAAATTAAAAGTCGATAACCACCTTCTTCTGGCTTGAAAGGTTTCAGCAGAGAGATCTGCAGTCATTCTAATATTCTTCCCTTTGTAGATTATGGTTTTCTTACGTCTGGCTTCTTTCAGAATTTTCTCCTTCATATTAACTTTAGTGAAGTTAATTATTATATGCCTGGGGGATGTCTTATTCAGGTTGAGTTGTACTGGGGTTCTGAAAATGTTTGCCATCTGAATTTCAAAGTCTCTTGGCATGCCTGGAAAATTCTCTTCCATAATTTCCTGGAGAAGGGCCTCTGTGCCTTGTGAAGCCACTTCATCACTTTCAGGGATTCCAATGAGGCAGATATTAGCCTTCTTCAAATTATCCTATAGTTCTCTGAGAGAATGATCCAGTTTTGCTCTCCATTTCCCCTTCACTTTGAGAGTTTGGGAGCGTTCAAAAGTTTGTCTTCAATGTCAGAAATCCTTTCTTCTGCTTGCTCCACTCTGTTGCTGAGGGATTCTACTGTACTTTTCAGATATTTGAGGGCTACAAATTCTTGCTTCAATGTGTCAAAATCTTTGGTGATTTTGTCTTTAAATTCATTGAATTCTTGAGACAACATTTGAATTTCTCCTTAAATATCTATTTCTAACTTTTCCTCCATTCTATTAATCTTGTTTGCAGTTCAAATTCTGAATTTGATTACTGACATCTTGGCCATCTGTTTATGAATGAGATCTTTAGTTATGTCTGCCATATCTTTCCTTGAGGGTGTTTATCTACTCTGGTTATTCATGTTATCAAAATCTTTCTGCTGATTCCACCCCATGATTATTTTACACCATTTGACTAGATGAGTGTATAAAGAAAAGTTGGGTTCAGGGTTCCAGGAGTAGTGTTTAACCAGCCCTTTGCCCAAAAGCTGGGACTGGTGTCTGTACCTTTTCCCCTGGAGCTCTTCCAAGGACCCGTACAGTGCTACAGCCTGAGTAACCGGAGACTGCTTGATGTGGTGGGGCTAAGTGGCTCTGTCTTGTTTTCAGCTGGTCTCTGTCCAACCCTAGTAAATCAGTTACTTTGGGTTGAAGTCTCAGCTGTGGAGAATTACCAGAAATTAAGTCACCCTGAACCCCACAAGCAAAAATTGGAAAAGGAACATCAAACCTTCCTACAACCACCCAGGGTACCACTTGGATAATCCTTGGGCGATTGTTCCAGTTCAAGAGGTCCAAATCAATTGTCTCAGGCAGCACCTCTCTCTGGTGGGTGATTTTAAAAGATCTCTGGCAACTAGATCTCAGGGGTCTGCTGAGAACTCAAATATGACTTTCTCCAGTGCACTGTGAAGTCAGCAGGACCCACCCAGCAAGTAGATTAGTCTGGGAAGGTTGATGCCTCCTTCCCCACCTTGGACCTCTGTCACACCCAGTCACTGATAACCCCACAGGGCTGTGACCCAGTTGCCTCCAATGAGCAGATACTCTATGGGCTTGCATTTGCCTGATTCACAAGGAGATCTATGTCTCATCAACTAGGCTGCTGCTCTCTGCCACTATCTGACAACCTGACACTTGAAGCCTGACAACCTCGGGCACTTGATGGAGGCTGGGGCTGTTCACTCAGTTCCAGCCCTGCTCCTGATTGATGTTACTGACAGAACAGAACAAATTTGCAGAATTTGGTTCTGTCCCGGCTATCTTCCCCTGCAGAAGAGAAGCTGTTAGAGTTCACATAACCTGCACCTCAGGCCCTGTTTGTGCTGTTGCCTGGTCTCGGCTGTAGTTTGTTTTTGCAGCACACAAGTTAGCTTTCAGTTCCAGCCTCTGGCTGTCCTTTTTTGTCTGGGCTAATAATCCCAGAGGGCCTGGTGCTTCTTAGGCTCAGTAAAGTGGTCCTCTGGGTCAGCCCCGCCTTGGGAATCTGCCGGCTCTGCACGTGCGTTTTCTAGTCCCCGTGCTCCACCCAGGCCAGTAGCACCTCAGACAAACCCTTTACTTATGAGGTTTCCATTTTAGTTCCAGATCTGTTCCACCAGTGGCTGCCTTCAGGCAAGTAGCCCAGCCTCCTCTGGTTGGCCCTGAGAGATGGGGGTGTGATTACTGAATATTCAGGGGTGACCTCTATTTTTGCCCCAAAATGCTGCTGCTCTGTGCCTCAGGGCACTGCCACTCCTGTGTTGCACCCTCTCAGCTTACCATCCTCTCCCCACTCCCATGCCACAGAATCAGCACTGACCAGCAGCAGTCCATGCTGTATCCTCACCTCTCGAGAAAATACCCAAGAATCTGGACTCCTGGGGGACAGGATTCCAGACCTCAGAGTGAGAGTGGAGGCGAGTGCAGGGAGCTCAGAATTGCAGGTGGAAAATATATACAGTTTTATACAGTTTTGTGCCTGGCAGGAGAGCGCTATGGCACCCTAGCAGAAGAAGTAGGTCCAGTTTTTAGAGGGTCTCCCCGTGGGATATAATTGGAAGACTTTTGAACTCCACTTATTTGTTTATGGTGTCCTCTGAGCCATTCTCATGGGGGAGGGGACTCCCATCCACTTGGTAATGGATTTTGTACCTTTTGTTTGTATCCTCAGGTTCACAGCTTACCTCAGCAGGGTTGATGTGCGTTCTTCAACCTTCTTTCTTTGCCCAGCTCTAATCTGCGAGGTTGCTTGCTAAATTTCTGTCCTTTAACTCTCCTTCTGGATGGGAGCCTCTGTGGAAAGCTGGCTTCAGTCAGCCATCTTTCCTCCACTTCTCCAATTTTTTTTTTTTTGAGACAGAGCCTCATGCTGTCACCTGGGCTAGAGTGCCATAGCCCCAGACTAGTTCACAGCAAACTCAAATTATGAGGTCAAATGATCCTTGAACCTCCCGAGTAGCTGAGATTACAGGTGCACACAGTGAGGGCTAATGTTTCTTTATAGGATAGATGGGGTCTAGCTCTTGCTCAGCCTGGTCTCAAAGTCCTGAACTCCAGCTATTCACCCACCTCAGCCTCCTAGGATGCTAGGATTACAGGTATGAGCCAACATCCTCAGCTCTTTGTGACAATTTTTGGTGTTGGTGTAAGACATTTTTTGCCAATGTGCAAGTATTTAACTTCCACTCAATAACATTTCTCTCTCTTTTTTTACTTTCATTCTATTTGTTTCTTTATCTCTGAAGAGCTTTTGTAGAAAGCAATGTTGGATGTTATTTCTTGAATTTATTCAGACAAAGATTTCTTTTGTATATTTAAATTATTTATATAAAAATTAAATACTGAAACAAATTAACTATTACATTTTATTTATTTTTGTAGTGTTACCTGATAAAGATCAGGCTTACTGTCACTGTCTGTTCATATTTAGAGATGGGAATAGGTCCACTAAACTTTATTTGTTATAAGGCTGAGATTCTGGAGAACAGTGATAACAGTCTCTCTAAGACTATTCTGTTCTTTTATTTTTACCATTATAGTTTGATATATTTAAGTTCAAAATGAAAATTTTGGCAACTCTTAGTTCAAACAATAATCAGCAGAACCTATGACTCAAATAATAAACATTTTAACTTAAAAGTTAATCTCCTAAATCAATTTACCTAAACTACTTAAGATAGCATTTTTAAGGTGGGAGATAAATTTATAAAGCAGTAAGAATGCAAAATAGTGGTGAAGTCAGGATAGACTTAAACTGACCAGACCACCTGTGTCATATCTGTCCTAGCTTGACATACTCTATCTTACTTTCACCATATATGCTTTTATTTCCCATTACTGTTATTATATTTCATATCTATGAAATAGTTTTACATGGAAATAATGACTATGATTTATTGTATTTGTTCTGAGATTGAACTTATGTCAGTAAGGGATAGGTTAAATGTTATACTGGGTATAACATGTTGTAACATTAATAAAAGATAAAAAGTGTCACATTAAATACAGTAACAAATAAAGATGTCTGATAATAATACACTTCCCATCCCCACCATTGAAATTTTTAACTCTTGTCTTCATATTGTTTTGTAGTTCACTGGTTCAGCTTGAGTTTGTTGGATTTTTATTAAGGAGATAAACCTAGAAGTGGAAATTATGTAATTTAGACAACTTGATTAATGTAAGGGTTGTAAGTAGGATGTCTCAGAGGTGAGTCCACTTTCTCTTGAGTTTGGTAGGTCCTTTTAAGTCTTGAGAACAACTTCATTAATGGCTAGAATGTCTGTAGATTTCAGGAAGTAGGGCAAGGGACCTGTTCTTAAGCAATTGAGAGTGTGGCATAGTGTAGCTCAGGAGGTAGCAGGGCTTGTCATAGCAGAGATTAAATGTTATATGCTGGAGGCCACGAAAAAGGTGGAAAGGTATTCTGTGTAGAGAGTTTAAGGCCAGCTGAGTAAATTTTTTGGGCTGAGTGGCTCTGTTACTGGAACATAGGATCTGAAAGATAGATCTCAAAAACTACTCCAGTGTAAAGAAGTATATGCAACTTTAATCTGCCTTATTTACACTGACAGGGATGAAGTTAGGGTTGTGTTCAGGGAAAAATAATGAAAACATTTAGTAGTCACCTGTACATATTTACAAGTTCTGGGTTTTGAGGGTAAGATTTGTATTAGACAACACTAGTATTTTTTTTTTTTTTTAGAGATGTCACACTTGGTAGGGTGGAGTGGCATCGCAGCTCACAGCAACCTCAAACTCTTTGGTTTAAGCAATTCTCTTGCCTCAGCCTCCCAAGTAGTTGGGACTACCAGCACCCACAACAATGCCTGGCTCCTTTTTTTTTTTAGTTGCAGTTTTCATTGTTCTTTAGCTGGCCCAGGCTGGGCTGGAACCCACCACCCTCAGTATATATGGCTGGCACCATAACCACTGTGCTATGGACGCCAAGACAGATTTAGCACAGTTTTTAAGAATATGTTTAGTTTTAAAATTTTTTATAGAACTGATCTGATGTTCCAGGCAATTGAAGCAAATGTTTGTAAAAATTAGTTGAGTGTGGAGTCACTTGTGAGGTCGTTTTGTAGCCACATCACTTACTGGGAAATTTTTATTCAGGTTTTAATTTTTCTTGAAGTATTTACATGGACATAGTGGACAGTGTTGACTATTGTACAGATTTCTTCTAGCGTAGCCAGCAGGTGATCTTTGTTGATCATTTGGGCTTTTGTAGTGATTTTCATATCAGTTTCAGAGTCACAGACAAATTTCCTTTTTCTCTTTCTTTCTTTCTTTCTTTCTTTCTTTCTCTCTCTCTCTCTCTCTCTCTCTCTCTCTCTTTCTTTCTTTTTTTTTTTTTTTTTTTTTTCAGACAGAGTCTCCCTCAGTCTCCCTGGGGTTAAGTATCCTGGCATCATAGGCCACAGTGTTACCAAAATTTCTTTCTTAATAGGTCCTTGGTCTCAGGGATTCAAAGAATGAATCCAAGGACCATAGATCAGTCCTAAGATAGAATTCATTACACAGAAAAGAATTCAGAAGAAGTAAAAAAAACAAAATAAAATAAAAATCACCAGAGCTCTTGGTAGAGAGAAAGATCCATGTTGGAAAATCTACACCTGGGTCCTTTGCCTAGGGGCATATCTTGGCAGACAGAAAGATCTATGTTGGAAAATCTCCACCTAGGTCCTTTGCCTAGGGGCATATATAGTTGCGGGTGTCCTTTTTAGTTACATTTGGCCAGGATTGTGGTAAAGAATGAATACAGGGCAAGGTGAATGAGCCATTTACTTCAAGAAATTTCCCAGGCCTAGAAAAAGGGAGTGGTGGTAGTGGGAATCCTTGAATTGGGGAACCCTGTGTCACCTATAGGCCTGTGAAATGCTCACTATGTAGTTATGCGGGCAAAAGAGGACTCTCTGTGTGGGATAAAATAAGAAAAATGTCCCACATACACCACACAAGGCAAGCTCATTATGGTTTAAAAATGGCTTTTTTAACACAGAGTCAAAAAGGAGCTGGGCCCCCCTGAGGCATGCACAGAGGCTGTTTGTTCAGAGGTAAAAGTCCAGAAACAGTTTCTCTGAAGTCATGTTCCTGTTAAGCCCTGTTAAGCTCCTGTAGAGCTGGTCTTGTTGTGGCAAATTTCCTCAATGTTTGTATATCCATAAATGATTTGATTTATCTGTCAATTTTAAAGCTTAGCTTAGGGTACAGAATTCTTGGCTGGAAATTGTTCTGTTTAAGTAGATTAAATGTAGATGACCATTATCTTCTTGCTTGGAAAGTTTCATTAGAAAAGTCTGCAGTCACTCTTATGGATTTGCCCCTGTTGGTCAACTGGTGCTTACTCCTGGCAGCTAGCAGAATCTTTTCTTTTGTCTTGACTTTGGACAGGTTCATCACAATGTGTCTTGGAGAGGCTTGGATAGAGTTGAGGCAACCTGGGGTCTGATATCCCTTTGAAAGTAGTGTGTCAGAATCTTTGGTGATATTTGGGAAATTTTCTTTTATACTATTCTCTAGTATGGCTTCCATTCCTCTGGGGCATTCGTCTTCCCCTTCTGGGATTCCTATAACTCGTATGTTGAAACGCTTCATAAAGTCCCATAATTCTGACAGTGAACGTTCTGCTTTCTCTCTCTTCTTTTCTACCTCTTTTAGTATCGGAGTTATCTCAAGAACTTTGTCTTCTACCTCTGAAATTCTTTTTTCTGCATGGTCTAACCTGTTGCTGATAGTTTCCATTGCATCTTTAAGTTCCCTAATTGACTGTTTCAGTTCCTTCAGCTCTGCTATATCCTTTTTATATTCTTCATATCATTCATCTCTTATTTGATTGTGTTTTTGAATTTCCTTTTGGTTATTTTCCACTTTATTAGAAGTTTCTTTCATTGTTTCCATCATTTCTTTCATTGTTTTCATCATGTGTATTCTACATTCCTTTTCTGTCATTCCTAACATTTCTTTATAGGTGGAATCCTCTGCAGTAGCTACCTCTTGGTCCCTTGGCTGGTTGTTCTCACTGGTTCTTCATGTTGCATGGAGTTTTCTGCTGATTCTTCCTTATGAGTGAGTTCTTTTATCTGTTTCCTTGCCCTAATTTTCCTTTCACTTCTTGATATTTAAGTTCTCATGCCTGTGGACTAAGGGTTCAATGAGTTTTTTTTGTACAGGAACAGAAAGGTGAGAAGGTTGAAGAGTACAAAAGGGATGAAAGAAAGGAGGACGGTGTGAAAAGAAAAAGGAAAAAAAAACAAATAGAGCAAGGAGGGGGGTGGTAAAAGAAATATTGACAAAAAGAAGAGATGCACAGAAAGAGGGAGAGAGAGCAATATAGGTGTACAGTATGGTAATTTGACACTACCTTAAAAAAAACCTACCTTTTGGGTGTGCCCAGTTGGGTGGTTCCCTTGAGGTCAACAGCTCTTGGCTAACCTGATCAGACACAGTACCCCACCTCCACCAAGTAGAGAAGAAAAACAAAAATGCTACAAATCAAACCACAACAAGCAAACAGAAAACCTTATGGGATAAAATTGGGTGAAAAACCAAATAACAGTGGTAGAAACACTACCAAAAATTAGTTACTGAAAAAGGCAGCAATGGGAATTTATAATTAAACTAGAAAAATTGAGAAAGAAAAAAAATCTGTACGGAAAAGGTTGAAATTTAAAAAACCAAACAACATCAATAACATCAAAATAAACAAAAAACAACCAAACAAAGAAAAAAAAAACACAACCAAAAACAAAGCAGTCTATATTTTTTGTTGAATATTGTCTGGGCAGCTCGTGCTCTTCTGGGTTATGAGATGTTAATCACCTTGCTGATACGACTAGACGCTGTTGATTTCTCAAACCCCAATGGGTAGATACCCTAAATCTCTCTTCAGCCCTCTTAAAAGGCACTTTGAACTTGTAAACTTGCTGAGCAGAAGCTTTCCCAGGAAAGTGCTTGTCACTGGAATCAGTGCTGAAGTGGCTATCCACTTACCCAGTGTGCCAAAACCGGTCTCACTCTGCCCCTGATTGTTAGGGCTGTAAGGCATCTCAGACCCTGCCCTTAGGCTACTCAGTCTCTAGGTTACCAGCTCCCAACCGATTCTTGCTCTGCGAAGCTGAGGTTGAAGCTTGCTGGGGCAGATCACTCACAATGACTCCCTATGGCCCACAGCCAAACACCATTCGCTCCGTCTGGCTCAGCGGCTCAGACTTGGGCCCTAGACAATGGCCAAAGGCCAACAGCCTAGATGGGGCCAAAGTTCTCTGCACTCCTGCTCAGGCTCTCCCCAAGGCAGTTCAACTGAGTGCCAAGTCCAAAGACACCAAAACATTTCACAGGTAAGGCCTTTCCGGTTTGCAGTCTCACTGCTACTGTACTTACAGTTGTGGGCGGGTTTAGACTGATTGAATGCACACGACCACTTGCTGGTTTTTCACAGTTTTAGTCCTCCTCTTGGGGTCCAGAAGCCTCTCGCTGACTCCCTGTATCCTCACAGGGCTGATTATAGGCAGATCCTACCAGCCAGGGACACCTGGAGTCCTATCTCCCCAGACTCACTGTGCCCAGATCCAAGGAAGCTGTTACTCGGCCGCAATCTTGCTCTCTCTCCCAACTTTGTTTCTTTTTTCAACATCCACTTTGAAATTAAAAATTTTATGAATTAAAACCTATTATGTTACCTTTTTCTTGAACCTACCACCTCCAGGATATGGGGCCAGTGCCCTACTCCTTTGAGCCACAGGTGGACCCCTTAAATTATATATTTTTTTCCCTACTCCTTTCATCCTATTAACAGATCAGGTGAGTTAAACAGTTAAGTCTCGTTTTATGAAGTGGTATTACAGACAAGGCTTGGTTTTAATGTAGAGGTGGTCCACAGTTTCTTAATTCTTCAATTCTATTTCCTTCTCTCTGGTTTCTCATTTTACTAAAAACAAATCATAGTAGAATTAATTTAATTTTCAAAGTAAACTATACTTTTAGTATTCTGGGTTTGATTATTTGCATAAAGGGTAGTAATAATTATTATTGTCTCTTCAGGCGTTTTTTTTTCTTTTAGAATTGGTTTTCTTGGAACATTTTACAAGGAATTTCAGGTTAGACTTGAAAGTTTCTCACAGCCCCAGGTTTTCTCTGTGTTCTTAGATAATTGTATGTATGTATTGGGTAAATTCTTTTTCTCCTAAAGTTCTAAAGTCAATTGGGATTTCCAGACCTGTCACTAAGTTAACCTCAAACTCTTGGGCTCAGGTGACCCTCCTGACTCATCCTCCCAAGTGAATGGGAGTACAGGTGCCCAGCACAACACCTGGCTAGTTTTAGAGATATGGGTCTGGTTCTTGCTCAAGCTGCTCTTGACCTTCTGAGCTCAGGCAATCTACAGGCCTCACCCTCCATAGTGCTAGGATCAACTTTAATTTTTTAACATAGTATAGACACCTCTGAAAGTGTTATTCCATTTAAAGCTTTGATAAAATGACCAGTATTTTTATTGTGTTTTATAAAAGAAAACATAATTTAATAGTAAGAAAGAAAAGAAAACATATTCTTATTGAACGTAATAACTATATTGTCAGAAACAAACAATATTTACAAATGATTTTTAAATTCCAGAGAAGTCAAGGAAAAAGAAAAATAAACGTTTCTAATTTTGCCTATAACTACATACGTTGTTGAAAGTTATAAATAATTCCATAGATGGAAAAGCATCTTTTTGACTTCTGGAAAACAGAGCACAGAAAGAATTGGCAATGTTTAAACAAAAAGTCATAAAAATTAGGTTAATCCTGTGTAATTGATTTATGTTCTGTTTTAGTTTTTTAATTAAAGTCCTAGAAGTGTTTTTAGTTTGATGGTATATGATCTTTTAAGTTATTAGAAATTTGTATTTGGCAGAACCTGTTAACTTTTTCATTACTTTTTTTGAAGAATAAACTTTGGACTTAGTTACAAAAATCTTTTTGAGATGAATCAAAACATTATTACTTATTACATACACTAAAACAGACTAATGTTTTATAATATTAGAACATATGTATATATACAAACATAATTCATGGAAAATTAGCCTCATTTCATATTTGACAGTACTTCTTAGACAGTTTTTACCCACCAAATAAGCCTAATATGTCTTTTTCAGAACTTTATTGGTCTTAATATTTCAAAAAGACTGAATTTAGAGTTTTGACTTTTGGAAGGTTGTCAAATATCAAATGCTTAAAACGTTTGTTCAAACTAGATCATAAGTCAAAAGGCAACAGTCAACTGGATTGCATGTAAATTCCTTCACACATTTCCTTTGTGAGTTCTATTTAACTGTGGACACAATTTACAAACATTTTTAAACCTGTTTTGTCCTGTCTTTCATTTTTTTTATTTAACTAGTCATTGTGTTTCAGGACCGAAATTATCAAACAAATATTATTATTTAATACAGAATATTATTTTTCTTTCTCTTTAATCTTTCTTACTCCCAGAAAACACTTTTCATAAAAATGATTAGCATTTACTCTAAAGTTAACTATTCACTTTTCTAAATTGATAGTTAGAAGATTTAAAAGGCAAAAATCTTATTTTGGACAAAGACTCAGTTTCCCAAACAATTTTAGCAGCTGAAGTATACTTTACAAATGACTCGGGCATTTTATAAAGTATAACATGACTTTAAAGTTTTAGGTTATTGTAAAGTTTTGTAGCTGCTATCTTTGGCAAGGAGAACATGTCCTTAGGCCTCACCACAGCCACCTACTTATCTGAGCTCAGAATTTAGAAGCTTAAAATTAAGAACATAAGTTCACAGGCAAATCTAACAAAATTCAGAAGTATTAAAGAGGTTGCAGTTCTATAATCCTTGAACACCTGAATTTTAACAACAGTTTAAAAACATTTTATTTATCAAAGAGTACCAAAGTCATCTGAACAAAAAAAGACATTTAAGTTGTTTTCTGTGTTTCTGATAAAATACTTGATGTAAGCATTTACCTTTTTTTCAAAAGTCAATTAGAGTTCTTTTGCATCTTTTGATTGTGAAATATCACAGGTACATGACATATACAGACTCATAAACCAACATACAGACAGAAGCAATTATTATTGGAATAATTGGAATTTTTATTAATTTTTATTAATAATTGGAATTTTTATTTCCAAGTTTTTAAGTATATATTTTTACTTAGACTATTAATTTTTTAATTAGCTAATTAATTTACCTTAGTAATTTATCTAGGTTTTAGTTATCATTTTAAGTTACTTTTCTGTTAACTATTTTACACCCTGTAAATTAGATATATATACCCTTAATTTCTGTTTTAAACTCATAAATTTTACTGGGAAAAAACAAACTTATTTTAAATACCAATACATCAACATCATTATAATAATTCAGGATCTATTCAAGGCCAAAAATGATAAATCAGCTAGGTGGTGTTACAGTACAATTTTATTTATTTTTTGTTTGTTTGTTTTTTACTTATACTTAGGTTCCCATACTGATACAAATCAGGTCTGTCATTTGTAATTGAGGCATTAGCTCTCATAATACATACCAGATAGAGAAAATCAAATTTCTTGAGAACAAAATCAGAACTGATGAGAACTGAAGTTCTCAGCATACAACCAGATTAAGCAGGTGGACCTTCATGTTTAGTGATGATGTACATAAGAACAGAGCCCCAGGATTCCCCTGAGAACTGCACTGCTAGGAGCATTGGAGCACTGTTTCCTGGGCCTGCCTGTTCAGGAAACTGCTAGGCTTCCCAAGCAGCACTTACTGGATTAGTGTTGGGGTCCCCTTTTGGACACCAGAAATGTTGATAGATCAAGAGGGTCCAGTGGCCTTCCACTGTCAGCCAAAATGCAGAGATGGGGACAGGTCCACCAAAATTTGTCAGACGGCTAAGATTCCAGCCAGGGCTGGGTTTGAAGCCACCACCTTCAGCGTTCGAGGTCGGCACCCTACTCCTTTGAGCCACAGGTGCTGCCCAGAAGGCTAAGATTCTGGAGAACAGTGAGAGTAGCCTCTCCAAGACTCTACTGTTTTTTTATTTCCAGCATTACAGTTTTATACATTTAACTTCAAAGTGAAGACCATGTCACCCCAATCTTAAACAATAATTGGCAGAACCCATGACTCAAACAATAAACAACATTTTGTTTCAAAATTAATCTTCTAAATCAACCTACCTAAACTATTCAAGATAGGCATTTTTAGGGTGGGAGCAAAATTTACAAAACAGTAAGATTGGGAGACAGTGGGTGAAGGTCAGGCAGGTCCTGACCTGACCAGACCAGCTGTGTTGTGTCTGCCATAGCCTGACAGACTCTATCTTATTCTCACTATATGTACTTTTAAAAGATCTTGCAGCTGTTTTATTTTCCTTTTTTTATTGTTTTTTTCTTCGTTTTTTTTATTTTCCCAGTGATATATTTTTATTCCTTTCTTATTTCGTTTTGTGTATCTACTGTATTTTTTAGACTTTTCTTTCTTTTAATTTTAAACATCCCCAAACATTGACATGTGTAAGTACTACAGTTATATCCTTAGTGGTTACTGGAGATGTTACAAAAAACTTCTGAAAGTTATAACAAACTATTTCAAGCAGACAAAATCGTTAATTTCATAAAACCCCTGCTTTTTTACATCCCCAATTGCATTCTGTTAATGTTATGAATTATTTCTTTTTCCATTGTGTTTCCATCAACACAAATTTATTTTTATTTAAGACTTAATCTGGTTCTTTGTACCCTCGATGAATCCCAAACAATAAAAAAAAATGGAGCATTACGCATCTTCTCTTTTAACTATTTTGAAATATATAATAAATTATTGTTGGTTCGGGGAGACAAGATGGCGGACTGAAGCCAGCTTTCAACAAAGGCTCCCGTCCAGAAGGAGAGTTAAGGGACAGGAATTTAGTAAGTATCCTGGTGGACTTGAGCCTCACCAAGAGAGAAGGCTGAAGAACGCACATCAACACCGCTGAGGCAAGTTGTGATCACAAGGACGCAAACAAAAGGTACAAAATCCACCACCAAGCGGAGGGAGTCCCCCTCCCCCATGAGACTGGCTCAAGAGCCCCACAATTGAACAAGCGGGCAGAAATTAAAGGCCCTCCCACTACACTCCACGGGAGAGACCTTCTAAAAACTGGACCTACCTCCCCTACTGGGGTGCCGTGGCGTTCTCCTGCCAGACATAGGGCTGAATAAAATTTTGGGAATCCTTTGCCGGCAACTCTGAATCCCCGGCGCTCCCCTCCCGCCCACTGAGGTCTGGAGGCCTGTCCCCCAGGACTTCGGATCCTTGGGTGATTTCTCAAGCAGAGTGGACAGTCCCCGAGTTGCGACTGGTCAGCATTGACTCTGAGGCGCACAAGAGAGGAGAGGGCACTGGGCTGAGGGGGAGTCACGCCTCGCGGCACTTCCCTGCGGTGCAGTGCACCAACCCTCCCCGGGCACAAGACTGAATAAGACTCTAGCCTCCCTGCTGAGAGCTGAGAACCCCTACTCTCACTCGAGGTCTGAGGGCCTATCCCCCCGGAGTTCGAATCCTTGGGTGATTTCTCAAGGGGAGTGGACAGTCCCCGAGTTGGGACTGGTCAGCATTGACTCTGAGGCGCGCGAGTGAGGAGAGGGCACCGGGCTGAGAGGGAGTCACGCCTCGCGGCACTTCCCTGTGGTGCAGTACAGCAACCCTCCCCGGGCATACGGGCCCAAGACTGAATAAGACTCTGGCCTCCCCGCTGAGAGCTGAGAACCCCTACTCTCACTCGGGGTCTGAGGGCCTATCCCCCAGGAGTTCGGCTCCTTGGGTGATTTCTCGAGGGGAGTGCACAGTGCCTGAGCTGCGCCAGGTCAGCGCTGACTCTGGGATACGTGAGCGAGGAGAGGGCACTCTGCTGAGGGGAAATCAAGCCTTGGCGGCACTTCCCTGCGGTGCAGTGCAGGAGCCCTCCCCGGACCGTAGTATTGCGTAAAACTGAATGAAACTCTAGCTTCCCCCCCTCCCCCACTCCCAATCGGGGTCTGGGGGCCCATTCCCGAAGAGTTCTGATTCTTGGGGGATCTCTTAAGGGGTGTGGACCCAGCACAAACTGCGGCCGCTCAGTGCTGACTCTGGGGCGTGGGACAGAGGAGAAAAGGGTCACCTGAGTGCCCACACCAGAGCAGCAGTTCCCTGGAGGTAGATCAACAGCCGTTTTTTCTTTAACGGCAGAACGCTCACTTCTGGATATTCTGAGGCCACACCCCCTGTCTCCCTGGGCAACCAGAGGAAGCCACCGGGTGACACGGCTCACAAACCGGGGAAGCTTCCAGGGCGGGGCCGACCCAGAGAGGTGTTCAGACGCAATTCTCCAGCAGCAAAGATGTTTGAACTCAAAACAGCCCGTCTTCTGTAGGCGACGACAGGAACAGAGACAGAACCTCACAAAGTTGTCTGTTCTATTCTGTTCTGTTAGCAGCATCCATCAGGGACGGGGCTAAGCCTGAGTGAACACCTCCTTCCCATCACCTGCATCAAACACTCAAAGATGTCAGGCCCCATCTCCTCCTGCTAGATAGCGGCAGTCTGCGGGGGCCTGGCAGACTTCCTTGCGATTTAGGCAGGTGTAAACCCCTGGAGTGTCTGTTCACTGCAGGCAACTGGGTTAGCCATCTGCAGAGATACCAGTGACTGGGTCCGACGGAGGGGCAAAGTGGGGAAGGAGACGTCAACCTTCCCAGACTGCTCTGTTTGCAGGGTTGCTCCTCCTGACTCCACGCTGCACTGGGGTGAACTGTGTCAGAGGAGTAACCAGGCCCCTGTGATCCAGTTCCCAGAGACCTCTTGAACCCTTCCACCCGAGACAAATGCCGATTGAGACAGTTGATTCGGACCTTTTGAACTGGGCTAATAGACTGAGGACTTTTCAGGCGGTGCCCTGGGTGTGCGATTGTAGGAAGGTTTGATTCTCCTTTTCTAACTGGGGCCAGAGGTGGGCAGGCGGGGTGACTTAATTGCTGATTTTTCCACACAGCTGAGACTTCAAGCCAGAGTAGAAGTTGCAATAGGATCGAACAGAAACCAGCTGAAAACAAGACAGAACCACTTTGCTCCACCACACCAGACAGGGCCCCAGTTCCTCAGGCTACAACACTGTACGGGCCCTCGATAAAACCCCAGGGGAAAAACCAAAGGGAGTAAACCATGGGGCGGAATCAGCGGAAAAACTCTGGTAACATGAATAACCAGAATAGATCAACCCCCCCAATAAAAGATATGGCAGATGTGATTGAAGATCCCATTCATAAACAACTGGCTGAGATGTCAGAAGTCGAATTCAGAATTTGGTTTGCAGACAAGATCAATAAAATGGAATTAGGAATTCGAGGAGAAATTCAAAAATTGTCTCAAGAATTTAACGAATTTAAAGACAAAACCACCAAAGACTTAGACACACTGAAGCAAGAACTTACAGCCCTCAAAGATATGAAAAATACAGTAGAATCCCTCAGTAACAGAATGGAGCAAGCAGAAGAAAGGATTTCTGACATTGAAGATAAAGTCTTCGAACGCTCCCAATCTCTCAAAAAGGAAGAGAAATGGAGAGCAAAAACGGATCACTCACTCAGAGAACTCTCAGATAATTCGAGAAAAAACAACGTAAGGGTTATAGGAATTCCGGAGAACGATGAAGTTGCTGCCAAGGGCACAGAGGCCCTTCTACATGAAATTATGAAAGAAAATTTTCCAGACATGCCCAGAGAATCTGAAATTCAGATAGCAGACAGCTTCAGAACCCCAGCACGATTCAACCACAATAAGCCATCTCCCAGACATATCATAATTAGCTTCACTAAAGTTAACATGAAAGAGAAGATTCTCAAAGCAACCCGGCGAAAGAAAACTATAACGTACAAAGGTAAGAATATTAGAATAACTGCAGATCTCTCTGCTGAAACTTTTCAAGCAAGAAGAGGCTGGTCATCAACTTTTAATCTCCTAAAGCAAAAAAACTTTCAACCCAGGATCTTGTATCCAGCTAAATTGAGTTTCATCTATGATGGAGAAATTAAATACTTCAATGACATTCATATGTTGAAAAAATTTGCCATAAGTAAACCAGCTCTTCAGGATGTTCTCAGACCTATCCTCCACAATGACCAAACCAATCCTATACCACAAAAGTAAAATCACCCAGAAACTTCGGATCAAACTCCAACTTCCACAATGGCGAAAGGATTAAAAATGTCCACTGGACCTTTGAAAAACTCGACACCCAAAATTCCACCAGACTTATCAATACTCTCCATCAATGTGAATGGCTTAAACTGTCCTCTAAAGAGGCATAGGTTAGCTGACTGGATACAAAAACGCAAGCCAGATATTTGTTGCATACAAGAGTCACATCTCAACCTAAAAGACAAATACAGACTCAGGGTGAAAGGATGGTCATCCATATTTCAGGCAAATGGTAATCAGAAAAAAGCAGGTGTTGCAATTTTATTTGCAGATACAGTAGGCTTTAAACCATCAAAAGTAAGGAAGGACAAGAATGGTCACTTCATATTTGTTAAGGGTAATACTCCATATGACGAGATCTCAATTATTAATATCTATGCACCCAACCAGAATGCACCTCAATTTATAAGAGAAACTCTAACAGACATGAGTAACTTGATTTCCTCCAGCTCCATAATCATTGGAGATTTCAACACTCCCTTGGCAGTGTTGGATCGATCCTCCAGAAAGAAGCTGAGCAAAGAAATCTTAGATTTAAACCTAACCATCCAATATTTAGATTTAGCAGACATCTACAGAACATTTCATCCCAACAAAACTGAATACACATACTTCTCATCAGCCCACGGAACTTACTCCAAAATTGATCACATTTTAGGTCACAAGTCTAACCTCAGTAAATTTAAAGGAATAGAAATTATTCCATGCATCTTCTCAGACCACCAGGGAATAAAACTTGAATTGAGTAACAACAGGAATCTGCATACCCATACAAAAACATGGAAGTTAAATAACCTTATGCTGAATGATAGCTGGGTCAGAGATGAGATTAAGAAAGAAATCACCAATTTTTTGGAACAAAATGACAATGAAGACACAAACTATCAGAACCTCTGGGACACTGCAAAGGCAGTTCTAAGAGGGAAATTTATAGCACTGCAATCCTTCCTCAAGAGAACGGAAAGAGAGGAAGTTAACAGCTTAATGGGACATCTCACGCAACTGGAAAAGGAAGAACATTCCAACCCCAAACCCAGTAGAAGAAAAGAAATAACCAAAATTAGAGCAGAATTAAATGAAATTGAAAACAAAAGAATAATACAACAGATCAATAAATCAAAAAGCTGGTTTTTTGAAAAGGTCAATAAAATAGATAAACCTCTGGCCAACCTAATCAGGAAAAAAAGAGTAAAATCCCTAATATCATCAATCAGAAACAACAAAGACGAAATAACCACAGACTCATCAGAAATCCAAAAAATCCTTAATGAATATTACAAGAAACTTTATTCTCAGAAATATGAAAATCTGAAGGAAATAGACCGATACTTGGAAGCACGCCACCTTCCAAGACTTAACCAGAATCAAGTAGAAATGTTGAACAGACCCATATCAAGTTCAGAAATACCATCAACTATACAAAACCTCCCTAAAAAGAAAAGCCCGGGACCAGATGGTTTCACGTCAGAATTCTACCAAACCTTTAAAGAGGAATTAGTACCTATATTACTCAACCTGTTCCAAAATGTAGAAAAAGAAGGAAGACTACCCAACACGTTCTATGAAGCAAACATCACCCTGATCCCCAAACCAGGAAAAGACCCAACAAGAAAAGAAAATTATAGACCAATATCACTAATGAATATAGATGCAAAAATATTCAACAAGATCCTAACAAACAGAATCCAGCAACACATCAAACAAATTATACATCATGACCAAGTTGGTTTTATCCCAGGGTCTCAAGGCTGGTTCAATATACGTAAATCTATAAATATAATTCAGCACATAAACAAATTAAAAAACAAAGACCATATGATTCTCTCAATTGATGTAGAAAAATCTTTTGATAATATCCAGCATCCCTTCATGATCAGAACACTCAAGAAAATTGGTCTAGAAGGGACTTTTCTTAAACTGATAGAGGCCATCCACAGCAAACCCACAGCCAATATCATATTGAATGGAGTTAAATTGGAATCATTTCCACTCAGATCAGGAACCAGACAAGGCTGCCCATTGTCTCCATTGCTTTTCAACATTGTAATGGAAGTTTTAGCCACTGCAATTAGGGAAGAAAAGGCGATCAAGGGTATCCAAAAAGGGTCAGAAGAGATCAAACTCTCGCTCTTCGCAGATGATATGATTGTGTATCTGGAAAACACTAGGGACTCTACTACAAAACTCCTAGAAGTGATCAAGGAATACAGCAGTGTCTCAGGTTAGAAAATCAACATTCATAAATCGGTAGCCTTTATATACACCAACAACAGTCAAATTGAAAAAGCAGTTAAGGACTCTATCCCATTCACAGTAGCGCCAAAGAAGATGAAATATTTGGGAATTTACCTAACAAAAGACGTGAAAGATCTCTATAAAGAGAACTATGAAACTCTAAGAAAAGAAATAGCTGAAAATGTTAACAAATGGAAAAACATACCATGCTCATGGCTAGGAAGAATTAACATTATCAAAATGTCCATACTACCCAAAGCAATATATAATTTCAACGCACTCCCTATTAAAGCTCCACTGTCATATTTTAAAGATCTTGAAAAAACATTACTTCGTTTTATATGGAATCAGAAAAAACCTCAAATAGCCAAGACATTACTCAGAAATAAAAACAAAACAGGAGGAATCACACTACCAGACCTCAGACATTACTACAAATCGATAGTGCTCAAAACAGCATGGTATTGGCACAAAAACAGAGAAGTAGATATCTGGAACAGAATAGAGAACCAAGAGATGAATCCAGCTACTTACCGCTATTTGATTTTTGACAAGCCAATTAAAAACATTCAGTGGGGAAAAGATTCCCTATTTAACAAATGGTGCTGGGTGAACTGGCTGGCAACCTGCAGAAGACTGAAATTGGACCCACACCTTTCACCATTAACTAAGATAGACTCTCATTGGATTAAAGATTTAAACTTAAGACATGAAACTATAAAAATACTAGAGGAGAATGCAGGGAAAACCCTTGAAGAAATTGGTCTGGGTGAGTATTTCATGAGGAGAACCCCCCGGGCAATTGAAGCAGCTTCAAAAATACACTACTGGGACTTGATCAAACTAAAAACTTCTGCACAGCTAAGAACACAGTAAGCAGAGCAAGCAGACAGCCCTCAGAATGGGAGAAGATATTTGCAGGGTATATCTCTGACAAAGGTTTAATAACCAGAATCCACAGAGAACTCAAACGCATCAGCAAGAAAAAAACAAGGGATCCCATCGCAGGCTGGGCAAGGGATTTGAAGAGAAACTTCTCTGAAGAAGACAGGCGCACGGCCTTCAGACATATGAAAAAATGCTCATCATCTTTAATCATCAGAGAAATGCAAATCAAAACTACTTTGAAATATCATCTAACCCCAATGAGACTAGCCTATATCACAAAATCTCAAGACCAGAGATGTTGGCGTGGATGCGGAGAAAAGGGAACACTTCTGCACTGCTGGTGGGAATGCAAATTAATTCATTCCTTTTGGAAAGATATATGGAGAACACTCAGAGATCTAAAAATAGATCTGCCATTCAATCCTGCAATTCCTCTGCTGGGCATATACCCAGAAGACCAAAAATCACAACATAACAAAGATATTTGTACCAGAATGTTTATTGCAGCCCAATTCATAATAGCTAAGTCATGGAAAAAGCCCAAGTGCCCATCGATCCACGAATGGATTAATAAATTGTGGTATATGTATACCATGGAATACTATGCAGCCTTAAAGAAAGATGGAGACTTTACCTCTTTCATGTTTACATGGATGGAGCTGGAACATATTCTTCTTAGTAAAGTATCCCAAGAATGGAAGAAAAAATACCCAATGTACACAGCCCTACTATGAAACTAATTTGGGACTCTCACATGAAAGCTATAACCCAGCTACAACTTAACAATAGGGAGAAGTGGGAAAGGGGGGGGTGGGTAGAGGGAGGGGAATCGCTGGGATCACACCTGTGGTGCATATTACAGGGGTATTTGTGAAACTTGGTAAATGTAGAATGTAAATGTTTTGGCACAGTAACTGAGATAACGCCGCAAAGGCTATGTTAACCACTGTGATGAAAATGTGTCAAATGGTTTATGAAGTGAGTGTATGATGCCCCATAATCATATCATTGTATACAGTTATGATTTAATAAAAAAAAAAACATATATCAATTTTATATTTTTATTTCCATGAGTATCTCTGTGTAGCAAACAAATAATAATTTTAAATTAATTCAAAGTTATCATTTCCTGTAGTATAACAATATGTAGTCATATACGTATGTATTTAAATATATTGTGTTTGTGTGTATGTATGTGTTTTGATACATATGAAACCTCTGCTACAAAAATTATAAAATTTCATAATCTATTAAGAAATGTAAAAAAAAAAAGGAACATATACCATGCTAAGGGTTAAAATACTTAATATTACAAAGATACTTGTATCTATTTTTCCAATAATTTTTATATTCATTGAGGTCTAATAAAAGTCTCTGTGGATATGTTTCTTTATAAGATGAAAATTGCCTCCAAAATTTATACAGAAATGCATGTATCGAATCAAGAAGAAGTGGGAGAGGGAGAAGTAAAGGAAAGTAGAAGCAAAATAGAAATGAATATTCACTTTACCACATGTCAACTCTTATAAAACTACTTTATTGAAACGTTGTAAAGCCTTCCAGTCCCAGCCACTTGGGAGGCTGAGATGAGAGAATTGCTTAAGACCAAGAGTTTGAGGATGCTGTGAGCTATGACACCACCGCGGTCTACTGAGGGCAACATAGTGAGACTGTCTCAAAAAAAAAAAAAAGTTATAATATGGGTATGTAAAGAGAAAAAGAGGCCAATGTATCCAAATAACAGGCACAAATACAGAACCACTCATAACAGAACACTTTGTATGTGACACAGGTAGCATGCAAATATACAGTGAAATTAAATATACATTTCAATAAATGGTGCTTTAAAAGTTACATAATATTGGGTCAAAATAAATTTAACTCTTCCCTCACATCAAAAACAAATGTGTATTAAAGGGCTAAATATGGCTTAGTGCCTATAGCTCAAGCGGCTAAGGTGCCAGCCACATACACCAGAACTGGAGGGTTCAAATCCAGCCGAGGCCTGACAAACAACAATGACAACTACAACCAAAAAACAGCCAGGTGTTGTGGCGGGTGCCTGTAGTTCCAGCTACTTGGGAAGCTGAGGGAATCGCTTAAGCCCAGCAGCTGGAAGTGATGCTACAGTACTCTACCCAGGGCGATGGCTTGAGGCTCTGTCTCAAAAAATAAAAAAAAAAATTGAAATAAAGGGCTAAATATAAATGTAAAAATTATAGTGCTTGTAGATACCAACAAAGGAAAATATCTTTAAAAGATCAGAATAGGGGCTGGATGCGGTGGCTCATGCTTGTAATCTTACCACTCTGGTGGGTGGATTGCTTATGCTCAGGAGTTCAAGACCCATCTAAGTAAGAGCAAGATAGTGTCTCTGAAAATAGGTGTGCATTATGGTGAGTGCCTGTAATCCTGGCTACTTGGGAGGCTGAGGCAAGAGGATCACTTGAGCGCAAGAGTTTTGAGGGTGACAAAGTGAAACTCTCATAAAAAAAAAGAAAAAAAAAGAATATCAGGACAGGTAAGAATCATGATTTAAGAAAAAATATATACAAATCACAAAGAAAACAATTAAGAAATTTGACTATTTTAAAGTTGATATTTTCTGTTCTTCATTTGACACCATAAGAGTAAAAAATTACATAAACCAAGTGAAACAGTGACATTAAAATAAAATCAGAATAATGCATATCTACAGAATTAGCAGATTGGAAAATATTTAAGTACCTGTCATTATAAACTACTGAGGAGAAAGTTGAGAAAAATCTTAAACAGTGACAATTAACTGTTACAATCCCTTAGGGAATTGTATAACATTGTTATCAGTCAGCTGAGGCTATGGTATACTGTAGTGAATCCACAATTCTCAGTTCAGATTTATTTTTCAGGTATGATATATGTCTACTGTGTGTTAACTATCTCTTCACTCTAGAATTCAACTGATAGAATGATCTCTACCTAAATGATAAAGAGAAAAGAGATTACAGCAAAGTGTAGACCACAATGGGGATATATTATGAGTAAGAAATAAATTTTTGTTGGTTTGACCACTGAGATCTGAGGTTCATGGGTAAATGTAGTATTTATCCAGAAAGGTGGCTAATTACAAGGAATAGTGCAAAGTTGTTATTGCTAAAATTTCTGTTTAATTTTAAAATTACCTTGTTCCACTTATCTTCATTCCCCTAAGAACTGTAGTTTTCTCTTCTCTTCTGTAGGCAAATAATTATGCAGTATTTGTATGTTCTAGAGTAGGGTTATGCCTTTATAACTGAGCAATGTTTGAGAAACAACATATGCTAAAGTATTGGCCCTATTAGCACCCACCCAGGGGACATCAAGTGACTGTAGAACCAGAGCTGCAAAGCAAAACATGGGATTTTAACAATGTACTAATTCACAGGGAGATTTTTTGCTTCCTCTTCTGACAGATTTAGGTGCTATTTTTAATATTGATATAAATTTATAGATAAAAGAAGGTGCATAACCAACAAAGGAAATAGTCACACATGGAAAGATTTAGAAATCTAACTCACACCTCTCCAACAAATCTAAATTGGGTGATTATGTCTTTTCCCAGTAAACATCTATACAAATTACCCAGGGCAAACAAAGAAATTTTATAAAGAAACATCATAAAGTCCTCAGTTATAAAAGTACAGAAAACATTAAGATGTATTTCAGGCATTGGACGAGTATGACCAAAATCAGAATTTTTCAAGAATTATTAGTTTTGGTTGACATGGGGCTTGTAATCATTCACTACTAACTTCTGCCCTGAATGGCAAGTGCTGAGCCATCTGAGCCTTGTGTGTTTGTCATTCTAGTATCAGGTTGAAATTAAAGGAGCAAAAGTTCCTAAATTTTCAAGATAAAATTCTAAAGTATGAAGGCAGATTTATGGAATTCAATTCTGATATAGTAACAAATGTTTAATAGATTCTTCAGCCAAGAATCAGTCCAGAGAAACCCCTCCAAGGGACTGTGAGGTAGCTAGTCAGAGGATTCCACCTATAAAGAAATGTCAGAAATGACAGAAAGGGAATTTAGAATACACATGATGAAAACAATGAAGGAAACTGCTGATAAAGAAGAAAATAACCAAAAGAAAATCCAAAAACAGAATCAAATAAGAATGAACAATATGAAGAATATACAAAGGATACAGTAGAGCTGAAGGAACTGAAGCAGTCAATTAGGGAACTTGAAGATTCAATAGAAAGTATCAGCAACAGATTAGACCATGGAGAAGAAAGAATTTAGGAAGTAGAGAACAAAGTTCTTGAGATAACTCAGATAGTTAAAGAGGCAGAAAAGAAGAGAGAGAAAGCAGAATGTTCACTGACAGAATCATGGGACTTTATGAAGCCTTCCAACATATGACTTATAGGAATCCCAAAAGGGGAAGAAGTATACCCCAGGGAAATGGAAGCCATACTAGAGAATATTATAAATGAAAATTTCCCAAATATCACCATTTTCTGACACACTCCTTTCAGAGGGATATCGAACCCCTGGTCGCCTCAACTCTAACCGAGCTTCTCCAAGGCACATTGTGATGAACCTGTCCAAAGTCAAGACAAAAGAAAAGATTCTGCAAGCTGCCAGGAGTAAGCACCAGTTGACCTACAGAGGCAAATCCATCAGGGTGACTGCAGACTTCTCTAATGAACTTTCCAAGCAAAAAGACAATGATCATCTACCTTTAATCTACTTAAACAGAACAATTTCCAGCCCAGAATTCTATTTCTTGCTAAACTAAGCTTCAAAATTCATGAAGAAATCAAATCATTTACTGATATATAAACATTGAGAAAATTCTCCACAAGACCAGCTCTACAGGAAATACTTCAACCTGTTCTACACACTGACCATCACAATGGATGAGCAGCAAAGTAAGAACTCAGAAACTGAAAGTCAGAACCGAACTTCCACAACGATGCGAAAGATAAAACTAAGCAATGAACTCTCACAAAATAAGATGAATAGAATACTACCAAACTTACCAATTATCTCAATAAATTTTAATGGCTTGAATTCCCCACGGAAGAGGCATAGATTGGGTGACTGGATTAAAAAACACAAACCATCCATTTGCTGTCTGCAGGAAACGCACCTGGCTTCAAGAGACAAATTAAAACTCCAAGTTAAGGGTTGGAAGACAATTTTTCAGGCAAATGGAATTCAGAACATAAGAGGAGTTGCAATTTTATTTTCAGATACATGTGGATTTAAAGCAACAATAGTCAAAAAAGCCAGAGATGGTCACTTTATATTAGTCAAGGGAAAAATACAACAAGAAGACGTTTCAATTCTAAATATGTATGCAACCAATTTAAATGTTCCCAGAGTCTTGAAACAAACCTTACTTAGTCAGAGCAATATGATATCCGATAATACCATAATAACAACAGACTTGAACACTCCTCTTACAGAGCTGAACAGATACTCTAAACAGAAATTAAACAAAGATATAAGAGATTTAAATGAGACCCTAGAACAACTGTGCTTGATAGATGCATATAGAACACTCCATCCCAAAGATAAAGAATATACATTCTTCTCATAGCCTCATAGAACATTCTCCAAAATTGATCATATCCTAGGACACAAAACAAACCTCAACAGAATGCAAAAAATTGAAATTTTACGTTGTATTTTTCTCAGACCATAAGGCACTAAAGGTACAACTCAACTCTAGCAAAAATGTTCAACCCCACACAAGGAATGGAAAATAAACAACCTTCTGTTGAATGACAGTTGGGCGCAGGAAGAAATAAAACAGGAAATCATTAACTTCCTTGAGCATAACAACAATGAAAACACAAGCTACCAAAACCTGTGGGATACTTCAAATGCAGATTTGAGAGGAAAATTTATTGCTTTAGATGCCTACATTCGAAAAAACAGAGAGTGCATCAACAAAATCACAAGACATCTTATGAAATTGGAAAAAAGAAGAATAATCTAAGCCATAACTCAGTAGAAGAAAAGAAATATCCAAAATTAAATCAGAGATAAATGAAATTGAAAACAAAAGAATCATTCAGAAAATTAATGAAACAAAGAGTTGGTTTTTTGAAAAAATAAATAAAATAGAGAAACCTTTGGCCAGACTAACTAGAAATAGAAAAATAAAAACTCTAGTAACCTCAACCAGAAATGATAAAGGGGAAATAACAACTGATGCCACAAAGTTACAAGAGATCAACTCTGAATACTACCAGAAACTCCATGCCGAGAAATTCGACAATATGAAGGAAATAAATCAATATTTGGAATCACACCCTCTCCCTAGACTTAGCCAGGAAGAAATAGAGCTCCTGAACAGACCAATTTCAAGCACTGAGATTAAAGAAACAATTACAAAGCTTCCAACAACAAAAAAAATGCCCTAGTCCATATGGCTTCAAACCAGAATTTCATCAAACCTTCAAAGAAGAGCTTATTCCTGTACTGCAGAAATTATTCCAAAAAATTGAGGAGGAAGGAATCTTCCCCAACATGTTCTATAAAGCAAACATCACCCTGATACCAAAAACAGGAAAAGACCCAACTAAAAATTCATGATTCATTCATGAACATAGATGCAAAAATTCTCAACAAAATCCTAGCCAATAGATTACAGCTTATCATCAAAAAAGTCATACATCATGATCAAGTAGGTTTCATCCTAGGGATAAAAGGCTGGTTTAACATACGCAAGTCCATAAACATTATCCACCATATTAACAGAAGCAAAAATAAAGATCATATGATCCTTTCAATAGATGCAGAAAAAGCATTTGATAAAATCCAGCATCCTTTTCTAATTAGAACACTGAAGAATATAGGCATAGATGGAACATTCTAAAACTGATTGAAGGTATCTATGACAAACCCACAGCCAATATTTTATTGAACGGAGTAAAACTGAAAGCTTTTCTTCTTAGAACTGGAACCAGACAAGGTTGTCCTCTGTCACCAGTACTATTCAACATAGTGCTGGAAGTTCTAGCCAATACAATTAGGCAAGACAAGAAAATAAAGGGAATCCAAATGAGAGCAGACGAGGTCAAACTTTCCCTTTTTGCTGAGGACATGATCTTATATGTAGAGAACCTAAAAGACTCAATCACAAGACTCCTGGAAGTCATCAAAATATAGAGTAATGTCTCGGGATATAAAGTCAACGTCCACAAGTCAGTATCCTTTGTATATGCCAATAACAGTCAAGATGAGAAGCTAATTAAGGACACAACTCCCTTCACCATAGTTTCAAATAAAATGAAATACCTAGGAATATACCTAACGAAGGAGGTGAAGGACCTCTATAAAGAAAACTATGAACTCCTCAGAAAGGAAATAGCAGAGGATATTAACAAATGGAAGAACATACCATGCTCATGGATGGGAAGAATCAACATTGTTAAAATGTCTATAGTTCCCAAAGCAATCTACCTATTCATTGCCATTCCTATTACAATACCAACACTGTACTTTCAAGATTTGGAAAAAATGATTCTGCGTTTTGTATGGAACCAGAAAAATACCCGTATAGCTAAGGCAGCAGTTCTTAGTAATAAAAATAAAGCTGGGGGCATCACCATACCAGATTTTAGGCTGTACTACAAAGCCATAGTGGTCAAGATATATTGGACAAAAATAGAGACACAGACATTTGGAATCAAATAGAAAACCAGGAAATGAGACTAACATCTTACAACCACCTAATCTTCCCTAAATCAAACTAGAACACACCTTGGGGGAAAGACTCCAAATTCAATAAACAGTATTGGGAGAATTGGATATTCACATGCAAAAGACTGAAACTGGACCCACACATTTCTCTGCTCACAAAAATTGATTCAAGATGGATAAAGGACTTAAATTTAAGGCATGAAACAATAAAAATCCTCAAAGAAAGCATAGGAAAAACACTGGAAGACATTGGCCTGGGGAAAGAGTTCATGAAGAAGACTGCCATGGTGATTGCAACAACAATAAAAATAAACAAATGGGACTTCAACTGAAAAGCTCCTGTACAGCTAAGGAGACAACAACCAAAGCAAATAGAAAACCTACACAATGGGAAAGGATATTGAATATTTTCAATCAGACAAAAACTTGATAAGTAAGATCTATAGAGAACTCAGATTAATCCACATGAAAAAAGCCAACAATCCCATATATCAATGGGCAAGAGACATCAATAGAACATTCTCTAAAAAAGAGAGATGAATGGCTAACAAACTTATAAAAAAAAAGTTCATCATCCCTATCTGTTAGAGAAATGCAAATCAAAACAACCCCGAGATACCATCAAACCCCCGCGAGAATGGCCTACATCACAAAATCTCAAAACTGCAGATGCTGGCATGGATGTGTAGAGAAAGGAATACTTTTACACTGCTGGTGGGACTGCAAACTAGTACAACCTTTTTGGAAGGAAGTATGGAGAAACCTGAAGCACTCAAGCTAGACCTCCCATTTGATCCTGCAATCCCATTACTGGGCATCTACCCAGAAGGGAAAAATCCTTTTATTTTAAGGACACTTGCACTTGACCGTTTACTGCAGCTCAATTTACAAACTCCAAAATGTCGAAACAGCCTCAATGCCCACCAACCCAGGAATGGATTAACAAGCTGTGGTATATGTACACCATGGAATATTATTCAGCCATTAAATATAATGAAGACTTTACATCCTTTGTATTAACCTGGATGGAAGTGGAAGACATTATTCTTAGTAAAGCATCACAAGAATGGAGAAGCATGAATCCGATGTACTCAATTTTGTTATGAGGACAATTAATGACAATTAAGGTCACAGTGAGGGTCAGGGAAGGGGAGAGCAGAGAGAGAAAGAAGGAGGGAGGGGTAGGAAAAGGAAGAGCAGAGAGAGGGAAGGAAGTAGGGGGTGGGGGCTTGGTGTGTGCTACATCTTTTGGGGGCAAGATATGATTGCAAGAGGGAATTTTGCAAAACAAATGCAATCAGTGTCACCTGGTTTATTGTGCCCTCAATGAATCTCCAACAATAAAAATTATATATATATATATTTTTTTTTTCTTTAGCCAGGAAAATGATGGCTTGCTTAACCTTTGAAAATGAGAAAAATTAAAATTTCCATTGTGAGAGAGTAAGTTTTTATGTCATATTTGGTGCAAAAATGGTTTCATATTATTTAAGAAATACTGATTTAAAAAATTAAATTCAGGGCGGTGCCTGTGGCTCAAGGAGTAGGGCGCTGGTCCCATATGCCGGAGGTGGTGGGTTCAAACCCAGCCCCAGCCAAAAACCAAAAAAAAAAAAAAAATTAAATCCAATACCAATTGCTTTTGTATGTCACTTCACCATATAGCAACTCATTCTTTTTTCTTCATCACAGAAATTGCAGATTAATCAAGCATGACATACATTTTTTTTGCTTCTAAACCTCAGGAAGATATCAAATATCATTTTCTGTGTGGAAGCCTAATGGTGTTTAGTCTGTCATTTCAATCAAGTGAGGCAAATCTTCAAGATTACATGAATCCCAGCGAAGCTTGTTTGGCAGGGTTCTCAGGGCTGTCTCCTCATTGTGCCCTACGTTATTAGCAGGCCTTCAAAATTTTATTAATTTGCCCATCTTTGTTTAAGAGTGAATGCAAAGAGAACAATTTAAACAGTAGGCTTCTCTACCTGTACTCAATATCGTCTTCCAGGTTGACAATACCTCCGGGACACTGAGGTTCCTTTAAGTGCACAGGCATATGTGCACCTGCATAAGTGCACTCCAATATGCAGATACATAAGGCACAGCCTTTTCCATATGATGTCCTTCTCTGTGGTTGGCACCAAATCATTCTGAACAGGTTCTAAAACCTTTTTTGAATACAGATTATGACTATAGTATCTTTAAGAAGCCTAGATGAATTATATAAATACAGTTTTTTTTTTTGTTTTTGTTTTTTTATAAATACAGTTTTGAGCGAGGAGAGCTAACACATATTTGTAGCTCATTATCATATAGGTGGACTAAAGAAGGCATAGAAAACAAAAATACATGATGACAACAAACACTTCATAATTGACAGGAATAGAATAAAATGTAAGAACATATATCACATACAATTTAAAATCATAAAACATTTTTAGCATTTTAATCTAGAAAATCTTTGCTTGGAAATACAAAACATCTGTTGAACATTTTACATTAAGCAGAGTTAATCTCTCTGATCCGTAGACAGTAGATGATAGGGTTTATGAAAGGGGGCACCATGACGTAGAACATGGCTGTCAGCAGGCTTGTAAAGGATGCTTTAATTGTAATGGGCCCTAAGACAGCAATCATTCCAGACATTACAAACAATAAAAAACTTACCAGCTGTGGAGTACACCTGGATAAGGATTTATCGCGGGCTTCCAGGGAACGCATCCTGAGCACAGTTGAAAACATATTACAGCATGACGCACAGATAAAAGCAAAACAGCTGAGCGCTCTGCACCTGACGCTCCCGGTTTTCTCTCCCGCGGATGCTTGCTCCTGGCTGTGCTGTGGGTGTGCGCGGCCACAGCTGTGGTGGTTTTCTGGATGATAAACAGTGGCTCACTACCATCTCTCTGTACCACAAGGAAGTCGGACAAAGGAACAAATTATGAGAGCAGTGAGAGGCTGTATTGCATTTAAGAATTCAACAGTGGGGGCGGAGAAAGATGGCAGCCGAGTAACAGCTTCCTTGCATCTGGGCACTATGAGTCTGGGGATATAGGACTCCAGGCATCTCTGGCTGGTGGGATCTGCCTATCATCACCCCTGAGATTATTCAGGGAGTCAGCGAGAGACTTCTGGACCCCAAGAGGAGGACTAAAACAGTGGAAAACAGGCAAGTGGTCGCGTGGGTTCAATCCGTCTAAACCCGCCCGCAACTTCCACAGGCACGAGAACTTAAAGAGCAAGAGGAAGTGAAAGGAAAATTAGGGCAAGGAAACAGATAAAAGAAATCACCCATAGGAAGAATCAGCAGAAAACTCCAGGCAACATGAAGAACCAGTCCAGAACAACCCCGCGAAGGGACTATGAGGTAGCTACTGCAGAGGATTCCACCTATACAGAAATGTTAGGAATGACAGAAAGGGAATTTAGAATACACATGTTGAAAACAATGAAAGAAATGATGGAAACAATGAAGGAAACTGCTAATAAAGTGGAAATTAACCAAAAGGAAATCCAAAAACAGAATCAAATCAGAGATGAACGATATGAAGAATATAAAAAGGATATAGCAGAGCTGAAGGAACTGAAACAGTCAATCAGGGAACTTAAAGATGCTATGGAAAGTATCAGCAACAGGTTAGACCATGCAGAAGAAAGAATTTCAGAGGTAGAAGACAAAGTTTTTGAGATAACTCAGATAGTAAAAGAGGCAGAAAAGAAGAGAGAAAGCAGAACGTTCACTGTCAGAATTATGGGACTTTATGAAGCGTTCCAACATACGAGTTATAGGAATTCCAGAAGGGGAAGAAGAATGCCCCAGAGGAATGGAAGCCATACTAGAGAATATTATAAAAGAAAATTTCCCAAATATCAACAAAGATTCTGACACACTGCTTTCAGAGGGCTATCGGACCCAGGTCGCCTCAACTCTAACCGACCTTCTCCAAGACACATTGTGATGAACCTGTCCAAAGTCACGACAAAAGAAAAGATTCTGCAAGCTGCCAGGAGTAAGCGCCAGTTGACCTACAGGGGCAAATCGATCAGATTGACCGCAGACTTCTCTAATGAAACTTTTCAAGCAAGAAGACAATGGTCATCTACCTTTAATCTACTTAAACAGAACAATTTCCAGCCCAGAATTTTGTACCCTGCTAAGCTAAGCTTCAAAATTGACGGAGAAATCAAATCATTTACAGATATAGAAACATTGAGGAAATTCGCCACAACAAGACCAGCTCTACAGGAAATATTTACACCTGTTCTGCACACTGACCACCACAATGGATCAGCAGCAAAGTAAGAACTCCGAATCAAAGGACAGAACCTAACCTCCACACCGATGAAAAAGATAAAACTAAGCAATGGACTCTCACAAAATAAGACGAATAGAATACTACCATACTGATCAATTATCTCAATAAATGTCAATGGCTTGAATTCCCCACTGAAGAGACATAGATTGGTTGACTGGATTAAAAAAACACTAGCCATCCATTTGCTGTCTGCAAGAAACACAACTGGCTTCAAAAGACAAATTAAAGCTCCGAGTCAAGGGTTGGAAGACAATTTTTCAGGCAAATGGAATTCAGAAGAAAGGAGGAGTTGCAATCTTATTTTCAGATACATGTGGATTTAAAGCAACTAAAGTCAAAAAAGACAAAGATGGTCACTTTATATTGGTCGAGGGAAAATACAACAAGAAGACATTTCAATTCTAAATATCTATGCACCCAATTTAAATGCTCCCAGATTCTTGAAACAGACCTTACTCAGTCTGAGCAATATGATATCAGATAATACAATAACAGGGGACCTTAGCACTCCTCTTACAGAGTTGGACAGATCCTCTAAACAGAAATTAAACAAGGATATAAGAGACTTAAATGAGATCCTAGAACAACTGTGCTTGACAGACGCATACAGAACACTCCACCCCAAAGATAAAGAATATACATTCTTCACATCACCCCATGGAACATTCTCCAAAATTGATCATATCTTGGTACACAAAACAAATATCAACAGAATCAAAAGAATTGAAATTTTACCTTGTATCTTCTCAGACCATAAGGCACTAAAGGTGGAACTCAACTCTAACAAAAATGCTCGACCCCACCCAAAGACATGGAAATTAAACTATCTTCTGTGGAATAACAGATGGGTGCAGGAAGAAATAAAACAGGAAATCACTAACTTCTTTGAGCATAACAACAATGAAGACACAAGCTACCAAAACCTGTGGGAAACTGCAAAAGCAGTTTTCAGAGGAAAATTCATCGCTTTAGATGCCTACATTCGAAAAACAGAAAGAGAGCACATCAACAATCTCACAAGAGATCTTATGGAATTGGAAACAGAAGAACAATCTAAGCTTAAACTCAGTAGAAGAAAAGAAATATCCAAAATCAGATCAGAGATCAATGAAATTGAAAACAAAAGAATCATTCAGAAAATAAATGAATCAAGGAGTTGGTTTTTGAAAAAAATAAATAAAATAGATAAACCATTGGCCAGACTAACGAGGAATAGAAAAGTAAAATCTCTAGTAACCTCAATCAGAAACGATAAAGGGGAAATAACAACTGATCCCACAGAGATACAAGAGATCATCTTTGAACACTACCAGAAACTCTATGCCCAGAAATTTGACAATGTGAAGGAAATGGATCAATATTTGGAATTACACCCTCTCCCTAGACTTAGCCAGGAAGAAATAGAGCTCCTGAACAGACCAATTTCAAGCACTGAGATCAAAGAAACAATAAAAAATCTTCCAACCAAAAAATGCCTTGGTCCAGATGGCTTCACTCCAGAATTCTAGCAAGCCTTCAAGGAAGAGCTTATTCCTGTACTGCAGAAATTATTCCAAAAAATTGAGGAAGAAGGAATCTTCCCCAACACATTCTATGAGGCAAACATCACCCTGATACCAAAACCAGGAAAAGACCCAAACAAAAAGGAGAATTTCAGACCAATCTCACTCATGAATACAGATGGAAAAATCCTCAACAAAATCCTAGCCAATAGATTACAGCTTATCATCAAAAAAGTCATTCATCATGATCAAGTAGGCTTCATCCCAGGGATGCAAGGCTGGTTTAACATACTCAAGTCCATAAATGTTATCCACCATATTAACAGAGGCAAAAATAAAGATCACATGATTCTCTCAATAGATGCAGAAAAAGCATTTGATAAAATCCAGCATTCTTTTCTAATTAGAAAACTGAAGAGTATAGGCATAGGTGGCACATTTCTAAAACTGATTGAAGCTATCTATGACAAACCCACAGCCAATATTTTACTGAATGGAGTTAAACTGAAAGCTTTTCCTCTTAGAACTGGAACCAGACAAGGTTGTCCTCTGTCACCTTTACTATTCAACTTAGTGGTGGAAGTTCTAGGCAATACAATTAGGCAAGACAAGGAAATCAAGGGAATCCAAATGGGAGCAGAGGAGGTCAAACTCTCCCTCTTGGCTGACGACATGATCTTATACTTAGAGAACCCCAAAGACTCAACCACAAGACTCCTAGAAATCATCAAAAAATACAGTAATGTTTCAGGATACAAAATCAATGTCCACAAGACAGTAGCCTTTGTATACACCAATAACAGTCAAGATGAGAAGCTAATTAAGGACACAACTCCCTTCACCATAGTCTCAAAGAAAATGAAATACCTAGGAATATACCTAACGAAGGAGGTGAAGGACCTCTATAAAGAAAACTATGAAATCCTCAGAAAGGAAATAGCAGAGGATATTAACAAATGGAAGAACATACCATGCTCATGGATGGGAAGAATCAACATTGTTAAAATGTCTATGCTTCCCAAAGCAATCTACCTATTCAATGCCATTCTTATCAAAATACCAACATCGTACTTTCAAGATTTGGAAAAAACGATTCTGCGTTTTGTATGGAACCGGAAAAAAACCCGTATAGCTAATGCAGTCCTTAGTAACAAAAATAAAGCTGGGGGCATCAGCATACCAGATTTTAGTCTATACTACAAAGCCATAGTTCTCAAAAAAGCATGGTACTGGCACAAAAACTGAGACATAGACACTTGGAATCAAATTGAAATCCAAGAAATGAAACTAACATCTTACAACCACCTAATCTTTGATAAACCATACAAGAACATACCTTGGGGGAAAGACTCCCTATTCAATATATGGTGTTGGGAGAAGTGGATGTCTACAAGTAAAAGACTGAAACTGGACCCACACCTTTCCCCACTCACAAAAATTGATTCAAGATGGATAAAGTACTTAAATTTGAGGCATGAAACAATAAAAATCCTCCAAGAATGCGTAGGAAAAACACTGGAAGATATTGGCCTGGGGAAAGACTTCATGAAGAAGACTGCCATGGCAATTGCAACAACAACAAAAATAAACAAATGGAACTTCATTAAACTGAAAAGCTTCTGTACAGCTAAGGAGACAATAACCAAAGCAAAGAGACAACCTACACAATGGGAAAGGATATTTGCATATTTTCAATCAGATAAAAGCTTGATAACTAGGATCTATAGAGAACTCAAATTAATCCACATGAAAAAGGCCAACAATCCCATATATCAATGGGCAAGAGATATGAATAGAACTTTCTCTAAAGACGACAGACGAATGGCTAACAAACACATGAAAAAATGTTCATCATCTCTATATATTAGAGAAATGCAAATCAAAATAACCCTGAGATATCATCTAACCCCAGTGAGAATGGCCCACATCACAAAATCTCAAAACTGCAGATGCTGGCATGGATGTGGAGAGAAGGGAACACTTTTACACTGCTGGTGGGACTGCAAACTAGTACAACCTTTCTGGAAGGAAGTATGGAGAAACCTCAAAGCACTCAACCTAGGCCTCCCAATTGATCCTGCAATCCCATTACTAGGCATCTACCCAGAAGGAAAAATCATCCTTTTATAATAAGGACACTTGTACTAGACTGTTTATTGCAGCTCCATTTACTATCGCCAAAATGTAGAAACAGCCTAAATGCCCACCAACCCAGGAATGGATTAACAAGCTGTGGTATATGTATACCATGGAATAGTATTCAGCCATTAAAAAAAATGGAGACTTTACATCCTTCGTATTAACCTGGATGGAAGTGGAAGACATTATTCTTAGTAAAGCATCAAAAGAATGGAGAAGCATGAATCCTATGTACTCAATTTTGATATGAGGACAATTAATGACAATTAAGGTTATGGGGGGGAAGCAGAAAGAGGGACGGAGGTAGGTGGGTGGGGCCTTGGTGTGTGTCACACTTCATGGTGGCAAGACATGATTGCAAGAGGGACTTTTCTAACAATTGCAATCAGTGTAACCTGGCTTATTGTACTCTCAATGAATCCCCAATAAAAAAAAAAAAAGATTTACATTTAAGAAACAAAACCAAAAATTCTAACAGAAAGTTGAGGAAAACTCTTGACAAATAGACCTGGGAAAAGATTTTATGAACAAGACTTCCTTGGCAGTTGCGGAAACACCAAAAATAAATAAATCGTAAGTCATTAAGCAAAAAATCTTCTGCATAGCTAACGGTACCTCAGCTAAAGCAAACAGCCTTCAGAATGGGCAATGTACGTGTATGCTATGAATCTGACAAAAAGCTGATAACTAGAATCTACTGAGAACTCAAATTAATCAACAAAAAGAGCAAACAACCCCATTCATAAGATGGGAAGAAACTTGAACAGAAACTTCACTGATGATGACATGTGAATGGCCAAAAAACACATGAACAAAGACTCATTGTCCTTAATCATTAGAGAAATGCAAATCAAAACCTCTACAGATATTGCCTAATTCCAGTGAGGTTAGCCCACAACACAAAATCCCAAATCTGCAGATGCTGAATGTGGAGAGAAAAGAACACTTTTGCACTTCTGGTGGTAATGCAAACCAATTCAACCTCTATGGAAAGAAGTATGGAGAATTCTCAAATAAGTAAAAGTGTACCTTCCATTTGATCTCACAATCCCATTACTAGGTATGTATGCAGAAGAAAAACAATTATTTAACCATAAGGACATTTATATCAGAATGTTTATTGCATCTCAGTTCACAATTGCCAAGACATGGAAGCAACCCAAGTGTCCATCAATTCCTGAATAGATTAACAAACTGTGGTACATGTATACCATGGAACACTATTCAGATAGAAGAAAAGATGGAGACTTTACATTTTTTGTGTTTACTTAGATGAAGTAGAAACACATTTTACTGAGTAAAGAATATAAAATTGTAAATTTGTAACGTAACAGTGTACTACAAAAACACTATTAACTGAACTTACTACAAGATAATACAAAAAACATGTCTCATTGGAACAAAACAAATCTTTAGGAATTAACCCCTGAGAAATGGAGATGTTTGCATTATCTGAAAAAGAATTAAAAATAACCATCTTAAACTTTCACTATGTGCAAAAGCATTACACAGAGAATAAAATCATCAAAATTATGCCTGAGGAAACTGAGATATTAACAAAGAGATAAAACTATACAACAAACCCAATTTAAATTGCCGACTTGAAAAATTTAATACCTTAGTTGAAATATTTACTATGCATGTACAATAGCAGAATTAATGAATCAGAACAAACAGAAAAAAATAAGATATATTGGTTATACAGATTGATTCATGGAAACCAAGTTTTAAAAAGGAAAACTGAAAGTAGAGTATAAAACTGACTAGAAACATTCAAGTTGATCATTATATTTAAGAAAGGAATCTTAGAAGGAGAATACAGAGGGAAATGATAGAAAGGTTATTTAGGAAACAAAAGAGCTCAGAACTTACTTAAGAGCTCTTACTTAAGAACAGAAGAAAAATGAACCAAATAAGCTGAATCAGAAATGAAAAGGGTAACATTGCAGAAATACATACTGCAGAAATAAACACCATCCATGAATACTAGATAAATCATGTAAAATCATAAACTATGCACATAATGTAGAAAACAGACATTTTCAGACATACAGTTGGATGATGGTTTGCCTTGCTAACATATTAATGTTGATATGTTGAATTTTTTTCAAATGGATTTTAAAAATTATAAGCATTTGTTATTAAGTTCACAGAAACATAATTATGTTCAAATTCTCAGGAATTAAGGACTAACCATAACACTGTCAGTTATAATTAAATTTTGATGGCAAGTTTGTTACCTCACTTGAGTGGGGCCTTCCCCTCCCCCTCAGTCCTGAGAGAATACAATATGTATAATAAAACATTAATAATTTCAAAATTTTCATTAAAAAAATCATCCATGAATACTAGATAAATCGCTATACACATAATCTAGAGAACAGAGAGAAAATAGAAAAGTTCCTAGAAACACACAACTTCCAACACTTAACCAGAAAGAAGTAAAACTGAGTAGACCAAAAAGAAAGAAAGAAAAGTGAGATTAAACCAGTACAGAAAATCCTAGTCAAAAAAGAGTAGCCCTGCACAAGATATGTTCATAACTGAATTCTGTCAAATCTACAATGAATACCGGGCACATATAATGTAGCAATTATTCCATAATATTGAGAAAAGGGAAACCTCCCCAATTCATTCCATGAAGCTAATGTTATAGTCATACAAAAGCCAGGGAAAGACACAATAATAACAAAAGAAAAGCAGAAACCAATATCTCTTATGAATACAGATGCTAAAACACTCAAAAAAAAAAAAAAAACTAGCAGTCTGAATAAAACAGTAAACTAAAAAAAAAAGAAAGAAAGAAAGAAAAAAATCAAGCACCAAGATGACTTCATTCCATATGCCATGATAGCAAAAAAGGCATGATAAAAACCCTGAACAAACTAGGCATAGAAAGAAAATATCTCAGAATTATAAAAGTCATATTTGGAAAACACACAACTAACATACTCAACAGAGGAAAGTTGAAAGCATTGCCCAAAATAACTGGAGTAAGACAAAGATTCCCACTATCACCACTCCTTTTTGACATAGTGGTAGAAGTCCTAGGCAAGATAAAAAAGAAGAGAATATTAAGGGTATCAAAACTGGTAAAGTGGAGGTCAAACATTACTTTTTTCCAATGATGTAATCTTGTACCTAGAAAACCCGAAAGCTTCTACCAAGAGTCTTCTGGAATTAATAAATAAATTAAGCAAAGTCTTAGGATAAGAAGCCAATATACATAAATGAATATCATTTCCATATAACAATGACAGTTAAGCCAGGAGTCAAATCAAAGACTAAGTAACATTCATGAAAACAAAAACAAAATAAAATAAGTACGGATATACTTACACACAAGTAAGAGAGTAAAATTTCTCTAACATGGAAAACAATAAAACTCTGAACAAAAAAGTTGCAGAGGATATAAACAAATATCCTGACTTAGTAGAAAAAATAATGTTAAAATATCAAGACTACCTAAAGTGATTAATAAATGCAATGCAATCTCCATCAAGTTGCCAAAGTCATAATTCACAGGTAAAGAAAAAAATAACTTAATACTTTGTTTGGAGCCATAAAAGAGCCTGAATCTTAACCAAAAGAACAAATCTGTAGGACTCCCAGTGCCACACTTGAAGCCATACTATGAAACTATAGCCTTGTAGTTTAACAAAAACAGCATGGTTACACAGGGTAAGTGGATAGCCACTTCAGCAGTGATTCCAGCGACAAGCACTTCCCTGAGAAAGCTTCTGCTCAGAAAAAGAAAAGAAGTACATGCTTCCCTTGGACAACTTGAAAGTTCGAGATGTGGAAAAGAGCTTTATGTCTAGCAAGCACATTTTTGCACTCTTTAATACAGAGCAAAGTCCACAGGCACGAGAACTTAAAGAGCAAGAGGAAGTGAAAGCAAAATTAGGGCAAGGAAACAGATAAAAGAAATCACCCATGAGGAAGAATCAGCAGAAAACTCCAGGCAACATGAAGAACCAGTCCAGAACAACCCCGCCAAGGGACCATGAGGTAGCTACTGCAGAGGATTCCACCTATACAGAAATGTTAGGAATGACAGAAAGGGAATTTAGAATACACATGTTGAAAACAATGAAAGAAATGATGGAAACAATGAAGGAAACTGCTAATAAAGTGGAAAATAACCAAAAGGAAATCCAAAAACAGAATCAAATCAGAGATGAACGATATGAAGAATATAAAAAGGATATAGCAGAGCTGAAGGAAATGAAACAGTCAATCAGGGAACTTAAAGATGCAATGGAAAGTATCAGCAACAGGTTAGACCATGAAGAAGAAAGAATTTCAGAGGTAGAAGACAAAGTTCTTGAGATAACTCAGATAGTAAAAGAGGCAGAAAAGAAGAGAGAGAAAGCAGAACGTTCACTGTCAGAATTATGGGACTTTATGAAGCGTTCCAACATACGAGTTATAGGAATTCCAGAAGGGGAAGAAGAATGCCCCAGAGGAATGGAAGCCATACTAGAGAATATTATAAAAGAAAATTTCCCAAATATCACCAAAGATTCTGACACACTGCTTTCAGAGGGATATCGGACCCCAGGTTGCATCAACTCTAACCGAGGTTCTCCAAGACACATTGTGATGAACCTGTCCAAAGTCAAGACAAAAGAAAAGATTCCGCAAGCTGCCAGGAGTAAGCGCCAGTTGACCTACGGGGGCAAATCCATCAGAGTGACCGCAGACTTCTCTAATGAAACTTTTCAAGCAAGAAGACAATGGTCATCTACCTTTAATCTACTTAAACAGAACAATTTCCAGCCCAGAATTCTGTACCCTGCTAAGCTAAGCTTCAAAATGGACGGAGAAATCAAATCATTTACGGATATAGAAACATTGAGGAAATTCGCCACAACAAGACCAGCTCTACAGGAAATACTTCAACCTGTTCTACACACTAACCACCACAATGGATCAGCAGCAAAGTAAGAACTCAGAAATTAAAGGACAGAACCTAACCTCCACACTGATGCAAAAGATAAAACTAAGCAATGGACTCTCACCAAATAAGACGAATAGAATACTACCACACTTATCAATTATCTCAATAAATGTCAATGGCTTGAATTCCCCACTGAAGAGACATAGATTGGTTGACTGGATGAAGAAACACAAGCCATCCATTTGCGGTCTGCAAGAAACACACCTGGCTTCAAAAGACAAATTAAAGCTCCGAGTCAAGGGTTGGAAGACAATTTTTCAGGCACATGGAATTCAGAAGAAAAGAGGAGTTTCAATCTTATTTTCAGATACATGGGGATTTAAAGCAACTAAAGTCAAAAAAGACAAAGATGGTCACTTTATATTGGTCAAGGGAAAAATACAACAAGAAGACATTTCAATTCTAAATATCTATGCACCCAATTTAAATGCTCCCAGATTCTTGAAACAGACCTTACTCAGTCTGAGCAATATGATATCTGATAATACCATAATAACAGGGGACCTTAACACTCCTCTTACAGAGCTGGACAGATCCTCTAAACAGAAATTAAACAAGGATATAAGAGACTTAAATGAGACCCTAGAACAACTGTGCTTGACAGACGCATACAGAACACTCCACCCCAAAGATAAAGAATATACATTCTTCTCATCACCCCATGGAACATTCTCCAAAATTGATCATATCCTGGGACACAAAACAAATATCAACAGAATAAAAAGAATTGAAATTTTACCTTGTATCTTCTCAGACCATAAGGCACTAAAGGTGGAATTCAACTCTAACAAAAATGTTCGACCCCACCCAAAGGCATGGAAACTAAACAATCTTCTGTTGAATAACAGATGGGTGCAGGAAGAAATAAAACAGGAAATCATTAACTTCCTTGAGCATAACAACAATGAAGACACAAGCTACCAAAACCTGTGGGATACTGCAAAAGCAGTTTTGAGAGGAAAATTCATCGCTTTAGATGCCTACATTCGAAAAACAGAAAGAGAGCACATCAGCAATTTCACAAGAGATCTTATGGAATTGGAAAAAGAACAATCTAAGCCTAAACTCAGTAGAAGAAAATATCGAAAATCAAATCAGAGATCAATGAAATTGAAAACAAAAGAATCATTCAGAAAATTAATGAAACAAGGAGTTGGTTTTTTGAAAAAATAAATAAAATAGATAAACCATTGGCCAGACTAACGAGGAATAGAAAAGTAAAATCTGTAGTAACCTCAATCAGAAATGATAAAGGGGAAATAACAACTGATCCCACAGAGATACAAGAGATCATCTCTGAATACTACCAGAAACTCTATGCCCAGAAATTTGACAATGTGAAAGAAATGGATCAATATTTGGAATCACGCCCTCTCCCTAGACTCAGCCAGGAAGAAATAGAGCTCCTGAACAGACCAATTTCAAGCACTGAGATCAAAGAAACTATAAAAAATCTTCCAACCAAAAAATGCCCTGGTCCAGATGGCTTCACTCCAGAATTCTATCAAACCTTCAAGGAAGAGCTTATTCCTGTACTGAAGAAATTATTCCAAAAAATTGAGGAAGAAGGAATTTTCCCCAACACATTCTATGAAGCAAACATCACCCTGATACCAAAACCAGGAAAAGACCCAAACGAAAAGGAGAATTTCAGACCAATCTCACTAATGAACATAGACGCAAAAATTCTCAACAAAATCCTAGCCAATAGATTACAGCTTATCATCAAAAAGGTCATTCATCATGATCAAGTAGGCTTCATCCCAGGGTAGCAAGGCTGGTTTAACATACGCAAGTCTATAAACGTTATCCACCATATTAACAGAGGCAAAAATAAAGATCACATGATCCTCTCAATAGATGCAGAAAAAGCATTTGATAAAATCCAGCATCCTTTTCTAATTAGAACACTGAAGAGTATAGGCATAGGTGGCACATTTCTAAAACTGATTGAAGCTATCTATGACAAAACCACAGCCAATATTTTACTGAATGGAGTAAAACTGAAAGCTTTTCCTCTTAGAACTGGAACCAGACAAGGTTGTCCTCTGTCACCTTTACTATTCAACATAGTGCTGGAAGTTCTAGCCAATACAATTCAGCAAGACAAGGAAATAAAGGGAATCCAAATGGGAGCAGAGGAGGTGAAACTCTCCCTCTTTGCTGACGACATGATCTTATACTTAGAGAACCCCAAAGACTCAACCACAAGACTCCTAGAAGTCATCAAAAAATACAGTAATGTTTCAGGATATAAAATCAATGTCCACAAGTCAGTAGCCTTTGTGTACACCAATAACAGTCAAGACGAGAAACTAATTAAGGACACAACTCCCTTCACCATAGTCTCAAAGAAAATGAAATACCTAGGAATATACCTAACGAAGGAGGTGAAGGACCTCTATAAAGAAAACTATGAAATCCTCATAAAGGAAATAGCAGAGGATATTAACAAATGGAAGAACATACCATGCTCATGGATGGGAAGAATCAACATTGTTAAAATGTCTATACTTCCCAAAGCAATCTACCTATTCAATGCCATTCCTATCAAAATACCAACATCGTACTTTCAAGATTTGGAAAAAATGATTCTGCGTTTTGTATGGAACCGGAAAAAGCCCCGTATAGCTAAGGCAGTTCTCTGTAACAAAAATAAAGCTGGGGGCATCAGCATACCAGATTTTAGTCTGTACTACAAAGCCATAGTGCTCAAGACAGCATGGTACTGGCACAAAAACAGAGACATAGACACTTGGAATTGAATTGAAAACCAAGAAATGAAACTAACATTTTACAACCACCTAATCTTTGATAAACCAAACAAGAACATACCTTGGGGGAAAGACTCCCTATTCAATAAATGGTGTTGGGAGAACTGGATGTCTACATGTAAAAGACTGAAACTGGACCCACACCTTTCCCCACTCACAAAAATTGATTCAAGATGGATAAAGGACTTAAACTTAAGGCATGAAACAATAAAAATCCTCAAAGAAAGCATAGGAAAAACACTGGAAGATATTGGCCTGGGGAAAGACTTCATGAAGAAGACTGTCATGGCAATTGCAACAACAACAAAAATAAACAAATGGGACTTCATTAAACTGAAAAGCTTCTGTACAGCTAAGGAGACAATAGCCAAAGCAAAGAGACAACCTACACAATGGGAAAGGATATTTGCATATTTTCAATCAGACAAAAGCTTGATAACTAGGATCTATAGAGGACTCAAATTAATCCACATGAAAAAAGCCAACAATCCCTTATATCAATGGGCAAGAGATATGAATAGAACTTTCTCTAAAGACGACAGACGAATGGCTAACAAACACATGAAAAAATGTTCATCATCTCTATATATTAGAGAAATGCAAATCAAAACAACCCTGAGATATCATCTAACCCCACTGAGAATGGCCCACATCACAAAATCTCAAAACTGCAGATGCTGGCATGGTTGTGGAGAGAAGGGAACTTTTACACTGCTGGTGGGACTGCAAACTAGTACAACCTTTCTGGAATTAAGTATGGAGAATCCTCAAAGAACTCAAGCTAAACCTCCCATTTGATCCTGCAATCCCATTACTGGGCATCTACCCAGAAGGAAAAAAATCTTTTTATCATAAGGACACTTGTACTAGACTGTTTATTGCAGCTCAATTTACAATCGCCAAAATGTGGAAACAGCCTAAATGCCCACCAACCCAGGAATGGATTAACAAGCTGTGGTATATGTATACCATGGAATACTATTCAGCCATTAAAAAAAAATGGAGACTTTACATCCTTCGTATTAACCTGGATGGACGTGGAAGACATTATTCTTAGTAAAGCATCACAAGAATGGAGGAGCATGAATCCTATGTACTCAATTTTGATATGAGGACAATTAATGACAATTATGGTTATGGTGGGGGAAACAGAAAGAGGGAAGGAGGGAGGTGGGTGGGGCCTTGGTGTGTGTTACACTTTATGGGGGCAAGACATGATTGTAAGAGGGACTTTACCTATCTATTGCAATCAGTGTAACCTGGCTTATTGTACCCTCAATGAATCCCCAACAATAAAAAAAAAAAAAAAAAAAAAACCCAGCATGGTATATCTACAAAAATATGGAAATACACCAATGGAACGGAGGACCCAGATATAAAACCACCTACCTTCAACAAAGTTATCTTTGACAAAGCAGGCAATAACATAAACTGGGGAAAAGAAGCCCTATTTAATAAATGGCTCTGGGAAAATTGCATTGTTACATGCACCAGAATGAAGTAGGACCACTACTTCTCACCACTCAAACTCAGGATATACAAAAGATTCATGGCACAAAATCATAAATATTCTAGAGGAAAATGTAGAAAAAGCTCTTCTAAATATGATTCTAGGCAAAGAATTTAAGAAAAAGACCCCAAAGGCAATCATGGCAAAACCAAAACTGAGATTTGTTTCAGCTAAAAAGCAGTAATATTCACAAATTACACTTTTGATAAAGGAGTAGTAATTAGAATTTACAAATAACTCAAGCAACCAACAGGAGAAAGACAAACCATCTTATAAACAAGTGGGCAAAACACATGAAAAGACAATTCTCAAAATAAGAAAAAATGGCCAGTAAACATACAAAAAAATATTCAATTTCATGACTTATTAGGGTAATGCAAATTAAATTGACAATGACATTATCACCTTACTCCAGTTACAATGGAATTTATTAAAATTCCCAAATCCATAGGTGCTGACATGGACACAGAGAGAAAGGCATTTTTGTATGCTGTTGGTTAGAGTGCAATTTGTAAAACTTCTATGAAAATGAGAATGAAGTTTTCTCAAAGAACTAAAAGTAGACTTACAATTTAACCCAGCAGTCCCACTACTGGTTATTTTCTCCAAAAGAAGAGAAATTATTTTACCAAAAAGATACCTGCATTTGAATGATTATTGCAACACAATTCATTATTGCCAATATGTGGAAACAAACCAAGTGCTGACAAACTCATGAGTGGACTAATTAAATATTGTGTATGTATTCATTGGAGTACTACTCAACCACAAAAAATGATAAATTAATACCTTTTACAACAATCTGTATGGCACTAGAGACCATCCTTCTAAGTGAAATATCTCAAGAATGAAAAACAAACACCACATACAGTCACTATTAAATTGGAGCTAACTGATGAGTTCTCATGTGCATAGAAGGAAATAAAAGTCTGTGGAAATCAACCAAGGGAAAGGGGTAGAAGGAAGGAGGCAAATGGACTAAGCCAACCTAGTGGGTACTGTGAATACCATATGAGTGATGGGCATACCTATAGTCAGGACTGTAGCATCACAAAAATGATCCATGTAATGTGAAATATTATTACACCAGTAATACGTTGAAACAAAATAATCCATTCATTTTTGTGAAAATATAAAAAATCTTCTAATCTATTTTCAGTCCATAAATACCCAGATGGATTTTAAAAAGAATGCAGAAAGGGAGGCTCCATGATGACAGACAAGAGACATTTCTTTCTTCATCTGCTGATCTCAGTAAAATTGATGAGCGGAGTCTCTAGGTGCCTCCATCTGCATTGTCCTGTCCAGAAACAACATTGCAAAGGCACAGTGAGACACAATGGAGCACCAGGAGCAAAACGTTAAGAAGGGTGAGAGGCACGCATGAAAAGCAGATGCAAAGGACTGCAGCAACACAGGGAGAAAGCCTGCATGTGGAATCCCTGGGGGATCAATTTTGCAGGTGATTTCCCCACACCCCACCTTGGCATTCTGTAGGAGTGGACTGGGAATTGAACTGAACTCTTAGAGGGCTTGTCCATTCATGCCTGAGGACTGATATGAAACAATCAGGAATATGGGTCCCACAGGACGTGCAGGTGCACAGAAGCTGGCCTTTAGTTGAAGGGTTGGAGAGAGTATATTCTGCCTCTTAGGGATAAAGCCAGAGGCCTGAACCCAGGCTATCATTTTAGAGCCACTGGCTGGGCAGATCTGGACCTGGAGCCCGTTCAGTGGGAGGCCTGGCAGCCTGGCCCCCATTGCCTAGGGTGACTGACAGGGCAGGAGTGGATAATGCTAAAACCTTGAGCTGGCTGGCACCGAAAGGAGCCAAGCTTGGAGCAGCATTACAGAATCCCATTATCTTAATGCTTCTGACTCCAGCAGTTGGAGCCACCCCATGACTGACTTCCTTGGACACATGGGCAGAGGTGAGTAGGTTATGCCTACGACACTGCCCCATCTGTGGCTGCAGGGAACTGTTTGGATAGCAGAGTCTTCCCCGCCTCCTCACCTCATAGTCTGGCATAAGCTTCAGGAATTTGCCTCTACCACCCCCATGGGGATTCACCTCTCATACAGTTAGCTACCAAGCCCAGAATAACATCAACGAATCAGGAAAACAAGACTGGATCTCTTTGGCAACTAGCTGATAACATCCCACCCCTACCACATGCAGAATACAGACTACTGGGGTTTTATTCCCCTCTTAACCAAGAAGTGCCACCTATTGTCATAAGGAAGAAAAGTTTTGTTCTTTTTATTATGCTTTTCCTAATCCTGGAGCAATACTTATGGAACACGCAGTACATGTACTTTTTAAATTTTTTCCTTTCTTTTAAACTTTATTGTTTTTTTCTTTTTTGTAACTTTATACTTTTTCTATTTTCTTCTCCCTTTCCTTTTCCTTTTTTTTTTTTTTTTTTGATTTTTCTACTTTTCTCATCTTTCTCTCATAAATCTCTTAAGTAACAATCAAGATAATCTCTCTCTTTTGAGTGTGTTTTGTGTTTGGTTTTTTGGAAGACCATTTCTCTAAGGCTTCCATGGCAGTGTTGCAGCAATGGTCTGGCTCACGGTGGCCTTCAACACCTGGATTTGGAAATCCCTGGTCCTGCTTTGACCTCCTGAATGGCTGTAACTGCTATTCCTCACTAGGTTCATGTTTATGTTTGTTTGTTTTTTCTATATTTGATGGAAGTAGGGTCTCACTCTCGATCAGGCTGGTCAGAATCATCTAACTTTGGGTAATACACCTGCCTTAGAGCCCCCAGAGCACTTATATTGCTGGTATGCTTCACTATGCATGGCCTGTTACAATTATCATCATTAGCTTTCTTCTTTTTATCTCTCATTTTCTCATTATTTTACTCTCCTTCCTTTTCATTTTTTAATCCTGGTACCAAAAGGCAATTTTAATCTCAAAGCACAGAAAGAAAGAGGCTTAAGGAGAACTAAGAAGTGCAAGAAGATAAGTAGTGGAAGGAATTAACAAGAAGTAACAACACATGCAGAGGAACCAAAAAATAAAAATTATATTAACTTGAAAAACTAGAATAGACCAGTGCTGCAAGGGATTACCAAGCTGCTATCAAAGATGAAAAGACAAAAAGAATTTAGTTTATAGATGTCCAAAGAAGAGAATTAAAGTCACCAAACAGAAATAAAAAAACTGACCCAAGAAACAATCAAAAGACATGATGAAATTAGAAAAGAGTTCAAAGTATTGAAGGAGTCATTCAAGGAGTTTAAAAATGCAATAGAAAATTTCAATAACAGCATAAACCTTGAAGAAGAAAGAATCTTAGAACTTGAAGACAAGGCTCTGGAGCTAACTCAGTTATTTAATGAGGCAGAAAAGAGGAGAGTAAAGGTCAGGTGTGGTGGCACACTCCTGTAATCCTAGCACTCTTTGAGGTCAAGGAGGGTGGATTGCTTGAGCTCACAGGTTTGAGACCAGCCTGAGCCAGAGTGAGACCTCAGCTCTAAAAATAGGCATTGCGGTGGGCGCCTGTACTCCCAGCTACTTGGGAGGGTGAGGCAAGAGGATTGCTTGAGCCCGAGAGTTTGAGGTTCCTATTAGCTATGACACCATGGCACTCTACCTCAGGTGACAAAGTGACATTCTATCTCAAAAAACAAAAACAAACAAACAAATATAAGAGAGTAAAAAAATAGCAATCTTAGAGAATTATGGGATTTTATAAAGTATATAAACATAGAAATTATAGGATACTGAAAAGAAAGAAAGAGTGACCCAAAGACACAGAAGACCTATTGGAGGATATCATAAATGAAAAATGTTTAAGTTTTACCAAAGATTCAGAGATACTCCGTTGATAATTATCAAATCCCAGTTTATCTCAATTCAAACAGAGCATCTCCTAGACACATTGTAAAAAACTTGGCCAAAATGAAATAGAAAATTTTGAAGGCCCCCAGGAGTAAGCACCAGGTAACCTACAAGGGCAATTCCATCAGAGTGACAACAGATTTCTCAGCTGAAAAATAACAAGCTAGAATAGATAGGACTCTCATTTTCAATATACTCAAACACAACAACTTCCTGCCTAGGATTCTGTAGCCTACAAAATGAAGTTTCATATTCAATGGATATATCAAATGTTTTCCTTGAAAGCAATCATTGAAGAAATTTGCCACTATAAGACAACCTCTCCAGGAAGCATTCCAGAGTAATATTACACATCAAACATAACAATGTACCACAAGCAAAGAAATTAAAGGTCAGAAATTAAAGGTCAAAGCCTAGCTTTCTCAATGGTACAAGTGATAAATGTAGGTGGCAACCTTTACAAAAGAAGACAAACACAAATCCATCATAGTTATTAATTTCTCAATAAATGTGAATGGGGGTAAAGATGGCGGAGCGTGGGTACAGCTTTTCTCTGACAACATTCAGCCCATCTGGTAAACTTGTTCAGATTGAATATGCATTGGTTGCTATAGCTGGATTATTAGCAACTGAGAAGAAACAGAAATCCATTCTGTATGATGAACGAAGTGTACACAAAGTGGAACCAATTACCAAGCACATAGGTTTGGTGTACAGCGGGATGGGCCCAGATTACAGAGTGCTTGTGCATAGAGCTCGAAAACTAACTCAGCAGTACTATCGTGTTTACCAAGAACCCATTCCCACGGCTCAGCAGGTACAGAGAGTAGCTTCTGTGATGCAGGAATATACCCAATCAGGTGGTGTCCGTCCATTTGGAGTTTCTTTACTTATTTGTGGTTGGAATGAGGGACGACCATATTTATTTCAGTCAGACCCATCTGGAGCATACTTTGCCTGGAAAGCCACAGCAATGGGAAAACTACGTAAATGGGAAAGCTTGCCTTGAGAAAATATATAAAGAAGATCTGGAACTTGAAGATGCTATTCATACAGCTATCTTAACCCTAAAGGAAAGCTTTGAAGGGCAAATGACAGAAGATAACATAGAAGTTGGAATCTGCAACGAAGCTGGATTTAGGAGGCTTACTCCAACTCAAGTTAAGGATTACTTGGTTGCCATAGAATAATAATGAAATGACTGAGCAATCTGGAATTTCAGATAATATATCTACTTAAATATGTTTTGTTTTGCAGATTTTTTGCATACTTATTTCTACATGGTTTAAACCAACTGATATTTTTAAAATGACACTTATAAATCATAATAAACCATTAAACCAAAATAAATAAACAAATAAATAAATGTGAATAGCTTGAATTCCCCACTGATGAGACACAGACCAGCTGACTGGATCAAAAGCACAAGCCAACTATATGCTGTCCTCAGGTAACATATCTAACAGCTAAGGACAAAATAGGACTCATATTGAGGGATTATAAATCAATATTTCGGGCAGATGGATATCAAAAAAGCAGGGGTCACAATTTCAAGATACATTGGGCTTCAAACCACAAAAGATAAGGAATGATAAAAATAAAGTACACTATATACTGGTCAAGGGAACAATACCAGAAGACATCTCAATCCTAAGTATTTATGAACCCAAATTAATTGTTTCCAGATTTACAAAATGAACTCTAACAAGTCTGAACAATATAATATCCTACAACAGCATAATTTCTGGGGACTTCACACCCTATTGAGAGAACTGGACAGACCCTCCAAACACAAACTGAGCAAAGAAACAATCGACTTTAACATGACCCTACAAAACATACCACCCCAATATTACCAAATACACATTCTTCTCATTAGCTCATGAATAATTTTCCAAAACTGACCACATCCTAGGACACAAATCAAACCTCGCCTAATTTAAAAGAATAGAAATTATACCTTGTAGCTTATAGACTACTATGGAATCAAGGTCAAACTCATTTCCAACAAAAACTTTCATTCCCAAAATTATAAAAACTAAATGATCGTATGTGAAACACAACTATTACAAGGAGAAGATAAAGGAGAAAATCATTAGATTTGTCTAACAAAATGATGATGAAAAACCTCAGGGATACTGAGAAAGCAGTCATAAGAGGGAAATTTATTGCATTACATGCCCACAGCCAATAATTATAAAAGGCATAAATCAACAATCGAATGCATCATTTCTAGGAACTGGAAAAGAAAGAGCCATCCAATCCCAAACCTAGCAGAAGGAAAGAACCAAAATCAGAGCAGAAGAAAATGAAATTGAGAACAAAAGAACCATTCAGGAGATTAAGAAAACTAAAATTTGGTTCCTTAAAAGAAATAAAATAAAATAATAAAATTGATAAAAATAAAAAAATTGATAAAACTTTGGCTAGTCTAACTAGAAACAGAAAAGTAAGATCTCTAATAACCTCACTGAGAAATGAAAGAGGGAAAATAACAATAGATGTCGCAGAAATACAAGAGATTATTTCTGATTGCTACAAAAATTGCTATACCCAGAAATTTAACATTGTGGAGGAAATGGACTAATACCTGGAATCATACCACCTACCTAGACTTAACCAGGAAGAATTAGAACTCTTGAACAGACTGATATCAAGCACAGTAATTGGAAAAATAAAATAGCTTCTAACAACAACAACAAAAACTCCTGAACCAGATGATTTACACCAGAATTTAAACAAACATTCAAAGAAGAGCTCATACCTATGCTGCAGAATCCATTGAAAAACATTGAGAAGGAAAGAACACTCCCAAGTCATCCTCTGGAGCAAATATCTTCCTGATACCAAAACCATAAAAAGGACCCATTAAGAAACACACACACACACACGCCCCAATTTCACTAATGAATACAATCCAACAATATTCAAAATCCTAGCAAATAGAATACGGGTGTGGGACGCCGCCAGCGCCCGGGCGTCGCCGCAGCCGGTGATAACGGTCCCCACGTCAGTCTTACCTCCCGGGCTGCCGTGGCGACAACCCCTGTGGCTCCCCGGCGCCTCGCCGCCTCCGCCTCCGCCTCCAGCAGCCCAGCGTCCAGGCCGAGTCTCCGCCTTCCTCACCCTCCTCCGGCCAGACTGCCGACACCGCGGCGAGCCATGCGTCGCCGGTCCGGGCTGCCCTGAATCGGAGCGACGACCGTTCCCGGCACAGCGGCCATCCGCCGCGCTGCCCTGGGGAGGATAGATTGGCCGGGCCGCCTGCGCCCCTGCCGGAGCCCCCAGCGTCCAGCCTGCCCTCGCACAAACGCGCCAGGCCAGCAGCCCGCCTCACCTGCTCCCCAGTCACGCCCCGCAGACCGCCAGGCGAGGACAACCGCCGCCTGCTGGTCTTGGGACTCTAGTGGACGCGAGAAAGCCTTGCTCCCTGTGAAGACCCGATTTGTACGCCGTCCTGGCTTAATTTGAGCCGGAAGTGGACGTCACTATGTCTTAAATTGAAAGCCGCTAGAGAGCACAGATCTCCTTGTACTACCGGCGGAGCTGCCTGTGAAGCCAGGCACGGAGCCTCTGTGATAGTGAGGACCTCGCGTGGACTGTAGGTTGTTTTCAGTTGGTCTTAACAGAGAAAGGACCGGATCGTGTCATTTTAACTCACATAGGGAAGAAGAATTCAATATGTTAAATTGATACTCGGCTAAGCAAGGAAACTTTACCCATGTGTCAGTTTTCCATTATGTACAAATAGAAATAGCATTGTTCATTGTGTGACTATTCTCTGTGTAATTTAAAATTTAAAAATGGACGAAATCAGCTTCCTTTCTTAATTTGAAACAAAATGCCGTACAAAGACTAGCTGCCACTCTTTGCAAGGTCTACGGACTGTTTCCTATTTTGTATGTCTGGAAAAGTTATCAAACCAGTTTCAGATTTAAAAATTATGAATTTTTGTAAGGAATAAAAAACGTTGGGACTGAGAATTCTTTAAATTCTGAAGTTCCATGTCTAATTTTATAAACGTTGACAAATTCTACCTAGACATTTTTAGTTTTAAAAAGGTAAGCTGGATGCAGTCCGTGTTGTTCGGAACCTGAGGAGGGAGGATTCCTGGAGGCTAGGAGTTCAAGACTGTTGCTTTGTGAATTAGTAACATTATTTGCCAAATGAAGATACTGAAGCCCCAAGATAAATCTTGAAAAAGAGATAGCAGACATCATCAGTGCTCTGGGAAAGCAGATGTCGAAAAACAGAAAACAGTGAATATACACTATAACCCACACACTCAGGCCTGTAGTCCCAGCGCTGTGGGAGGCCAAGGCGGTTGAATTGCCTGAGCTCAGAGTTTCCAGACCAGTATGAGCAGCAGTGAGCCAGAGTTAAGACCCTGTCTCTACTAACAACATCAAAAACAGCCAGACGTTGTGGAAGGCGTCTGTAATCCCAACTACTGGGGAGGCAATGGGGAAAAAAGCATAGCCAGAGGAAGAAGAAAATGAACAACAACAACAAAAAGAGTAAGAAGAATGAACAAGCAAGCTAAAATTAAAAAAAGAAAGAACGTAATCATTCTGATTAGGACTGTGCACTTCAAACATTGTAATTTCTATTTTTTAATTAAGTTTTATGGAAATGGTAGCCATTTTCCGTTTAACTCAGCATAAATGTTAGAGTTTGTGACTACAAACTTTCGAATCTACAATGGATGTTTGCCAAAAGGTCCAGTGGATACAAATATCAAGTCAAAACTCTGTACTATAATTAAGCATTGTTTCAAAGAGAATCAATTATTAGACACTCAATAAATAATTTTTGTTATATAAATAAAACAGATAAAGTGAAGACTTAAAAAAAAGAACACAGGTGTGTGTATATAGGTATATACACATATGTGTGTGTATCTATCTATCTATATATATATATATACACAAAAATATATATAAAATGATCAGGTGGTCTTTATCCATGTACACAAGTTTAGTTCAATATATGTAAAACTATAAGTATAATTTGTCACATAAATAGCATCAAAAACAAAGACCATATGATCCCCTCAATAGATGGAGAAAAGGCATATGACAAAATTTAGCTCTCTTTTCTAAGAAGAACACTTAAGAAAATAGACATAGATAGAAATTTCTTAACTAACAGAAGTCATCTATAACAAACCCACAGTCAACATTTTACTGAATAGAGTAAAACTGAAAGCATTTTCACTTGGAACTGGAACCAGACAAGGATGTCCACTATTGCCACTAGTATTTAACATAGCCCAGGAAATCCTAGCTAATGCAATCAGGGAAGAGAATTGTATCAAGTGTATCGAAATGGGGACAGAGGAGGTTAAACTTTTGTTCTTTGTTGGTGATATAATCTTATCTTTAGAAAACTTTAGGGACTCAACTACAAGTGTACTCAACTACACTTCCTAGAAGTAATCAAGAAATACAGTAATCTCTCGAGATGTAAAAAGCAATGTCCAAAAATCAGTAGCTTTCATATACACAATAACAGTCAAGCTGTGAATCAAATGTAAGACGTGATACTTTTCAAAGTAGCTTCAAAGAATATGAAATACACCTAAAAGATGTGACAGATCTCTACAGAGAGAACAAGAAAATACTAAGAAAAGAAATAGCAGAAGAGATGAATAAATGGGAGAACGTACCATTCTTATGGCGGGAAGAATTAATCTTGTTAATGTCTATACTACTCAAAGTGATCGACTTATTTAATGCAATCCCCATGAAAACCCCAGTATCGTAGTTTGAAGAACTTGAAAATATAATTCTTCATTTCATATGCAATCAGAAGAAACCCTGAATAGTGAACACAATTTTAAGAAATAAAAACAAATGTGCAGGTGTCATTTTACCAGTCTTCAGGTTATACTACAAGTCTGTGATAATCAAAACAACATGGCATTGACACAAAAGTGGAGACATACATGCATGGAACAAAATAGAACACCTAAAGATGAAACCAGCCTCAAAACATCATCTATGCTAGTGGTTCTCCACCGTCCTAATGCCCTCATTGTTACAAATTGAACAAAGGGGTTATGACCCACAGGTTGAAAACAAATAAAAGCATACACTGGGGAAAATAATCTCTACTTAATAAATGGTGTTAGAAAAACTGGTGTTAGAAAAACAGGTTAGCCACATGTAAAGACTGAAACAAAACATTCATCTCTCACCGATTATAAAAATTGACTCATGAAAGATAACAGATTTAAATGTAAGACATAAAATGATAGAAACTCTACAAGAAAATATAGGAATACTGTGAATAATATCAGCCCGTGGAAATATTTTAAGAAGATGACCTCATTAGTAATTGTAACAACAACAAAATAAATAAATGGGACTTGATGAGCCAAAAATCTTCTGCACAGTTAAGGATACATTAAAGCAAATTGACAACTATGGAAAAAAGTATACAGAATGCTCCAAGAATTAAAAGTGGACTGTCCATTTAATCCTGCATTCCCATTTCTGCATTATCTACCCCCAAAGGAAAACAAATTATTTTACCATAAAAATATTTGCATTAGAATGATCATTGAATCTCAACTCACAATCACCAAGATGTGGAATTAACCCAAGTGCCCATCAAATCATGAATGGATTAATAAAATCTGACATATGGGGTAGCGCCTGTGACTCAAAGAGGTAGGGCACTGGCCCCATATGCTAGAGGTGGAGGGCTCAAACCCAACACTGTACAAAACTGCCAAAAAAAAGAATTATAAAATGTGACATATGTATACTATGGATTACTATTCAACCATAAAGAAATATGGAGAATTTACATCTTTTGTATTTACCTGAATAGATTTGGAGGATATCCTTCTAAGTAAATTATCACAAGAATGGAAAAACAAACATCTAGTGTACTTAATACTAATTTGAAATTAGTAGATGAACAACTACATGCAAACATAAGAGAAAAACACAAATTCAAGAGAGGAAGAGAAGAAAAGAGGATGGTGGAAAAGTATAGGAAGAAGGTTGGCTAAGTTCTCACCTAATGGGCACAATCTAGGAGGTATATGGAATACCTCCCAGGTAAAGGGCTCAACTACAACTCGAACTTTACCTAACAAATGCAAACAATGTACTCTAATTGTGTGTATGTTTATATTAATCTAATTTTTTAAAAAAAGAAAAGAGAGGCATTACTCTTTCTGTGGCTCAAGTGGCTAAGGCATCAGCCACGTACACCTGAGCTGGTGGGTTAAAATCCAGCTTGGGCCCGCCATACTACAATGATGAATGCAACCAAAAAATAGCCAGGCATTGTGGTGGGCACTGTAGTCCCAGCTACTTGGGAGGTGGAAGCAGAAACTTGAGCCCAGGATTTGAAGGTTGCTGTGAGCTATGATGCCATTGCACTCTATCCAGAGTGACAGCTTGAGCCTCTGTCTCAAAAAAAAAAAAAAAAAAGCAAAGAAATGCATTCCTCTAGAACAGAAAAAAAGATATAAAAAATATAATGAAACAAGAGAGCATAGAAATGAACCCTTATGAATACATTACATCCCCCAAAATACCCATGAACACAAATGGAAAAAGTAGAAATGATAATGAAAAATCATTTCAATAAATGTTTATGAATGTTAAATATCTATGCGAGAGAAAAATGAAATTAGATCCGTTTTTGCACTACATACAGAATATATCTTAAATGTACTAAATACTAAAACATAAGAAATACAAGTGTCAAACTCTTAGAAGAAAATGTAAGGGAAAGATCATAATATTGGCCCTGGGACTGTTTTTCTTTTTTTGAAAGTGACAACAAATGCATAAGCAAAAATATAAAAAAGAAGGTGGCGCATGTGGCTAAGGAGTAGGGCGCCAGGATGTGGCGGGTTCAAACTCAGCCTCGGCAAAAAACCAAAAAAAAAAAAATAATAAAAGAAGAGAAAACTGAGATTACATGAAACTTTGAAATTTCTGCACATCAACAAGAACATTGAGTGGAGTAAAAATTCTTCCTAAAAATGGGTAAAAACAGATGTAATTTACATATTTAATAAGAGTTAACGTTCAGATAAAATAAACAATGACCAAAATTTTGGAACAGAAAGTTAATAACTTGATTAAAAAATGGACAATGAATTGATCTGGCTTTTCTGCCAAGAAGACATACAAATGGAAGAAGCATATGAAAAGATCTTCAAAAATTACTAATCTTTAGAGAAAGTCAAATCAAATCAATATGAAATATCATTTCACACACCTTGGAATGACAATTATGAAATTGTAAAGTCCTGTAATAATGTAGAGAAACTGAAACCCCTGCATACTTTTAGGAAAAAAAAAAAAAAGGTACACACTATAAAAAAAAAAAAAAGTATGGATGATCCTAGAAATTAAAAATGGAATTGGTATATCACCCAACAATTTCACTTCTGAATTTTTTTTTTTTTTTTTTTGTAGAGAAAGAGTCTCACTGTACCGCCCTCGGGTAGAGTGCCATGGCGTCACACGGCTCACAGCACCCTCCAGCTCTTGGGCTTACGAGATTCTCTTGCCTCAGCCTCCAGAGTAGCTGGGACTACAGGCACCCGCCACAACGCCCGGCTATTTTTTTTTTTTTTTGATGTTGCAGTTTGGCTGGGGCTGGGTTTGAACGCGCCACCCTCGGCATATGGGGCCGGAGCCCTACTCACTGAGCCACAGGTATTTATCCAAAGCGTGCAACGCAAGACCTGGAAAAGATATTTGTACACTTACGTTCATTGCAGCATTATTCAAAAAAGTTAAAAAGTAGTAGAAGCAACCCAGACGTCCTGAAACTTATAAAAAACATTGTGGCATATTACTCATTATTTAAAATGGAAATCCTGTCCCCTCCTATCTTAAAAATAAACCTTGAAACATATTATGTTAATTGACATAAGGTAGTAAGAAAGCAAAGGAGAGTATATGATTCCAAATATATGAGATATCTTAAGTATTCCAATTCATAGAAACAGAAATTAGAATGGTGTTTGTCAAGGACTTGAGAGAGGGTAAAATTAGCAGTTGTTTATTTAACAGATATTGAGTTTGAGTTTTGCAAGATATAAAAATTCTAGAAGTATTCTACAGAAAGTGAATATACTTGACAGTGGTAAACTGTACAATTAAATCATTTACAATGTCGAATTTTATACTATAAGTTTCTACCATAAAGATTTGTTAAATGAGAACTAAAAGGGAAACAGAGTTATGTGACTTTCTAAAAATTACCTTTAAATTACAAGTGTTACTCTTACACAAACATAATACAGATGAATCAATAAAAACAAGATGAATATCTAAAGACTCCATAACAGAAGTGCTGACTTATTTCTATGATTTACTCACCTGGAAAGACTAAAAGAACCATTTGAAAAAGCCAAAAAAATAAATTTTTGAGGTAAGCCATGAACCATGTCTGCTGGGTCCTGACCCAGGAGCAGGGTCTGTTAAGACCTGTGGATCTGGAGGCAACGGACTGAAGAAATATAAAGATAGAAACAATGAGAAAGAAAGAAACAAGACAGACAGAACAGAATTTTCTTTTCTTTTTATTTTTTTTGGAGTGTCACTATGTCACTCTCAGGGCCATGGCATCACAGCTCACATCAACCTCAAACTCTTGGGCTTAAGAGATTCTCTTGTCTCAGCTTCCCAAGTTGCTGAGTACAGGCACTCACCACAATGCCCGACTATTTTTTGATTGTAGTTGTCATTGTTGTTTGCCAGGCTCGGGCTGGATTTGAACCCGCAAGCTCCGGTGTATGTTGCTGGAACCCTAGCTGCTCAGCTACAGGCACCAAGCCCAGAATTGAATTTTCAAAGGTGGGAACCCATGGGACCACCGCCTACATGTGGGGTTCTGACAGGTGGCCCCGAGTTTCAGTTCCACTCATTTTTTATTGAAGGCTATTTGCTCATTAGCCCAAAGGACAAGCTGAGGAAGAGAACAAAGTTGCCAGCAGTTTCTCTAAGTGAGCATATTGTTTCTGTAATCCTTAACTTTAAGGATTTGAGCAGCCTTGAGAAATCCAAAACCTGAGCCTGTGTGGGGGCAGCCTTCTGTCTGAGGTCACACACATAGATTCTCCCACTAGTTCACTGTGGAGTGAGACATCACTGGTATCAATCTCCTCTGAATAATTAGTACAAGAAGGATTTTCCTCTCATCACCACCACAGAGGGTCTTCCTCTGTAATAAAAAATATAAGCCCTCCTACCCATATTTCAGGTCTCGAGCTATTCCCTTGATCTCTGCCCCAGCCAAATACAAATCTCCACAATGGGTATTTGCTTTAACTGTTTACTGGGCAGGAAATGGCCTAGTTAATGTATCTTGTCAGCCCTTGCTACAGCTTCTTCTATAGCCATTATTCTTCAGAGTGTTTACAGAACCAACAGGGGTGTTAGGAAGCTATATCCCCAATAGGCCAGAGTTCTAGGAAAAGTAGGAAACTTGCTCAAATAAGAAATTTAGGAGAAGCTGGTTTAAAGGCAAACAAGCTGACTTTCCTTTATTCCAACTCACTCAGCTTACTTTTTAATTTTTCCCTTTTTCTGTGGGTGTTTCCCTTGTCAAGAATGGTGTCTTCAGTCCCCCAAAAAACACACAGAGACACACAGACTAACATTGACAATTTTACTGGTGATAAATGTATGGCTGATTTATGTTTTAATCAAACCCTACATGTAGTTAAATTATATGCAAAGTTTCAAATTCTTATTCAAAATAATGATACCCAGATAAACATAAAATAAAAACAATACACTGATTCAAGGAATCTGTTCATAAAAAGGAATACAAAAATATGAAGTTTCAAGGCTAGATGACTTCAATATTTCTCAATGCGCACACATGGAGAGCAACCATTTTGAATAAATGGTACATGGTGTATTCCACAAGTTTTATAGAAAATGCATTGTAATCATGAATCAAAGACTAATTAGAAAATTTTAGTATGTATTTTATATCACTAAATATTATGTTATTAACACAAAGATGCTATTAGTACCCAAAATAAAAAGGCCATACTCCAGCATTTAGAGGAATAAAATTCCATTTGAAAATAAAGATAAAAATATAATTTTTCTACTAGATAGTGAGAGTAACTGATATATGAAATAAATACGTAGAAGCACTGGGTAAGAGAAATGAACACAACCTTCTCCCAAAAAGACAAGAGGAATGGCCAAGAAACATGAAAAAATGCTCATTGTTCCAAATCAAAACTGTTGAGATATCACCTAACCCAGTGAGAATAGCCCACATCACAAAATTCCAATGCTTCAGAAATTGGCAATAGTGCAGAGAGGAAAAAAAGGTTTACACTGTTGGTGGAATTTAAACTAATACAGCATTTTTGGAAAGAAGTATAGAGAATGCTCAAAGAGCTAAAAGTAAACCTTCCATTTGGTTCCATAATCCCATAACTAGGTATCTACCAAGAAGGAAAGAAAAAAGAAAAAAAACATTTTACCACAAGGGCATTCGAATGGTTTCTAGCAGCTCAGTACACAATCACAAAGATCTGTGGAACAGCCCAAGCACCCATCAACCCATGAATGCGTTCATTAACTGTGGTATATGTACACCATAAAATAATATTCAGCCATAAAAAGTCGGAGACTTTACGTCTTTTATATTTACCTAAATGGAGCTGAAGAACATTCTCCTTAGTAAAGTATCTCAAGAACGAGAAAAGAACATCTCATGTATTCCATAACAATTGGAAACTAGCAGATGAACAAAGTACAGGTTTACACAATACGAAAACCACAATTTAATTCAAGAAGAGGGAAGGGGGAAGGTTAAGGGGCAGAGTAAGCCCCCACCTAATAGATACAATGTAGAAGTATACCTCCTGGCTGAAGAAATCAAATACAATTTTGACTTTTCCTAAATGCAAAAAGGTAGTGCAATTATATGTACTCTTCTATTGAACTGACATAAAAAACATAGCCTCAGCGCCTGTAGCTCAAGCTGCTCAGGGGCCAGCCACATACACCAGAGCTCATGGGTTCGAATCTAGCCTGGGCTTACAAACAACAATGACACCTACAACCAAACTATAGCCGGACATTGTGGTGGGTGCCTGTACTCCCAACTACTCAGGAGGCTGAGGCAAGAGACTTGCTTAACCCCAGGATTTGGAGGCTGTTGTGAGCGTGATGCCATGGCTCTCTACCCAGTGCCACAGCTTGAGGCCCTTTCTCAAAAAAAAAAGGAAAGAAAGAAAAATGATAAGATGAAATAAATATTTGGGAATAAATTATATTACGAATTAAATATAAATGAAGGAAAGTAGATAAAAATTATACGGATTCTTCTCTTCCCTGAAGAAAATGTAAATATTTACATTAAATAAAATTAATACTTTATTAAATAAGAGGTTTCTATTATCTAATTCACCTCATAAAATGTGAAAATTATAGTATATTCTTCTTAACCTTTGAAAACAATTATTGAAAATTTTGAAAAGAAACAAATCAGAAATTAAAAACAGTGAAAGGAAATTTGCCAAGTTAGTGTATTGGCAGGATTCACTCGTATTTCAACACAACAAAAATAATTTGGTATCCATCCATGAAACAAATACATTTGTGTAAATTTTGGGTGTTAAATATAAGATTTTTAAACCCTAGTGGAACTCCTGACCTAGGAGGGCCAGGTTGAGAAAGCAGGGTCTCATACAGGTGGCAAAGTTAAGGACTCATTGTCCTGATTACAGATTAAAAAAAAATGTCTCATCCAATTTGGTTCTACTGAATCTCCAACTCTTTTCAGCCAAAATCTAGGAGTGGTCTTGCTCATTCAGAGGTGTGGGGGGAGACACACCTATCTGCACTCATGGAGGCAGATTGAACATTTATGATGGTAAACTTATATTATATGTTTTCACCACAAATAATATTTAAATCACTAGAAGAGGCACAGCACCTGTAGCACAGTGGCTAAGGCGCCAGCCACATACACTGAAGGTGGCGGGTTCAAATCTGGCCTGGGCAAGCTAAACAACTGTAACCAAAAAAATCCAGGTGTTGTAGTGGTACCTGTAGTCCCAGCTACTTAGGAGGCTAAGGCAAGAGAATCGCTTAAGTCCAACAGCCGGAGGTTGCTGTGAACTGTGATGCCACAGCGCTCCAATGAGGGAGAAATAGTAAGACTCTATCTCAAAAAAAAAAAAAAATCACTAGAAGAGATACAGAGGTATAAATCTTTCTAAAAATTACCTGCAAATGACAAGTGTTATTTTCACACCATGATAACACTGATACATGCCTAAACACAAGGTGAAATTAAGAATTGTTCTTGCTATGTTCCTTAAACCACTCCTTTGATTCAGTTGCAGCTCTTTTAGCTACAGTCCACTTACTGTGCATAGATGCACACGGTGACCTGAAGGGAAACTTCTCAGTCACTCAATTGGAACCAGGCCTATCCACATCTCTGGTATCAGACCCATCATGTGCAGACCCAACCTCAAAAGCCTATCCTAGTACCTACCCTATAGATCAAAATTCTGAAGGCAGTCCACTTTTCCTAGAATCCAGACAAGATTTAAAACCACACAAGCCTTTCATGACAGGTCAAAGGCAGACTCCTCTGCCGAGCAAGGGGCATACTTGTGACCTTACTACAACCATTATTCACTGAAAACCCAAAGCAGAATCCTTTTCACAAATACCTAACAAGAAAATATCTTTCCATGAAAAAGAAAAAAAAAAAAACAATTTATAAAAACTGGAAGAAGTGTTTGAGCCTTTAAATGCACAGAGACCAATGAAGATTATAGTCTTTCTACTCTTAATCCTTCTATTCTAACCCATACTATAAGTCCTAAGCTGTACAATTAGGCAAGAACATGATGAAAACATTCAAATTCAAAAGAAAAAAGTAAAATTTTCACTGTTTTCTAGGCAGAGCAAGAGTGAGACTCTGTTTCTACCAAAAATATAAAAAATAACTTGGACATTGTAACTGGCATGTGTAGTCCCAGCTATTCTGGAGGCTGAGGCAGGAGGATCACTTGTACCCAGATGTTTGAGGTTATTGTGTGCTAGGTAAAGACTATGGCACTCTAGCCTGGGCAACACAGTGAGATTATGTCTGAAAAATAAAAAAAAAAAAATTAAAACCTGGAGATGACATAATCATATATACAAAAACCTTAAAGACAACACCAAAAAACTATTCGAAGTAACAACACCACACAGTTAATTCTCAAACTAGGAAATTTACATACAAATATCAGCTATGTTTCCACACACTAAAAAACTAAACTGTCCTAAAAATAAGGAAGAAGGGTGACGCCAATGGCTCAGTGGGTAGGACATGAGACCCATACACCAAGGGTGGCAGGTTCGAACTACCCCGGCCAAACTGCAACAAAAAACAGCCAGCTGTATGATGGGTGCCTATGGTCTCAGCTACTCGAAAGGCTGAGGCAAGAGTATCACGTAAGCTCAGGAGTCAGAGGTTGCTACAAGCTGTGATGCCACAGTACTCTACTGAGGGTGAAAATAAATAATTTAATTAATAATAAGGAAGAAAACAATCTCAATAGCATCAAAATAACAAATTTTGAAGCAATAAAATTAATCAAGGAGGTAAGAGAACTTTATACTGAAAACTAAAAGATATTAAGGAAAGGAATTGAAGAAGACATGAATAATTTAAAATATTTCTCATGTTTATGGATTGAAAGTATAAATATTGTTAAAGTTCCATATTGTCCCAAACAGTCTACAGAATCAATGCTTTCCCTATAAAAATGTCAGGGGCATTTTTCACAGTATTAAAAAAAATGTCTAGCGGAGATGCCATCTTTCAGTAATTCACCAAAATGACAAACACAAAGGGAAAGAGGAGAAGCACCCGATAAATGTTCTCTAGGCCTTTTAGAAAACATGGAGTTGTTCCTTTGGCCACATATATGCGAATCTACAAGAAAGGTAATATTGTAGACATCAAGGGAATGGGTACTGTTCAAAAAGGCATGCCACACAAATATTACCATGGCAAAACTGGAAGAGCGTACAATGTTACCCAGCATGCTGTTGGCATTGTTGCAAACAAACAAGTTAAGGGCAAGATCCTTGTCAAGAGCATTAATGTTCATATTGAGCATATTAAGCACTCTAAGAGCCGAGATAGCTTCCTAAAATGTGTGAAGGAAAATGATCAGAAAAAGGAGGACGTCAAAGAGAAAGGTACCTGGGTTCAACTGAAGCGCCAGCCTGTGCCACCCAGAGAAGCCCACTTTGTGAGAACTAACAGAAAGGAACCTGAGCTCCTGGAACCCATTTCCTATGAATTCATGGCATGATAAGCATATAACATAGCACACAGGAGTACCAGTGGACCCATGTTTTTAAATGCAAGAACCTATTTATTCCCTATGAGCTCATGGCATAATAGGTGTACAGCATAGCACACAGGATGGCCAATAGACCCCATGTAACAGTGATACAAGGTGCTGGAACCTATTTCCCGTGAATTCAAAAGTCAATCAACACTTTGTCACATTCAATGGCAAGGTGCCTTCCTCAGCTACTGGAACCTCTTCCCTATGAATTCAAGACATGGTAGATAAAAATAATAGCATAAAAATGTTTCTTCTTCATTCACTACAAGTGTGATTTTTTTTTCCCCAGAGAGTATTAAAGCAAATTTTAATGTGTCCTGGAAAGAAAAAAAAAAGTCTAATATGTGTATGGAAACTTTGAGGATCCAAAGCAATCTTAAGGAAGAAGAAAGCATCTTTCTAATTTCAAACTATATTTCAAGGTACAGTAATAAGAACAACATGGTATGTACATAAACAACAGAGTACATACATAAACAGCACAAGAAACAATGGGACAGAATAGAGACCCCAGGAATAAACTGATGCACATAACATCAGCTAATGTATGATGGGACCACCAAGAATACATGATGAAGAAACTATGGTCTCTTCAATGCTTGGTGCTGGGAAAACTGAATAGTCACAAGGAAAAGAATGAGGTTAGACCATTTTTAATGCCATTCCCAAAAATTACAGGTACATAAAGAGGTGTTCAACTTTAACAATCATCAGGCAAATGCAAATCAAAACCATGGTGAAATATCACCTCAGAACTTCTAGGTTAACTATTATCAAAAAGGAAAGAGATAGCAAGTGTCGACATGAAACCTTAAAATTTTTAGAAGTAAACGTGTAGAAAAACTTTCTTGATGTAAGTCTTACAATTATTTTTTTTGATATGACATAATAAGAAGTGTAACAAAAGAAAAATATCAGCAAGTCGGACAGCATCAAACCAAAAACTTCTGCACAAAATAAGAAAATCTACTGGAGAAGAGAATATATTTCAAATTATGTATCTGGCAAGATGTTAATATCTAAAAATATATAGGGAATTCATGAAATTCAAAGGCAAAAATACCGATCATCATCATACAACTGAAAAATAGGCAAGAAATAGAAAAGATTGTTTTAAAGGAAAACACAAGTAGACAACAGGTACATGAAGAAGTTCTTAACATTATCAATAATCAGGCAAAAGTAAATCAAAATCATGAGGAACTATCCCTTCATATCTACTATGATGGCTAACATCAAAAAGAAAAGATAATAAGTATTGACAGGAGTGTGGAAAATAGCAGACCCTATAAAATCTTGCTATTCATAAATTGCTAGAGTCATCATGCAGATCTGTTTAAAAAGTTAAAAATATGTAACTACCATAATAGCCCAGAAATCTCACTTATGGATAGTTAAATGAAATAAAAAGAAGTATCTCAAAAAAAAAAATCTGCACCCCATGTTTATTCCAGCATTATGCACGATACCCAAGAAAATGAAAACTACTAAAATGGCTGTTCCAAATGAACAAATAAAAAACTATAAGTGCACACTCACCATAGACTATTGTTCAGCCATAAAAATTATGAATTATCTTAGATATGACGACAATTAATGACAATTAAGGACGCAGTGCGTGTGGGGAAAGTGGAGAGCAGAGAGAGCAAGAAGAAGGGAGGGGTGGAGAAAGGAAGAGCGAGAGAGGGAAGGAGGGAGGAGGATGGGGCCTTGGTGCATGCCACACCTTTTGGGGGCAAGAGAATTGCAAGAGGGACTTTGGCTAACAAATGCAACCAGTGTAACCTGGTTTCTTGTACCCTCATGAATCCCCAACAATAAAAAACAAAAAAGAAAGAAATGGAAAAAAATGATGAATATCTTGCAATGTCAACAACAGAGATGGATCTGGTGCACATTATGCTAAATAACATGTGGCTGGCACAGAAAGAGAAATACGGAGGCGGAGCAAGATGGCAGCCGAGTAACAGCTTCCTTGCATCTGGGCACCGTGAGTCTGGGGAGATAGGATTCCAGGCATCTCTGGCTGGTGGGAACTGCCTATCATCACTCCTATAAGGATACAGGGAGTCAGCGAGAGACTTCTGGACCCCAAGAGGAGGACTAAAACAGTGGAAAACCGGCAAGTGGTCACGTGTGTTCAATCCGTCTAAACCCGCCCACAACTGTAAGTTCAGTAGGAGCGAGACTGCAAGCCAGAAAGGCCTTACCTGTGAACTGTTTTGATGTCCTTGGACTTGGCACTGAGTTGAACTGCCTTGGGGAAGGCCTGAGCGGGAGTGCGGAGAACTTTGGCCGTTGTCTAGGGCCCCAGTCTGAGCCGCTGAGCCAGAAGGAGCTAAAAGTGTTTGGTGGTGGGTCACACGGAGCCATTATCAGAGATCTGCCCCGGCAAGCTCCGCCCTCAGGGTCGCAGAGTTAGAAACGGGTGGGAGCTGGTAACCCAGCAACCAAGTAGCATAAGGGTGGGGTCTGAGCCGCCTTGCAGCCCTAACCCTCAGGGGCAGAGTGAGACCGGTTTTGGCACACTGGGTAAGTGGATAGCCACTTCAGCAGTGATTCCAGCGAGAAAGCTGGGAAAGCTTCTGCTCAGCAAGTTTACAAGTTCAAAGTGCCTTTTAAGTGGGCTGAAGAGAGATTTAGGGTGTCTACCTGCTGGGGTTTGAGAAATCAGCAGCCTCCAGTCGTATCAGAACTGTGACTAACATCTCATACCCCAGAAGACCACGTATTGCCCAGATAATATTCAATAACATATACAAACTGCTTTGTTTTTGGTTGTGTATTTTTTCTTTTTTTTTTTTTTTGTTTGGTTGGTTTTTTTTGTTTGTTTATTTTGACGTTGTTGATGTTCTTTTGTTTTTTAATTTCAATTTTTCCATACATATCCCTTTTTCTTTCTTAATTTTTCTAGTTTAATTATAATTTCCCATTGCTGCCTTTTTTAATAACTACAACTTCATTTTTGCTAGTGTTTCTACCGCTATCATTTGGTTTTTCACCCAATTTTATCCCCGTAAAGTTTTCTGTTTGCTTGTTTTGGTTTGATTTATAGCATTTTTGCCTTTCCTCTCTACTTGCTGGAGGTGGGGTACTGTGTCTGATCAGGTTAGCAAAGAGCTGCTGACCTCAAGGGAACCACCCCACTGGCCACCCCCAGAAGGTGGGTTTTCTAAGGTTGTGTCAAAGTACCCTACTGTACACCTATATTGCCCTGTCTCCCTCTTTCTGTGCCTCTCTTCTTTTTGTCAATATTCCTTATCCCCACCCCCTCTCATTTCTCTATCTTTCTTGTTTTTTTCTTATCACTCGGTCCTCCTTTCTTTCATCCCCTTTTTTGCTCTTCAACCTTCTCACCCACCTGGTCCTGTAACCCTTAGTCCACAGGCACAAGAACTTCAAGAGCAAGAGGAAGTGAAAGGAAAATTAGGGCAAGGAAACAGATAAAAGAAATCACTCATGAGGAAGAATCAGCAGAAAACTCCAGGCAACATTAAGAACCAGTCCAGAACAACCCCGCCAAGGGACCATGAGGTAGCTACTGCAGAAGATTCGACCTATACAGAATTGTTAGGAAAGACAGAAAGGGAATTTAGAATACACATGTTGAAAACAATGAAAGAAATGATGGAAACAATGAAGGAAACTGCTAATAAAGTGGAAAATAACCAAAAGGAAATCCAAAAACAGAATCAAATCAGAGATGAACGATATGAAGAATATAAAAAGGATATAGCAGAGCTGAAGGAAATGAAACAGTCAATCAGGGAACTTAAAGATGCAATGGAAAGTATCAGCAACAGGTTAGACCATGCAGAAGAAAGAATTTCAGAGGTAGAAGACAAAGTTTTTGAGATAACTCAGATAGTAAAAGAGGCAGAAAAGGAGAGAAAGCAGACCGTTCATTGTCAGAATTATCGGACTTTATGAAGCGTTCCAACATACGAGTTATAGGAATTCCAGAAGGGGAAGAAGAATGCCCCAGACGAATGGAAGCCATACTAGAGAATATTATAAAAGAAAATTTCCCAAACATCACCAAAGATTCTGACACACTGCTTTCAGAGGGCTATCGGACCCCAGGTCGCCTCAACTCTAACCGAGCTTCTCCAAGACACATTGTGATGAACCTGTCCAAAGTCAAGACAAAAGAAAAGATTCTGCAAGCTGCCAGGAGTAAGCGCCAGTTGACCTACGGGGGCAAATCCATCAGAGTGACCGCAGACTTCTCTAATGAAACTTTCCAAGCAAGAAGATAATGGTCATCTACCTTTACTCTACTTAAACAGAACAATTTTCAGCCCAGAATTCTGTACCCTGCTAAGCTAAGCTTCAAAATTGATGGAGAAATCAAATCATTTACGGATATACAAACATTGAGGAAATTCGCCACAACAAGACCAGCTCTACAGGAAATACTTCAACCTGTTCTGCACACTGAAAACCACAATGGATTATCAGCAAAGTAAGAACTCAGAAATCAAAGGACAGAACCTAACCTCCACACCGATGTGAAAGATAAAACTAAGCAATGGACTCTCACCAAATAAGACGAATAGAATACTACCACACTTATCAATTATCTCTATAAATGTTAATGGCTTGAATTCCCCACTGAAGAGACACAGATTGGCTGACTGGATTAAAAAACACAAGCCATCCATTTGCTGTCTGCAAGAAAAACACCTGGCTTCAAAAGACAAATTAAAGCTCCGAGTCAAGGGTTGGAAGACAATTTTTCAGGCAAATGGAATTCAGAAGAAAAGAGGAGTTGCAATCTTATTTTCAGATACATGTGGATTTAAAGCAACTAAAGTCAAAAAACACAAAGATGGTCACTTTATATTGGTCAAGGGAAAACTACAACAAGATGACATTTCAATTCTAAATATTTATGCACACAACTCAAATGCTCCCAGATTCTTGAAGCAGACCTTACTCAGTCTGAACAATATGATATCTGATAATACCATCATAACAGGGGACTTTAACACACCTCTTACAGAGCTGGACAGATCCTCTAAACAGAAATTAAACAAAGATATAAGAGATTTAAATGAGACCCTAGAACAACTATGCTTCATAGACGCATATAGAACACTCCACCCCAAAGATAAAGCATATACATTCTTCTCATCACCCAATGGAACATTCTCCAAAATTGATCATATCTTGGGACACAAAACAAATATCAACAGAATCAAAAGAATTGAAATTTTACCTTGTATGTTCTCAGACCATAAGGCACTAAAGGTGGAACTCAACTCTAACAAAAATGCACAACCCCCCCCAAAGGCATGGAAATTAAACAATCTTCTGTTGAATAACAGACGGGTGAAGGAAGAAATAAAACAGGAAATCATTAACTTCCTTGAGCATAACAACAATGAAGACACAAGCTACCAAAACCTGTGGGGTACTGCAAAAGCAGTTTTGAGAGGAAAATTCATTGCTTTAGATGCCTACATTCGAAAAACAGAAAGAGAGCACATCAACAATCTCACAAGAGATCTTATAGAATTGGAAAAAGAAGAACAATCTAAGCCTAAACTCAGTAGAAGAAAGGAAATATCCAAAATCAAATCAGAGATCAATGAAATTGAAAACAAAAGAATCATTCAGAAAATTAATGAAACAAGGAGTTGATTTTTCAAAAAAATAAATAAAATAGATAAACCATTGGCCAGACTAACTAGAAATAGAAAAGTAAAATCTCTAGTAACCTCAATCGAAACGATAAAGGGGAAATAACAACTGATCCCACAGAGATACAAGAGATCATCTCTGAATACTACCAGAAACTCTATGCCCAGAAATTTGACAATGTGAAGGAAATGGATCAATATTTGGAATCACACCCTCTCCCTAGACTCAGCCAGGAAGAAATAGACCTCCTGAACAGACCAATTTCAAGCACTGAGATCAAAGAAACAATAAAAAAGCTTCCACCTAAAAAATGCCCTGGTCCAGATGGCTTCACTCCAGAATTCTATCAAACCTTCAAGGAAGAGCTTATTCCTGTACTGAAGAAATAATTCCAAAAAACTGAGGAAGAAGGAATCTTCCCCAACACATTCTATGAAGCAAACATAACCCTGATACCAAAACCAGGAAAAGACCCAAACAAAAAGGAGAATTTCAGACCAATCTCACTCATGAATATAGATGGAAAAATTCTCAACAAAATCCTAGCCAATGGATTACAGCTTATCATCAAAAAAGTCATTCATCATGATCAAGTAGGATTCATCCCAGGGATGCAAGGCTGGCTTAACGTACGCAAGTCTATAAACGTTATCCACCATATTAACAGAGGCAAAAATAAAGATCACATGATCCTCTCAATAGATGCAGAAAAAGCATTTGATAAAATCCAGCATCCTTTTCTAATGAGAACACTGAAGAGTATAGGCATAGGTGGCACATTTCTTAAACTGATTGAAGCTATCTATGACAAACCCACAGCCAATATTTTACTGAATGGAGTAAAACTGAAAGCTTTTCCTCTTAGAACTGGAACCAGACAAGATTGTCCTCTGTCACCTTTACTATTCAACATAGTGCTGGAAGTTCTAGCCAATACAATTAGGCAAGACAAGGAAATAAAGGGAATCCAAAGGGGAGCAGAGGAGGTCAAAATCTCCCTCTTTGCTGACAACATGATCTTATACTTAGAGAACCCCAAAGACTCAACCACAAGACTCCTAGAAGTCATCAAAAAATACAGTAATGTTTCAGGATATAAAATCAATGTCCACAAGTCAGTAGCCTTTGTGTACACCAATAACAGTCAAGATGAGAAGCTAATTAAGGACACAACTCCCTTCACCATAGTTTCAAAGAAAATGAAATACCTAGGAATATACCTAACGAAGGAGGTGAAGGACCTCTATAAAGAAAACTATGAACTCCTCAGAAAGGAAATAGCAGAGGATTTTAACAAATGGAAGAACATACCATGCTCATGGATGGGAAGAATCAACATTGTTAAAATGTCTATACTTCCCAAAGCAATCTACCTATTCAATGCGATTCCTATCAAAGTACCTACATCGTACTTTCAAGATTTGGAAAAAATGATTCTGCATTTGGTATGGAACCGGAAAAAACCCCGTACAGCTAAGGCAGTTCTCTGTAACAAAAATAAAGCTGGGGGCATCAGCATACCAGATTTTAGTCTGTACTACAAAGCCATAGTGGTCAAGACAGCATGGTACTGGCACAAAAACAGAGACATAGACACTTGGAATCGAATTGAAAACCAAGAAATAAAACTAACATCTTACAACCACCTAATCTTCGATAAACCAAACAAGAACTTACCTTGGGGGAAAGACTCCCTATTCAATAAATGGTGTTGGGAGAATTGGATGTCTACATGTAAAAGACTGAAACTGGACCCACACCTTTCCCCACTCACAAAAATTGATTCAAGATGGAAAAAGGACTTAAAGTTAAGGCATGAAACAATAAAAATCCTCCAAGAAAGCATAGGAAAAACACTGGAAGATATTGGCCTGGGGGAAGACTTCATGAAGAAGACTGCCATGGCAATTGCAACAACAACAAAAATAAACAAATGGAACTTCATTAAACTGAAAAGCTTCTGTACAGCTAAGGAGACAATAACCAAAGCAAAGAGACAACCCACATAATGGGAAAGGATATTTGCATATTTTCAATCAGACAAAAGCTTGATAACCAGAATTTATAGAGAACTCAAATTAATCCACATGAAAAAAGCCAGCAATCCTTTATATCAATGGGCAAGAGACATGAACAGAACTTTCTCTAAAGACGACAGACGAATGGCTAACAAACACATGAAAAAATGCTCATCATCTCTATATATTAGAGAAATGCAAACCAAAACAACCCTGAGATATCATCTAACCCCAGTGAGAATGGCCCACATCACAAAATCTCAAAACTGCAGATGCTGGCGTGGATGTGGAGAGAAGGGAACACTTTTACACTGCTGGTGGGACTGCAAACTAGTACAACCTTTCTGGAAGGAAGTATGGAGAAACCTAAAAGCACTCAACCTAGACCTCCCATTCGATCCTGCAATCCCATTACTGGGCATCTACCCAGAAGGAAAGAAATCCTTTTATCATAAGGACACTTGTACTAGACTGTTTATTGCAGCTCAATTTACAATTGCCAAAATGTGGAAACAGCCTAAATGCCCAGCAACCCAGGAATGGATTAACAAGCTGTGGTATATGTATACCATGGAATACTATTCAGCCATAAAAAAAAAATGGAGACTTTACATCCTTCATATTAACCTGGATGGAAGTGGAAGACATTATTCTTAGTAAAGCATCACAAGAATGGAGAAGCATGAATCCTATGTACTCAATCTTGATATGAGGACAATTAATGACAATTAAGGTTATGGGGGGGGAAGCAGAAAGAGGGATGGAGGGAGTGGGGTGGGGCCTTAGTGTGTGTCACACTTTATGGGGGCAAGACATGATTGCAAGAGGGACTTTACCTAACAATTGCAATCAGTGTAACTGGCTTATTGTACCCTCAATGAATCCCCAACAATAAAAAAAAAAAAAAAAAGAAAGAGAAATACTGCTTTAGGTAGCATTAAAAAGTTGAACTCATAGAATCAAAGACCACAGCAGCAGTTGCCAGGGCTGGGAGGCAGAAAAAGTGTGGTGATGATGACCGAGGATAGCAACTTTTACTTGTAAGATGAATAAATCTTGGAAAACTGATGTATATCACCATGTTTACAGTTAATAATACAGTAAGACAAAAAAATTATATATTTTGTTGGCTTAAAATTTTCTAAGACAATAGATCTTAAGTCTTCTCACTATAAATAGTTTATAGTAAAATGATGGATGCATTTACTACCTTCAGCGTACTATTTCACAATGTACATACATATCAAATTATTACATTATAAGTAATAAATGAAGTCATATGTTATTTGTGAAAAAATTTTTGTTATACCCATGCACACACATTTCTATATACATACATACAAATGACACATTTCTGATACTTTACTTCACAGAGGAAAATTATGAAATGAAAGTTATCAAAATATTCGGTATCAATTGGGGATATAAAATATGGTCGACAATTCTAAGCTTCTCAATGACATAATATTTTTAAGAATTATATGAGGACAGCAGATAACATAAACTATATTACAGTTGAGAAATTTGGGCATAGAAAAATTCTAAGATTATTTTAGACTTGATAATAATCTTAAGATAAAAATGTTAGATAATAATCTTTATTTAAGATTATTATTCTTAGAAAATTCTAAGATTATTTTATACTAAAGAATTTTTAGCAGTAAAATAATGTTAGAAGTTTTTGACACAGAGTTCCATTCTGTCACCCCAGGTAGAGTACTATGGCATTATCATAGCTTGCAGGAACCTTAAATTCTTGGCTCAAGTGATTCAGCTGCCTAAAATCTCCCAAGTATGGAAATTATACGTGCATTAAATTTTATTGTATTTTTTTAATTATGTTTTTATAAAATTAGTGAGTCTGAATTTCTGTAAAATCACCTCTGAATCCTTCTGAGAATTAAAAATCATAAAGAAGAAAATAAAAAACCTGGATTTATGAAACAACTCTCAATATTTCTTCCATTCCCTTCACACATGTCAGAGATGAATAAAACAAAAGACTTTAGAAATGGAGCTGGGCATGGCAGCTCAGTCTGTAATCCCAGAAATTTGTAGGTCAAGGCAGGAGGATCAGTTGAGATGAGGATTTTGAAATCAGCCTCAGAATGTAATGAGAACTCACCCCCCAAATGATAATAATAATGGCAATTACTATTATTATTAGCTGGGCACTGCCAGGCATGCATATAGTTGTCATTATTAAGGAGGCTGAGGTGAGAGGATCACTTGAACACAAGAGTTTGAGATTGCAGTGAGCTATGATTAACCAGCCATTAGACTCCAGCTGGGGAAACAAAGCAAGACCATGTCTCAAAAAAAATATACGTATATGTATATTATATATATAAATATATATTATATATAATATATATTATATATATATGGTTTAACATACAGCTCTTCAAAAATATTTACAGATATTCAAATATTCTCTTAATCAATGAAAATGCTGTCAGATCATTTAGTCCCTTGTAATCCAGGAAAATACGTTTGGTTCTCAAATAAGTTCTAAGGAAGATCACTGCAGCGGGTAGTAGAGTTCTTAGAGAATTTAACAGCATATGACAGAAGATGCTCCTCTGTGAGAGAAAAAGACATACTCAGCCCTCTCTAAATAATTTCTAATGAATCATGTAAACATAAAGGAGGTAAAGTCTCCATTGTTTTTACTGCTGCATAATATTTCATGGTATACATATACCACAACTTATTAATCCATTCATGGGTCAATGGGTACATGGATGGAGTTCGAAAATATTCTTCTTAGTAAAGTATCTCAAGACTGGGAAAAAAGTATCCAATGTACTCAGTACTACTGTGAAACCTTTTTATAATAACTCAGACTTGCATATGAAAAATGAAACACAACTTTAGGCTATGGTGAAGGATGGAAGGGGAGGGCGAGGGATAAGGAGGGGATGGGAGGGATAGTAGGGGATAGTAGGGGGACCACAACTATGGAGCACATTGCAAATACAAGTTGGTTCTATCACGTGTAGAACACAAATGTCCTAATGCTATAACTGAGTAAATGAGATGAAAGCTATGCTGATTAGTATGATGTAAGCCCTCCAATTTGTACAAATAATCAATACACTGAAATGGGCATATTATGATCTGTGTACAAAAGACTTAATAAAAAAATTTCTGATGAATCAGAGCTTCTCAAACCACTTTTTAAAGTCTGGCTTTCTTCTCGACCTTTGCCCCTTTCAGCTGTGCTATCTGCTTCATTCCCTCTCACCTACCTGGGTGTATATAGCTGTTGCCTCCTCTCTCTTCACATTCCAGGGCTCTTTATTTTGTTCCAGACATGTGATCAGGTCTGGCTTAGAGACAGCAAGTCCTGTTTTATTAGAAAGAATTTGTATGAATTTTGCTGTGGATTATTCAATTACCAATCTAATACTGTCTTGAGTAAAGAAGAGAGAAGATTATAGAAAGTTCTGCAAAATTGTTTCCCAAAATATTATTTACTGATAGGCCCTTTAGAATAATAACAAAATAGTTTAAATTGACAGCTCCTGAGCACCTCTTTCCACTGCCACTGAATCAATAATTAGTGATGGAAACTGGATTCTAAGGTGCAGACCATTTCTCGACGTTCTTCAGTTACCACTAGAGTGAAGGATACAGAATCAGCTCCAGAAAGGGAAGGTTTATTTCAAGACAGGAATCTAATTTTTTTTCTGTTTTACGTTAACAAACCTCCAAATTTTCTCAAAAGCATGGATATAAAACATTTTCATGTGAAGCAGAAATTCTCAAGAAGCAATCTATAGAAAAAGACAGTGATGGCCCTAGTGCAAAATAGGAATTGTGTATGGAAGTTATCCTCAATCCAGGGCAATCCAGGGAGACTAGGTTTCTGTAGTTCTCTATCACCACATCCCTGTACAAATTCTGCTGAGCAGTGTCCCTGCAGGCCCACTCCTCTGGAGAGAATTCTATAGACACATCCCTGAATGTCAAAAGCTCCTGAAAAGGACACATATTTACCAACTGGTCATAAAAAGAGTTCTTAATTTCAGAGGGAATATGAAAGTTATAAAAACTGTTTCTGACATGTGAGTGACAAGGATTATCCATAAGATTAAAAAAAAAAAAAAAAGTAATGTTTATTCAAGAAAATAGTCTTATCACTTGAGCCCAAGAGTTTGAGGTTGCTGTGAGCTGTGACACCAGGCACTCTACTGAGGGTGACAAAAAAAAAAATTAATGTTTTACAAAGTAAAAAAAAAAGTCTTGAATGTATTTTCTAATTCTGAGGAATAAGGATCCACGAAATTCATTAAACTAGCGTATACATAATATCTTACTGGATAACAAAATGAAGAGTATCCAGACATATAAATTTTGAATACTGTATTTATAGCATATAGAACAAGATGTGAGTATTTCTTAGATAGATAAAAATGATGAATTAAAGGTATCCCCCCAAATTTAATGTGTACAATAATCAATTGGAGATCTTTTTAAAATGCAGGTTCTGACTCAGCAGATCTGGGGTGAGGTCGTTTTCTGCATTTCAAAAAACTTCACCCTTCTGGCCCAAAGAGAATATTATGTTAAGGATCCAGGCAGTGGCAGACTTTGGTTTCATATGACCAGTGAATAAAAAAGCAAAGCAATCTGCAAGCAAAGCAGCAATAAGAAGTGAAGCTTTTAGATTAAATGTGATAGTTTGAGAACATCAGTCACCAAATCTCCCCCAAGGCATTGTTAATGATAAAGAGAAAAAATAATTAACTTTATAGTGAAGTAATTATAGAGCAATTTAACCAAGTGAATGAAATTAACATCTACTGACATGGGCCAATTTGTATTAGGTACCATTAAACACAGGAGAATACAACATCACTGCTGTGATAGTAGTAACCAAAAACAGTAATAATAAAAAATACTAGTTTTGGCTCGGTGCCTGTAGCTCAACGGCTAAGGCGCCAGCCACATACACCAAGAGCTCACAGGTTTGAATCCATCCCAGGCCTGCCAAACAACAATGACAACCACAAGCAAAAAAATAGCCAGGTGTTGTGGTGGGCACCTGTAGTTCCGGCTATGTGGGAGGCTGAGGCAAAAGAATCACTTAAGCCCTGGGCGGCGCCTGTGGCTCAGTCGGTAAGGCGCCGGCCCCATATACCGAGGGTGGCGGGTTCAAGCCCAGCCCCGGCCAAACTGCAACCAAAAAATAGCCGGGCGTTGTGGCGGGCGCCTGTAGTCCCAGCTGCTCGGGAGGCTGAGGCAAGAGAATCGCTTAAGCCCAGGAGTTGGAGATTGCTGTGAGCTGTGTGAGGCCACGGCACTCTACCGAGGGCCATAAAGTGAGACTCTGTCTCTACAAAAAAAAAAAAAAAAAAAAAAAAAGAATCACTTAAGCCCAAGAGTTGAGGTTGCTGTGAGCTGTGACACCAGAGCACCCTACCCAGGGTGACAGCTTGAGACTCTGTCTCAAAAAAAAAACAAAAAAGAAAAAAGAAAGAAAAATACTAGTTTAATGCAAAGTTCATGCTACAGAAAGCTCCCATTTTCTCTAATCTCTAATAGTTTATTTAAATGGTTGTCTTTAGTATCCTAAAGAGAAAGTCTATTCTTATGTTTCTCCTTTTCAGAACTCTGAGTTACCTTGGGCAGTTAATGCCATTCACTGTCTGCAGTTTCTTAATCCTGTTCTGAGTAGATTCTAATGGAGCATCCAGATGGAACCTAAACAGAACATGTTCCCCGTATTCACTCATACACTAGGATCAGACCCAATCCCCAGCAGGAGTCCTGCACATCCACACTTCTCACTATCCCATGTAGTCCTGTAAACAAAGATTCACATATATTTTGTCCTGTAAGCAAAGATATTCAAATATTGAACCTCTTCAATATTACAGGTTGTACATTTACTGGGAAACTTGCCCATGGCATGTGTGCAACTGGGACATAGAGAATGCTCTGGAACATGGAGGAGAAGGATTTTACAGGGCAAGTAGTGAAAAGAAACTCATTAGCAGAAACATCAGAAGTAAAGAAGAAAGGATTTGCAAATTTTAACCTTGTAAGTTTCACATGAAATTCCAGGAGGAATAGTAAACACAGTCCCTCACCTTTGATATATGTATCTGAGAACCAGCCATGACTTCTCCTTTTCCTAGTCTGCGATTTCTTTTCAGGTGAGATTGTCTAGACAAATTCGAATTATATTTAGAGAATAACAATGAAAGGAGTCAGCATAGTCTTTTTACTTACTTTTATAACATTCACAGGCATGAGGGCCTTCAAGAGCAGAAAAAACTACACTCCCTTCTAATTTTTAATAGAAAGCATCAGGTATGATGAACTCCTCATGGAGACCAAAATGTGAGTTTCTTCTTTCCTACCCTCGGGTGCTCTCCCTTCCCACACACACAAGCACTTTGTGCTACAGCAACGGGCATATGGACCATACTGACAGGCTCCCATCCCAACAAAGCAGAGTAGGTCCTGGTACCTTCCTCTGGAACAAAGGCTGAATTCAACTCTCATTAATGTACTTCAGAGCACTTGTGCATGACCTTGGCCCCACTTAGTAACACATGGGGCAGTTAATTAATTTCACATGGATGCTTTTACCAGCCTAATAGAAACTGTGGAGAGAGCACAGGTGATGGTGTTTTTACAAATTGGCCATGTGATTCTAATTGGAAGCCTGGGCTAACAGCCACTTAGCTAACAGTCATCTCTAAAGTTTCAATGAGCATAGAAATCATGTGGTATTCTGGGCTCTACTCAGGAAATTTATCTGTAGGTGTGGGAGAGGTTTATGAATTGGCCTCTTTAACAATTCCCCTGTCAATGCTTATGTTACCCCCAGACTCATTATCAACAGCCCTCAGCTGAAGACAGCAACCACAGCACATAGAGTCCCTTATGTCAACATTTATCACAACACACATATTTATGTTCCACAGGGAAGACCATCAGTCACCATTCTTTAACGTGACATCTTTGCTGGCACTTTAAGGTTTAGTGTGGCTAGAGAAGGCATCAGTATCTGAGTACATCTGCATTTGGAAAACCACATGTACCCGTGCATTAATGCAAAGTTTACTGAGCAGGTACTAAGTGCTCATAGCGTGGTATGGTGCACTGTGCTGGGAACATCACATTGTGTGAATTACTCCTTATAATGCCCTAAGGTTGGTACAAAGTGTCCAATAATTCCCAACAAAGTTGAAATGTGGTGCCCAGCCTTTCTATTTTTTATATCACACAGCTGTAATAGGTCACTGGGCAAAATCTCTAACATTCTGGGCCCCCACTCCGAAAGGTCCTTTATGTTACAAAGTCTATGATGATCTCTAACACTACAGAATAGGTCTTCCCTGGGGGTGACCTCACCTCAAAGTCCGGCCTTATCTTCTGAATTCCAGGTGGAGGCCAGGTCATGTGTGCAGATTCTAGATGAGATCCAGCTTGCTCTGTATTCCTGGGTTCTATAGTGAGGGAAGAAAACAAGATTTTCCTACGGAGCCTACGCTAATGCATTTTGAGGAGCTTCAGGCCTTGGATTCAGACTCACAGCTGCAGATTTAGGTCACTTGAAAGACATGAATTTGATAGCGCCCACTGTATATTTCGTTGCATTTGGGCAAAAGGAGGAGGCAGAAGAGGAGTTTCTCAGATCAACTCCGTGCACATTCTCTCATCCCAGTTGGTGTCACGAACCCCAAATGTCAGAATCATTTTCAAGTCTGAAGATTCCAGGTGCCTTGTGAGAAAGACTGGAACTGCTGATTGCCCCCTTATGAGAGTGTTTCTTTTCCCTTTGAAAGTGTTTCTTTTCCTTTTGGCATTTTTTTTTTTTTTTTTTTTGCCCATGGCTGTGTTTGAACCCGCTACCTCCGTTATATGGGGCCATCATCTTATTCCTTTGAGCCACAGGCACCACCCTTTATTTATTTATTTATATATTTTTTGAGACAATCTCACTATATTGCCCTCAGTAGAGGGCCATGGTGACACAGCTCACAGCAACTTCAGAGACTCTCTGGCTTAAGCAATTCTCTTGCCTCGGCCTCCCAAGTAGCTGGAACTACAGGCACCCAGCAAGATGCCCAGCTATTTTTTTGTTGCAGTCGTCATTGTTTAGCTGGCCCAGGCCGGGCTCAAACCTAGCAGCCTTGGTGCATATGGCTGGCACCATAACCACTGTCCTAAAGGTGCTGAGCCCATGAAAGTGTTTCTATAGGAATATGATCTACAATTTTCTGCAGGGGATTACAGACCTCAAACTAGCAGAGAGGCCTTCCTGTGTACTCATGTAGGGACAGGCAATTTCCGTGACGCAAATCTGTGGACAAATACCTCTAGTAAGAAGCCTGGTGGGCACCTTTTAGTTTTCTTAAATTTTAAAAAGGTTTTAGGACATATGATTAAAATAAATATTTTCCCAACACAGAAACTCTAACCAGGACGTAAAAAGCAGGAAAAAAAAGCCTTTTGCCACTCATTTAATTCAGAATGTGATGTGACTCATAAATAATCTACTGAGAGATTTCAGATATACAAAAAGTCACTTGTTTATATAACTAGGAAAATCCAGTGTGTTAAAAAAGTTCTCAGGTGGTGCCTGTTGGGGGTTTGAACCCAGCCCCAGCAAAACAGCTAAAAAAATAAATAAATAAATAGCCAGGCATTATGAGTGGCGCCTGTAGTCCCAGCTACTCAAGAGGCTGAGGCAAGAGAATGGCTTAAGCCCAGGAGTTGGAGGCTGTTGTGAGCTGTTACGCCACAGCACTCCACCCAGGGCTACAAACTGAGACTCTGTCTCAAAAAAAAAAAATTCTCAAAATGAATAATAATTGCCTTTCAAATAAAATTTGAGAGCAGTATTTATCATACAGAGTACACCCTAAAAATCAGTGATTAACTCCAGAGATGGGATCTCATTTTTTGTTCAGGCTAGTCTCAAACTCATCAGCTCAAGCAATCCACTCACCTCTGCCTCCCAGACTGCTAAGATTACAGGCGTGAGCCACCACACCCAGCCTGTTTTGTGACATTTTTTAAAAACTATTTTGTAAATACAGATACAACATAGAGGTATAATTTCACATTTTCCTTATGTTTTGTGACTGTAGGGGCACTTTTTGTAACACTGTGTACTACCATGGCTCAAGAATAGATATTGAAAAAAGGCAGATGGACCATTGTGGCTTAATTATTTGGGACACCAGGCACTTTGCTGTACAATTGTGTGCTGTGACAGGTAGGCTGAGATGAAAAGCGCCCCCTTGAGTAACAGTCCATGGGACTCTTCTGTGCTTATATCATATCTAGTAACTCTGGATGGTGTGTAAAACTACTTTATAATTACAAAGAGAATTCTTTCCAACTCTAAAATAACCTTCAAAATGGTAGACAGAAAAAGAACTGCCACATTACACAATTAAAACAAAGTGTGATGTTCATCTCAGAGATTGTAAAGATCAATGAAGTGACCATAATTAGTTCTCACTTAGAAGTCTTGACAGCACCATTGTTTACATATAGCTCACCCTAAATTTACCTTTTAATTGGAAAGGTCTTTGTGTTTGTACTGGACTATATTAAAAGGACAGAAAAATTTTCACTTGTCTACATGATGGAAGATAGTTTTAAACAAGGAGCCAGGGGCACACCAATGGAAGGTCCTGCACCATAAAAGGAACTCTGACAAAGGTCGCTATCTTCTGGACTATTTATATTTCAAAGTAATGAGTCCTGAGCCCTGGAGAAAGACAGACCTGAATTTGAAAAGGAGGTAAGAAGATTATTTATCTGGTAAAAGTATGTACTTATATTTCAAAGAGGCAGAAAAAAACATTTACATACAAAATTTTCTAAATTAAAATCTTTAAGATAAAGGAAGAGAGAAAAATCTTTACATTCCATTTGGGATATTTGTCTGGTATGTCTAATTTCCATTTGCTCTTACATCAGACAGGTCTAAGGCCACTTCCTTGAACTCATGGACATAATTCCAGGAGACACTGACAGCCACCACACAGACAGCATGAAAGAGGGTTTATGGAGTGAAAATAATCAGAAGACAGGAGCTATCAAGGACCCATGAAAGGAGCAGTGTAGGGTTTGTTCAAGTATTGGTTGAGCCATTGGCCTGTAAAAGAAACTAAAAATCTCAGGACCAAATTTGTATGCAAAAGCAGAGGTCAAGACCAGAGGCTGAGTCATTTAAGACATTTTTTTATATGAATGGTTTGTACTAACAACATGTGTCATCCAGAACCTCAGGGAATGGAATTCCCTGTTGGGTACCCCAAAGCAAAATCATGCAATTGTCCCTCTGGCTCTGCATCCTAAGTCTAGCTCCTAAAACAAAAGTCTGCTTTTTTCCATACTAATAATGTTTCTTTTAAGTTTGTCTTCCCAAGTATACCACAGAGACAAGATCAATTCTTCTTTCACATACCCAGGGACATCCACTTAACTGATTCTTCCTTCACTCTCTTTTTCTGTTCAGACATTCACTTTATCCTATGTAAAATATAACTTTTCTAAGCTTCCCAGGAACATAACCTTTTTGCCTCAGTACCCATAGCTTCAGTTGTTTTTTCCTTTGTATGCCTTGTCGTGTTTAAGCACCACAGTTCTCAAATGACCCTTAACAACAATCAAAGATCCATCTGTAATTTGTGGGGTTTTTTCTTATTTCCAGGAATGTGTACAAAATTTGTCTTAATAAAACGTAGTTTGATTTCTACCTTTGCCTCTGTCACTTCTTTGGTTTGCCAGTGCAACAGATAATTGCCCAGGCTGGGACGTGGTCAGGCTAATTTCTGTTCTATGAAGGCGGATGAAATAATCATTGCCTGGGTGGGCAGCATGGCTGAAGAAGGGCCATGTTGCTGATACAGATTCAAGGTCAGAGACATAGAATAACCCAGGAGTCTTCTGGGCACTGGGGTGGGTAACTGGTGAACACTCTAGGAGTAGAGAAACTGTGGGCTGGATTCCAGAGGGTGGAGCCCTGCCTGAGAAGGGTAAGAGCACACCACTGTCTAGTGTGCAGTTGCATAAAAGGGTGGGAATCACCTGCAGGCAGAAGAATGGGGAGAAGAAATCTGACCTCAGAGCGTCCTTCCTCTAAACCCACAGCATCCACTAACAGGAGGGGTAGTAGAATCACTGCACAATTTCTAGTTGAAAGCCTGTGTGCCCCTTCCTGTGACAGTTGCAATTTCCCTACAGCCATGGTTTCTGTCATGTCTTTCTTTAACACTTGTGACAGAAAATACACACGGTGTGCTAAATAACAACTAATATTCCAATAAGAATTTCATCTGCAAAATTCAATTTTGACAACACCCAGAATTAACATATATCTCGCAAGTTCAGGACTTAGCCCCATCACACTGGTCTCACTGCAGATAACTATGGCTAGACTGAAGGCTCTTCTATAGTTTTGCACAACTGCTTGTGAATCAGGGGCTCCCACAATCATGTCCAGAAGTTTAATAATTTGATACAAATACTCACAGAAGTCAAAAAGCCACATTACTTAAATTCACCAATTTTATATAAAGTAGACCACTCATAAAAAGCTATATGAGGGCTGAGTAAGGTGGCTTATGCCTGTAATCCTACCACTATGAGGGGCCATAGTGGACGATTTGCTGTGAGCTCACAGGTTGGAGACCAGCCTGAGGAAGAGACGCCTTCTCTAAAAAAAATAGCAGGGCCTGGTGGTGTGCGCCTGTACTTTGAGCTACTTAGGAGTCTGAGGCAAAAGAATCACTTGAGACCAGGAGTTTGAGGTTGCTGTGAGCTATGAAACCATGAAACTCTACCAAGGGTTACAAAGTAGAGACTGTATTCAAAACAAAGAAACAAAAAAAGGACATATCAGAATATAATAAGTGTAGAATACAAATGTCTTAGCACAATAACTAAGAAAATGCAATGAAGGCTATGTTAACCCGTTTTTTGAAAGTATTTCAAATTGTATATAAAAACAGCACATTAATGTACACAGCTATGATTTACAAAAAAAAAAATAGAAGCTACATGAAAAGACACATATAGGGCAAGGAAAAGTGCTGGGAGATGATGGGGTTTGTAATTCATCCTGGGAAGTAGCTGTAATTCAAGAAATTCCATGTCCTAGCCAGGCCTCTTTGCTAAGGCCTGTAATCCTAGAACTATTGGAGGCTAAGGGGGATGGATTACTTGACCTACAGAGTTTAAGATCAGCCTGACCTAGAGTGAGACCCCATCTCAACTATAAAAAGTAGCCATGCATTATGGTGGGTGCTGCCAAAACTGGGACGCTAATTCAAGAGGATAACTTGTGCCCAAGAGTTTAAGGTTGCTGTGGGAAACCAGGACCCAACACCTCACAGAACAGAGTGAGGGTCTATCTCAAAAAAAAAGAAAAAAAATTCTGTATTCTCTGAGTTCTCAAAAGCAAATCACTGCAAAAATCAGCCCTTCCCCTTATTAGATGATTATCTATTTTACTTATGACAGACCAGGCACAGACTCTGCAAATTCCCATTTTTTGCTCATAAACAATGAGCTGAACAGTTCTGTATTCAACAGTGTAAACAAAATACTATTTCATGAAATTTCTCGTAAGTTTCTCTCCTTTCCCTGCACCAAAACTTTGGCCAATTCTGACTTCAACATCTAACCACTATTTAGGTCTCTGGTAGGAACAGGCTGACTTCAAGGAGAAACATTTCCTGACCAAGCCGATGACTTCTCCACCTCTATTCTGCCCTCATCTCCCACCTTTTTTCAAAACTTGTTTTCTCTTCTCTATGAAAGAAAGCCATTGAGTGTGATGCTTCCAGATCTTATATTTGGCGCTTTCCCCAAGCAATACTTCCTTATAATAATGAAAAATTTATTTTGTTTTGTTTTTTGCAGTTTATGGCCAGGGTTGGGTTTGAAACCACCATCTCCAGCATATGGGGCCTGTGCCCTACTCCGTTGAGACACAGGCACCACCCAAAAACTTTTTTTTGTTGTTGTTGGACAATAAGATGTCATTTCAGGGTGGGTGCCCATATCTCAGTGGTTAGGGCACCAACCACATGCTCTGGGGCTGGTGGGTTCTAACCCACCCTGGGCTTTTGAAACAAAAACAAAAATACCTGGGCATTGTGGCAGGCACCTGTAGCCCCAGCTGCTGGAGAGGCTGAGGCAAGAGAATCACTTGAGCCCTGGAGTTTGAGGTTGCTGTCAGGTATGATGTCATGGTACTCTACCAAGGGTGACAAAATACGACTTGGTCTGTAAGAAAAAAATGTAATTTCAAATGTCTACTATTAAATAATGTCTACAAATAGCCCCTGAACAAAGCAGCTAAACCTTCAGGAAGGGCATCGCATCACCACTCACTGCCATCAACCACATCTGCCTTTGGGTCCCCAGCTGTCCAGAGCTCTTCAGCTCCTCTCAGTACCAAGGGCTCCTCCACCCATGGCTGGTGGGAAGAGGCTGTGACCCTGCAAGGGAGACATCCTAAGTCCTCAATGACCACCATTTCCAGAACCAAGATTGACATTGGCTTAGTCCCTGGACTCAGACCTTTGGTCCCCAGAAAAGGTTGTTTACTAACTCTTGAATGAGAAAATCTCAAGTGTTTGAAAAACCCACCAAAATCTGCAATGAGATAGACGAAAATTATAATGCACTTAACATTACTTATGCTAGCACAAACAGCAAAATTATCTGTTTTTGCAGACAATAATGATGTCACCTCACTATTCAGTCCATGAAAAAAAAAACCATTTAGGAACCAATCATCTGAGAACACTTCCAGAAGTTCCCAAGTCCCCTTCCATAGTATTTAACATTAAGCTTCACAATCCAGATGACAGAAAACAGAACAGAATGTTAACTGTTACAGGTTCTCCACTCTGTCTGAGAGAGGAACTGATGTTTTGTGAATATTTATTATTCACCAATTGATCTACCACATTTTCGTGTGGAAATGTATTCCTTTTTATGGAGCCATAACTCAATCCACACTTTGTCTCTTTCTTCTTTCTGGTATCATTGCAAAGTTAGGCTCCTAGTTACAATTTGAAATCATCCTCAAACACTAAGAGATTGCAGAACCTTACAAACTAACTAAGATAGAAAGCAAAAGTGATTTCCTTTTTTACGAATCAATAGGTGACTAGCTATTTCACTCCCTTTTCTGACCTCCACTTCTGTCTTGCCACTTCAGGGAAATTTTTTTATTCTTTATTTTCTGTTCATGAAATTACATTTTACAATCAATGAAAAATTAAAGCTGAAGAAAAAAAACACAGAACGTTTCACCAAAAAAATTTAGGGAATGTCAGTGGTGACTGGAATACAGAGATCTCTCAAGTAGGATCACCCTGTACCTTGGGACATGCTTACACCCTCATTCTGTTCACAGAATTCCCCAATGGCCACCCTCCCAGGAGAAACTGCACAATAGCTTTGAATGCACATGAAGTGTGTGTATTGGGTTCCAGGTATTCCTTTTTTTCTAAAGGCAGAGTATCACTCTGTCATGCTGGGTACAGTGTCATGGCATCATAGCTCATGGTAACCACAAACACCTGGATTCCAGAGAACCTCCTGCCTAAATCTTCTGAGTAGCTAACATTACACAGGTATGTGCCACAATGCCTTTCTAGTTTTTTTCATTTTTAGTATAAATGTGGTCTCGCTCCCACTCAGGGTGGTCGCAAACTCCAGATGCTCAGGTAATCCACCCACCTCATCCTTCCAGAGTGCTAGGATTATAGGCTTGAACCACCTGTCCCAGCACTGTGTAGCAGGTTTCAAGCTGCCTTGCGGGGGATGGGTTACCCTTATCCTTTGGGATAGTTTTCCTACCTTGAAATATCTGAGAATCCAAAAGGCAGAAATAAGTTTTGCATTTTCCTGTGAATACCAGCATCTGAAAAATGCTGAAAAGTAATGTCTCCCAGAAATCAAACGTGAAGCTGGTATAACGAAAATTAAGGGTATACTATGAGAGGACTCTCAAACTGAAAGGCATTAATGGGTGGCTCCTGTGGCTCAAGGAGTAGGGCAGCCACCCCATACACTAGAGGTGGGCTCCATAAACTGGAGGTGGCAGGTCCAAACCCAGACACACCAAAAAAACTGCAAAAAAAAAAAAAGATTCATTTACACCCCTGAGGGGCTCTAGTCCCATTGTTTCAGTAGGGAAGAAATCGTCAGGAACCTTTTCTAAGTGTAGCTATTGGGGAGACAGGGAGTAGAAGAAAGCAGGCCAGAAATGAAACTGCATGATTACAGCAGCCCTGTTCCCATATTCCCGTAAATCCCCAGGACACAGACAAGAGTATAACCATCCTGGGAGAACAGCTAGTGATACAAAGCAGGTCAGACACCAAATGGCCTGGTCATAGAAACCTCCTCCACACCCTCCTGAAATGCTTCAAGGCTGGTGTTCTTGGGAACAGGAGAATCTCCTCCCCTGGTCTTGGCTGGCTCTAGAGATAAGGCCTCTGTGGAAGATGAACAGCTTGTGTGGAAGGCAGTAATGCTAATCTCACTCTCGGACCCAGCATCATTCACTCTGCAGCAATGACTTCTCGCCTCTCATGACCCCCTCCCATATTGTAACTGCACTAATAAAAGTCTCTTGAAGCTGTGTGAGAGGGGATGACTTTGGGTCAGACTCCATTCTGCTCCATTAAAATAAGGCCTTTCCTTAATCCTTGGACTCGTCTTCTCACTTTCCTGGGGACCCTGGCCGGATTCTATCCCTAAACCTGTGACTTCAGGCTGTGCACTAGGAGAAAATGTCCCAGGGACTGGAATTTCTGAACATTCCAGAAAACATAGATGCTACCGTCATCTAGAGTCATTCTCAGACAAGTGCAAAGCTCAGGACGGGGATAAAACAAGGAGTGAGGACACATCATCCTGTACAGTTACCAGTGGGGAATCTCAATGCAAAGACCTTCTGGGAAGGAGTGTGTCCCTAGGCAAGATAAAGGAGTAAAGCACAAAGATTGCTACCACCAAGTGTCACAGGCTATTGTCCGCTTTCTTCTTATGAAACATGTTCAGAAATTCATAAAAACCAAAACTTTGGAAAACAACCACCCACTGTTATATAAAGAAATCACAAACAACAAAAATATTGCATCTGTTTGACGTGGGTGATAAAGAAAGAAAACAATTGATCATTCAAATTAGATGGGAAGAAGGTATTTGGAAAAATGAGAAAGGAACTGAAAATTTAGGATTTAATGTAAAACCTAGAAGAGTTAGGCTGTGGAAACAGAGTGGTAGATGTAGACTCAGCTTGCTGTACTTGTGGAAAATTAGGGGAGAAAACTATTCCCGTGCAGAGTGTTAAAATATACAGGAGGCAATTAGGCTGACAGGGATGGATAGCACTACGTCCTTATCTAAGAAAACCAAACTTTAACTTAAAATTATTCTTATTGTTGCAGCAAAAGAAGGCATGATAGAAAGAACCACCCAAACCCCTGTGTTTAAAGAAGAAGGGGCTTCGCTCTGTTCCGTCCCCATTACCAGCTGGCCTTCCTACGACTGTGAAATTGCTTCCCTGCATAATTGTTCTCTGCAACATCACGGCACAGATGCTAGGATTTGGCGAACAATGGTGTTGGAATTGTGGAAAAGAAGCAAAGTGAGAAAAACGTGAGAGGAGAAACAAAATATGAGCATTTAAAAAAAAAAAAGAAGAAGAAAGGGCTTCATTTCAGCAAGCTCCCCGACTGACTGTGTCTTTTACTTGTCTTTGGGTGCCCTTCTCATTTCTCAGTTTCCCTGGGCTTATAGAGAAATAAAAACAGGTATTAGCTTCAAGGTTCCAGGAAACATTCTCACGAAAGTTTGTACACTTTCTTAAAAACTGAGTCACTAAGGAGAGGATTTTGTAGATGTGACCTTGGGGCTTCTGTGAAAAGCATTTTTGTTTGTTTGTTTGTTTTTGACACAGAGTCTCATTTGGTCATCATTGGTCGAGTGCCATGGCATCTTATCTCACAGCAACCTCAAAGCTTGGGTTCAAGTGATTCTCTTGCTTCAGCCTCCCAGATAATGGGGACCATAAGTGCCCGCTCACAATGCCCACCTATTTTTTATAGACTGGGTCTCACTCTGGCTCAGGTTGGTCTTGAACTCATGAGCTCGGGCAATCTACCTGCCTCAGCCTCCCAAATACTGAGGTTACATACATGAACTACCATGCTGGGCAAGGTCTTTTCCTCTTTTAGACTTTATTTTTTCTGTGCATCCACTTTGTTATAAACTACTAATTGTAAGGGGTTGAACTTTACAGTGAAATAATAACAAAATTAGAGGGGAGGACAGAGGATTGAAGTGTACTCAGCTAAGGGGTACAATGTAGGGGTTTATGGCACACCTGCTAGGTGAAGGGCATCTACAACAGGGACTTGACCACACAAAAACAAACAATGGAACCTAATCCTTTGTACCTTCTTATTAAAGGAGGTTTATTCTGAGCCAAATTTGAGAACCACGAGGTGGAGCCACACCCAACAAATCTAAGGCAAATGGACTGGAGGTGGGGGGACGGGAGTGGTTACAGTTTGATTTTAAATATTTTAGGGAGACAAGGATTACAGATGAAGTCTCATGAATCAATACTTGAAAAACATACCTTGGTTTCACACCCTAATGGTGAAAAAACCTGATGGAGAAACTTACAGGGTGTAGCTGGGTTTAAAGATGCTTTAGCTGACAATTGACTGAAACACATAGGCTCTGTGGAAAAGACTAGGAGTCAGTAATGAGGAATGCTTCCCACACCTGGTAAGTTAACTGAAGACAAAAGCCCTGACAAACACAATTGGTTTCTTATATATATTGAGGACCTGTGGTCTTTCAGCACAGCCTGAGCCTAGTTAATGAGTCACAAAGGACTTCAAGGGGATGGGGGTGGGGCAGGATGAGGGAAATCTTTTTCTCCTGCCTCGTGGTTAGCAGCTCAGTTTTGTGAATCCACTTTGCCAAGGGGTGTGGAGGGTGGGCCGTGCAGACAGTCAATCACTCACTGGAGAACCTTAAGATTTTACTTCAGTTCACACTAAAAAATAAAACAGCTGAATGAATATTTCCATTGTTTCAATTTTTTTTCTTTTTTAATAGAGTCACACTTCGTTGCCCCAGGCTAGAGTGCTGGGCACCCTAGCTCAAAGCAACGTCAAACACGTGGGCACGTGAGATTTTTTTTTAGCTCAGTCTCCTAAGCAGCGAGGACTACAATGTCCAGTACAAGGCCCAACTCGCATTTTTCTTTTTAGGGAAGATGGGATGTCACTCTTGCTCAGGGATTGTTTGGAACTACTGAGCTCAAGAAATCAACTTGCCTAAGAGTGCAGGATAACAGAAGTAAACCACGACAAAGGGAAAGATTCAACATTTTAAACCATCATTAGCAATTCGCAAAATGTATTTTAATTCATAGTTTTTGTTTTCTTTTTTCTTTTTTTTAAATATAGAGCCTCAAGCTGTCACCATGGGTAGAGTTCTGTGACATCACAGCACACAGGAATCTCCAACTTCTGTTCTTAAGTGACTCTCTTGCCTCAGCCTCCCCGGTAGCTGGAACTTCAGGTGCATGCCACAAATCTGGCTATTTCTTGGTTGTAGTTGTCATTTTGTCATTGTTGTTTGGCAGGCAATGGCTGGATTCAAACCAACCAGCTCTGGTGTATGTGGCTGGAGCCTTAACAGCTTGAGCTACAGGGCTTGAGCTACAGGCGCTGAACCTTAACTTATAGTTTTTCAACAAGATTTTCAAAAATTTCTCAGCCTAACCTGGGCACTGTGGTTTACTCCTATAATCCTAGCACTCTAGGAGGTCAAGATGAATGGTTCCCTTGAGCTCAGGAGTTCAAGACCAGCCACAGCAAGAACAAGACCCAGTCTCTCCTAAAAACAGAAAAACTGGCTCTGCACCCATAGCACAGTTGTTACAGCACCAGCCACATACACTAAGGTGGCACGTTCAAACACATCCCACAACAACTGCAACAAAAATATACCGAGGTATTGTGGTGGGTGCCTGTAGTTCCACATACTTGGGACGCTGAGGGAAGAGAATCGCTTTAGTCAAAGAATTTGAGGTTACTGTGAGCTGTCACACCATAGCACTCTACTGAGAGTGACACACTGAGACTCTGTCTCAAAAGGAAAAAAAAAAAGAAAGAAAGAAAAACTAGCCAGCATTGGGCAACAAGTCTATAGTCCCAGCCATTCTGAAGCCTGAGGGAAGAGGATTGCTCAAGACCAAAAGTTTGAAGTTGCTGTGAGCTATGATGACAGGGTACTACATGCAAGGCAAGAGTGAGACTCTTACTCAAAAAAAAAAAAAAAAAAAAATCTCGGCCTGGCTCCTTTCCCTGGCCAATGGCACCCCCAACCCATATGCATTTCTGGTTGGGCAAACCAACCAGGAACCCAACTAACCAAAAGGAAATGTACATTATTTCTTTTAACATTTCTTTGGCTTCTTTCCCGTTTAGAATTAGTTCCTGTACGTATCAATGGTCCAGGTAGAACAATGAAGCATGAAAAATCAGGTCAGAGGATTGGAAACACTTGGAAAACATCTGTAGTCAACCTCTACTGAGCAAAAAATCCTCTACTGAGCAATGCCTTGTGAATTCAGCTGCAATTACTCCCCACCACCTATTAAATTCAGCAACCCAGTGTATCTCACCCTGGCCTTCTTCCTTTCATTTTTTGACCTGACAAACTGTCTCCCTACTTTCCTCTCTGGAGCATCTTTTCTTCACTCAGTACTTGCTCTCATCTTTCTTTCTCACATCTTCCCCCATTTTCTTCCCTTTAATAGCAAATAAATGAGCACTTTTATATTCTAATCTTGCCCTATAGAGTTTCTTTTCCCATCCCACATGCAGGACCAACTGAGCATTTTTCCACACTTCTCACTAATAAAAAGGCCAAGGGAAAACCTTCCCCTTAATTCTCTGACACAAATGTCATATTCAAAAGAAAGAGGCAAACAAATTCACTAATGTACTCCCTGTATGGAGAAATCACAGAGATTAGGCCAACTTCACATTGGGGTACAGAAGCTTAAAGACTTTTTCATAAAAGGTGAGATGGGGATATAGACCATTCTCATGAAAGCCAAAAATGATTAGAAAATGAATGCACCATAGGGAAGTGAACTGTCTTGTAAATTATTCTTTTAGGAATCTGACTGAACTAGAGAGGCAGAAATTTTGTTGAAGAAAAAAATCATCCTCCAAGAATGACTGGATTTTACAATTACACTAGTTAAGGTAGTAACAGGAAAGTAATAGAAGGCGACCGCTTTTGCTTTATTAAGAAGCTTTGTTTTTTGCATAACAACATTTTAGAGAATCCGTCACTACTCTTGCAATACTGAGTTAAAAAGACCTTGATGTTCAGGCCTATTTCAGAAAATCTTTTCCATTTTTAAAAATAGCACAGCTAAGCTACAATTTTTGAAAGAATAATTTGCTGTGCCACATCAACTTAGCAGGGAACAATATTTAGGCTTAAGCAGTCACAAACCGCTAATTCTCCTTGGGGAACAAAGCCAAGAACGATTCACCTGGATAGTCCAAATAAGGTGACTAAATAACCGTACCCAATCAGTTCTTGAATTTGGTTTGGTTGCTCATGCAGCTTGCTTTCCTTCAAACACCCTTCACCACCAACCTGGAGCCTCGGAATTACAACTCACGGCTGAGGGTCTTCGAATTCATGAATTGCCCTTTGTTCAAATAAATTAAACTCTTCAACCTTTTAATGTTACCTGAGTTTATTCTATCAGTAGAATGGAGGAACTTAGGTCCTCACGGGCTACGGCCGTGCCCTTCACCTAGCCCCGTATACCCAGTTGGAATTGCTCCCTACAGATCCTTCCATTGCTACGATATTGGAGGGACGTGGTCCTGCAGGCAAACAGCTACTCAGAGATTGCTCTGGCACGTGGTCAAAGTAAACCCTCGAAGAAGGAGCAGGACGCCCGTGGTCCCAGCTGCCTGCCCAACAGCAATCTTAGCCAAGACAGTTATGAAGGCCAGGGATGCCAGTGGCACACTACTGTTTTAAGATTTCAAAGCTAAAGTGACATGGCCCCTGGTACAGCCACAGCCATTTTTGTCTTCAACCAGACAGCTCCAACTCTCAGGACACCTCATCCAATAAACTCACCATTTCTCTGTTTCCAAGGTGTCCTACAGATCTCCCAGGACCTGCAGGTCACAAGGTGAGAGAAGCTGTAGCAAAGACACCTGGGTCCTCCTGGAGATGCTACAGCGAAGAGGAGACCACAGCTTGGTGCCTAGAGCAAGAGAACAATCCTGTACCACATCCTGGATCCACCTCCACTTTCAGGCTGTACCTCTGATTGGATCATTCTTAATGTAGCTTCCCTGACTGGATAGGACCTAAGGCCCCACCCCTCTGGCCTTGAGTGACAGGAGATAAGATTAGACATGAAGCTGAATGAGACCAGAAGGCCAAGGGTTTCTTGTCTGGAGTGTATTGTAATTTCCCTTTTTTTCTTTTGTTTTTTTAGGACAAGAACCATGATATTATTCATCTAGTTATTCCAGGGCCATCTACTTACCACAGAGTAGCTGTTTAACAAATATCAACTGAATGACTGAAAATATGTTTACTGAGTATTTAGTTTGGTTTTGGGAGCCTATTATTAAGTAAGAGCTATACCCTGCTTTCAAGACATTTTCTTTTGTCTTTTTTCCTTTTCTTTTTTCTCTATTTCTTTTTTCTTTTCTTTTTTTTTTTTTTTACGCATTTAACTATGAGGCCCTTGGTAGAGTGCCACAGAGTCATACCTCACAGCAACCTTAAACTCTTGGGTTCAAGTGATTCTCTTGCCTCAGCCTCCCAAGTAGTTGAGACTACAGGTTCCTGCCACAAACGCCTGGCTCTTTTTAGAGAGGAGGTCTTGCTCTGGCTCTGGCTGATCTCCAACCTGTGAGCTCAGGCAATACACCTGCCTTAGCCTTCCAAGTGCTAGGAGCACAGGTGAGCCACTGAGCACTATATCATTGATTTGAAAACTGTTCAGTAGCTCATTGGTGAGCCGTAAAACATTTCTTGTTTGTTTTTATTTTTTTCATGAAAACTTTTATATATCATGAATTATTTTTTAAAGATGTTCAGAGCACAGTAGTATGCATATCAATGTTTAAACCTTTTTAAAGTGATTATAACTGTATAACTTTGTTATAACAAATGTTTTGTTAATCTAATAAATGCACAGGGGCTTATTTCTAAATTGTGTGAGGTACAGCCTTAAAAAAAAAAGTTTTGAGACTCATCCATACATGATACAATTTAACAAGAATTTGCCAATGAACACCGATGTATGTCAAAATCATCCAAAGTGAATGAAGTCATGTTAAGCAGCAATTCTTCATTGTGCCTGAAATAGAAAGACCATGTAGCTTGTACTGAATATGTTGTACAGTTCTATCCGGATTTGAAATTGTGAAGTGGTTGGACATGATGAATTTGTAAAATCTAGTTTTGAAAAATTTTCAAGTTTGTTTAATTAATTCCTGTATATTTTTTTAAACTATTAGTTTTTATTTATTTTTACTACTTTGGATTAGCATTTTTTAATTTTTATTACATAACGTTCAATTAAAATGGACAAATTTTGAGTAAAGAAACAAAAATTAGAAGATGACACTAGTGTGTTAAATAATGTTTCATCCAGTACGTGAGTAGCTCAGTGAGTAGGGTGCCAGCCACATACACCAAGGAAAGCAGGTTCCAGCCTGGCCTGGGCCTGCTAAACAATGACAACTGCAACCACAAAAACAAAGTAGCTGACTGTTGTGGTGGGCACCCGTAGTCCCAGCTAGTTGGGAGGCTGAGGCAAGAGAATTGCTTAAGCCCAAGGTTTAGAGGTTGATGTGAGCTGTGAAGGCACCACACTCTACCGAGGGTGATATACTCAAACTCTGGTTCAAAAGGAAAAAAAAAAGAAATCATGCTGAAATCATCTTGTTATTCTCATTGACTTTACATGAAATCTCAGGCAAGGTGTATTAAATGCTTATTGATAATATGTATTCCCACTATACTGTTAATATTGTTCACTAACAAAAAGGAAAAAAAAGTCCTCTATGTGGTTAATATTATTTGCCTAATTTTCAACTTCTGATTACTTTAATGCATCTTTTTTTATTATAAGATGTTAAACCTAATATATGTATTGCCATTCGGTGACATTTGTGGTAGGTATTTTTTTTTAATATCTTTAGAAAAAGATGGTTTAATGTGCTGCAGAAATAGGGGTTCTACAAGACCCTTTGGTAATTTCTTTCTTACACATTTGTAATTAGGAACTTCTTCTTTATGTCTATTCCAAATCCATCCTACATAGCCAGTTAGCACAGAAAAAAAAAAATGTGTTTGTAATGACACTCCCATGTGCTATGCTGAGCACTGCCTTTTGAATTCTTTTTTTTTTTATTGTTAAATCGTAGCTGTATACATTAGTGCAATCAAGGGGTACAATGTGCTTGTTTCATATACAATCTGAAATACTCTCATCAAACTGTTCAACGTAGCCTTCATGGCATTTTCTTAGTTACTGTATGTAAGCATTTGTATTCTGCATTTAGTAAGTTTCGCCTTACCCATTCTAAGATGCACCATACATGTGGCCACACCCATTACCCTCCTGCCACCAAAACCTCCTGCCTCCCTTCTCCTTCCTTGGCCCTTTACCCATAGTCTTGTGCTATAGTTGGGTTATAGCCTTCATGTGAAAGCTATAATTTAGCTTCATAGCAGAGCTGAGTACATAGGATACTTTTTCTTTCATTGCTGAGATACTTTGCTAAGAAGAATATGTTCCAGCTCCATCCATGTATACATGAAAGAGGTAAAGTCTCCATTTTTCTTTTTGGCTGCATACTATTCCATCGTATACATGTACCACAATTTGCTAGTCCATTCATGGGTTGATGGGCACTAGGGCTTCTTCCATGACTTAGTGATTATGAATTGGGCTGCAGTAAACATTCTGGTACAGATGTCTTTGTTATATTGTGACTTTTGGTCTTTGGGGTATAAACCTAGTAAAGGAATTATAAGATCGAATGGCAGGTCTATTTTTAGGGCTCTACGTATTCTCCAAACATCATTCCAGAAGGAATGTATTACTGTGCATTCCCACCAGTGGTGTAGAAGTGTGCCCTTTTCTCCACATCCACACCAACATCTCAGGTTTTGGGATTTTGTTATGTGGGCTACTCTTACTAGGGTTAGGTGGTATCTCAAAGTAGTTTTGATTTGCATTTCTCTGATGATAAGGATAATGAGCTTTTTTTCATGTGTTTATAGATTGTGCATCTGTCTTCTTTAGAGAAGTTTCTCTTCAAGACCCTTTCCCACCCTGAGATGGGATCACGTGTTCTTTTCTTGCTAATATGTTTGAGTTATCTGTGGATTCTGGTTATTAGACCTTTATCGGAGGTATAACCTGCAAATATTTTCTCCCATTCTGAGGGCTGTCTACTTGCTTTACTTACTATGCTCTTGGGTGTGCAGAAGCTTTTTCGTTTGATCAGGTCCCAGTAGTGTATTTTTGACACTGCTTCAATTGCCTGGGGAGTCCTCCTCATAAAATATTCATGTGGTAGGTAATTTTTTGTGATTGACTCACACTCTGTCACCCTGGCTAGCGTGACATGGCACCACAGCTCAACCTCAAACAGTTGTGGAAGAGCAATCCTCTTCCCTCAGCTTCCTGAGAACCTGGGACTAGAAGTATGCACCACCACCCTTGGGTAATTTTCCTTTTTGAGTGAATCTCACTATATCTATCTCAGTAAAATGCTGTGCTGTCACAGCAACATCCAACTGTCTTGAGCTTCAGCATTCTTTTTCCTCAGCCTCCAAAACAGCTAGAACTACAGGCACCCGCCACAACCACTCGCTATTTTTAGTTGCAGTTCGGCCGGGGCCGGGTTCACTACCCTCGGTATATGGGGACCATAGGCACCACCCAGGTATAACTTTTTTTCTTGAGACAGAGTCTCTGTCACTCTTGGTACAGTGTCATGGCATCATGGCAACCACAAACACCTGGGTACCAGATCCTCTTACATTACTCTTATGAGTTGCTGACATTATACAGGTATGTGCCACAATGCCTGCCTAGTTTTTCTATTTTTGGAAAAATGGGGTCTCACTCTCACTCAGTGTGGTCTTAAACTCCTGATGCTCAGGCAATCCACCTACCTCATCAACCCAGAGTGCTAGGATTATAGGCTTGAACCACATGGCCCAGCACTATGTAGCAGGTTTCAAACTGCCTTGCTGGGGATGGGTTACCCTTATCCTTTGGGATAGTTTTTCTACCTCGAAATATCTGGAATCCATGGGGAGGAAATAATTTTTGCATTTTCCCCTGAATACCAGCATTTGAAGAGCTGATAAGTAAAATCTCCCAGAAATGAAAAGTGAGGCTGGTATAATAAAAATTAAAGTTTCAATGGGTTAGCTGTTAACATGAAGGTTATACTATGAGAGGACTCTCAAACTGAAAGGCATTCATTTACACCCCTGAGGGGCTCTAGTCTCATACTTCCTGTAGGGAAGAAATCCTCAGGATCCTGAGAAAAGTATACCTATGTTGGAGACAAGGAGCCAAAAATATCAGGCCAGAAACCAAATGGCATGATTACAACAGCCCCCTTCCCAAATCCTATAAATTCTCAGGACACACTGAAAAGAGTATAACCATCCTGGGAAGACAGCTAGTGATAGAAAGCAAGTCACACACCAAATGGCATGGTCACAGAAACCCCCTCCCCAACCAACTGAATTGCTTCAAGGCTGGTGTTCTTGGGAACAGGAGAATCTCCTACCCTGGTCTTGGCTGGCTATAGAGATAAGGCCTATGTGGAAGATGAACAGCTTGTGTGGAATGCAGTAATGCTAATCTCACTCTCGGACCCAGCATCATTCACTCTGCAGCAATGACTTCCCTCACCTCTCATGACGCCCTCCCATATTCTAACTGCACTAATAAAAGTCTTGAAGCTGTGTGAGAGGGGATGACTTTGGGTCAGACTCCATTCTGCTCCATTAAAATAAAGCCTATCCTTAATCCCTGGACTGGTCTTCTCACTTTCTTGGGGACCCTGGCCGGATTCTATCCCTAAACCTGTGACTTCAGGCTGTGCACCGGGAGAAAATGTCCCAGGACAGGCATTTTTTGAACAGCCCAGAAAGCATAGATGCTACCATCATCTAGAGTCATTTTCAGACAAGTGCCAAGCTCAGGGCGGGGATAAAACAAGGAGTAAGGACACATCATCCTGTACAGTTACCAGTGGGGAATCTCAATGCAAAGACCTTCTGGGAAGGAGTGTGTCCCTAGGCAAGATAAAGGAGTAAAGCACAAAGATTGCTACCACCAAGTGTCACAGGATATTGTCTGCTTTCTTCTAATGAAACATGTTCAGAAATTCATAAAAACCAAAACTTTGGAAAACAATCACCCACTGTTATATAAAGAAATCACAAACAACAAAAATACTGCATCTGTTTGATATGGCAATAAAGAAAAAATAACAATTGATAATCCAGATTAGATGAGAAATTGCTATTTGGAAAAATGAGAAAGGAACTCAAAATTTAGGATTCAATGTAAAACCTAGAAGAGTTAGGCTGAGGAAACAGAGAGGTAGATGTAGACTCAGCTTTCTGCACTTTTGGAAAATGTGAGGAGAAAAGTATTCCCTTACAGAATGTTAAAAAATACAGGAGGCAATTAGGCAGACAGGGATGGAGAGCACTGCATTCCTATGGAAGAAAACCACTCTTCACCTTCAACTTATTCTTATTGTTGCAGGAAAAGAAGGTATACTAGAGAGAAAGCACTGCCCAAACTTCTGTGTTTAAAGGAGAAAGGGCTTCATTTCCGCTGGCAGAGCCACAGTGGTCTAAAGTCTCAAAATGGCCAATCTCACTGACTGGCTCTGTTTCTCCCTTGTCCTTGGGTGCCTGTCTCATCTCTCAGTTTCCCTGGGCTTTTAGAGAAACAAAAGCAAGCATTATTTTCACGGTCCCACAAAGTAAGTTGCACAAGTTCTTAAGAGTTGAGTGACTAAGGGGAGGTCTTTATAGATGTGACTTTGGGGCTTTTGTGAATAGCCTTTTTTTTTTTAAGACAGTGTCTCACTTGGTCACCATAGGTCAAGTGCCATGGTATCTTATCTTCCAGCAACCTCAAATTCTTGGATTCAAGTGATTCTCTTGCCTCAACCCACCAGGTACCTGGGACTACAGGCACTCCCTCCCCCACAAAGCCTGGCTATTTTTTAGAAATGGGGTGTTTTTCTTGCCCAGTTTGGTCTCGAACTCATGAGCTCAGGTAATCCACCTGCGTAAGTCTTACAAGTACTGGGATTACATGCAGCACTGGGCAAAGTCTTTTATTCTTTTAGACTTTATTTTGTCTGGGTATCCTCTTCATTATAAATTACTAATTGTAAGAGGTTGGTCTTTACAGTGAAATAACAAAATTAGAGGAGAGGAGGAAAGGGGATTGATGTGGGGACTTGAGCACACAAACACAAAAAACATAACCTAATCACTTGTATCCTCATTTAAAGGAGGCTCATTCTGAGTCAAATTTGAGGACCAAGAACTGGAATCACACCCAAGAAATCTAAGGCAAATGAATGGGAGGTGGTGGGGGTACAGTCTGGTTTTACACATTTTAGGGAGCCGAGGATTTCAGGTGAGGTCATGAATCAATACTTGAAAAACATATCATCTTGAGTTCACCACCAAATGGTGAAACATCCTGAAAGGGGAACTTACAGGTTGTAGCTGAGTTTAAAGATACTTATGCTGACAATTGACTGAAACATATAGGTTCTGTCTAAAAGACTAGGAGTCAGCGATAAGAAATGCCTCAGATACCTGGTAAGTTAATTGAAGACAAAGGCCTGGCAGAGTCGATCGGTATGTTGTGTACAGTGAGGACCTGGGGTCTGCAAAGCCATTAGGCCTAGGAGTTACAAAGGACTTCAAGGCAGGAAGCATGAGGAGGCAAATCTTTTCTCTTGCCTTATGGCTAGCAACTCAGTTTTAGGAATCTTCTAGGCCAAATGGGGGTCACTGACTGGAGAGCCTTAAAAATTACTTCAGTTCACAATAAAAAATAAAACAGCTGAATGAATATTTCTATTGTTTCAATTTTTTCTTTTCTTTTCTTTTCTTTTTTTTTTTTTTGAGAAAGAGTATCGCTCTGCTGCCCCAGGATAAAGTGCTGGGTACCCTAGCTCACAGCAACCTCAAACTCTTGGGCACATGAGATTTTGTCACCTCAGTCTCCTAAGCAGCTGCAACTACAATGTCCACCACAAGGCCCAACTTGTATTTTTATTTTTAGAGACAGGTTGTCACTCTTTCTCAGGATTGTCTGGAACTACTGAGCTCAAGCAATCAACTTGCTTAAGAGTGCTAGGATAGCAGGAGTGAACCACGACGCAGGGAAAGATTCAATATGTGAAACCATCATTATCAATTCTCAAAATATATTTTAACTCAAAGATTCTCATTAATATTTTTGAAAATTTCTCAGTCTAAGCCTGGCACTGTGGCTCACTCCTAGAGTCCTAGATCTCTAGTAGGTCAAGGTGGACGGTTCCCTTGAGCGCAGGAGTTCAAGACCAACCAGAGCAAGAACAAGACCCAGTCTCTACTAAAACCAGAACCAGGCTTGGTATCTGTGGCTGAAGCGACTAAGGCACCAGCCACAGACACCTGAGCTGTGGAGTTCAATTCCAGCCCAGGCCCACCAAACAACAATAATAGCTGAATCCAAAAATAGGTGGGAGTTGTGGTGCACGCCTTTAGTCCCAGCTACTTGGGAGGTGGAGGCAAGAGAATCGCTTGAGCTCAGGATTTGGAGGTTGCTGTGAGTTGTAATGCCCTAGCACTCTACCCAGGGCAACAGCTTGAGGCTGTGTTTAAAAAAAAATAAAATAAGTTGAGAAATTGGGCTCAGCGCTTGTGCCTCAGCAGCTAGGGCGCCTGCCATATACACCAGAGCTGGCGGGTTTGGATCTAGCCCCGGTCTGCCAAACAACAATGACAACTACAAACAAAAAATAGCCCAGGGATGTGGCAAGCACCTGTAGACCCAGCTACTTGGGAGGCTGAGGCAATAAAATTGATTAAGCCCAAGAGATTGAGGTTGCTGTAAGCAATGATGCCATCACACTCTACCAAGGGCAAAAGCTTAAGACTCTGTCACAAAAAAATAAAATGAAATAAAATAAAGTTGAGAAATTAGAGCATATACAAATTAAACTATATATCACAATTCATGTAAAGAAAATGTTGAAGTTAAATAACATAAGCTTTTTCTTATATTTGGGAGAGATTCTTAAATGTTCTGATAAAATTACTGACTATACTTTCTGAAGAATCTTATTTGAAACCTTCATCGAATCAAAACTATAAAGCAGAAGACATATGCCATCTATTTGAAGTGTCCTGAGATGCCTGACCCAAATACTAGTATTAACTGCTCACTCTCACACTTTGAACAGGATGCTAAGGCAGTGGTTCTCAAGTTTGCAACCCCTTATTAACACTGAAAATACATTTTGGCATTAGGAAGGTTGAGAACCACTGTGCTGAAAAAAAAAAAATTGTTTTGAGGCAGTTTCATTCTGTTGCCCAGGTAAAAGTGCCAAAGCATCAACCTAACTCACAACAACCTCAAACTCCTAGGTTGAAGTAATCCTTCTGTCTCAGCCCCCCAAGCAGCTGGGACTACATGCAACCACCACACTGCCTAGCTATTGTTTTTTATTTTTAGTTGTGAAAGGATCTCATTCTTGTTCAGGCTTGATGGAACTACTGAGCTCAATACTCAATACTCAATATACTCCTGAACTCAAATGATCATCCCACCTCATCCTCCGAGAGTGCTAGAACTGTAGAAGTGAGCCATCATGCCTGATTAAGGGACAAAAAAAGATTTTTTTTTTGAGACAGAGGCTCAAGCAGTGGCCCTGGATAGAGCGCTGTGGCATCAAAGTTTGTAGCAACCTCCAACTCCTAAGCTTAAGTGATTCTCTTGCCTCAGCCTCCCAAGTAGCTGGAACTATAGGCGCCCGCCACAATGCCTGGCTAATTTTGGTTGTAGTTGCCATTGTTGTTTGGCAAGCCCAGACTGGATTCGAACCACCAGCTCTGGTGTATGTGTCTGGCTTTTTAGCTACTTGGGCACCGGGCATAAAGAAAAAAAAAACATTTTTTTTTCAAGAGACAGAGTTTCAATTTATCACTCTCGGTAGAGTACTGAACGTCACAGCTCACAGCAACCTCCAATTCCTGGGCTTAAGTGATTCTCTTGCCTCAGCCTTCCAAGTAACTGGGACTACAGGCACCCACCACAATGGCTATTTGAAAAAATTTTTTAAATGTTTCAGAGATCCTCAAAAATACACACATATTTTTATATTCTGAAAATAAATCAAACAGCATTCAGAATTTGCAGTCTTGGATAAGCCATAGAGAGTACTTTCTAGTTCTTTCCCAGCACACTGGTAGGGCAAGGCAGGTGGATTGCTTGAGCTTAACAAGTAGAAGTCCAGTCGCAGCAATAGCAAGACTATGTCTCTTAAAAAGAAAAACTAGGCTCAGCGCTTGTGGCTCAGGTGGGTAAGGTACTGACCACATAACCTGAGCTAGAGGGTTCGAGCACAGCCCATGCCTGCCAAACAACAATAACGGCTGCAACCAAAAAATATCTGGGCATTGTGACAGGTGCCTGCAGTCCCAGCTACTTGAGAGGTGGAGGCAGGAGAATCACTTGATCCCAGCAGTTGGAGGTTGCTGTGAGCTGTGATGCCACCACACTCTAACCAGGGTGACAGTTTGAGGTTCTGTCTCAAGAAAAAGAAAAGAAAAGGGAACGGAGCCTGTGGCTCAGTGAGCAGGGCGCCAGCCCCATATACGGAGGGTGGCGGGTTCAAACCCAGCCCCGGCCAAACTGCAACAAAAAAATAGCTGGGCATTGTGGCGAGCGCCTGTAGTCCCAGCTACTCGGGAGGCTGAGGCAGGAGAATCGTGTAAGCCCAGGAGTTGGAGGTTGCTGTGAGCTGTGTGATGCCACGGCACTCTACCGAGGGCAATAAAGTGAAACTCTGTCTCTACAAAAAAAAGGAAAAAAGAAAAAAAGAAAAGAAAAACTAGCTGGTCATTGTGGCAGGCACCCGTAGTCGCAGCTACTTGGGAGACTGAAGCAAGAGAATTCTTTGAGTCCAAAAGTTTGAGGTTGCTGTGAGCTATGACACCACAGAACTCTACCCAGATGTTTTCTCTAGAGATAAGAGTGATGAATATGGAATCAAGTTTTCTGAGAGACGTCTCCAGACCCTCTGTGAACTCGAATGGCCAACCTTCAGTTTGGACTGACACCCATAAGGCTTCTTTGTCACCTCCCTTTGTCATCAGGTTTGGCAGGTAGTGACAGGAATAACGGGTCACCCTGATCAGTTCCCTTGTATTGATGTTTGGACGGAACAAGTTAATACTCCCAACCTGACTCTGTACTTGCTCCCTCTACCTAGGGACCATGGCCCTTGTAACAAAGGCAAGTCTGAATATCCGATCTGTTCCAGCTCCAGAGGGAGCAGAGGACCCCCTACTGGGCCCTTCACCCTACCTCCCTTCAACCCAGGTCCCTCAGCACCGCCTACAACTTCTCCCCCCCCACACACACACTCAAGCAGGCTCCTCTTACCAGCAGAGGGCACCCTCTCCTGACTCCACCACATCTATACCTATAATTTTTCAGTTGCATGAGGCTCCAGGAGGAAGGGGAATTGGAGTTGTTTATGTCCCCTTTACCATAAGTGACCTATATAACTAGAGACAACAAAACTCTCCATTTTCAGAGAAACCTCAGGCCCTTATTTCCCTTCTAGAATCTGTCTTTTTCACCCATCATCTCACTTGGGATGATTGCCAGCAACTGTTGCAGACTCTCTTCACTTCAGAAGAGAGTGAGAACTCCCCAACCAACAGGAAGCACCTGCACGTATTTTCCTTTCCAACCGCCCCTACTGGGATCCAAATACTGACAAAGGTAAGCAGTTCCTTGATGCCTATCTCCAGCCTCTTTTAACTGACCTGAAAAGAGCAGCCCAGGAATCTACACCTAACTAAGGCCCTCAGAGTCCCCTGCAGCCTTTTTAGAGCTGCTGCTCAAGTCATATCTGACATACACTCTGATAAATCTTGACCCGCCCATAAATAGACAAGCAATAAACCTGGCTTTTGTCATGCAGTTGACCCCAAATATTAGGAAAAAGCTGCAAAAATTAGAAGGTTTTGAGGGAAAGAATAGGGAGGAACCCATAAGCATAGCACGGAATGTTTACAATAACCGGAAAACCCCAGAGGAAAAAAGTGGCCAGGAAATTATTACCAGTGACTGTTGGAGCCTTAGGAGAAGATCTCCAGGACTGGGAACCCTGGGGCAGGAGAAAGACTGGCCAAAAACCACCTTTAGAAAAAAATCAGTTGTGCCTACTGTAAGGAGCAAGGGCGTTGGAAAAATGAATGTCCCAAGAGTAGGGGGAAAAGGACAAAAACTGTCCTGTAACTAGATGAAGACTGAAGAAGCCATGGCTCCTTACCTATGTGCCTCCAGGAGCCTACGGTAACTCTTAAAATTGGGGGCACTCCTGTGAACTTCTTTGTCAATATAGGGACAGATTACTCAGTTCTGATGAAACCGCTTAGGCCTCTGTGAGCATCAGCCACTCAAGTGCAGAGGGCTAAGGTCAAACAGCCACATACCCGTGGACAGCTGCTCGCACAGTAGACCTAGGAAATGGAATGGTCACCCACTCCTTCCTGGTAATACCTGACTACCCCCTCCTGGACATAACTTTTAAAAAAATTGAAAGCTACCATCCCCTTTGAAAGTACACCTGGACAACTGTCCTTCCAGGAAGGGCCAGCCCACCTCCTGGTAACATGCCCTGTTGTGTGACTGTCTCCCAATTGATGGATGGCACAGAGGAATGAGGAAGACCACTTAAACTCTTATGGCAAGTGGCAATCTTTATTTCTTCCACCAAAGCTTATATAGGCACATAACTTAATCAGTAAACACATGACTTAAACCTTGGCCCCAGGCCTTTTACTGCCTGGTACTTAGGGATCTACGGATAAACCAGATTAACTGATAACCATTTTTTGTTTTTGTTTTTGTTTTTATTGCAGTTTTGGGCTAGAACTTATTAATAATGACTCCCCATAGAGGGGAACCACAGACAAGTGACTGTCGAATGCTCATCTAACCTAATACCAGGCTTCACTACTAAATCTCCTCTTCATGAAAGAGGGGGGACTTTGTGTAACCTTCAGAGAAAAATGCTGTTTTTATACAAACCTGTCTGAAGTCATTAGAAAAACTCTATCTCTGGTTCCTAAAAATTTTAAAAACAAGTATTACCACCAGGAAGACAAAAACTGATATCAATCTCTATTCTCCTGGTCCCCAGGACTCACAACCTCAGTGGGGCTACTCATCGTCCTTATCATCCTCCTGGCGGTAGGACCCTGTATCTTAAATCAAACTACTGCACATGTTAAAAAGCGAATGAGCACTGTCAAACTGATGATAATTACAAACCAATATGACACTATACCTGCCAAAAAAAAACCCAAAAAACAAAAAAACAGTGGGGAGTATTAGGCTTAGTGGGCCTAGGCTGAGGTAGAAAAAAATACCAGTTAAATCCTGGCAAATTTCCAGACTACAAGCTTTCAAAAATGAAGTAAGACTAGTTCACTCCCAAGTTAGGTGAGAAAGTACTAATTGATTTCTTGCCTCTAGTTAACTCCCGATTTCTTGCTTGGTTAACTCCCTGGGAAAGGACCGGGAAGTACCAACTGTCCCCAGGTTCACCTTTAAACAATACCTGGTGGGAAAGTACTGAAAATAAAATGTATAGCTAACTAACCACAAAATTCTACTTCTGTACAATGCTTGCTTGCTACCCTACCTGGATGCACCTGGGCAGTCTGTGCACCAACAAGGATACAGACCAAGCCTTAAAAATCTGACCACTTAAGCACTCAGGCCTGCTCTCTGAAACCCCTTATTGAAACAGTCACTGGCCGGCTCGTCAATAAAGGACTCCTTTGCAAATTCAGCTTGTCTGGCTGTGTGGTCTCTGGGGAACTGTTGAACATAACATAATATTGGTCTTTCCTAAGCATTTGAAAATTATAACATCAATATAGACAATTTTAACACTAAATATTGTCTTCACACGCAACATATATACACTTGTCAATCAGTTGCTTCATTCTGCATCTGGAAATCTGGGCAAGGTCTTAAATACTTCTATGAGAGAATTGAGTCAGGAATCCCATGGGAAGGAAACCATTGCATTTTTTTCCCTTGTGTCTCATGTCTTTCATGAGCTGCTTCATAACACTGTAACAAAACTCAGTTTGTAGGTCCCCAGTGCAATCACCACCTTAGCCTTTCTTACTGAAGTCATGATGACTAGTAGAAAGGAAAATTGTCTTCAGTATACCTGCTTATAAAAGACCAATCCAGCAGGGCCACACACACTCTGAATCTGGACGTGTAAGGGAGAGGACGTTTCTCTTGAGTTTCAACATGAAATTGCACCTGTGGCTCAAAGGAATAGGGAGCCTGCCCCATATACCGCAGGTGGCGAGTTCAAACCAAGCCCTGCCCTCTCCCCCCAAAAAATGAAATTGGGAGGTAAAGACCCAGATATCTTCTGCCTCTGTATGCAATTCCCCACTGACCTGTCCCCCTTGCAACAGATCTCAGTGGGTAGGACGCCAGCCTCATATACTGAGGGTAGGAGGATCAAACCTGGCCCTGGTTGAACTGCAACAAAAAAATAGCCAGGCGTTAGTGCGGGGCGCATGGTATTCCAGCTACTTGGGAGGCTGAGGCAAGAGAATCGCCCAAGCCCAGGAGTTGGAGGTTGCTGTGAGCAGTGTGACACCATGGCACTCTACAGAGGGTGAAAAAGTGAGTCTCTGTCTCTACAAAACAAACAAACAAACAAACACGCTTTACAGAAAAAGGCCCGGATAAACACAATCAATCATTTGAAGGAATCACTAAGACACTATGCTGATTCCAGTAAGAACCACATCCAAAGGAAGGTGCGGCCTAGGACTCTTCATATGGAGGTTGAAAGGAGGGTGAGAGTCAGGGATCCTGAGTGTGTGTGTCTTTGGTAGTCTTTTGTTCTGAGATTGAAAATAGGAAATGGCTTACAGGCATCAAGGAGCTTTAAGGAATGCAGGAGTGATCCCCTGGACGAGAACCTTTCCTGTTTACCTTGAAAGAACTGAACTGATTCAGTTGAGAACAAACCCACAAACATCCCCCAGAGATAGACTATGAGCTCTGGGCTTCATGACAAAGGAGTCTTCTAATCTTACTTTTTTGTTTTTCTTTTGAGACAGAGTATCAAAAAGTCTCACACCCTTGGTAGAGTACCTTGGCATCACAGCTCCCAGCAAGCTCAAACACGTAAGTGATTCACTTGCGTCAGTCTCCCATGTAGCTGGGACAACAGGTGCCGTCCACAATGCTCAGCTACTTTTGGGTTGTAGTTGTCATTGTTCTTTGTCAGGCCTGGGTTGGGTTCAAAACCACCTGCTCCTGTGTAGGTGGCTGCCACCGTAGCCGCTGAGCTATAGGCCCCGATCCTTCTCTATACTTTTAATATTGGTCACTAACAAAAAGAAAAAAAAAATCCTCTACCTGGTTGATATTATTTGCCTAATTTTAAACTTCTGTTTATTTTGATAGATCTTATTTTATTATATGATGTTAAATCTAATATATGTATTGACCTTTGTGTGACATTTGTTGCATTTTTGTTTTTAGATAGACTCTCACTCTGTCACCCGGGCTAGAGTGCCATAGCATCATAGCTCAACCTCAAATAGTTGATGTAGAGCAATCCTCTTACCTCAGCCTCCTGAGGAGCTGGGACTACAGGTGTGCACCACCGACCTTGGGTAGTTTTTCTAATTTTTTGAGACTGAGTCTCACTATGTCATCCTCGGTAGATTGCGGTGCCATCGCAGCTCACAGCCACCTCCAATTCTCTTTGGCTTCAATGATTCTCCTGCCTCAGCCTCCCAAGTACCTGGGACTACAGGCAACCACCACAATACTTAGGTATTTTCTCGTTGCAGTTGGAAATGTTGTTTAGCTGGCCTGGTCGGCGCTTAATCCCGCCAGCCTCGGTGCATGTAGCTGACGCCATAAACACTGTGCTGTGGGCTCTGAGGCTAGTTTTTCCATTTATTTATTTATTTATTTATTTATTGAGACAGAGCCTCAAGCTGTTGCCCTGGGTAGAGCACTGTGCATCTCAGCTCACAGCAACCTCGAATTCCTAGGCTAAAGCCATTCTTCTGCCTCCGCCTCCCAAGTAGCTGGGATTACAGGCACCTGCCACAATGCCCGGCTATATTTTGGTTGGACCCATCATTGTTGTTTGGCGGGCCCAGGCTGGATTTGAACCCACAAGCTTAGGTGTATGTAGCTGGTGCCTTGGCCACTTGAACGACAGGTGCCGAGGTTTGTTTTTCTGTTTTTCACAGAGACAGGGTCTCACTTGTGCCCTGGGTTTTCTGGAACTCCTGATCTCAAGAAATCCTCCTGCCATAGCCTCCCAAAGAACTGGGATTACAGGTGAGACCTATATGCCTGGTCACTTTTGTTGTATTTTATTGGCATTTTACACTGGTATCATGCAAAATTTTATCATATAAATGTACTAAATTTCCCTATTATAGAGCATAAGAAAACATTAATGGTTTTGAGTCTTTTTTTTTTTTTTTTTTTGTAGAGGCAGAGTCTCCCTGTACTGCCCTTGGGTACAGTGCCATGGCGTCACACGGCTCACAGCAACCTCCTACTCTTGGGCTAATGCGATTCTCTTGCTTCAACCTCCAGAGCAGCTGGGACTACAGGTGCCTGCCACAACGCCAGGCTAGAGTCTTTTTAATTTTAGATAATTTTGCTTTTTATCCAATAAAATTCATTTTAACTGCATGTGTGACTCGCAGGTCATATTTCTCTTTAATTTTTCATCCCAACCTTGAGTTTCCCAAACCCACAATTCTCATTGTAGTTATAAGGTATCATTTTACTATTCCAGTAAATGAAAACAATTTAATGATGATAAACTAGAAATCAGTTTAAAACCAGAACATGTGTTCAAAGACAAGTGCCTACATGTGCACTAAAATTTTTAGTATTTAGTATTTTGTTGGGACCTGAATTTTAACAGTAAGAATTGTTGACCTATAATAGACACTAGTCCTGAGAATTTATAAAATAGGCCTCAGAACTGATCTCAGACTGATATAAGTACATGTCAGTTAACCATAGCTAGGAAAATGGTAAATAAAAGAACAATGGAGAATGACATAATTTATTCTTTAAAAAGTGTGTATTTATAAACTCATAGGAAATATACGAAGAATAAACACTGTTAATAATTTCTTCTATGAATCATTGGAGGAAAGTAAAGATTTTCTCCTCATGTACATTGATATAACTTGACATTTTTATTGTATCAGGACTCTGCTACATACCTCATTCCTGAATAAAACTATGGTCACATTCAAAGTACTCCACTTGGAAAGCTATGTACTGAAGCCAGTGCCTAATCTACCCTTCAATGCAATTTCGTAAGTCTCTACTTTTCTCTGAATGTCCATCATAGCTGCTGTTATATTACTCTTGACATTTAGAATGTCAGTAAAATATCTTTTTAAGAAAATATTTCCTGTTCAGGTGGTGCCACGAGCTCAGTGGGTAGGGCTCTGGTCACATACACCAAGGTGGCAAGCTCGAAGCCAGCCCGGGTCAGCTCAAACAATGACAACTGCAACAACAAAAACAACAACAGAAAATAGCAGGGCATTGTGGCTGGCACCTATAGTCCCAGCTACTTGGAAGCTGAGGCAACAGAATCGATTGAACCCAAAAGTTTGAGGTTGTTATGAGCTGTGATACCAGGCACTGTACCCAGGGCGACAGCTGGAGCCTGTGTCTCAAAAAAAAGAAAAAAATAATGTATCCATCTTATGCCTGTAATCCCAGGATTCTGGGAGGCTGAAGCAGGTGAATTGCCTGAATTCCTGGGTTCGAGACCAGACTGAGCACCAGCAAGACCCTGTCTTCAAAAATATCCAGGCATTGATGTGGGGTCCAGTAGTCCCAGCTACTTGGGAGGCCGAGGCAAGAGAATCGCTAGAGTACAATAAGAGTTTGAGGTTGCTGTGAGCTGTGAGGTCACATCATTCTACAAAGGGCAACTTAGTAAGACACTATGTCACACACACAAAAAATAGATGAAGAAATTTTCAAAAGTTTGGTCAGTGCTCCAAGTCAAACTCTGACATTATCCCAAGAACACACAAAAACACACAATAATAAAAATAAACAAAACCCAGCAAGATACCAACACAAGTCAATGAGAATACAACTGTGAGACACTGATATACCAATATTATGGAACCTTGCTGAGTGGATTGTACAGTGTTGCCACTGTAAGCGCACAGTGGCAAGTTCACGAATGTAATTCTTAGATCTCAAATAAATTTCTTTATAAATAGAAAAAACATTAAACTTAAGAAAATCACATTTTGAAGACACACCCTCGCCAACATGGCAGCACCCAGATGGGGCCGGTTCATGCAATGTGTGTTCTAGCTGGGACTGTGGCTGTGCTCTAGCCAGGTAGTATTTAGTTGTACAATGTTTGGGGATCTATTAGGAGAGTATTATTCCAGTGTGACAAATAATCAGTATGGACAAGGGAAAAAAATTAAACACTGAAGTTTTGGAGCTGCCTGCTCCTAGAGAATTCACCGATTTAAGCAGAATCAGAAATCAGGGTGGATCCTGTCATCTCCATTCCCTTCTTTGGACACTTCATTTCACACCTGAATTCAGAGCAGCTTTATTTTCTCTTGATCCAGAAGAACTTGGTTTGTTCAAAGATAAGGATAATCCTGATGCAAAGGTTTGAGTCATTCCTTTGCAGTGACAGCGCTTATTAGCTCACCTTCTGGTCCTGGACCAGGAAGCTGCATCCACATACCTCACTGATGGCTTCAGGGAGACCAGCAGTGATGAGAGGCAATGACCTCATCAATTGTCTGCAGCATGGAACCATCATTAAACAGATGGTTTGTAAATAACCCAAGAATGGCAATGAGAAGCAGGTGATTATGCCAGAGTCTTTTAGTCGTAAGTTGTATCATAAATTACAATTCCTGTAATTAAACCTGTGTGGTATACCACACAAGATTAAAGTGTATATTACTAGAAATATTTTATTGCATCTTTATTCTTACTGTACACCAAAGTCATAAAGTGTATAGTCTGGAGTTCTCCTTGTGAACTGAATGAAACAAATATCTTGAAACTTAATCCTTGATTCAGTACTTTAATACTTGGAAAATGGATTTGGAGAATTTTACAAAAAGAAGACAAATATTCTTACTGTACACCTAAGTCATTAAGTGTATAGTCTGGAGTTCTCCTTGTGAACTGAAGGAAACAAATATCTTGAAACTTAATCCTTGATTCAGTACTTTCATACTTGGAAAATGGATTTGGAGAATTTTACAAATAGAAGAAGGAAAGAACCCAATGTCTTCATAGTTAGAATATTATCATGAAGTTTAATTACAGAACCAATAAAAATAAAAAATATTGAGGAATCTTCAAATTAACACAGATATATAATTAAATTTTATTTTATTTTTTGTATTTTCCATCATTGCTTTAATGTAAATATTGCCCAGTAAAGATGACATCACTTTAAAAAGCTTATTTTCAACATATGTTTTATATCAGATCACACAATTTTAGAGTATAGGGTTCAAAACTGATTTTTTACTGTTATTCCAAAATACTCAGCAGATAATCTTGTTCAGGGTAAAACTCTAGTAAATATTTGCTGAATGAATGAGTCAGTCTTCTGTGAGTTACTGTTTTTTTGTGTTTTTTTTTTTTTTGAGACAGAGTCTCACTTTATGGCCCTCGGTAGAGTGCCATGTCATCACACAGCTCACAGTAACCTCCAACTCCTGGGCCTAAGCGATTCTCTTGCCTCAGCCTGGGACTACAGGCGCCTGCCACAACGCCCGGCTATTTTTTTTTTGTTGTTGTTGCAGTTTGTCCCAGGCGTGGCTTGAACCCGCCACCCTCAGCATATGGGGCGGTGCGTTACCGACTGAGCCACAGGCACCGCCCCCTGTGAGTTACTTATATTTTCCCCTTTTACATATACATGTGTTTATTAGGTTTCCACCCTTTGCCTTTATAAAATGAAAAAGCCTTAAAATTCAACAACAATAACAATTTTCAAGACAAAGACCAAAAACAAATACCTCACAAAGAATGAACAAAGATAAATACATTCAGAAAAGGAATCAGATGATTGCTGCATCAAAATATCAAGAATAACAACAATGCCAAGAAAGCAACACTCACATTGTCAAATAGTATGTCCACTATAGAATGCTTTGACTCTGAGGTTCAGCATGGAGTCATCAGTTAACCTATAGATATAATTAAATTATAAATTAACCTATAAACCTATAATTAAATTTTAGGTTTAGTTTATTACTTTCATTTAGAAAGGTCATTTATATGTGTATGCTTAGGTATATTCATTACATCTAAAACATACATATTATAAACCAAGTTAGTATAAACGTATTTTAAATAGTATCACCTACAGTTTTTTCTAACGACTACCCATTTACCCTAACCAGATATTAGAAATCAGAATTAGATGTTAGAAATTTGCTCATGTAAATATAATAATCTCTGCTTGCCCCACAAATCTTATACATACAGTGGTTTCAGCACTTGCTTGCCCCACAAATCTTATACAGACAGTGGTTTCAGCACTGAACAGTAAACCTTTAGTTAAAATTGTCTATTCTGGCAACAGTTAAAGTTTCTGTGATTGAGCCTATTAGTAGAATATTAAATGATATTTTCCGAATGTGTTAATTGATGTTTTGGAATTATGTATTTCTACTTTTTTTTTTATTTTCCAAGAAAGCATTGGGAACAAAAAATACTTTTTGGCCCCATAGGCTGTGCAAATAGAAGTTTTAGTCAGCTCAGTTTGGAAATACATAGTAATTAAGATGTCGTGTCTGTCTTTGAGGTACTGTATGAGTAACTTAGCTATAATATAATAATTCACAATATAATTTTAAAAACAATGTATATAAGGCATATTATAAATTAAAGACATTAACTTTAAGCAAAAAAAGATTGAAAAGTGTTGTTACCATTTGCTATTTGGGTAACAGATAGATTGACTTTCATCAGTATTTGTAGCATGTTATTCCAAAGCACCAAATTTTGAAAGCCGTATCTCATAAATTTGTCAATCAAAGGGGCTATGTCTGCTAATGCTTCCTGTTTCAGAGGGTGCGAACATTTTTGGTATTAAGTGAATCTCTACTGTGGTGGTCCTGAGGTTTCCAAGGGGGAAGCTCTTCCCAGATAAAGAACTTTACCTGGATGTTGATTTCTTCTGGCCATTTGTCCTCATTTTTCCAGACACTAGAGTAACACTTATGTATTCATGGAGTACCTTTATGGGAAGGCTATTATTGTCTAGAGTCAGTAATCCTGAGTATTTAATTTAGACAATAATTCTCTCCCCAACAACAGATAAGGAAATCAGGCATTCAAAGGAGCTGATGAGTCAACTCTTTTTCTCCAATCTAGCATGTAAGAGGTTGAAGAAACAATTTGTGTTCCAGCTGTCCTGTCACTCCTGCTACAGAACCAGATTGTGTAGTCAGAGGGCAGAGTGAAGTATTAAGCAATGCATATGTAGCCCCAGTATTTATTAGAAAGCCTTGGCCCACAGCTTTCCATAGGTAAAGAGAGGGTAGACTATCCTTTGCGCTGGGCATCCCTAGAGACATTGTACCAAAGTGTTGGTTGCCCATAAAGGCATCATTTTCACGGACCAAGTATTACCTGTGGGCAATGTTGTGCCCATCTCAGGTTGCCAGAGTGGGCTGAGATCTGCATTCTCTCACTCAGAGTCCCAAGGTCAGATTCCAGTGGCAGGTGGCATCTGTTAACAAGCATGCACCCGCTTTCAACCTTTAATTCCCGAGTTTCAGACTTACCTCTGCCGGGGTACCTCTTTTAGCCTTGACCTCACCATGTCCTCTTGGTCACATGACCTCCCTGTCTTCCCTGAGTTTTACTACTGACCACAGTGAAAGAGCTGCCCATTGATTCACCCTCAGAGAAATCTGGGCTGTCTTCCTGGATTTTTTCAGGGTGTTTGTGAGGAGGTTTAACACAGACCATTTGCCTCCACTTAAGGGGTGGCTAACTAGAGTTTTAAGCCAAGAGCAGATGAAGGCCACAGGTTTATAAAAGAGACACCATTGATGCAGCAGGGGAAAAATCCATTTGAAACACCTTACTTGATTGAGAAAGTAACAACTCAAAAAGGGCAGCAAGGAGAGCAGGTAGTCCCCAGTTTGTACCACAACCAGAAATGGTCCAGTTTGGCCATTTCTTGTGAAAGAAAAAATATGTTGTTCAAGGGTGGCAGCAGTCACAGATACATAGTCTGTCATCTTATCTTAGCAACAAAAAGCCAGGATATGTGTGGAGTGAATTAAAGACACAGAGGTAGGAGTGAATATGTCAGGCAGTAAGAAAAAGAGGCTAGTGATTTAAAGGATAAAGTTGGCTCCTGATTTCCTTTGCTTCATTTTCAAAGGAGTAACTCATAACCTTGAGTAGTGATCTCAAAACCCATAACTAAGGAAATGCGGCTTCAGGCAGGCAGAAGAAAATGCAGAGCAGCAGATTTAACACTATCATGGCAGATTGATGCTGAATAATTGATGTTTGTCACTTTCAGCAAATACACAGCAATCTGATGAGATTTTAAACAAATTCTCAAAACAAAACTAACACTTACTTGGCGGTTCCCTTTTCAGTTAGGCCAACCTGTTCACATACAAAATTTTTCATAAATTTACCTTTACATATGTTATTACATAGACCATTTTTGACGTGCTGAAGCCCTATGTTTGTCAGAATGTTTTCTTCTTGGGTCAGCACCTGTAGGTCAAGCGGCTAAGGCAGCAGCCACATACACCAGAGCTGGGAGGTTTGAATCCAACCCGGGCCCACCAAGCAACAACTATAACCAAAAAAATTCTGGATGTTGTGGTGGGTCCCAGCTACTTGGGAGGCTGAGGCAAGAGAATCGCTCAAGCCCAAGAATTTGAGGTTGCTGTGAGCAGTGACGTCACAGCACTCTACACAGGGTGACAGCTTGAGACTGTCTCAAAAAAACAAAAAACAATATTTTCTTCTTAAATCATCACTTATTTTAGGAGAAATATTGTTATCAGGTGTTGTCCTACACAAAATCATTCTCTTTCCTTTTAGTGTCACTTGCCACCCATGTTTCTTCATATTCATGAGTTTCTTCTACATACTGGTTCCTTCTTGCTTTAAGTTTTTTTCCTATTTTGAATGGAAATGCGATTCCAGTTAAGTCTTTTCTATTTAAAGGCCTGGGAGGGTGGTTTTACAGGATTTAGGTCTCTAGCTTAAAGTTCAGACTTCATCAAACCATGGAGTAGACCAGCTGGAAAGCACTAAAAAAAAAACAAGGCATCATCAACCAGGGAGCAGAGGGACTTTAGAGTACCCTGTAGGATTGTATTTTACCTTCCATTTTTAAGAAAGATATAAGAGAGGGAAACAGAGTCCCTGAATATTTGGGGAGAAAAAAGGGGTGACTCTAACGCTATGAACATCAGTTTGTTCATTGTGACAGAGACAGCAACCCAACAACCAGACTTCCCACCATCTGAAGTGGAACTTGTTCTGAAGCTGGAGAGTGTCCACCAAACTAAAAGAGTTCCAGAGTCAGGGCTGGTTCAGGAATTTCACAGGGTCTGGAAGGTAAGTGTGATCCTCCATCTCCAGGAGAGGGAAATGTCACTTCCAGGGCATCTCTCCGGCAGTGAGGAGATGGGCCCAGCAGAGGCTGCTTCCTGAGCCATTCCTGACTCCAGGAACCAATAGTCATGGTGGGGAAGGGCTCTGGCCTGGTGGCTTCTTGCCTGACCCTAGAGTAACTCTGTTCCTGAGAACCTTCTTCCCTAGTGGCAGCAACCATTTCAAAAGCTTCCTACTGCTCTTGGGGACTGATGCTGGCCTGGCTTCTCTTGCTCTCTCTTCATCCCAATTCTCCATATCAAGATCTTAAAAATCTGCTTTAATGTTCTGCTTGTGGAGCCAGAGGCCTCTTTTTATGCTTTTGAATATTAGGCCAAACTGGGGGATGATGTCCATTGGGGAGATGGGAAAAAAAAAAAGGAAATTGAGCAGGGGTAGGTAAAGAGCTACATTACCTGGAAAGCAAAGAGAGTGAGAGCTGTAAGTATAACAAGTAATGTGCATCAGGCAGCATGAATTCAGAATGTTTAATACATTACCATATCTTGATGAAAATAAAGATTTCCTCCAAGATTTTGGCACTAAAATGTCACATATGGGGAACAGATGTCAAGTGTCTGTTCTCTGGTTTTTGGTTCCAGGTGAAAAAACATAGTTGCTGGTACCAAGACAATGGAACAAATGAGCAGAACAAGATAAAATTGAGCAAAAGGTCAAAGTTTATTAAAGCACAGTACACTCCAGAGAAGGAAGACATCTACCTTATCAAGTGGAGAACACCCTGGGTTAGTGACATTTTTCCCGTTCATGACAATTTTCCAAATCTACGTTAAGTGGTAGGGGGAGGAGGGTAATATATTTACTATTTTTAGTAGAAAGGGGGGAAAATTCCCGAATGGAGAGTCCTCCCATTTTTATCTCTGGAAAGCAATTTCCAGAAGTTGTCATAGTATTTGTTGTTGTTGTTGGTTTTTTTTTGTAGTGACAGAGTCTCACTTTATGGCCCTTGGTAGAGTGCCGTGGCCTCACACAGCTCACAGCAACCTCCAACTAATGGGCTTAAGCGATTCTCTTGCCTCAGCATCCCGAGTAGCTGGGACTACAGGCGCCCGCCACAACGCCTGGCTATTTTTTGGTTGCAGTTTGGCCGGGGACGGGTTTGAACCCGTCACCCTCGGTATATGGGGCCGGCGCCTTACCGACTGAGCCACAGGTGCCGCCCTGTCATAGTATTTGTAAACTGTGATAAAAGTGGTGAAAATTTTACTGTGTTTATGAAAATGTGTCCCTTGAGGCTACTGTTACCTTACTTGTATGGATGCTGCAAAAAAACCTTTTTGTGGCCTTGGCCATATCTCCACAGTGGGGCCTCTCTCCCTCTGAGAGTCAGTTTTGTAAAACAAACATCAGTTCAGTTTTTTAAAGCCTTCCTGAAATTCATTTCTTTCCTGGCAGCCCCCTCTGGTAACTTTTTTCCTACTTATTATGGACAAAGGATGCCCTGGAATCATCTGCCCTTATCTCTTTTTAGCCCTAGTGAACAGGATAAACACGACTTTAAGACATCATTGACATTTGTAGAGTATTTCTTCCATATGAATTATGATTAGAAAAGTATGAGAAGTATTTAAAGACATTGTCATACTCTTCACATATGTAGAATATCTCTATGAATTCTCTTATGTACTGAAATGTGTGAATACTGGTTATAAGATTCGACACTGTCTTCACAGTTGTTGGGGTTTTCTGTCATAAATTTCATAGAGAATGGTTTGAGCAGAAGTTAAACACTTGTCACATTCTTCACATTCACAGCCTTTCTATTCAACATGAACTCTACTGTGTACAGACAACTATGATTACTGGCATAAAGCTTCAACAACCCTTCACATTGTGATTTTTTTCTCCGACATGATTTCTCTTATTTTCACTAAGGGCTAAGAATCAGTTAAATCTTTAGCCATTTATTCTTATTTGTAAGATTTCTCTCCAATATAAATTTTCTTACGTGTAATAAACTTTGAGCTCTTGTTAAGTGCATTGCCACACCACTCACAGTTGTAGGATTTCTCTCCAGTGTAAATTCTTACAAGCTTAGTAAGTTATGAACACCAAGTAAGGTACTGCCATATTCTTCATATTTCTAGAGTGTCCATGCTATCACATGTTTTTTTAATACACAGCCTGGTTTGACCCAGAGTTAAAGGGGGTCAAACTATTCATATTTGTAATGTTTCTCTCCAGAATGAATTTTTTTATGTAAGGAAAGGTGTGAGTACTGCTTAAAGGCTTTTCCACATTCTTCACATTTGTAGGGTTTCTCTCTGGAATGAATTCTTTTATGTACAGAAAGGGTTGAGGAATCTTTAAAGGCTTTGCCACATTCTTGACATTTGTATCGTTTCTCTCCAGAATGAATTATTTTATGTACAGAAAGGTTTGAGGAATCTTTAAAGGCTTTGCCACATTCTTGACATTTGTAGGGTTTCTCTCCAGAATGAATTCTTTTATGTACAGAAAGGGTTGAGTACCGGTTGAAGGCTTTTCCACATTCTTCACATTTGTAGGGTTTCTCTTCTGAATGAATTATTTTATGTGCAGAAAAGTGTGTGAGTACCGGTTAAAGGCTTTTCCACATTCTTGACATTTGTAGGGTTTCTCTCCAGAATAAATTCTTTTATGTACAGAAAGGTGTGAGTACTGGTTAAAGGCTTTGCCACATTCTTGACATTTGTAGGGTTTCTCCCCAGAATGAATTCTTTTATGTACAGAAAGGGTCGAGGAATCTTTAAAGGCTTTGCCACATTCTTGACATTTGTAGGGTTTCTCTCCAGAATGAATTCTTTTATGTACAGAAGGGTGTGAGTACCGGTTAAAGGCTTTGCCACATTCTTCACATTTGTAGGGTTTCTCCCCAGAATGAATTCTTTTATGTACAGAAAGGGTTGAGTTTTGGTTAAAGGTTTTTCCACATTCTACACATTTGTAGGGTTTCTCTCCAGAATGTATTCTTTTATGTACAGAACGAGTTGAGAAATCGTTAAAGGCTTTTCCACATTTTTCACGTTTGTAGGATTTTTCTCCAGAATCAATTGTTTGATGTACAAAAAGGATTGAGTAATTGTTGAAATCTTTGCCACATTCTTTACATATGTAGGGTTTCTCTACATTATAAATTGTCTTATAGTTAGAGTATCTTGAGCAGTGGCTAAGACACTTGTCATCATTCTCACAATGGGAGGTTTTCTTTGCAGTATGATTTTCCCTGTGCTTAGACAGTCTTGAGCAAGATGTAAAGACTTTGCAACATTCTTTACATTTGCACTGCTTTTCCACAAAATGGGTTATCTTACGTTTATCAAAGTTTGAGCATAGATTTAAGGCTTTCCCATATTTTTTACACTCAAATGTTATTTCCCCGGTATATATCATCTTATGTCTATTCACATTTGATAATTTTCTGAAAACTTTGAAACATTTACTCCATTGGTAGATTTTACCATGCATAGGAGTTAAACATTCATCTAGTCCATTGTAACATACTTTCTGCTGCTTATACTCACACACTCTATCCCAGTCTTTTATTGAGTTTAAATTTTCAGGGGTATCGTTTTCGTATCTTCTTAGGATTATCTCTGGTAATAACATATTCATGCCCAGAACTTGCGAATTGCTCTGGGTAGAATGATTAAATATGACTGAAAGAAAATTAAAAATACAAAATTATGCCATTGAGTTTCATCACAATTGAATAAATATACATTACAAATTTTGTCTGTAAAATTATGCCCAGCACAGAAATAAGATGGCATAGAACAGCTCAAATGCCATAATAATTTCTGAGATACATATAAGTAAGAAATATATACTGCATTTTAGCAATTATAAAAACAAAATGAGAACTTTTAGCCCACCAGGTGAGCCCAATGCGAAGAGTCATATACAGGCCGGGTGCAGTGTTTAATGTTTGTAAACCTAGCACTCTGGGAGAACGAGAGTGTGGATTGCTTCAACATAGGTATTTGAGAGCAGTCTGAGCCAAAGTGAAACCCTGTTTATACCAAAAATAGAAAAAATTAGTGAGGCGAGTGGCAGACACCTGCAGGCCCAGCAACTCACGAAGCTGAGGCAAAAGTATTTCTTGAGCCCAGGAGGTTGAAGTTGCTGTTGACTATAATAACACAGCACTCTATCCATGGTGAAAGACACTCTGTCTCAAAAACATATTACTATATAAAATCAAATAAGAAAAATATTATCATGACAAAAGGTGCAAAGTATGGGAAGAAAAGTTTGTTCTATTTATAGACCACAGACATTCCCCAGCATTGTCCATATGAAAGTAAACTTTTTCCTCAAAAGAAAAATGAAGACCCACATTAACTCTACTAGCTTTTCAGGGCTTTTCTAAAGATAGGTTATGTTTTCCAAGAGGGAGAGTGCTGAAGGGAATGGTGCAGTTTTGGTTTTCTTTTTTGTTGTTGGTGGTTTTTTTTTTTTCAGATTTTGGCCAGGGCTGGGTTTGAACCCACCACCTCCAGCATATGGGGCCAGCTCCTTACTCCTTTGAGCCACAGGAGTTGCCCAAGAATGGTGCAGTTTTTATAAAAGTGACCAGGGATGCTGAAGCTTCTCCTGCTACAGCACCAGAGAGACTCCAAAACAATAGGGCAGATTCAGGTCTAACAAGTGATTACAAACTCTTCGGAGGAAACATGGAGAAAATGCTTCAGCTAGAAAATAGCCACACAATTCCACAGGCTAAACACTTTCAGAATGTATACTGAACTGCCTCAAGTCTTTAGTATAATTTGTGTCAGAGTCCTGTAAGTTAAAGCCACATCATGGATTTTGTGAAAGGTGCCTTATGTGACTTGGTGCCCATAGCACAGTGGTGCCAGCCACAGACATGGAGGGTGTCGGGTTTGAACCCAGCCTGGGCCAGCTAAACACCAGTGACAACTAGTACAAAAAATAGCCAGGCACAAAATATGGCAACAGCCTAAATGCTCACTAACTCAATAATGGATTAACAAGCTGTGGTATATGGACACTATGAAATATTATTCAGCCATTAAAAATGATGGAGACTTTACATCCTGTGTTCCACTTCCATCCATTAACCTGGATGGAAGTGGAACACATTATTCTTAGTAAAGCATTACAAGAATGGAGAAACATGAATTCTATGTACTCAATTTTGATATGAGGAGAATTAATGACAATTAATGACATGGTAGGCATGGGGAAAGAGGAGAACCTACAGAGAAAAAAGGAGGGAGGAGTGGGGAAAGAAGAGCAGAGAGAGGGAAGGAGCAAGGGGGTGGGATCGTGAGGAGTGCCACACCGTTTGGGGGCAAGACAAAATTGTAAGAGGGTCTTTACCTGACAAATGCAATCAGTTTAACCTGGTTTCTTGTACCTCAATAAATCCAATACCATAAATTAAAAAAAAAATAGGGGGAGAGAGCAAGATGGAGACCAAGTAACAGCTTCCTTGCATCTGGGCATGGTGAGAACTGGGGAGATAGGACTCCAGGCATGTCTGGGTGGTGGGATCTGCCTATAACCATCCCTGTAAGGATACAGGGAATCATCAAGAGACTCATGGACCCCAAGAGGAGGACTAAAACAGTGCAATAGCAGCAAGTGGTCGCGTGTGTTCAATGGGTCTAAACCCGCCTGCAACTGTCAGTAAAGTAGCAGCGAGACTGCAAACGGGAAAGGCCTTACCTGTGAACTGTTTTGGTGTCTTTGGACTTGGCACTCAGTTGAACTGCCTTGCTGAAAGCCTGAGAGGATTACGGAGAACTTTGGCCGTTGTCTAGGGCCCTGATGCTGAGCCAGATGGAGCTAATAGGGTTTGGCTGTGGGCCCCAGGGAGCCATTGTGAGTGACCTGCCCCGGCAAGCTCTGCCCTCAGGGTCACAGAGCAAGAATCGGGTGGGAGCTGGCAACCTAGTGACTGAGTAGCTTAAGGTGGGGTCTAAGCCGCCTTACAGTCCTAACCCTCAGGGGCAGAGTGAGACCTGTTTTGGCACACTGGGTAAGTGGATAGCCACTTCAGCAGTGCTTCCAGCGACAAGCCCTTTCCTGTGAATCTTCTGCTCAGCAAGTTTACAACTTCAAAGTGACTTTTAAGAGGGCTGAAGAGAGATTTAGTGTATCTACCCATTGGGGTTTGAGAAAACAACAGCCTCCAATCGTATCAGCACTGTGATTAACATCTCATAACGCAGAAGACCACGTGTTGCCCAGACAAAATTCAACAACATATATATACTGCTTTGGTTTGGGTTGTGTGTTTCTTCGGGCTTTTTTGGTTGTTTTTTTGTTTATATTGATTTTTTTTTTTTTTATTAAATCATAGCTGTGTACATTGATATGATCATGGGGCATCATTCACTAGCTTCACAGACCATTTACCAAGTTTCAAATATACCCTTGTAAGATGCACTGCTGGTGTAATCCCACCAATCCCCTTCCCTCTACCCACCTCCCTCCCCTCCCTTTCCCCATCCCCCAATTCTTAGGTTGTAACTGGGTTATAGCTTTCATGTGAAAACCCTAAATTAGTCTCATAGTAGGGCTGAATACATTGGGTACTTTCTCTTCCATTCTTGAGCTACTTTACTAAGAAGAATATGTTCCAGCTCCATCCATGTTGTTGTTTTGTTTTTTAATTTCAACCTTTTCTGTACAGATTTATTTCTTTCTCAATTTTGCTAGTTTAATTATTGTTTCCCATTGCTGCCATTTTCAATAAATAGAACTTCATTTCTGCTAGTATTTCTACTGCTATTATTTGGTTTTTCACCCAATTTTATCTAGTAAAGTTTTCTGTTTGCTTGTTTTGCTTTGATTTATAACATTTTTGTCTTTCCTCTCTACTTGGTGGAGGTGAGGTACTGTGTCTGATTTGGTTAGCAAAGAGCTGCTGACCTCAAGGGAACCACCCAACTGGGCAACCAAAGAAGGTTGGGTGTTTTTAAGGTTCTGTCAAAGTACCCTACTTTACACCTATATTGCTCTCTCTCCCTCTTTCTGTGAATCTGCTTTTTCTCAATATTCCTTTTACCCACCCCCTTTCCTTTCTCAAAAATTTTTTTTTCTTTTATCTCATTCCTCCTTTCTTTCATCCCTTCCTTTCTCTTCAATGTACTCATCCTTCTGGTCCTGTACCAAAAGGACTCATTGAAACCTTAGTCCACAGGCATGAGAACTTAAAAGAGCAAGAGGAAGTGAAAAGAAAATTATCTCAAGGAAACAGATAAAAGAAATCACTCATGAGGAAGAATCAGCAGAAAACTCCAGGTAACATGAAGAACCAGTACAGAACATCCACGCCAAGGGACCATGAGGTAGCTACTGCAGAGGATTCCACCTATAAAGAAATGTTAGGAATGACAGAAAGGGAATTTAGAATACACATGATGAAAACAATGAAAGAAATGATGGAAACAATGAAGGAAACTGCTAATAAAGTGGAAAATAACCAAAAGGAAATCCAAAAACAGAATCAAATCAGAGATGAACGATATGAAGAATATAAAAAGGATATAGCAGAGCTGAAGGAACTAAACAGTCAATTAGGGAAATTAAAGATGCAATGGAAAGTATCAGCAACAGGTTAGACCATGCAGAAGAAAGAATTTCAGAGGCAGAAGACAAAGTTCTTGAGATAACTCAGATAGTAAAAGAGGCACAAAAGAAGAGACAGAAAGCAGAATATTCACTGTAAGAATTATGGGACTTTATAAAGTGTTCCAACATACAAGTTATAGGAATCCCAGAAGGGGAAGAAGAATGCCCCAGAGGAATGGAAGCCATACTAGAGACTATTATAAAAGAAAATTTCCCAAAGATTCTGACACACTGCTTTCATAGGCATGTCAGACCCCAGGTCTCCTCAACTCTAACCGAGTTTCTCCAGGACACATTGTGATGAACCTGTCCAAAGTCAAGACAAAATAAAAGATTCTGCAAGCTGCCAGGAGTAAGCGCCAGTTGACCTACAGAGGCAAATCCATCAGAGTGACCACAGACTTCTCTAATGAAACTTTCCCAGCAAGAAGACAATGGTCATCTACCTTTAATCTACTTAAACAGAACAATTTCCAGCCCATAATTCTGTAACCTGCTAAGCTAAGCTTTAAAATTGACGGAGAAATCAAATGATTTACGGATATACAAACATTGAGGAAATTCGCCACAACAAGACCAGCTCTTCAACCTGTTCTGCACACTGACCATAACAATGGATCAGCAGCAAAGTAAGAACTCAGAAATTAAAGGACAACCTAACCTCATGCAAAGGATAAAATTAAGCAATGGACTCTCACAAAATAAGACGAACAGAATACTACCACACTTATCAATTATCTCCATAAATGTTAATGGCTTGAATTCCCCACTGAAGAGACATAGATTGGCTGACTGGATTAAAAAACACAAGCCATCCATTTGCTGTCTGCAAGAAACACACCTGGCTTCAAAAGACAAATTAAAGCTCTGAGTCAAGGGTTAGAAGACAATTTTTCAGGCAAATGGCATTCAGAAGAAAAGAGGAGTTGCAATCTTATTTTCAGATACATGTGGATTTAAAGCAACTAAGTCAAAAAAGACAAAGATGGCCATTTTTTATTGATCAAGGGAAAAATACAACAAGAATGTGTTTCAATTCTAAATATTTATGCACCCAATTTCAATGCTCCCAGTTTCTTGAAACAGACCTTATTCAGGCTGAGCAATATGATATCTGACAATACCATAATAACAGGGGACTTTAACACTCCTCTTACAGAGCTGGACAGATCCTCTAAGCAGAAATTAAACAAAGATATAAGAGATTTAAATGATACCCTAGAAAATCTGTGCTTGATAGACGCATATAGAACACTCCATCCCAAAGATAAAGAATATACATTCTTCTCATCACCCCATGGAACATTCTCCAAAATTGATCATATCCTGGGACACAAAACAAATATCAACAGAATAAAAAAATTGAAATTTTACCTTGTATCTTCTCAGATCATAAGGCACTAAAGGTGGAACTCAACTCTAGCAAAAACGCTCGACCTCACCCAAAGGCATGGATATTAAACAATCTTCTGTTTAATAACAGATGGTACCGGAAGAAATAAAGCAGGAAATCATTAACTTCCTTGAGCATAACAACTATGAAGACACAAGATAGCAAAACCCGTGGGATACTGAAAAAGCAGTTTTGAGAGGAAAATTTATCACTTTAGATGCCTACATTCGAAAAAAAGAAATAGAGTGCATCAACAATCTCAGTAGCCATCTTATGGAATTTGAAAAAGAAGAACAATCTAAGCCTAAACTCAGTAGAAGAAAAGAAATATCCAAAACCAAATCAGAGATAAATGAAATTGAAAACAAAAGAATCATTCAGAAAATTAATGAAACAAAAAATTGGTTTTTTGAAAAATAAAACGAATTTAATAAATAAATTAATTTAATAAAATAGATAAAACATTGGCCAGACTAATGAGAAATAGAAAAGTAAGTCTCTAGTAACCTCAATCAGAAATGATAAAGCAGAAACAACAACTGATCCCTCAGAGATACAAGAGATCATCTCTGAATACTACCAGAAACTCTATGCTCAGAAATTTGACAATGTGAAGGAAATGGATCAATATTTGGAATTACACCCTCTCCCTAGACTTAGCCAGCAATAAATAGAGCTTCTGAACAGACCAATTTCAATTACTGACATGAAAGAAACAATAAAAAATCTTCCAACCAAAAAATGCCCTGGTCCAGATGGTTTCACACCAGCATTCTATCAAACCTTCAAGGAAGAGCTTATTCCTGTACTGCAGAAATTATTCCAAAAAATTGAGGAAAAAGGAATATTCCCCAACACATTCTAGGAAGCAAACATCACCCTGATACCAAAACCAGGAAAAGACCCAAACAAAAAGGAGAATTTCAGACCAATCTCACTCATGAATATAGATGCCAAAATTCTCAACAAAATCCTAGCCAATAGATTACAGCTTATCATCAAAACAGTCATTCATCATGATCAAGTAGGCTTCATCCCAGGCATGCAAGGCTGGTTTAACATATGCAAGTCCATAAACGTTATCCACCATATTAACAGAGGCAAAAATAAAGATCACATGATCCTCTCAATAGATGCAGAAAAAGCATTTGATAAAATCCAGCATCCTTTTCTAATTAGAACACTGAAGAGTATAGGCATAGGTGGCACATTTCTAAAACTGATTGAAGCTATCTATGACAAACCCACAGCCAATATTTTACTGAATGGAGTAAAACTGAAAGCTTTTCCTCTTAGAACTGGAACCAGACAAGGTTGTCCTCTAGTCACCTCTACTATTCAACATAGTGCTGGAAGTTCTAGCCAATACAATTAGGCAAGACAAGGAAATAAAGGGAATCCAAATGGGAGCAGAGGAGGTCAAACTCTCCCTCTTTGCTGACAACATGATCTTATACTAAGAGAACCCCAAAGACTCAACCACAAGACTCCTAGAACTCATCAAAAAATACAGTAATGTTTCAGGATATAAAATCTATGTCTACAAGTCAGTAGCCTTTGTATACACCAATAACAGTCAAGATGAGAAGCTAATTAAGGACACAACTCCCTTCACCATAGTTTCAAAGAAAATGAAATACCTAGGAATATACCAAACGAAGGAGGTGAAGGACCTCTATAAAGAAAACTATGAAATCCTCAGAAAGGAAATAGCAGAGGATATTAACAAATATCCATACCATGCTCATGGATGGGAAGAATCAACATTGTTAAAATGTCTATACTTCCCAAAGCAATCTACCTATTCAATGCCATTCCTATCAAAATACCAACATCGTACTTTCAAGATTTGGAAAAAATGATTCTGCATTTTGTATGGAACCGGAAAAAATCCTGTATAGCTAAGGCAGTTCTTGGTAATAAAAATAAAGCTGGAGGCACCAGCATACCAGATTTTAGTCTGTACTACAATGCCATAGTGCTCAAAAAAGCATGGTACTGGCACAAAAACAGAGACATAGACACTTGGAATTGAATTGAAAACCAAAAAATGAAACTAACATTTTTCAAACACCTAATCTTCAATAAACCAAACAAGAACATATCTTGGGGGAAGACTCCCTATTCAATAAATGGTGTTGGGAAAACTGGATGTCTACATGTAAAAGACTGAAACTGGACCCACACATTTCCCCACTCACAAAAATTGATTCAAGATGGATAAAGGACTTAAATTTAAGGCATGAAACAATAAAAATCCTCAAAGAAAGCATAGGAAAAACACTGGAAGATATTGGCCTTGGGAAAGACTTCATGAAGATGACTGCCATGGCAAATTGCAACAACAACAAAAATAAAGAAATGGGACTTCATTAAAGTGAAAAGCTTCTGTACAGGGCGGTGCCTGAGGCTCAAAGGGATAGGGCACCAGTCCCATATGCTGGAGGTGGTGGGTTCAAACCCAGCCTCAGCCAAGAAAAACCACACACACACACACACACACACACACACACCCAAAGCTTCTGTACAGCTAAGGAGACAATAACCAAAGCAAAGAGACAACCTACACAATGGGAAAATATATTTGAATATTTTCAATCAGACAAAAGCTTGATAACTAGGATCTAAAGAGAATTCAAATTAATCTACATGAAAAAAGCCAGCAATCGCATATTTCAATGGGCAAGAGACATGAATAGAACCTTCTCTAAAGATGACAGATGAATGTCTAGCAAACAAATGCAAAAATGTTCATCATCTCTATATATTAGAGAAATGCAAATCAAAACAACCCTGAGATATCATCTGACCCCAGTGAGAATGGCCCACATCACATAATCTGAAAACTGCAGATGCTGGCGTGGATGTGGAGAGAAGAGAACACTTTTACACTGCTGGTGGTACTGCAAACTAGTACAACATTTCTGGAAGGAAGTATGGAGAAACCTCAAAGTGCTGAAGCTAGACCTCCCATTTGATCCTCCAATCCCATTACTGGGCATCTACCCAGATGGAAAAAAATCCTTTTATCGTAAGGACACTTGTACTAGACTGTTTATTGCAGCTCAATTTACAATCGCCAAAATGTGGAAACAGCCTAAATGCCCACCAACCCAGGAATGGATTAACAAGCTGTGGTATATGTATACCGTGGAATACTATTCAGCTATTAAAAAAAAAATGGAGATTTTACATCCTTCATATTAACCTGGATGGAAGTGGAAGACATTCTTAATAAAGCATCACAAGAATGGAGAAGAATGAATCCTACGTACTAAATTTTGATATGAGGACAATTAATGACAGTTAAGTTTATGGGGATAAGAGGAAAAGCAGAAAGAGGGACGGAGGGAGGGGAGTGGGGCCTTCGTGTGTGTCACAGTTTATGAGGGCAAGATATGATTGCAAGAGGGACTTTATCTAACAATTGTAATCAGGGTTACCTGGCTATCAGGGTTACCCCAAAAATAAGAAAAAAAAAAAGAAAGAAAGTGCTCTAAGCTTTCTTTGTTCTGAAATAAAATCCCTCTTTATTGTACTAAAGCCTGTGCTGCTACTGTTACCAGATGAAGAGGGAAAAAAAAAATGGCTGGGCACTGTGGTGGGCACTTGTAGTTCCAGCTAGGTGGGAGGCATAGGCAAGAGAATCCCTTAAACATAAGAGTCTGAGGTTGCTGTGTGCTGTGCCGCACTCTACTGAGGGCAACAGAGTAATACTCTGTCTCAAAAAAAAAAAAAAATCCCAAAAAACAAAACAAAGGTGCCTTTTGTGATCCTCAAAAATCAATGAAAGATTAGAACATGTTAAAAATAATAGGGTGACATAACCAGAAGAAACAAAATAAGTAACGTATAATTAACCATAAAAAATAGAGATGTCTAAATTATCTAAGAGTTTTATCTTAACGATGGTAAATGGATGAAATGGGAATGATACAAACAACTAAGTAAAATCATAAAAATGGAGATATCAACAAAAAAGGAATACTTTAAAAAAAGAGAAATTCCTAACTTGAAGAACACATGGAAAAGACTGAGAAATTTTCAAAGAAAAAAATACAGAGTATCAAGCTCACCACACCTCAGCTAGTAGAAACACAAAGAGACCCATAAAAAGACACATGAAGATCAAAGATTTGAAAGCCACACAAGAGTTTCCTGAAAGCCAGGAAAGGAAACAGATATGTCATCTCTAAGCACGCTCTTTTGAGATTACTAGTGCATTTTTTGACACACACTTCCCTATCAAAAAAGAGTTGGATGGGGTGGTGGTGCCTATGGCTCAAAGGAGTAAGGCACCATCCCCATATGCAGGAGGTAGCGGGTTCAAGCCCAGCCCTGGCCAGAAACTGCAAAAAAAAAAAAAAAAAAAAAATATTTGGGTGATATAGTCAAAGTGCTGAAAGAACAAAAATTTTAAAACATATGTACTATATCCAGGAAAACATCCCTTCAAGATAAAGAAAAAAATAAACATTTATCAAGATAAATGAATGATGAAAACTGCCAAAGAAAAAATCTCAAAGGAAGACCCTTTCTTTGAAATTATGCTTGAGAACAATGCTAAATTAGGTAACAATAAATAAAACCGAAAAAAAAACCCTAAGTACATTTAAGTAAACTTTTGTATTATTATAATGACAGGTCAGTAAACACTTTTAACTTATTTATTTTTATTTTTTTTTTTTTTGTAGAGGCTAAGTTTCACTTTATCGCCGTTGGTAGAGTACCCATGGCATCACACAGCTCACAGCAACCTCCAACTCCTGGTTTTAGCCAATTCTCTGTGCCTCAGCCTCTCGAGTAGCTGGGACTACAGGCACCGCCACAGTGCCCAGCTATTTTTTTGTTGCAGTTTGGCCGGGGCTGGTTTTGAACTCACCACCCTGGGTATATAGGGCCAGTGCCCTACCCACTGAACCACAGGTGGCACCCTATTTTTTGTTTTTTGAAACAGAATTTTAAGCTGTCACCCTGGGTAGAGTGCCATGCATCACAGCTCACAGCAACCTCAAACTCTTGGGCTTAAGCAAGTCACCTCTCCAAGTAGCTGGGACTACGTAAGAAATGTACAGAGTAGATACCTTTAATTATATTAAAGTTGAGAAATTGGGGTGTGGTGCCTGTAGTTAAAGCAGCTAAAGTGCCAGCCACGTATACCAGAGCTGACAGGTTCAAATCCAGACCAGGCCTGCCAAACATCCATGAGAACTTCAACCAAAAAATAGCTGGGCATTGTGGCAGGCACCTTTAGATCCAGCTACTTCAGAGGCTGAGACAAGAGAATCGCTTAAGCCCTAAAGTTGAAGGTTACTGTGCCCTGTGATGCCACAGCACTTTACCCAGGGTGACAGCTTGAGGCTGTTTCAAAAAAAAAAAAAAAAAAGTTGAGAAATTGGGTTCAGCGCCTATAACCCAGTGGCTAGGGCACCAGCCACATACACAAGAGCTGGCGGGTTAGAATCTAGCCCTGGCCTGCCAAACTACAAGGACAACTATAAACAAAAAGTAGTCTGGTGTTGTGGTGGGCACATGTAGTCCCAGCTACTTGAGGGTCTAAGACAAGAAAATCGCTTAAGCCCAAGAGATTGAGGTTTCTTTGAGCTATGATGCCACTGCACTCGACGAGAGCAACAGCTTGAGACTCTGTCTCAAAAACATAAAATAAAATTGGGAAATTAGAGTATACTAATATTAAACTATTTATCACAGTTCATATAAAGACAATGTTGAAGTTAAATTACATGATTTTTTTTTTATATTTGGGAAAGATTCTTAACTGTTCTGATAAAAATTTACTGACTATACTTTCTGCAGAATCTTATTTGAAAACTTCATTGAATCAAAAATATAAAGCAGAAGACATATGCCATCTATTTGAAGTGTCCTGAGATGCCTGACCCAAATACTAGTACTAACTGCTCACTCTCACATTTTGAACAGGATGCTAAGGCAGTGGTTCTCAAGTTTGCAACCCCTTTTTAACAATAAAAATATATCTTAGCATTAGGAAGGTTGAGAACCACTGTGCTGAAGAAAAAAAATTGTTTTGAGGCACACTTTCATTCTGTTGCCCAGGTTAAAGTGCAATAGCATCAGCCAACCACAACAAACTCAAACTCCTAGGTTGAAGTAATCCTTTTGTCTCAGCCCCCCAAGTTGCTGGGACTACAGACAACCACCACACTGCCTAGCTATTGTTTTTTATTTTTAGCAGTGAAAGGATCTCACTCTTGTTCAGCCTTGTCTTATACTCCTGAACTCAAATGATCATCCCACCTCATCCTTGAAGAGTGCTAAGATTCTAGAAGTGAGCCACCATGCCTGCTTAAAGAAAAAAATATATATATATTTTGAGACAGAGCCTCAAGCTGTCGTCCTGTCTAGCTTGCCATGGCATCACAGCTCAAAGCAACCTCCAACACTTGGGCTGAAGTGATTCTCTTGCCTCAGCCTCCCAAGTAGCTGGGACTATAGGTGCCCACCACAATGCCTGGCTATTTTTTGATTGTAGTTGCCATTGTTGTTTGGCAGGCCCTGGCTGGATTCAAACCCACCAGCTCTGGTGTATGTGGCTGGCTCCTCAGCCGCTTGAGCTATAGGCACCAAGCCTAAAGAAAAATTTTTAAAAATGTTTCAGAGATCCTAAACAATACACAAAAACTTTTATGTCCTGAAAAGTCAATCAAATAGTAGTCAGATTTTGCAGTCTGGATAAGCCATAGAATGTTCTTTCTTTTCACTGTAAAGTAGAAAGAACATCACTGAAAACTAAACTCCTTCTATCCATTTAAAAGAAAAGTCCAGGCAGCTATAATCCTAGCCCTCTGGAAAGGCAAGGCAGGTGGACTGTTTGAGCTTAACCAGTAGGAGTCCAGTCCAAGCAAAAGCAAAACTATGTCTCTTAAAAAGAAAATCTAGCCGGTCATTATAGTAAGCACCTGTAGTCCCAGCTACTTGGGAGGCTGAAGCAAGAGGATTCCTTGAGCCTGAAATTTTGAGGTTGCTGTGACTATGACACCATGGAACTCTACCCAGGGTGACAAAGTGAGACTCTATTTCAAACAAATTTAAAAAAATTAAAAAGAAGAATAGGGCCAGGCATTGTGGCTCACACATGTAAACCTAGTACCTGAGAGGCTAAGGTGAGAGGATTGCTTGAGTTTGTGAGTTTGAGCAAGAGCAAGACTCTGATTCTACTAAAAAACAGTTTAAATATTAGCCAGGCCTTGAGGAGAAACCTGTACTCCCAGCTACTTGAGAGTCTGAGACTGAAAAATCAGTTGAACCAAGATGGTTAAGATTTCTCTGTGCTATGCTGATGCCATGGCACGCTGGTCTGATGGCAACATAGTGAGCCTTTGTCTCAATGAGAAAATAAACATAAGAAATGAAAACAAGAACAGAGGTGCCTTTATGGAACAAGAGAAAGAAACCCAGGCTTCCCAGAAATCATTTCTAAATAAGCTGAGCTCCCTAATCACGTTGCATTGTCTGGTTTCCACATTCAACTTTGGACCTCTGACCAGTGTTCTCTGCTTCATACACTCCAACCTACCTGGGTGCTTGACCACTCTCTGGTGAGTCTTCACCTGCCAGGGTTCTTTCCTTTGCTCCAGACAGTTGATGAGCTCTGGCTTAGAGACGGCAAGCCCTGTTTCATTAGAAAAAATAGATAACATGACACTTGTTGGTCTTCACCAGTTAACAACCTAGTACCTTCGTAGAGAACACAACATTTTCGAGAACCTTAAAGAATAATCTAAAAATAGAGGTTTCTCACAGAAACTTTAGGATATTGTAAAAGCATTTAAAATGCTCAACTACCCAGTAGTACGGAAATAAAAATTGGTGCTAGAAACTAGCCTTAAAGGTATGGGCAACAATTCTAACCCTCTACATTTTTGAAATTACCATCAATGTAGGGAAGGATATAATACCAAGATAACATCTGAAATATTTTCTTTTCGATACCAAGAACTTATGTTTTCCTTAGAAACAACAAACTGAAACTAATGCAGTCAAAGAAGAATCTCCACAAAACCCACCTACAGAGAAACAATATGAAATGCTTAGTCTACAGTTAAGACATGTATATGTAAGTTATCCTCACCAAGGAAGACCAGGTGTCTGTAGGTCTCTAATATGACATCCCGATACAAATTCTGCTGAGCAGGGTCCAGCCAGTCCCACTCATCCATAGAGAATTCTATAGACACATCTCTGAATTTCAACAATTCCTGAAAAAATAAAAATAAAAAAACTAAAAAAAAAAAAAAACAGTATTTATCATGACACCATGGGAAGATTTAATTTCATTTTTACATAAATGAGTGGGTGAGAACTTCTTTTGATTTACATGACTGAATGGTATTATGTAGTAAGTACAGCAGAGAGATACTCCCTCATGTGCTCTCTAACCCTGAGGGAAGAGGATGGGATAATATCCACAACCCCAGTATAGATACTATGCTTTTTGGCTTTACAATGCAAAAATCAGGCCACCAATACAGGCATGTGGATTCTTGCGCCTGCTTACATCATACACTATGACCTGTGCATATTTTTTATGTGAAAATATCATGGTGAGGTAAATGGAAGCCCTAAGATTTTAACGTGTGCAAGCATGAAATGGAGATCTTGTCAAATACAGTTTTTTGTGTTTTTTTTTTAAGACACATTTTTTCTATATCGCCCTTGGTAGAGTGCAATGTTGTCACAGCTCACACTTCTTAGGCTTCAGTGATTTTCTTGCCTCAACTTCCCAAGTAGCTGGGACTCTAGGCACCACCACAATGCCCAGCTATTTTCTTCTTGCAGTTGTCACTGTCAAATTTTAGCTGGCCTGGGTCGGGCTGGAACAAGCCAGGCTTGGTGCATGTGGCTGGCGATTAACCACTGTGTTGTGGGCGCCAAGCCTTAAAAGCAGTTTTTTATTCAGAAGATATCGGGTGAAGCTTCATTTTTGAATTTCCAAAAAGCTCAACAGGGATGCCAATATTTCTGTCCCATGATAATATTTTATCACACTTGAGACTGGATTTATCCCAGTTGAATGTTAACCCAGTAAATAAACCTTAGAGCCTTTATTTTCCAAACAAGGTATAAAAAGAGAATCTCAGAAGGTACATATGAGTTGATACTCTCCACAAAGTATGTAATCATATTCTGATAAAAATGTCTTAATTTTTTTTTTCAAAGTTGGAAGTACAGGCTTGGCCCTGGCCACACACACCAGAGCTGGTGGGTTGAAATTCAGCCCAGGCTTTCTAAACAACTATGACAACTACAACCAAAAAATCACCGGGCATTGTGGCAGGCACCTGCTCTCCCAGCTACTTGGGAGACTTAGGCAAGAGAATCACTTAAGCCCAAGAGTTGGAGTTTGGTCTCAGCTGTGACACCAAGCACTCTACCCACGGTGACAGCTTGAGATTCTGTCTCAAATAACAAAACGCTGAAGTTACAGATATCTGTCCTATCTTCCAGTCTATAATGCTATCTTTAAAAAACTCTTCGTTATCATCCTAGAAAGCAAGGCTTTTATAATACTTCTGATTTTGAGAATTTTGAGTTACTTTAGGCCATTCATGCCATCTTCTGTATAACTGCACGTGTCACCTTATTTTACATACCCCATTTCCCCGAAAATAAGACAGCATCTTATTTTAAGGTGTGCTCCCAAAGATGCGCTAGGTCTTATTTTCAGGGGACATCTTATCTTTCCTGTAAGTAGGTCTTATTTTTGAAGGATGTCTTATTTTGGGGGAAACAGGGTAGCACTGAGGGGGCTTCTGGACCGAAACCGAACAGAACATAGTCCCCTCCTTTGCTAATATCCAATGACCCAACATCATCCACACTGGGTAATATGGGGATCCACTTATTTCCATTTAAAATAAGCACAGGGGAACATTTGCAGAACTACAGAACATAATTTTTTATAAACATAAATTTGTGATGAAAATTCTCCAGGGCATATGGGAATTTGGATGGAGAGAATGGAGAGAAGACACTGCAGTATACGTAGGTGAGGAGGATTTCTCAGAGCCTCTTCACTATTACAAGAAAAGGGCAAAAGAGTATTTGAAACAAGCTTATTAGGCAGGAACATCACACGTAGAGAAGAAAAGATTTGCAACTTCATAACGCGACATATTGCAGAAGAAAATGCAGTCACAACCCTGTGTTAAGATACATTTAGCTGCAAAGCAACCAGTTCTTTCTCGTTCCCTGACTGCCCTTGATTTCCTTCTCAGGTGAGATTACCTGGATATATATTCCACCTGCATCATGGTAATATGGCTTTAAAAGCATCAGCACAGCCCCTTCACCTGATCCCACCACATCCACATCCACAGGCTGAGTAACCTGGAAGCAAATTGCTTCAAGGTTACTCAGCCTGTGGATGTTCTTTATTACAAGGTTACTCAGCCTTTCCACTTCTTTATTACAGGAGACAGTCTTCAACAAGGAACTTTCATATAAAGACCAAAGTGTGACTTTCATATTTTTTGCCCTCAAGTGCCCTACCCTGATAGCAATTTTGGTTATGGCAAGGTAATATTGGTGGTGCTGTCCAGTCCCCATGAAGGACAAGCAGGTCAGACCCTGTGACCTCCCTTGGGAAAAGAGCCTCAACTCATTTTAAAACTCTCATGCTTGACACTGGCCTAACCTTAACATCATATGGGGGTAATAATTAAAACCATGTGGATGAAACAACCCAGACTAACAGAAACTGTGAGAAGGAGGAATCATAGATGATGGCATTTCTTAAAACTGGACATGGAATCGAAGCCTGGGCTGAGAACCACTAAGGTAAGCATGGCCTCCCAGGCTTTAATACGCACACAAGGAATTCAGTATCCTGGGGCCATGTACCCTGTTTCCCCGAAAATAAGACCTACTTATAGGAAAGATAAGACGTCCCCTGAAAATAAGACCTAGAAAGTCTTTGGGAGCAAACCTTAATAGAAGACACTGTTTAATTTTTGGCGAAACAGGGTAAGTATGTGATCCTGCAAGAGCAGCAATTACTCTATCTTGAAGCAAATAATCACTTTTTTTTACAATGGCTATTTATGTCCTTGTTTAAGAATTTAGGAATGGGCTCGGTGCCTGTGGCTCAATTGGCTAAAGCGCCAGCCACATACACCAAAGCTGGCAGGTTCAAATCCAGCCTGGGACCACCAAACAACGACAGCTGCAACCAAAAAATAGCCAGGCGGTGTGTGGGTCCCTGTAGTCCCAGCTACTTGGGAGGTGGAGGCAAGAGAATCGCTTGAGCCCAGGAGTTGGAGGCTGCTGTGAGCTGTGATACCACTGCATTCTACCCAGGGTGACAGCTTGAGGCTCTGTCTCAAAAAAAAAGAATTTCAGGAATTAGCAATTAACCAAAGAACCAAGATTGCAGAACTCCCGGTGAAGAAATTGCTGAGCAGTTAACCTCCATTTCTGTCGTCATCCAGCAGAATGCCAAATGGCAAGTAACCTTTGTAACAAGCCAGGGGGACCTACACATAGAAATCTCCTGCACAAAGCTTCACAGGCTCCTTTCCCTTTCAAAACCTTTTGGTCAGCCGAGGAGCATGAGGTGGTTTTTGCAACATTAGTCTGCCATCTCCTCATGTTGCTTTTTATGTATTTATTTATTTATTTTCTTTGAGACAGAATCTCATTACGTCGTCCTCTGTAGAATCCTGTGGTGTTACGGCTCACAGCAACCTCAAACTCTTGGGCTCAAGCAATTCTCTTGCCTCAGCCTCCCTAGTAGCTAGGAAAACAGGTGCCCACCATAATGCCCTGGTATTTTATTTTGTTTTGTTTAGCAGGGCCAGGATAGTTCGAACCCACCAGCCCCAGACCATGTGGCTAGAGCACTAACCACTGACTGACAGGCACCAAGCTCACATATTGCTCTTGAATAAACTGTTTTTTTTTCTACCAACTCTCGTATGCTGAGTTTGGCTTTTTGGAAGTGAATTTGAATACAATTTTGCACTTTTTGAGTGAGTCTATGAAATAGCTTCTTCAAGAATTCCCCCTATTATTGGTTTTACTTGTCCTAGACTAGAGCAGCACTCAGCTAGAGAACACAGCAGAGTCCCTTCTACCCAACACTGTTTTAACAACACAAATGCTTTTGGTCTAAGTTAAGAACACCAATCATAATCTTGAAACACAGCATTTTCTGCTGGACCTTCAAAGTTTCCCAGGGCTAGAGAAGGTAGCAGTGTCTGATGAAGGAACTGGATTTAGAATTTGGAACAACAGATTTGGGTCTTGGAGAACTGGATTTAGAATTTGGAACAACAGATTTGGGTCTTGGAGCAAGCTAGTGCCCTGTGTACATCCAAAGAAATTCAGAAAGAAGAAAAATGGAAAAATGGAAATCCTCAGGTAGATTAATGCACATCTATAATTCAGGATTTGTTTCTGGGCCCGATAATCTCTGTATTAGTTGTAGGTCTAAAGATATCAGGGTCATTATATGATAGGGAAAGAGGGTTGATTGTTGCCCTATAAATGTATTTTTGAAGAAATCTACAGATTGTCCCCAAAGTCACCCCAATGTCTCTACATGTGTGGAAAATCAGAAATTGGAGCTAAACATACCTTTACACAATATTCATTACAAATTTTACAAAGTGGTAGCCAACACATACAGAACATTTTGTAAATATTTTGTATTATTTCATAATAAATGTTTTGAAAAAAAAACGGTATATTTAGCTACAATTTCTCGTTTTCCTATCTATGGTGACTTCAGAGGTAATTTTTGGCGGGGGTGGTGCCTGTGGTTCAGTGGGTAGAGCGCCGGCCCCCTATGCTGAGGGTGGGTGGTTGAAACCAGGTCCTGGCCAAACTGCAACAACAACAACAAAAATAGCCGGGTGTTGTGGCGGGTGCTGTAGTCCCGGCTACTAGGGAGGCTGAGGAAAGAGAATCTCCTAAGCCCAGGAGTTAGAGATTGCTATGTGAGACTCTGTCTTAAAAAAAAAAAAAAAATTGGGGGGGACACCCTGTAGTGAGACTGGAAATAGACAGTCCTTGTATAAGGATAGCCCTCACAGATAATTCATAAAGGAATTTCTTGCTGGGAACCTAAAAGCAAAAACATGTAACTTAACTTTTGGTCTGAAGCCCAAATATACCTCCTAAAACTAAACTCTGTTTGATTGCATACTAATAATGTTTTCTACAAGTTTATCTTTGCAGGTGTAAGAGAGAGACAAATCAACCCAGGGACATTTACAGAAAAAAAAATTTTTTTTTGATACAGTCTCATGATGTCGCCCTCAGTAGAGTGCTGTGGCATCAGAGCTAACACAACTCTGGGCTTAAGCGATTCTCTTGCCTCAGCCTCTCAAATAACTGGGAATACAGGTGCCCACTACAATGCCCAGCTATTTTTTTGTTGTAATTGTCACTGTTGTTTAGTAGGCCTGGGCTGGGTTGGAACTCATCAGCTCCAATGTACCTGGCCAGTGCGCTAACCACTGAACAATGGGCACAGAGCCAGAAAATTGATTTTTCCTTCACTCTCTTTTTCTGTTCAAGTTTGAATTCAGGTTGTTCTGTGTAAAATGTACATTTCCTAAGCTTTACAAAAATGTAAATATTTTACCTCAGTATCCATTGCCCTATTTCTTCTGTATGCCTTCTTGCGTTTAAATACTGAAGTTCCCAACTGCTCCTTCTGAAAAATAAAAGATACATTTGTTATTTGCATTTTTTTCCCAGTAATGTCTACAAACATTGTCTTAATAATCTTCCACTGATTAATATCTTTGTCTCAGTAACTTCTTTTGGTGTGCCGGTGCTAGGAATGATAGCCAAGGGTGGGATATGCTCGGGCTTCTTTCTATTCCATGCAGGGAGATGAGATTACCTTTACCTGGGACAGCAGCATAACTGAAGAGCCAGGTTGCTGCTACAAATTCAAGATCTGAGGGTTGGGACAAGCCAGAAGTCTCTTCACACTGGTTTGGGGTTTTGATGGGACATTCTAGGGGCGAAGGACCTATGAGTTTGATTCAAGAGGGTGAAGCCTTGTCTGGGAGGAATATGACCACATCCCTGTCTAGTGTGCATGTCTATAAAATGGTGGGTGTCACAATAGGGAGAAGGAATCTAACCTCAGAACTCTTCCTCTCAAAAACCTTAGTCCCCTGTGACAACAGGAGGTGATGTGGAATCACTGCACAATTTGTGTTGTGACAGCCTGTGGGCAGAAGACCTCAGACTCCTTATTATCTGGGACTACAGATGTGTACAACCATCCCCCACTAATTTTTCTAAGTTTTTGTAGAGATGGGTTCTTGCTATGTTGTTCATGTTGGTCTATGATCTAGGAACCAAGTGTATGGTGCCCCATGATCATACTAATGTACACAGCTATGATTTAATAAAAATAAATAAATAAAAAAAACAAAAAAACAAAAAAATAAAACTTTTTTGTTTGAGACAGAGTTTCACTTGGTCACCCCCTGTAGAGTGCCATGTCATCTTAGCTCACAGCAAACTCAAACTCTTGGGTTCAAATGATTCTCTGGTCTCAGCTTCCTAAGTAGCTGGGATTATAGGTGCCCAAAACTATACTTGACTAGTTTTTAGAGACAGGGCCTCGCTCGTGCTCAGGCTGATCTTGAACTCTTGAGCTCAGGCAACCCACCCACCTTCGCCTCCCTATTGCTGGGATTAAAGGTGTGAGCTACTGTGCCTGGAGAGATCTCAAATTCTTGGACTCAAGTGATCCTCCCACCTCAGCCTCCCAGTTGTCTTTTCTTTTCATGGTATCTTTACAAAGCTAAGCTCAGGGTTCCCATTTGAAATCTCCCTAAAAAAAGTATAAATCTCAGAACCATACAACATTTACCCTGTGGAAACAAGGTAAAACCATTCTTTTTATGAAATGAAATATATGACTCCATATTTAATGTTCACTTCTGTCTTGCCTTTTAGGAATATTTTCATATTCTTCAAGTGCTATGGGTGAATTACATTTTATAGTTAATGGAAAACCGCAGCTAAAATAAATGAACAAAGCTTTTCAAGACACAAAATTCAGGGAATGAGACTGGTGACTGGAATACAGACATGCCCCACTGAATTGTCATGTAACGTCACCCTATACCTTGGATCCCTATCCTATACCTCCCCCCTTATTCTGATCAAAGAATAGTTCAGTGGCCACCCTCCCTGGAGAAACTGCACCCTAGCTTTCAATGCACATGAAATGTGTATTGTGTTGCAGATTTTTAAAAGACTTTGCTGGGGGTGGGTTACTCTTATCTTTTGGTATTTTCTCCCTTGAAATAGTTAAGAAGTAATTTGTACATTTTCCCCTGAATACCTACATCTGACAGGCTGACCGAAAATGTCTCTCTAAGAAATAAAAACTGAGACTAGTACCAAAAAACTTAAAGTCCCAATGGGTTAGTTTTCAGTGAAGCGTATACCAGCAGACTTCTTTCAACATCAATGACACTCATTTGCTCCTCTGAGAGTCTCTACTCCCATTCTTCAGGCTGTCTTATAGAACAAAATGTCCCAGGGACTGATATTTATGGAACACAAAAGAAAATATGAATGCTATGGACATCTTGGGTCATCCTCAGATAAGTATGAAGCTCAGGACTGGGAAAAGACAGGAGTCTGAATGAGGATCTGTCATCCTGTACAGTTACCAATAGGGAATATCAATTCCAAGACATTCTGGTAAGCAGTGTGTTTCTGGGCAAGATAACAGGATTAAGGCACAAAGTTTTTCCATGGAGTGTCACAGGATTATTGTCTGCTTTTTTTCTTATGTGAAATGTAAAAAAGTTTAAAAAATAATCACCCAACCTTCTGTAAACAAATAATAAACACAAAAATACTGCAAGTGTTTGAAATGGGCGATAAAAAAAAAAGTTATAATGTGAATTGCATTTGAAATTGCATTTGAAAAAATGAAAAAGATACTGAAAATTGAGTATTTTACTCCAAAACCTAAAAGAATTAGGCCAAAGAAACAAGAGTGGGAAATTTAGACTCTGGTTCCCAAACTTTTGGAAAACGCTGGGGAAAACAAGTCCCTTTATAGAGTGTTAAAATATATATGAGGCAATTTAGCCGAAAAGACTCTACTGCTCTGCATTTCTACCTAAGGAAAACAAAATCCAGCTCCAATTTATTTCTTATTATGTGCTAATACAGGAGCCAAGGGAAAACCTTCCCATTAATTCTTCGAAGTTTCCCCAAATACCAACTCACAAATGGAAGAGTAATAAAAGGCATATGAATTTACTTATTTTCCACATATGTGAGGAAATCATGGAGAGATTTACCTCAATCTCCCACTTGGGAACAGAAGCTTAAATTCCACTTTTCATAACAGAAGAAAGAGATGGGAATTTTTTGAGACGGAAAAAATGATTAGAGAGGATGAACTGACTGGGAAGAAGGAAACTAATTTGTTAATGCTTTCTTAGGAATTTAAATGCACCAGAGAGACAAAAATCATGTTGAGGAAAAACCTTCCAGGAGTGGTTGTATTTTCTATCTGTACTAAATAAGGAGGTAACAGGAAAGTAATAGAAGGCAACTGTTTTTATTTTGGTAAGAAACTTTGTTACATAAGGACGTGTTAGAAAGTCTATCTTTACCCTGGTGGTGAGTGAAGCAAGGCTAGGTTTTAAGGACCTTGATATTCAGGATTATTTCTGAAAAGTTTTCCAATTTTGAAAAGCACTCAGCGGTGCCTAAGCTACAGTTTTTTAAGAATCATTGTCTGCACCCCAACATCAACTTAGAAGGAAAACAAATATAGACTTTACCAATCACAAACTACTAATTATCTTCTGATTACAAAACCAGGAAAATTTCAACTGAAAAGTCAAAAAACCTTCAGTGTATAACTGCAACCAGTTATTGAATTTGATTTGCACATGCACCTTGGAAAAAGCTATCCTTCAATCATACAGCAGATCCTGAAATAATAATCCCCACATAGAGGATCCTTATAGAAACTTCAAAATCTTTAAAAAATATTTAAAGTTAGGGGAGGAGCAAGATGGTGGCCGAGTAACAGCTTCTTTGAAACTGTACACAGTGAAATGGGGGACAGAAGACTCCAGGCATCTCTGGCTAGTGGGATATGCCCAGAAACATCCCTTTGGGGACACAGGGAGACAGCGAGAGACGTCTGGACCCCATGAAGAGGACAAAAGCAGTGGACAACTGGCAAGTAGTTGCATGCGTTTGTTCAGTCAGAGGCTGCCCGCCACTGTAACTACAGCAGCAGAGAGACTGCAAACAGGAAAGGCCTTACCTGTGGGGTGTTTTATTGTTTGGACTTGGGCACTTGGTTGAATTACCTTGTGAGAACTTGAGTGAGAGTGTAGATGACTTTAAACATTCTCTAGTGCCCTGGACTGAGCCGCTGAGCCTGAAAGGAGCTAATATTGTTCAGCTGTGGGCCGCTGGCACAAACACTGTGGGAGAACTACCTCTGCAGGCTTCTCCCTCATGGAGACAGAGCCTGTGCAGCCATTATGGGAGAACTGCCCCTGCAGGCTCTGCCCTCAGGAGGATGGGGTTGGGAGACCTCGGGCAAGTAATCTAGTGACTGAGCAGCACAAAGGTGGTGACTGAGATGCTGGGGGAAAGTGGACATTTCAGTATTTGGCAGTAACAGTGCTGCCTAATAGCCTTGGCTCTCAGGGGCATTGAGTGAGACCAGTTTTAGAGCACTGGATCAGCAAGCAGCAACTTCAGGAGAGATCCCAGCAACAAGTGCTTTCCTGGGAAGGCTTCTGCTAAGCCTAAGTTAACAGTTTAAACTGTCTTTTAAGTGGGCTGAGGAGAGATTTAGGCTCTCAACCATGCCAGGTGTGAGAAATCAGCAGAGGCCTCCCAGTCTCCATATTGTACACCTGTATCAGCATTGTGATTAACAACTCATAACTCAGAAGATCACCGCTACCCAGACAATATTCAGCAAGATGTATATGTATATTGCTTTGTTTTTGGTTTTGTTTTTACTTTGTTTTTCTTTTTTTTTTAGTATAACATTTTCCCTCTAGATTTTTCTTTTATTTGTTTTCTTTCTTTCTTTCTTTCTTCATTTTTCTAGTTTAAATATAATTTTCTATTGTACCCTTCTTTAACAATTAGAACTTCATTTTTGCTAGAGTATCTAGCCCCTATTATTTGGATTTTTCCCACAATTTTACCCCATAAGTTTTTTTGTTTGTCTGTTTGGGTTTCATTTATAGTATTTTTTTCTTTCCTGTCTACTTAGTTGAGGTGGAGTACTGTATCTCAACAGGCTGACGAAGATCTACAGACCTCAAGGTAACCACCCAACCCAGCAACCCCACTGGTTGGGTATTTTTAAGGTTGAGTTAAAGCACCCACTGTACACCTTTATTAATCCTATCTCCCTCTTTTTGGGCTTCTCTCTCTTTTTTACTTTTTTCGTCAATATTCCCTTTTAGTTACCCTTCTACTTTTTCTTTTTTATTTCTCTTTCTATCTTTTTACTTTTAATCTTTTTCCCTTCTTGCTCTTCAATCTTCTCATCCCATCTTTCTGCTCCCGTACCAAAAGGACTCATCAAAACCTTAGGCCAGAGGCACAGTGACATAAAGAGCAAGAGGAAGTGAAAGGAAAATTAAGGCAAGGAAACAGGTAAAAGAAAACACTCATCAGAAACAATGAGCAGAAAAATCCAGTCAACATGAAAAACCAGTCCAGAGGAACTCCCCGAAGGACCATAAGGTAACTACTGCAGAGGATTACAGCTATTAAGAAATGTTGGAAATGACATAAAAGGAATTTAGAATATAGATGATAAAAACAATGAAAAAAATGATGGAAACAATGAAGGAAACTGCTCATAAAGTGGAAAATGACAAAAAGGAAATCAAAAAACTGAATCAAAAAAGAGATGAATGATATGCAGAATATAGAAAGGATATAGTAGAGCTGAAAAATTGAAGCACTCAATTAGAAAACTTAAAGATGTAATAAAAGTATCACCAATATATTAGATCATGCAGAATAAAAAATCTCAGGGGTAGAGGACAAAGCTCTTGAGATAACTCAGTTAATGAGTGAGAAAAGAGGAGAGAAAAAGCAGAACATTCATTGACAGTATTGTGGAACTTTAGGAAGAGTTCAAACATACATGTTATTGGTATACCAGAAGGGGAAGAAGAATGACCTAGAGAAATGGAAGCCATACTAGGGAATATTATGAATGAAAATTTCCCAAATATCACTAAAGATTCTGACACACTCTTTCAGAGGGATATCGGACACCAGCTTGCCTCAAATCTAATAGAGTTTCTCCAAGACACATTGTCACGAACTTGTCCAAAGACAAGACAAAAGAAAAGATATTGCAAACTTCCAGGACTAAATGCCAATTGACCTACAGGGGCAAAACTATCAGGGTGACCATAGACCTCTCTAATGAAACTTTTCAAGCCAGAAGACAATGGTAATCTACCTTTAATCTACTTCAACAGAACAATTTCCAGCCTAGAATGCTTTATCCCACTAAGGTAAGCTTTAAAATTGATAGAGAAATCAAATTTTTACTGTGATGTAAACATTGAGGAAATTTGCCACAAGAAGACCAGCTCTACAGGAAATACTTCAACTTGTTCTACACACTAACCATCACAATGGAACACCAGCAAAGTAAACACCCAGAAATTAAAGGACAAAACCTAGCTTCCATTATGATGCAAAAGAAAAAACTAAATGGACTTTCACAAAATAAGATGAATAGAACACTACCACACTTATCAATTATCTCAATAAATGTTAATGGCTTGAATGCCCTACTGAAGAGGCATAGATTGGCTGATTGGATTAAAAAACACAAGCCATCCTTTGCTGTTTGTAGGAAACACACCTAACCTGAAAAGACAAATTAAAACTCAGAGTTAAGGGTTGGATGATAATTTTTCAGACAAATGGAATCCAGAAGAAAAGAGGGATTATTATTTTCAGCTACATGTAGATTTAAAGCAACTGAAGTCAAGAAAGACAAAGATGGTCACTTCATATTGGTCAAGGGAAAAATACAACACGAAGCCATTTCAATTCTAAATATTTATGCACCCAACTTAAATGCTCCCAGATTCTTGAAACAGACCTTACTTAATCAGAGCAATATGATATCCACAACACCATAATAATAGGGTTCTTTAACACTCCTCTCACAGAGCTGCACAGATCCTCTAAATAGAAATTAAACAAAGATATAAGGGTCTTAAATGAGACCCTAGAACAACTGTGCCTGATAGATGTATATAGAACACTCCATCCAAAAGATAAAAAATATGTATTCTTCTCATTGCCCCATGGAACATTCTCCAAAATTGATCGTATCCTAGGACACAAAACAAACCTTAACAGAATCAAAAGAATTGACATATTACCTTGTATCTTCTCAGAACACAAGGCACTAAAGATGGAACTCAACTCCAACAAAATCATCCAACCCCACACAAAGGCACAGAAATTTAACAACCTTATGCTGAATGAAAATTGGGTGCATGAAGAAATAAAAAAGGAATTCATTAACTACCTTGAGCATAACAACAATGAAGACACAAGCTACCAAAACTTGTGGGAGACAGCAAAAGCAGTCCTGAGAGGAAAATTGATCACTTTAGTTGCCTACATTCAAAAACAGAGAGCACATCAACAACCTCACAAGCCATCTTATGTAACTAAAAAAAGAAGAACAATCTAAGCCTAAACCCAGCAGAAGAAAAGAAATATCCAAAATTAAATCAGAGATTAGTGAAATGAAAAATAAAACAATCATGCAGAAAATTAATGAAAGAAAAAATTGGTTTTATGAAAAAAACAAGAGACTAATTAGAAACAGAAAAGTAAAATCTCTAGTAACCTCAATCAGAAATGATAAAGGGGAGGCTCTGCACCCATAGACAGTGGTTACAGTGTCAGCCAAATACACAGAGGGTGGGGGGTTCAAACCCAGCCGGGGCCAGCTAAACATCAATGACAACGGCAACAACAACAACAATAAAATAGACAGGTGTTGTGGCAGTGCCTATAGTCCCACCTACTCGGGAGGCTGAGGCAAAAGAATGACTGAAGCCAAGAGTTTGAGTTTGCTGTGATGCCACAGCACTCTACCGAGGGTGATATAGTAACCATCTATCTCCAAAAATAAAAGAAAAAGAAAAATAACAAAGGGGAAATAATAACTGATGCCACAGAGATACTCTTGTATTATCTCCAAATACTACAAGAAACTCTATACCCAGAAATTTGACAATGTGAAGGAAATGGATCAATATGTGGAATCACACCCTCTCCCTAGAATTACTCAGGAAGAAATAAATCTCCTGAACAGACTAATTTCAAGTACTGAGACCAAAGAAACAATAAAAACTCTCCCAACAAAAAAATGACCTTGTCTGGATGGTTTTACACCAGAATTCTATCAAACCTTATTCCCATACTGCAGAAATTATTCCAAAAAATTGAGGAGGAAGGAATCTTTCCCAACACGTTCTACAAAGCAAACACCAGCCTGATACCAAAACCAGAAAAAGACCCAACTAAAAAGGAGAACTTCAGACCAATTTCACCAATGAATATACATGCAAAACTTCTTACCAAAATCCTAGCCAACGAATAACAAGATATCATCAAAAAAAGTCATACATCATGAACAACTAGGTTTCATCCAAGGGATGCAAGGCTGGTTTAACATATGCAAGCCCATAAATATTCACCACATCAACAGAAGCAAAAACAAAAACCATATGATTCTCTCAAAAGATGTACAAAAACCATTTGATAAAATCCAGCATACTTTTCTAATTAGAACACTGAAGAAAATAGGCATAAGTGGCACATTTCTTAAACTGATCGAAGCTATCTATGACAATCCCACAGCTAATACTTTACTGGAGTAAAATTGAAAGCTTTTCCACTTAGAACTGGAACCAGACAAAGTGGTCCTCTATCAAAATTACTATTTAACATAGTACTTGAAGTTCTAGCCAATACAATTAGGCAAGACAAGGAAATAAAGGGCATCCAAATGGGAGCAGAGGAAGTTGAACTCTCCCTCTTTGCTAACGACATGATCTTATGCTTAGAAAACTCCAAACACTCAACCACAAGATTCCTGGAAGTCATCAAAAAAATGCAGTACACGTAAAATCTACTGAGTGTAGAGCATAAATGTCTTAACACAATAACTAAGAAAATGCAGTTAAGGCTCTGTTAACCAGTTTGATGAAAGTATTTCAAATTGTATATAAAACCAGGACATTGCACCCCATAATTCCATTAATGTACACAGCTATGATTTAATTTAAAAAAATACAGTAATGTGTCAGGATATAAAATCAATGTCCACAAGTCAGCAGCCTTTGTATACACCAATAACAGCCAAGATGAGAGGCTAATTAAGGACACAACTCCCTTCACCATAGCTTGAATGAAAATGAAATACCTAGGAATTTACCTAACAAAAGAAATGAAGGACCTGTATAAAGAAAATTATGAGACCCTAAGAAAAGAAATACCAGAGGATATTAACAAATTGAAGAACATACCATGCTAATGGCTGGGAAGAATCAACATTTGTTAATATGTCTATACTTCCCAAAGCAATCTAATGATTCAATGCCATCCCTATTAAAATACTGACCATCATACTTTCAAGACATGGAAAAGATGATTCTGTGTTTTGTATGGAATCAGACAAAACCCCTCATAGCTGAGGCAGTTCTTAGTAATAAAAACAAAGCCAGGGGCATCAGCATGCCAGATTTTAGGCTGTACTACAAGGTCATAGTGGTCAAGACAGCATGGTACTGACACAGAAATAGAGACATAGATATTAGGAATTGAATAAAAAACCAGGAAATAAAACTGATATCTTAAAACCACCAAATCTTAAACAAACCAAACAAGAACATGCACTGGGCGAAAGAATTCCTATTCGATAAATGGTGCTGGCAGAACAGGATATCCACATGTAAATGACTAAAATTGGACCACACCTTTCTCCACTTATGAAAATTGATTCAAGATGGACAGAGGACTTAAATTTCAGGCACAAAACAATAAAAATCCTCAAAGAAAGCATAGCAAAAACACTGGAAGATATCGGCCTGGGAAAACACTTTATGAAGAAGACTGCCGTGGAAATTGCAACAACAACAAAATAAACAAATGAGACTTAATTGAACTGAAAAGTTTCTGAACAACTGAGGAGACAACAACCAAAGCAATTAGACAATCAACACAATGGGAAAGGATATTTGCTTATTTTGAATCAGAGAAAAGCTTGATAACTAGAATCTATAAAGAACTCAAATTAATCCACACGAAAAAAGCCAAGAATTCCATATATCAATGGGGAAGACACATGAATAGAATTTTCTCTAAAGAAGACAGACGAATGGCTAGCAATAATATGAAAAAATGCTCATTATTCCTAATTATTAGAAAAATGCAAATCAAAACTACCCTGAGATATCATCTAACCCCAGTAAGAATGGCCCACATCACAAAATCTCAAAACTGCACATGCTGCGTGAATGTGGAGAGAAAAGGAACACTTTTACACTGTTGGTGGGACTGCAAACTAATACAATCCCTTTTTGTATAAGGACACTTGCACTAGACTATCGCAGCTCAATTTACAATCACCAAAAATTCGGAAACAGCCTAAAAGCCCCCCAACCCAGGAATGGATTAAAAAGCTGTGGTATATGTATGCCATGGAATACTATTCAGCCATTTAAAAAATGGAGACTTTATAGTCTTTGTATTAACCTGGATGGAAGTGGAACACATTATTCTTAGTAAAGTATCACAAGAATGGAGAAGCATGAATCCTAGGTATTCAATTTTGATATGAGGACAATTACTGATAACTAATGACATGGTGGGGGTGGGGGAGGTGAGAGAGAAAGAAGGAGGAGGGGATGGGGAAAAAAAGAGCATAGAGAGGGCAGGAGGGAGGTGGGTGAGGGCTTGTGTGATACACCTTTTGGGGCAAGGCACAATTGTAAGAGGAACTATACCAAACAAATGCAATCTGTGTAACCTAGTTTCTTGTACCCTCAATGAATCCCCAAGAATTAAAAAAAAAAATAAAGTATTTAAAGTTGGAGAACTCTTGATTACACTCCCCAGAACCACTGAAATAAAATTCGTGCTAGAAATCAGACTTCAAAGTATGGGTAACAATCTATGCCACTAAACTTCCGAAATTACAATTAATTGAATGAAGGATATAAATTAGCTCAAAAATTGGTAAGATTAATGTCAAAATAAAATATCTCCAAAATTTCCTTGACTATACCAAGATATCCTTAAGTTTTCCTTAGAAACAAGAACCTGATATTCATACAGTCAAAAGAGAAACTGAATAAAAACATTCTACAAAGAAAGAATATGAAATACTTGGTGTAGACCCAGAAGTGTGTATTTAAGTTATCCACACGGAGGAAGACCAGGTTTCTATAGTTGTCTAACATGACATCCCAACACAAATGCTGCTGAGCTGGGTACAGGAAGGCCCACTGATTCATAGAGAATTCTATAGACACGTCTTTGAATGTCAACACTCCCTGAAAAACAATCATATTTGCCAAGAAATAAGGGGAGATTGAGTTTCACTTTTAGTTAAATGAGTGAAGAGAACTGTTGCTGACATATATGAGTGACTGGAATTAATCAGTACAGAAGAGATAAATTCCCTCATGTGTTCTCTAACACTGAAGTTGACGGCATAATATCCAGAGAACCAGTGAAGACACTACAGATTTTTGGTTTGCACGGTAAAAATAAAAGGCCACCAATACAGGCACGTATATTTTTGTGACTTATCTATATCATTCCATGTAAGCTGTGTGTATTTTTTTATATGACAATGTCATGGTGAGGTAAACAGTACCTCTAAAATTTTAACATGTACAAGAAAGAACAGGAGATAGGCCGGGCACGGTGGTGGCTCACATCTATAATCCTAGCACTCTGGAAGGTCAAGGGGGTGGACTGCTTGAGCTCACCCGTTCAAAAACAGCCTGAGCAATAGTGAGACCCCATCTCTACTAAAAATTTAAAAAAATGAGGCAAGAGGATCACTTGAGCCCTAGTAGAAGGTTGCTTTGAGCTATGACGCCCTGGCACCCTACTTAGGATGACAGCTTGAGAAACTGTCTCAAAAAACAAACAACAACAAAAAATAAAATTATCAGAACCTCTGGGATACCACAAAGGCAGTCCTAAGAGGGAAAATTTATAGCACTGCAAGCCTTCCTCAAGAGAACGGAAAGAGAGGAAGTTAGCAACTTAATAGGCATCTCAAGCAACTGGAAAAGGAAGAACATTCCAACCCCAAACACAGTAGAAGAAAAGAAATAACCCAAAGCAGAGCAGAACTAAATGAAATTGAAAACAAAAGAATTATACAACAGATCAATAAATCAAAAAGTTGGTTTTTTGAAAAGGTCAATAAAATAGATAAACTTTTGGCTAACCTAACCAGGAAACGAAGAGTAAATCTCTCATTTTATCAATCAGAAATGGCAAAGATGAAATAATAACAGACTATTCAGAAATTCAAAAAATTCTTAGAGAATATTACAAGAAACTTTATTCTCAGAAATATGAAAATCTGAAGGAAATTGACCAATACTTGGAAGCATTTCACCTTCCAAGGCTTAGCCAGAATCAAGTGGAAATGTTCAACAGGCCTATATAAAGTTCTAAAATAGCATCAACCATACAAAATCTCCCTAAAAAGAAAAGCCCGGGACCAGATGCCTTCACGTCAGAATTCTACCAAACCTTTAAACAGGAACTAGGACCAATATTACTCAATCTATTCCAAAATATAGAAAAAGAAGTAAGACTACCCAACACGTTCTATAAAGCAAACATCACCCTGATCCCCCAAACAGGAAAAGACCACAAAAAAAGAAGATTATACAACAATATCACTAATGAATATAGATGCAAAAATATTCAACAAGATTTTAATAAACAGAATCCAGCAACACATCAAACAAATGATACGTCATGACCAAGTTGGTTTTATCCCAGGGTCTCAAGGCTGGTTCAATATACATAAATCTATAAATATAATTCAGCACATAAACAAATTAAAAAACAAAGACCATATGATTCTCTCAATTGATGCAGAAAAAGCTTTTGATAATATTCAGCATCCCTTCATGATCAGAACACTTAAGAAAATTGGTATAGAAGGGGCATTCATTTCTTAAACTGATAGAGGCTATCTACAGAAAATCCACAACCAATATCATATTGAATGGAGTTAAATTGAAATCATTGCCACTGAGATCAGGAAGCAGACAAAATTGCCCATTGTCTCCACTGCTCTTTAACATTGTAAAGGAAGTTTTAGCAATTAGGGAAGAAAAGGCGATCAAGGATATCCATATAGGGTCAGAAGAGATCAAACTTTCGCTCTTCGCAGATGATATGATTGTATATCTGGAAAACACCAGGGATTCTACTACAAAACTATTAGAAGTGATCAAGGAATACAGTAGCATCTCAGAATACAAAATCAACATTCATAAATCAGTAGCCTTTATATATGCCAACAACAGTCAAGCTGAAAAAAAACAGTTAAGGACTCTATTACATTCACACTAGTGCCAAAGAAGATGAACGATTTGGAAGTTTATCTAACAAAGGACGTGAATGAACTCTATAAAAAGAACTATGAAACTCTAAGAAAAGAAATAGCTGAAAATGTTAACAAATGGAAAAACATACCATACTTATGGCTGGGAAAAATCAACACTGTTAAAATGTCCATACTACCCAAAGCAATATACAATTTTAATGCAATCCCTATTAAAGCTCCACTGTCATTCTTTAAAGATCTTGAAAAAATAATACTTCATTTTATATGGAATCAGAAAAAACCTTGAATAGCCAAGATATTACTCAGAAATAAAAACAAAGCAGGAGGAATGAGGCTACCAGACCTCAGACTATACTATAAAACAATAGTGATCAAAACAGCATGGTACTGGCACAAAAACAGAGAGGTACATGTATGGCACAGTATAGAGAACCAAGAGATGAACCCAGCTACTTACTGTTATTTGATCTTGGGCAAGCCAATTAAAAACATTCACTTTTTTGAAAGATTCCCTGTTCAACAAATGGTGCCGGGTGAATTGGCTGGCAACCTGTAGAAGACTGAAACTGGACCCACACCTTTAACCATTAACTAAGGTAGACTCTCACTGGATTAAAGATTTAAACTTAAGGCATTAAACTATAAAAATACTAGAAAAGAGTGCAGGGAAAACTCTTGAAGAAACCAGTCTGCGCTAATATTTTATTAGGAGAACCCCACGGAACAATTGAAGCAGCTTCAAAAACACATTATTGGGACCTGATCAAACTAAAAACTTCTGCACAGCCAAGAACACAGTAAGTAAAGCAAGCAGAGAGCTCTCAGAATGGGAGAAGATATTTGCACGTTATGTCTCCGACAAAGGTTTAATAACCAGAATCCACAAAGAACTCAAATGTATAAGCAAGAAAAGAACAAGTGATCCCATCTCAGGTTGGACAAGGGACTTGAACAGAAACTTCCCTGAAGAAGACAGGCACACAGCCTACAGACATATGAAAAAAAGCTCATAATCTTTAATCATCAGAGAAATGCAAATCAAAACTAATTTGAGGTATCATCTAACTCGAGTAAGATTAGCCCATATCATAAAATCACAATACCAGAGATGTTGGCGTCAATGTGGAGAAAAGAGAACACTTCTACACTGCTTGTGGGAATGCAAATTAATACATTCCTTTTGGAAAGATGTTTGGAGAACACTTAGAGATCTAAAAATAGATCTGCCATTCAATCCTATAATTTCTCTACTAGGTATATACCCAGAAGACCAAAAATCACATTATAACAAAGACATTTGTACCAGAACGTTTATTGCAGCCCAATTCATAATTGCTAAGTCATGGAAAAAGCCCATGTGCCCATCGATCCACAAACGGATTAATAAATTGTGGTATATGTACACCATGGAGTATTATGCAGCCTTAAAGAAAGATGGCGACTTTACCTCTTTCATGTTTACATGGAAGAAGCTGGAACATATTCTTCTTAGTAAAGTATCTCAAGAATGGAAAAAAAGTACCCAATGTACTCAGCCCTACTATGAAACTAATTTATGGCTTTCATATGAAAGCTATAACCCAGTTATAACCTTTGAATATGGGGAAGGGGGAGAGGGAAGGGAGGGAGGGGAGAGGATGGGTGGAGGGAGGGTGATTGGTTAAATTACACCTATGGTGCATCTTACAAGGGCACATGTGAAACTTAGTAAATGTAGAATATAAATGTCTTAACACAATAACTAAGAAAATGCCAGGAAGGCTATGTTAACCAGTGTCATGAAAATATGTCAAACTGTCTATAAAACCAGTGTATGGTGTCCCATGATCACATTAATATACACAGTTATGATTTAATAAATAAAATAATGATGTTACACAGAGGAAAAAAAGCTTTATAACTAAAAACAGAGTCATTTACAACTCCACGATAACCCACCACGATGGTAGACAGAAAAAGAAGTGTCACATTAGACAATTTAAGCAGAATGGGATGTTCATCTCAGACCACTTAAGATATGAATTAAGTCACCATAATTAGTCCTCAGTAAGAAGACTTGACAGCACCATTGTTTATATAGGGTATCCATAAAGTTTGTATGCAATTTAAAATAGTAAAACACAGGGTGACAGAGTGAGATTCTGTCTCAAAATAAATAAATAAATAAAATTTAAATAAAAAAGAAAAGACAGAAGACACATATAAGGCAAGGAGATAGTGGTGGGAAATGTTCGAAACCATCATTCATCCTGGGAAGTAGCTCCGATTACAAAAATTCCCCGTGAGCTGTGTTCTCAAGAGCAGCTCACTACAAAAAGCAACCCTTCCCATGATGACTTAGATGATACTCCCCTTTCGGCCTATGACAGGCCAGATACAGACTCTACAAATTCCCATTTATTACTCATAAACAATCACCTGAACAGTTATTTCTTCAGCAGTGAGAACACAATACTTCTTCATGACATTTTGCTGAAGTTACTCTTCTTTCCCCAGGTCCCTGACCTTTGGCCAATTCTAAGTGTAATTTCAATGTCTAACCTTCTTTTTATACCCCTCCTAAGAACTGTCTGATAACAGGATGAAACACAGCCTGACCTGGCAGATTATTTCTCCACCCTCCATTCTGTCCTTATCTCCCACCTGGATTCTACACTTGTTTGGCAGGTCTGGGCCAGGTTCAAACCTACCAGCTAAAGGGAATGTGGTTGACTCCCTAACCACTGAGCTACAGGCGCCTCCCTAAACACTGAGCTACAGGCGCCTAGTCTGGTTTCTACGCTTGTGTGCTACTCTCTATCAGAGAAAGCCCTTGTGTGTAATACCTACAGATCTTGTACTTCATGCTATAATCAAGCAATACTACCTACAATAATGAGAAATTCATTTTATTGGACAATAAGGTATCTTTCAAATTTATTTAACTGGACAATGTCCAAAAACAGCCCCAGAACAATACCAATTACACCTTCAGGAAGAGCCTCTCATCACACTCACACTCTCCTTCCATCAACCACATTTGTCCCCAGCTTGTGGGTTCCCAGCTTTCCAGGACTCTGCACCTTCAGTCCACATATAGGGCTCTTTCCATAGCCGGTATAATCAGGCTGGAAACTTGCAGGGAGGGATCCTGGGTCCTGGATGACCTTTTTTTTTGCAATTTTTGGCTGGGGCCGGGTTTGAACCCACCACTCCCAGTATATGGGGCTAGCACCCTACTCCTTGAACCACAGCGCCATCCCAGATGACCATTTTTTGAAGAACCAAGGTTGACTTGGTCTTAGTAACTAGACTCAGACCTTTGGTTCCCAGTCAAGGTTATTCATTTGCTTTTAGATGAGAAAATATCACTAGGTGTGGTTGCTCAGGTCTGTAATCCTAGCACTCTGTGAGGCCGCGGCAGGTGGATAGCTTGAGCTCATGAATTCAAGACCAGCTTGAGCAAAAGTGAGACCCCTGTCTCTACTAAAAATAGAAAAACTGAGGCAAGAGGATCACTTGGGAGGATCAACCTCCCAAGACTTGGAGGTTACTTTGAGAGCTATGATGCCACGGCACTCTACCCAGGGTAACAGATTGAGACTCTGTCTCAAAAAAAAAAAAGAAGAGAGAAAATATCAAGTGTATGAAAAAAATCCAGCAAAATTCTGCAAACTAAGTATTGATGATTATATAATAGAAGGAAACTATAAGACACTTTACATTCCCTATGTCAACATGAAAAGCAAAATGATGTATTTTGTCAGACAATAGTGACAGCATTTAATTATCGATTCCATGAAAACAAGTCATTTAGTAAACAATAATCTCAGATCATCTCTGGAAGTTTATAAATCCTCTTTCATAGCTTTTAGCAATAAACTTCAAATTCTAGATGATAGAAAAAACGAATAAAGTTACCTACTGACACAGTTTCTCCACTTTGTGTAAGAGAAGAACTAATGCTTTGTAAATATTTACAATTCACCATTTGATCTACCACATTTTCATGTGGATATGTATTCATTTTTAAGCATCCATAAACCAATCCACACTTTGTCTCTTTCTTCTTCATGGTATCATTACAAAGCTAAGCCCTGGGTTTTCACTTGAAATTACCCTCAAATAATCACACATCTGAAAACCTTACTACCCTCACTCAAAAAAAAAAGGTGAAAACAATTATTTTATTAAAATGGAATATATCACTACATATTTATTTAGTTATTTTTATTTTTTATTTATTTTATTTTTTTAGTCAGAGTTTCACTATGTCTCTCTGGGTACAGTGCTGTGATGTCACAGCTAACAGCAACCTCAAACTCTTGGGCTTAAGTAATTCTCTTGCCTCAGCTTCCCAAGTAGCAGGGACTACAGGCGCCTGCCAAAATGCCCGGCTATATTTGTCATTGTTGTTTTAGTTTTCATTGTAGTTTTTCAGACCTGGGCTGGATTTGAACTAGCCAGCTCCAGGGTATGTGGCTGGTGGCCTAGCTGCAGAGCTACAGCGGCCAAGCCATCACTACATATTTAATTTCCTTTTCTGAACTCTAGTTCTGTCTTGCATTTTCAGGAAAATTTTCTTATTCTTTAAGTTCTACTGATATATTGCATTTTACAGTTAATGAAAAATTAAAGCTGAAATAAACAAATCTTTTCAACGTCCAAAATTCTGGGAGTGTCCCTGATGACTGAAATACAGACATGTCCCACTAAGGGTGAAGTAAGGTCATCTATCCCTGAGACTTCCTCCCACACTCAGCCTCCTCACAGAATTGCTCAATGGCCACCCTCCCAGGAGAAAGGGCACCCTAATTTCTGTGGGGAAGAACATCTCATAACTCTGACAAAAGTGCAGCTATCTGGGAGACAAGTAGATTAAGAAAGCAGGGCAAAAACCAAATAGTGAGGTCACAGCAACCCCCTTCCTACCCTCCTGAAATGTTTTAGGTCCAGTGTTCCTGGGAAACATCAGGATCTCCTACCCTGTTCCTGCCTGGCACAAGAGATAAAGCCTTCCATGAAGAATAACACCTTCTGTGGAAGGCAGTAATTCTAAAAATAAGTCTCGGACACAGCAACTTTCACTCTGCAGAAAAGATGACTTCCCGCACCTCTCATGACACCCTCCCACATTCCAACTACACTAATAAAAGTCCCTTGGAACTCTGTGAGCTGAGCCGACTTCTGGTCACACTCCATTCTGCTCCTTGAAGATAGAGACTATCCTTCATTCTTGGACTGGTCTTCTCTCCTTCTTATGGACTCTGGCAGGACTCTCCCTAAACCTCTCATCTTTATGGTGTGTTAGCCAAGAAAGGAGGCAGGGAGACCACTCCAGGGACCACCTCAGACCCTGGTCGTGGCTCTCCAAATGACCACCACTGAACACTAATTCCTCAGGACCCAATAACTTGAAGGAAAGGGCCCCTTCTCTGGGATCTCCTGTTTCTCCTCTGTTCTCTCATTCCTCCAAAAATCCTAGCACTAGGTTGTGATTTCCCCAAGGATCTGGGATCAGTGTCCTGATCCCCCCATCCCCAACACCTTCCCTTGGAGACACCTGAGGTAAAGTGTTGGGATTCCATGGACTTTGTCCTCTTGGCTATGCAGTGATTGAGGGATGCCTTGCCTCTCCACTGGTAAGCCTCCATCCCAATCCTCCTCCTCACTTTACAGGCCATGGGCAGTTGCCGTTCGGTTCTACACGAAGACTTCCCACTGGGCTGTCTCCTCAAAAACCTAAGCACACTGGGTCTAAAAGGAGACATCATCAGGCCAGGCACGGTGGCTCATGCCTGTAATCCTAGCACTCTTGGAAGCTAAGGCGTATGGATTGCCCTAGCTCACAGGTTTGAGACCATCCTGAGCAAGAGCGAGACCCCATCTCTAAAAATAGCCAGGCATTATGGCAGGTGCCTGTAGTCTCAGGAACTTGGAAGGCTAAGGCAAGAGATTCTCTTGAGCCCAGGAGTTTGAGGGTTCTGTGAGATATGACAGCACGGCACTCTACCAAGGGCAACAATGTCAGACTCTGTTTCAAAAAAAAAAAAGAGAGACAACAAAACAAGTGAATAACATTTCTCTGCTATACTACCGGCCCCCAATATAAATTAGACAATGGAAACCAATGGCCTGAAAATGGCAATTTTGATCTAAACGTTCCCAGAGGTCTTGAAAATTTTATAAACCACAATGGCAAGTGGTCTGAGGTCCGCTACCTCCAAGCTTTCTTTCCCCTTCAGGGATGCCCTTCTCTGCCAAACCTGTATCACCTTCTACATTATCCTTCTCAACGAGCAGCTGCCACCTCAGCCTTCCACCCCTGATTTGGACTTACATCCAGCTGATCACTCGTCCCCACACCTCTCCACTTCCTGAGCCTTCCTCTCCTGCTCGTCCCCAACTCCTACATCCCAGCCTCTCCACCTGACTCCCTTCTCCCCTGTCTCTGCCTAACTCCTTTTCTCCTTTATACACCCTCTCTCAGGAACAGCCTCCAAAAGCTATTTTACCCTTACCAAGGCCCAAAACAATGCCTGGCTAATTTTCTTTTCTTTTCTTTTTTTTTTTTTTTTTGAGACAGTCTCTTTGTTCCCCTGGTAGAGTGCCATGGTGTCATAACTCACAGCAACCTCATATTCCTGGGCTCAAGCGATTCTCTCGCCTCAGCTTCCCAAGTAGCTGGGACTACAGACACCCACCTCAATGCCTGGCTATTTTTACAGATGGGATCTCACTCTTGCTCAGGCTGGTCTCAAACTCTTGACCTGAGGTGATACACCTGGCTCGGCCTCCCTGAGTTCTGGGATTACAGGCATGACCCGTCACGTGTGGACTGTGGCTAATTTTCTTATTTAGTAGAAATGATGTCTCCCTTTTTACTCAGGCTGGTCTCAAAGTCCTGAGCTCAAGCAATACACTCTAGCAGGTCTCCCAGATTGCTAGGTTTACAAGTTGTGAATCACCACACGTGGCTGAACACAGTCTTCAAACTTGGGATTATGGTATCACTAAGTAGTAAGAAAAGTAACTTTACAAAGACAAACCAGTAGAAACCCAGCCAGGAGGCTGATGTGGTTATAACCGTGGGAAATATAGATGGCCAGACCAGGGAAGACACAGGAGTAGTTGTTAGAAGTGGCCACATTCTGAAGTACTTGTTAGGGTAAATGGTTTTATAACCAACATGTTATGATTCTGAAGTGTCTTGCTCCCTCATATTCCAAAGGAGTTTTCAGTGCCGATGTTACAACTGAAGCAGATGGGCCAGGTGCGGTGGCTCACACCTGTAACCCTACACTCTGGACCGGCCAAGGCCAGTGAATCGACTGAGTTAACATGTTCAGGACCAGCCTGAGTAAGAGCCAGAGCTTGTCTCTAAAAATAGCTGGGTGTTGTGGTGGGTGGCTGTAGTCCCAGCTTCTCAGGAAGCTGAGGCAAGAGAATCACGTAAGCCCAAGAGTTGGAGGTTGCTGTGAGCTATGACACCATGGCACTATACTATAGAGAACAAAGTGAGACTCTGTCTCAAAAAAAAAAAAAAAAAAGACTGAAGCAGGCAGCTAAGTTGCCTGGACTTGACAGGACTGAAACAGTGTTATCTCAGCCCCAGTAGCCCAGCTTACAGAAAGTAGAGAAAAGACAGCTCTTAGGACACATTGCTGAGCAGAACTTTGTAACTTTCTATCCACTGATGCAAATTTTTTGAGTTTTTTCACATGAACATCAGAAACTCCTTGCAGCCCTGAGAAAACTACAGAGCTTTACTCTACCTGATTGTCCAGAGAAAGACAAGATGAGTGGTACACCAGTGCAGATTGTGCTGAAAAGCCACTGAGTATGCACACAAGGTTAAAAGAACGAATATTATGAAGCCCTAGCTCATTATAATACAAAAATTCCCATGCTGGGAGACAGTCTCAAAAAAAAAAAAAATTCTATTTGACATGATGTATTATAATTTTATAAGAAGTTGCACAAGACAAAAAAAAAAAAAAAAAACACAGAAAGTAGTTCTATTTTCAGAAATGCATCCAAACCTCAATGTAGTTTGAAAATGCAAAAAAAAATCTACATAATTATTTCCTCCTAATGATTTAACTTTCTTTAAATACATTTTTGTAAATTTTTCTGTAGTGGCTGTGGACAACATTTAACACAAAGAAATCACTGCTGTAAAACATGAGATGATTATAGGTTAAGTAACATTCTTGGTGAAAACTAGTCCGAACCCACCACTGCTCAACTTCACTTGGGACACCAGAAGACAGAGAAAGCCAACTATTACTTTTCTCCTCCACCACCCTCTTATTGGTCCAAGTTTCCAATCATCAAGTAGAAAATGGACTTAAAATGGAGCATGTACCCTTGGGGATACAGGAAGAGAGACAGAGTACAACACAAATTAATTGTCCATTAATGGTACAATCATCAAAAGAATATAAGGGTTAGGTACCATCAGATGAATGCCAATACTACTTCATTTACAATCCTTCGGTGTTGGACAATAAGTATTCATCTATTTCAGACTTTTCAATGAAAAGAATAGGAGTGCTATATGAAGATTTATTGGCAGGGCCTTGTTGGCCCGTATCTCATGAAATTGTCAATCAAAGGGGCTATGTCTATTAATGCTTCATGTTTAAAAGTATACATGTGTTGGTCGACCTGATTCTAAGTGGACCTCAATGAGGGTTGGTCCTGAGGGCTTTCCTAGAGGTACGCTCTTCCTAGATAAAGTTTACCTGGATGTTGATTTCTTCTGGATATTTGACGTCACCCTCCAGATGCTGGAGTGACAACTACTAGTCATGTTCTTCCTGTAACTTCGTTGGAAGGCTATTGTTTTCTGGAGAAAAGGTAATTTGAGTATATAATTTAGACAAGTGTCCCACCAGCAAGAGAATGAGGAAATCAGGCATCTAAAGGAACCAGTGAGCCACCTCTTTTTCTCCAATCCAGCATGTAAGAGGTTTAAGAAAGAATTTGTGCTCCAGCTGTCCTGGCACTCCTACTACAGAGTCGAAATGTTTAGTCAGAGGGGAGAGTGGAGTATTAAGAAGCACTGAATACGTAACCTTAGCATTTGTTAGAAAGTCTTAGCCCATAGCTTTTGATAGGTAGAGAAAAGACAGACTACCCATTGGACAGGGCATCCTACTAACATAGGGCCAAATTATTGCTGTCCAGAAAGGTACCACTATCATGGACCAAGTAATACCTGTGGACAATGCTGTGCTTATCTCAGGTGGCCAGAGTTCTCTGGGCCTTGCACTTTCCTACAGAGAATCACATCATCAGATTCCAGTGGAAGAAGGCATCCCTTAAAAACCTTGTATCCACTTTCTATGCTCAATTCCCGGGTTTCATACTTAACTGTGTTTGGGTACCTCTTTTTAGCCTTTGCCTCATCAAGTCCTCTTGCTCATATGACCTCCCTGTCTGCCCTGATTTTTTCCAGTGACCAGAGTGAAAGAGCTGTCCATTGATCCAGCATGATAGGAGTCTGAATCAGCCTGACTCTTCCTGGATCTTTTTCAGGGGGTCTGTGAAGCAGTCTAAGACAGATCATTTGCCTCCAGTTCAGGGGTGGCTAATGAGAGCTTTCCTTTTTTCTTTTTTCTTTTCTTTTCTCTTTCCTTTTTTTTTTTTTTTTTGAGAAAGGAGTTTCACTATGTCACCCTTGGTAGAGTGCCATGGCATCATAGGTAACAGCAACCTCGAACTCTTGTGCTGGGACCACAGGTGCCTGCCACAATGCCCAGCTATTTTCTTTGTTATACTTGCCATTGTTATTAGCAAGCCCAGGCCGGGTTCAAACTCGCCAGCCCCAGTGTATGTGACCGGCACCTTAACCACTAAGCTAGGGGAGCTGAGCTTTTTTTTTGAGACAGAGTCTCACTATGTCACACTTGGTAGAGTGCTGTGGCATCACAACTCACAGCAACCTCAAACTCTTTGGCTTAAGTGATTCTCTTGCCTCAGTGTACCAAGTAGCTGGGACTATAGGAGCCTGCCACAACGCCTGGCTATTTTTATTTTTTTTTTTGGTTGTAGTTGTCATTGTTGTTTGGCAAGCCTGTGCTGGGTTCAAACCCACCAGCTCCTAGCACTCTGCGAGGCTGAGGTGGGTGAGCTCAGGAGTTCTAGACCAGCCTGAGCAACAGTGAGACCTCATCTCTTAAAAAAGTAGCTGGGCGCTGTGGTGAGCACCTGTAGTTCTAGCTACTCGGGAGGCTGAAGCAAAAGGACCACTGAGCCCAAGAGTCTGAGGTTGCTGTGAGCTATGATACCACAGCATACTACCGAGGGTGACAAAGTGACACTTCTGTCTCAAAAAAAAGGGTGGGCCACAAGAAGGGCATGGAATACCCAGTGTTTTCCACAACCAGAAATGGTCCCATGTGGCCAGAGTCCACACTTGTGAAAGAAAATACAAGTTGTTCAAGTATAACAGTAGTTACACATACAAGTTCTATTATCTAATCTTAGGAGCAGAAGGCCAAGAGGTGTGAAGAGTGAATTAAAGATACAGAGGAAGGAGTGAAAATGTCAGACAATTGAGAAAAAGAGTCTGGTGTTTTAAAGGATAAAGATGGCTCCTTCTCTTCTTTACTTTTGGTTCAAAGGAGTAATGATGACCTTGAGTAGTGGTATCAGTTTCATAATCTTGATCTCAATACCTACAACTAATCAAATACAGCTTAAGGCAGGCAGAAGAAAATATAGATAGGTAGATTTACTTTAATTCCATAGTGGCAGACTGATGATGAATAACTGATTTAATTGTTTTTATCAGTTTCAACATATACACAAGCAATCTGAAGAGGTTTTAAACAAAGTCTGATAACAAAAAGAGCACTTTGTTGTTTTAATTAGAGATTCCTTTCAGTTAGGCTAACTTGTTCACATACAAAATAAATTCACCCTTCCAAATATTATGCCTTACATGGGCCATTTTGGACATGCCCAAGTTCTATCTTTATCACAAAGTTTTCTTCTTAAACTGTGAGTTATTTTAGGGCAAACATATCAGGTTTTTTTTTCCTACAGGAAATGATTCCGTTTTTTTTTTAAATGTTCTTTACCATCTACGTTTCTTGATATTCATGACTTTCTTCACATCTCTCTCCTGGGGAGAATACATACTGGATTTATTTGTTTTTGTTTTTCTTTTATTGATATAGAGTCTCAAGCTGTTGCCCTAGGTAAAAATCCATGGCATCACCAATCACAGCAACCTCAAACTCTTGGGCTTAAGCGATTCTCTTGCCTCAAACTCCCAAGAAGCAGGGACTACAAGCACCTGACAAAACGCCAGCTACTTCTTGTTGTTGTTTTATAGCTGGCAAGGGCCAAGTTTGAACTTGCCAGCCTCAGTGTTATGTGGCCGGCGCCCTACCCACTGAGCTATGTTCGCCACCCTACTGGATCCATCTTGCTCTAATGTTTTTCTATTGTGAAAGAAAATTGCATCCCAGTTAAGTCTTTTCTTTACAAAGGCCTGAGAAAGGAGACCTGTGGATGCAAAGGATTTAGGTCTCAAACCTAAAGTTAGGACTTCATCCAAACAATAGAGTAGGGCAGTTGGAAAGTGCTAAAAGGGATAAACCGAAACATCATCAACCAGAGGAGCACAGGGACTTTAATTTTACCTTCCAATTTTAAGAGATATAGGAGAGGAAAACAGGCCATGAATTTCCAGGGAGAACTGAGGAGTGGCTCTAGTGATATGAGCATCAGTTTCTTTACCATGACAGAAAAAGACAACTTCCCAGTTGAGCTTATTCTGAAGCTGGAATTTGTCCATCAGACTGAGAGAGTTCCAGAGGGTCAGGGCTGGTTCAGGGATTTCACAAGGGCTAGAAGGTGAATGAGATCCTGTCTCCAGGAGTGGGCAATGTCACTTCCAGTGCATTGCTCTAGTAGTGAGGGCATGGTCCCAGCAGAGGCCCCTTCCCAAGCCATTTCTTACTCCAGTAACCCACAGTCATAGTAGGGCTCAGGCCGGGTGTCTTCTCGCCTAAACCTCTAGGAGAACTCAGTGCCTGACAACCTTCTTCCCCTAGTGGTAACATTTCAATAGCTTCCTTCTGCTCTTAAGACCTGCTGCTGGCCTGCCTGGCTTTTTCTCACTGTCTCCTCATCCCCATTCTGGTTATTAAGACCTGAAAAATCTGGTTTAACATTCTGCTTGTGGAGCCTGAGGCCCTTTCAAAAGCCAATCAAGCTTTTGAACATTAGTGCTAACTGGGAGATGAAGTGGACTATACAGGTGAAGAAGAAAAAAGCAGATGGAGCAGGGGTAGGTTAGGAGCTACATTATCTAGAAGTGAAGACAGTGAAAGAGATATAATAGTAGTAAGTAACATGCAGCAGGCTGAGTGAACTCAGAATGTCTATTGTTCCGTTAGTTTATCTCACTGAAGGTATGTATTTTCCTCCCAGATTTTGGCACCAAAATGTCACATATGGGGACCAGATGTCAGGTACATACTACCTGTATTTTTTGTTGTTGTTGTTCCAAGTGCCAAAGAATGGCTACTACTACAAAGACAGTGAAACAAATGAGCAGAACAGTAGATACAAATTTGCAGAAGGGCAAAGTTTATTTAAAGGATGGTCACCCCAGAAAAGGAACACATCTACCTTTTTAAGTGGAGAAGACCCTGGGATTAGTAAACTGTTTCTCCTTACACGGATTTTCCAATTCTATGTTAAGTGGTGTGGGGTAAAATATTCATGATTTTTTTGGAAAACAGGGAAATCTTCCAGAATGGAAAGTCCTCCCATTTCTATCCCTGCAATCAATGAACACCATTTGTCATTGTAATTGTAGAGTATGATAGAACTGGTATACATGTATTATGTTAATGAAAACAGGTCACTTGAACCTACTGCCATCTTACCTGTATGCCCGCTCCAAAGACTTCTTTTTGTGGCCACGACCATATCTCCACATTCTGGCCTCTCTACCTCTGAGACTCATTTTTGTAGAGCAATCATCATTTCAGTTTGGGGAAGCCTTTTTGAAATATAAGCTTTTGTTTCTTGGAAGCCCCCTCTGCTCAATTTGTTCGTCTTCTTATTGAAAAGGATCTCCTAGTATCATCTACCCCTGTCTCTCCTTAGCCCTATTTAACAGGATAAACACAACTTTAAGGCTTTGAGGCATGACTGACATTTGTAGAGTAGTTCCTCCACATGAATTATGATCACAATAGTGTGAGATATTTAAAGATACTGTCACGCTCTTCACATATATAGATTTTCTCTATGAATTCTGTTATGTACTAAAAAGTGTGAGTACAGGTAATAGGATACGACACTTTCTTCACATTTGTAGAGAATTTCTGTGTTATAAACTTTTCATTTGTAGAATGGTTTGAGCACAAGTTAAACAGTTGCCAAGTTCTTCGTATTTGTTAGTTCAACCCTTAGTAAACATCAAGTGTTTCTCTTCAACATGAATTCTATTGTGCACAGAAAACAATGACTACTGGCATAACGATTTGCCACATGTTCAGATTGTTACCATTTTTGTCTACTATGATTTCTCTTATGTTTACTAAGGATAAGGACCAGTGAAAATCTTTGCCACATTATTCACATATATAAGAGTTTTCTCCAATATGACTTTTCTTATGTTTAGTAAGGTCTTATGTTCAGTAAGAGCTCTGGTTACAGTTATTTCCACACTGTTCACATTTGTAGGATTTCTCTCTAGCATGAATTATTTTATGCTTAGCATGTTATAAACCACGTAAAGGTACTGCCACATTCTTCATATTTGGAGAGTTTTTCTCCTGTATGATTTATTCTATGTAAGGTGAGAATTGAAAGTGTTAAAGACTTTGCCGCACTGTAAATATTTACAAGGTTTCTCTACAGAATGAATTTTTTTATGTCTAGAAAGGTTCATGTAATAATTAAAGGCTTTGCCACATTTTTTGAACTTCGTAGAGTTTTTCTCCCCAATGAATTCTTTGATGGACAGAAAGGGTTGAGTACATGGTAAAGACTTTCCCACGTTCTTCACACGTGTAGGGTTTCTCTCCAGAATAAATTCTTCGATGTTTACTAAGGGTTGAACATAAAAGGCTTTGCCACATTCTTCACATTTCTAGGATTTCTTTCCAGAATGAATTTTCTGATGTATAGAAATATTTGAATACAAATTAAGGGCTTTGCCACATTCTTCACATTTGTATGGTTTCTATCTAGAATGAATTCTTTGATGTCTAGAAAGGGTTGAGTACTGGTTAAAGGCGTTTCCACACTCTTCAAATTCGTAGGGTTTATCTCCAGAACAAATTGTTTGATGTCTAGAAAGGTTTGCCACATTCTTCACATTTATAAAGTTTCTCTCCACAATGAATTAGTTGATGGTTCCTAAGGCTTGAACTAAAGTTAAAGGCTTTACCACATTCTTGACATTTGTAGGTTTCTCTCCAGAATGGATTCTTTTATGTACACTATGGTATGAGCACTGGTTGGTAAGTTTGTCACATTCCTGATAATTGTAGTGTTTTCCTCCAGTATCAATACTTTCATGGTTACAATATTTTGATCTGTGGGTAAAACATTTGTCATAATTTTCACAATTGTCAATTTTCTCTCTGTATGGAGTCTCTTAGGCTTAGACAGGCTTGAGCAAGATTGGAAGACTTGGCTACCTTCTTTACATTTGTACTGTTTTTCTCCAATATGAGTTATCTTATGTTCTGTAATATATGAGCAGAAGTTAGAAGCTTTCCCACATTTTTTACTCTTAAAAGGGTTTTCTACAGTATATATAGTCTTATGTCTATTTAGATTTGACAATTGTCTGAAGACATTCAAACATTTACTACATTGGAAGACTTTGCCATGGGTAGCACTTACATGTTGGTCAAGTCCACTGTAACATACATTCTGTGGCTTACACTCATAAATACTTTCCCAGTCTTCTATTAAGTTTAAATTCTAGGGGCCACAGCTTTGATATCTTCTCAGGATCATCTCTGGAAATAAAATATTTGTGCCCCGCTCTTGCAAACAATCTAGGGTAGAATGATTAGACATAACTGAAAGAAATTTAAACAATAAGAATTTTAGCCACTGCCTTTTAATGAGAATTAAGCACATTTTATCTGCAAAATCATGTCAAGAACATTAGGAAGAAGCCATAATACAGTACACAGGAACTAATTATCTTAAAGATAAATAAATGTTGCATGTATACACTACATTTGGGGAAATTCTCAAAACCAGGTAAGAATTTGCTGCACAGGCCAGGCACAGTGGCTCATGACTGTAATCCTAGCACTCTGGGAAGCTGAGGTGGGTGGACTGCCTAAGCTCACAGGTTCGAAACCAGCCTGAGCCAGAGATAGACCTCTAAAAATAGCTGAGTGTTGGGGCAGGCCCCTGTAATCCCAGCTACTTGGGAGGCTAAGGGAAGAGAATAGCTTGAGACCAGAAGATTGAGATGGCTGTGAGGTATGATGCAACTGCACTCTACCAAGGTGTGACAAAGTGACACTCTCTCAAAAAAAATAAAAGTATTTGCAGCACAGCAGATAAACATTCTCATGTTTTTAATCCTTGAACTCTGGGAGAATGAGGTGAATGGATTACTTGAGCACAGATGTTTGAGATCAACCTTACCAAGAGTGAGACCCCATCTCTACCACAAATAGAAGAATTAGTCAGACGTGGTGGCACATGTCTGTGGTCCCAGCAATTCATGAGGCTGAGACAAGAAGATCATATAAACCCAGAAGACTGAGGATGCTGTGGGCTAGGACAACACAAAATTCTACCCAGAGTAACAGAAACTCAAGTCTCAAGTAAACACATTAATAAATTTATGTGTGCATATATATGTGTGTTTAAAATAAAAAGAAAAAAGTAGTCTATAATAATAATAAAGGCTTGGCACTTGTAGCTCAGTGGCTAGGGTGCCGGCTATATACACCAGAGCTGGCAGGTTTGAACCCGCCTGAGCCCTCCAAACAACAATGACAACTACAACAAAAAGTAGCCAGGCATTGTGGCAGGTGCCTGTACTCCTAGCTACTTGGAAGGCTAAGGCCAGAGAATCACTTAAGTTCCAGAGTTTGAGGTTGCTGTGAGCTGTGATGCCAGAGCACTCTACCGAGGGTGACATAGTGAGACTCTGTCTCAAAAAAATATAATAAAATAATAACAATAATAACAAAAAGAACCAAATAGAACAAAAAAAGAAAAGTGTGTCATATTTACTCACCACAGACTTCATGCCATCCTAATACAGAATGGTTAAAATGGAAGTAACTTCAAAATCCCACCTTTGTCCTCAGGAAAAAAAAAAAAAAAAAAGAGTACCACCTGTGTTAATCCTACTTGCTTTGGAGGTCATTTCCAAAGAACGTTTGCTGCCTCCCATGAGTGACAGGACTAAAAGCAATGATAGTATAGTTTATAAGACAGACAGGGGTGCTAAATCCAAAGGGAAAATATTGTTACAGCAGCTAAGAGAGTCCAATAAAAAACACAGATTCAGGTCTAGCAAGTGATGACAAGCTCTTAGGAGGAAATGTGAGAAAATGCTTCAACTAAAAAGTAACCACACACTTCCATAGATAAAATACTGTCCAAATGTAATGGTCCTCACTTTTCTAGTACAATGTGTGTCAGAGTGCTGGAGGTTATAGTCACATGTCAAAATTTGAGAATGAAATCAATAAAAGATTATAACATGTAAAAAATATTAGGAGGACATAACCCAAACAAACCAAATAAATAATCTGGAATCAATCATAAAAAAATAGAGATGTGTAAATTACCTTAAATCTTTATCTAAATAATGCTAAATGGTTCGAATGGGAATGATACAGACAACTAAGTAAAATTAGAAAAATGAAAGTATCAAAAAAAGCGTAAATAAACAGAACTTCTGTGGTTGAATACAGTAAGAATGACCGAACAGTCTCAAATGTAAGAAAAAAGACATAAAATATTGAGAAGCTCACCATAATTTAGCTAGGAGAAACACAGCGTCCCACAAGAAGACAGATGAAGATCAAACACTTGAAAGTCACACAAAGAGAATCTTGAAAGCAGCAAGAGAAAAAAGATGTGTCATCTCTAATCATGCTTCTGTGAGATTACTAGTGTATTAATCAACACAAACTTTCCACATCAAAAAATGGTTGGTGATACACTCAAAGTGCTGAAAGAACAAAAACCTCAAAGCACATATATAATATCCACCAAAACAGCCCTTCCAAATGAAGAAAAAAGAAATGTTCATCAAAGATAAATAGATGCTGAAAGCTGCCACACAAGAAATGTCAAAGGAAGTCCCTTTCTTTGACAATGAAATAATGCCAGATAACAATACTGTCTTACATACAAATAAATAACTCTCGGAGAAATAACTAAGTACACGTACATGAAATTCTGTATTATTATAATGACAGTGCACAAAACACTTTTAATCATGCTTGGGAGTTCAAAGACAAAAATAGAAAGTCAGCACTAAACCTTTAATAATGGGTCTCCATATACAATATAACAAGTTGTAATTGCTGACATCAATGACAAAATCAAGTACAGATGTAAAAAAAATTGTCAAGAATAAGTCCTTCTCTTTCAAAAGTTATATAAATATAGACAGTAAGTTCTCTTTCAAAAATTATTAACACGAGGCCGGGCAGGGTGGCTCACACATGTAATCCTAGCACTCTGGGAGGCTGAGGTGGGTGGACTGCTTGAGCTCTTAAGTTGAAACCAGCTTGAGCAAGAGTGAGACCTTGTCTCTACTAAAAATAAAAAACTGAGGCAAGAGGATTGCTTGAACCAAAGAGTTGAAGGTTGCTATAAACTTTGATGATACCATAGCACTCTAACCAGGGTGACAGCTTGAGACTCAGTCTCAAAAAAACAAAATTATGTATACATTCATGCACTAAGCTTCATAATGAAATGACAGACATTAAATAAAGACAGAGATTTAAAAAACAAAAAAATCCGGTTTGGTGCCTGTAGCTCAGTGGCTAGGGCAATAGCCACACAAACCAGAGCTAGCATGTTCGAACCCAGCCTGGGTCTGCCAAACAACAATGTCAACTGCAACCAAAAAATAGCCAGTGTTGTGGTGTGGGTCTGTACTCCCAGATACTTGGAAGGGTGAGGCAAGACAACAGCTTAAGCTCAAACGTTTGAGGTTGCTGTGAGCTATGAAGCCACAGAACTCTACCAAGGACAATATACTGTGACTCTGTCTCAAAATATATATATATAAAAGATAAATTAAAAATCAAGATCCAACTCTATACTATTTAAAATGATATTCATCTTCCATGTAATGACAAAAATGTAATAAAAAATTGCAGGACAGAAAAATATTTAATTCAAATATTAATCAAATGACAGCAAGGGAGATTATCATAAGGAGATAGGTATATGTGTGTGTGTGTCTGTATGTGTATATACACACATTTGAAACAGAGTCTCAAATTATTGCCTAGGCCAGAGTGCCATGGCATCAGCTTAGCTTGAACTTTTGGGTTCAAACAATCCTGCTGAATCAGCCTTCTGGTAGTTGGGACTATAGGTGCCTGCAAAGACATTCAGGTAATTTTATTTTATATTTGTACTAGAGATGAGGTGTTGGTCTTGCTTGAGCTGGACTCCAACTCCTGAGCTCAAGACATCTTCTCATCTGAACCTCAAAGATCGCTAGCATTATAGATATGTGTCCCTACCCTCAGCCAGGACACAATATCTTTTGAGACAAAACCTGTCTTATTTCATAAAATGTACTTTAAGTCAAAATGGCTACAAAAGTCATAAAGAATACAAAATAACAGGATAAGGGCTTATTTGTTAGAAAGCTGTAATTCATTTTTATTGTTTTTCATATATATAAAATACATACTGAAATAAACTGTAGGACAGATATACAACCGTCACATACATAGTCAAATTAAGAGCTATTTGCACACATATTTATTGCAGCTTTATTCACATAAGGCAATAGGTGAAAGAAATCAACACCTATCTCAAAAAATGAATGGTGAAATATAATTTAAGATATAAAAATAATAGAGTATTAGCTTCTAAAAATCAGGGAATCTTTTAACATCTCTAATAAAGATAAATCTTAACATTAAAGTAAATGAAATAATACAGGTTCTCCCCAAAACTCGATACATTAAATCCAATTATATAAAATAATGAAAGTAAGGCTGGATGCGATGGCTCACACCTCTAATCCTAGCACTATAGGAAGCTGAGTTGGGCAGATTACATGAGCTCAGGAGTTCAAGACTGTGTTAGGTCTAGGCTAAAGTAGAAAAATACCAGTTAACTCCTGACAAATTCCTGGGCTGCAAGCCCTCAACAAAATGGAGTAAGTCTGGTTCACTCCCGAAAGAGATTTTAAAGTAGTCACTAACTTCTTGCTTGACAAACTCCTGGGCCTGGAAAACAAACTGACTGTCCCCAGACTGAGCTTTAAACAATTCCAGGTAGAGAAAATACTGAGACAAAGATGTATGGAGGAAAAGTACTGAAACTAAAATGTATGGAAAAATTTTAAAGCAAATATGCATAATGTATGGCTAACTAACTGCAAAATTCTGCTTCTGTACAATGCTTACTTGCTACCCTTCACCCCCAAACATACCTGGACAGCCTGCATACCAACCAGGATGCAAATCATACCTTAAAAACTTGACTCCTTAAGTACTTGGGATTGCTCTCAGAAACCGCATGTTGGCTCTTCAATCAAAGGACTCTGCTGTAACTTTGGCTTGTTTGGGAGTGTGGTCTTTGTGGAACTCCTGGGCACAACATTTCTAGAGGCCCCAGCGAGATCCTCCAAACTCTGGCACTGCTAATCATCAGGCAGCCTCCAAGACAGGTTGTGGTCCCTCTGAGTGGAGGCTCCCGTGGAAACATTCCAGGAGACCTGGAGGACCCAGAGCCCTCAGAAGACCGGGTGACGATCACACCTAAATTCACCTGTGAGTCCACCTCTGAATATAAGCCATTAAAACATTTGTTTTTGGCTAGTATCTGCAGACATTTAGTGTAACTATTGCGTTTTTTTGTTGTTGTTGTGCTTATTTGTTGCTGTGGACTGTTATGGAAATATATAACTGTTTGTTATATTCATTTGTTGTGAATTGTGTAGGACCCTTAGGGACCTCCGAGGGAGGCCAAAGGGACAGGGGCTTTGGACAGGAACCTGGGATTGCAGGGCTATTGGCCTGTCAGAGGCTCTCAAAGGCATGTGTGAGTAGAGCAACCTGTTGCTGGAATATGGGTGGGGAACCCCATCCCTATCAAAGACAGTAAGACGTTACTGCCACTGAGACATCAGGGCTTTGACCTCAGGCCTTGGAGAAGTTGGGGTGCAGAGGGCAGGTGACAAGGGACTTTGATTTCTAACCTCATGAGTTACACGTGAAGTTAGTCCCATAAACCTGTAAGACAGGAACCTCGGACTCCCGAGTTATTGGCCTGTCAGAAATAGAAACCCTGTGTTACCAAGGTATCAGTGGGGGTGGGGTGGGAAGGGGTGGGGGTAAGCTCCCAGAGACTGGGATGCCAGTAGGAAGACCGGTCCTCAAATGCACAATTTAGATTCATGTACCTTTGTTGATTTGTATTCTATAGCCTAAAAGCCTATATGTTTCTGTGCCCAAGCTGCCTGAGAAAAAGCAGTTTAGATTTCTCACTGACACAGATCCGTTGAGGCCAGGCTGTACTCACAAACAAAGTTATTAAGCCTGATTGTTTGGAGGTTCAAGTCCATCATCAGTGACACAACTTTATCATTAAGCCTGATTGCTCGGAAATAAACAACCAGCATCAGAGATATGGTCAGGAGGCTGATACATGCAAGGCATGTGTTAGTAAGCTATTGGTTTCGCTGAGCTGTCTTAAGTGAGATAACGAGTTTCTGCTCTTCGAGTGCTTTAGGGCCTCCAAAAAGCAGGCATACAATCAGCCTACTCCCCCATTGCGGTTTCATGACTCAGTTGTTCATGGGATTGGAGACTGAAAAATCCATCTATCCCCTGATGCAATCTTGTGACATATTGGTCAGTGGGAAAACAACAAACAACATGTTTTTTATGATTATTATTTTTCGAGTAGAAGAATATATATTAGTCAATCAGCAGATCAGCAGGTTCCAGGGAAAGAATGATTTGTTTTTTGCAATAGCCCCCTGAAACCATTTTGTGATTATTGATTAATAATGTGTATGTGCAGAGCTGGCTATTTAAGCTGGTCAGAAATAAAGAAGTATGCTACTTGCCATAAAACAGTTTGTAGTCATTCTTTGCCCTATACAACTTCAAGCAGGTTGATTGACCACCCAATTGGCCTTCACGCAACATATTCTGTGTTGTTTGTCTAGTTAACACATTGTAGTTTGTGCTTTTACTCTGTTCAGTATTAGTTTGTGCTTCTGCTCTGTTCAGAAGTGTAGTTTGTGCTTCTGCTCTATTGCCAGCCTTTAGTGTGGGCTGGCCCCCTACCAGTTTTTTTAATCCCCTCTTATACTTACAGGTTTAGAAAGCAGTGACACAGAAAAGCCTGGCTACACTGACATTGATGTATGAACCAAGTTAGTGAAAACCTCCCCCAGCTTGGCCTGCACCTGTTCTCTCCATCTAAAAACTACAATTTTAGTATTGTTCTTCCAGCCCTTCAGTCCCTTTGGTTTAAGTCCCTGGTTTGAGTCCCTCTAGTTAAACTAGTTAATTTCTCTAATTGTCAGTTTAGTTTTTTTTTCCTTTTTTTAATTAAATTTAAATCACAGCTGTGTACATTAATGTGATCATGGGGCACCATACATTGGTTTTATAAACAGTTTGACACATTTTCATCACACTGGTTAATACAGCCTTCCTGGCATTTTCTTAGTTATTGTGTTAAGACAGTTATATTCTACATTTACTAAGTTTCACATGTACCCTTGTAAGATGTAATGCAGGTGTAATCCCACCTGTCACCCTCCCTCCGCTCATCCTCCCCCTATCAGTTTCATTGTAATTGATCCATTGTGGGGTTGTCTTTGTGCCTTTTTGTGTTTCTCTGTGCTTCACAGATACATTTTGTTCTTTTTAAAATAAGTTTCTCCTCTTCTAAGGCAAAATACCCCACTGGGTTGTTTATGAAGACATTTTAGGCTGGTGCCTGTGGCTCAGTGAGTAGGGAGCCAGTTCCATATACTGAGGGTGGTGGGTTCAAACCCAGTCACGGCCAAACTGCAATCAAAAAATAGCCGGTCGTTGTGGCGGGCGCCTGTACTCCCAGCTGCTCGGGAGGCTGAGGCAGGAGAATCACGGAAGCCCAAGAGCTGGAAGTTGCTGTGAGTCCAGTGACATCATGGCACTCTATCAAGAGCAGTAAAGTGAGACTGTGTCTCTACCAAAAAAAAAAAAAAAAAAAAAAAGACATTTTAAAGATACTTTCTCTAATTAAAAAAAAGAAGTCCAGACTGTCAATTGGGTGGCGTGAGAAGTGCACTCAAAAACCAGTGGGAATCATACACTCGCCCCATGATCATATCAATGTATACAGTTATGATTTAATAAAAAAAATAATAATAAATAAATAAATAAAAAACAAACAAACAAAAAAAAAAAACAGTGGGAAATCTATGCCAAAGGATAAGCTTACTGTCCCTTTATAACCTCCCAGCAACTGGTTAAAAAAAAAGGTTGAAATTGTGTACATGTGAGTACTTAGAGACTGATTGAAACAGTAACAGTAGGTGGGGTTTTGTGCTCCCCAACCCTTCACAGAGGGTGAAACCATTGTGTGAGTGGCCCATGTCTGTACCTCAGTTTTTATACCAGCTAAAACTTACTGTAATTTATCTGAGAAAAGGGAATAGAAAACACAGAGAAACTGCACTGAAGCACTTTAGAGAAGAGCTTGTAAAAGACTACTGTAAGTGTATCTCCAGGAAAAAAAAAAAACACTTTAAACAGGAATAACTCAAGATACTTATTGTTCAAGCAACTATAGTTTCCTTTAAAATAAAATTAGCTTTGAGCCTGTTATTAAAATGCAAATGTTTAAAAATTATGAAACTTCCACCTCTGTAATATTTGTAACATTACTAGATTCAACTGTGAACTTATCTAAAGAATATGGTCTACAGAGTACAGCCCACTTTTGCCTAAAAATAAATTCTGAAAAAAACAAAGAGTCAAATTTCTAAGTTCATCTGACCCTAAAAATGGGAAAGATCCCTGTCTAGCCCTGAATAAGAAAATCCTGCTTTCATAAACTGTCCCTCATTTGTAAAATGTAGTAGTTTAAATGTTTAAACTGTTTGAGAAACTAAATTGTTACCAAAAAAGAAAGATTCTTGCCTTTTAAACTTTCTAATTTTTGGTTTACCCAAGTAAATAAGTAACTTCGTAGTACATAGTGATCCTGTTTTGTAAAAAATGAGTTTTTAAAAATGAAAGAACCTTTAATATTTAACAAACTTTCCAAGATCAAAACTCTAAATTTGGTCTTTTTGAAAAAACATATTAGGCTTAGTTAATATATTAAAAATGTTTAAGAAACATTGTCAAATATAAAATAATTAATTTCATAAAATATTAATCTGTCTTAGTATATGTTTATCCAAAATTATCCTTCAAAAATATTAAGAGAAATTGAAGCAAACTTCTAGAACTTTAATTAAAAATTAACATGTCCAGGAGTATTGCTAACCCAACTTCAAATTGAACAAAAATCAGTTACATGGAGCTGGGCTGGTTTGTTATGGCTTTTTGCTTCATACACTGCTGGTTCTTTGTGTTCTGTTTTCCAGAAGTCAAGGAAGCCATTTTCTGTCTTTTGAGCTATTTGTAACTTTTCAAGCAATGTATGTACTTATGGGCAAAACTTGAAACATTAATTTTTTTCTCTCTCCTTAATTTCTCCAGAATTTAAAAGCCATTTGTAAGCATTCTTAATTTCTAACAATAAAGTTATTTGCATAAGTTCAATAAGTATATGTTTTGTTCTCTAAAACATGATGAAGACACTGGCTATTTTACCAAGGCTTTGGCTGAAATAGTATTTCCAAAAGTGTCCTGACGACATTAAGGAATTAAGGTTAACTTTATAAAAAGTCCTTTGGAAAAAACTGGCCAGATACCCATCAGTAACATTTCCTGATCTGTGGTAAGTAATGAAGATCCCTTTCTGACAGATCTAGAAAGTGAAATGCACTTGGGGACCTCAAGAAAAGAGAAATTTACCTAATGAAAACAGGTATCTAATGCCACAGATGAAACCTGGGCTCGTGAAAAGCTTAAGTCTAACATGAAAATTCCTTATAGAAAGCTCCGGCAAAGCCAATTTTAAAAAAAGAGCCTAAATAGCTAATAATTAATCATTCTTACTACACTTTATGCAAATAATTAAGCCCAATATACTGGCAGTACAGTTTATTTTGGTAACTAAGTTAGTTCTGCTATAATTTGTCTTTAGTAAAAAGAGAAATTAGAGACATAAAAGATGCAAAAAAGGCTGTGGCCCACCTGTATTAAATCCCAGCCTTGTCTGTAATGTCAACTCATAAAATAAAACATAACTATTTTACCTAACTAATCTGTTAAATAGAATTAAGAAACTGGCCAAGAAGTATAAAATTGCATACAATAATCATATTTTTTGTACTTTAGAATATCAAATATCTACTGATATTAAATAGTAAATGAGCCAAGTATTTTTAAGAAAATAAAATTATTTTTTAATAATCAAATTTATAACAGCTATATATGTATTAACATATCTGATAATTATAAACCTAGAATATTTTTACATATTTTTATTTATTATTAGTTTAATTACTAGATGAATAAAAATAATCATATTAGTTTTAATAATATCAGTTTTTGTAAAAATAAAATTAAACCAAACACATCCAACTTTATAAACTGCCCATAAGGAGCACTTTAATATCACATTGTAAAGAGAAAAACACTTCCATTTTTCTGGTCACTGGTTTGTCATTTGATATGTATTTAGAAAGCACAAAATTATTAGACTAAATAACCTTTACAAGTATAGCCTGGTTAAAGTTCTGTGTTCCTTTTTTTTTTTTTTACAAAAATTACCTATTGGCCGCACTAGAAAATTTCTAAAAACTCTTAACACTATGAATTATCTTAAAAACTGTGCTAAATTTATGTAAACCTTAGCATCAAAATCCAGAACTTGTAAATGTTTATAAATAACTGTTAAATAGTTTCATACACTTAAAACACTCAACATGCCCTGCTCCAGCCGCATACTAGAAGCTGGCTGGTCCATGCACGGCTGAAGCACGACTTACCATAATTACACGCATGGCTGAAGACTGACTTACTTTAATTAAACTTTAAACTTTGAGAAAAGAGAAAAAAATATAATCTATGTATCCACACCACTCCTCCTCCTCCTCCTGGAAACAGGCCCCTGCATTTTGAATCAACTTACTACTTATGTTAAAAAGAAAATAGGCTTAGTGCCTATAGCTCAAGTGGCTAAGGCCCAAGCCACATACACCAGAGCTCTTGAATTCCAATCCAGCCCCGGCCTGCTAAACAACAATGAGCCAGGTGTTGTGGCAGGCTCCTGTAGTCCCAGCTACTTGGGAGGCTGAGGCAAGAGAATAGCTTAAGTCCAGGAGTTAGAGGTTGCTGTGAGCTATTACGCCACAGCCCTCTACCCAGGGTGACAGCTTGAGGCTCTGTCTGCAAAAAAAAAAAAGGAATAAACATTGTCAAACTTATAATAATTAAAAAATCAATATGACCCTGTGCCCAATCTTACACCCGCCCATCAGTCAATGATTTGACTAATTAAGAAGAAAAGGGGGAACGTGGTAGGTCTAGGCTAAAATAGAAAAATACCAGTTAACTTCTGACAAATTCCTGGGCTGCAAGCTCTCAACAAAATGGAGTAATTCTGGTTCACTCCCAAGAGAGATGGGAAAGTAGTCACCAACTTCTTGCTTGACTAACTCCTGGGCCTGAGAAAAAAACTGACCGTCCCCAGACTGAACTTTAAACAATGCCAGGTGGAGAAAATACTGAGACAAAGATGTATAGATGAAACGTACTGAAACTAAAATGTATGGGAAAATATTAAAACAAAGATGTATAATGTATGGCTAACAAACTGCAAAATTCTGCTTCTGTCAATGCTTGCTTGCTACCCCACCCAAATGCACCGGGACAGCATGCATGCCAACCAGCATGCAGATCACGCCTTAGAAACTTGACTCCTTAAGCACTTGGGGCTGCTCTCAGAAACCCGATGTTGAGACACTGAGGCAGTTGTCAGCTGGCTCTTCAATAAAAAGACTGCTATATGTTTGGCTTGTTTGGCAGTGTGGTCTTTGTAGAACTCCTGAGCATTACAACTGGCCTGAGCAAAAGCGAGACCCTGTCTCTTAAAATAGCCAGGTGTTGTAGCTGGTGCCTGCAGTCCCAGTTACTCAGAAGGCTGAGGCAAGAGAATCATTTCAGCCAGAGAGTTTGAAATTTCTGTGAGCTATAATGCCATGCCACCCTACTGAAGGCAACAAAACAAGACTCTGTTCCCCCCCCCCCAGAAAAAAAGAGGTGTCATAAATATTCACCTATAGGCTTAAATAACCATTGCCCAGCAACCAAGAGCTGGGCAATGGTTATTTAAGTGAGACACAGTCTCACTTTCTTAGAGTGCCATAGAATCATAGCTCACAGCAACCTCAAACTCTTCAGCTCAATTGATTCTCTTCCCTCAGCCTCCGAAATACAGTACCTGGGACTACAGGCACCAGCCACAATGCCCAGCTATTTTTAGAGATGAGGTCTCTCTTGGGCTCAGGCTGGTCTCTAACCAGTGAGCTCAGGTAATTCACCCAACTCGGCCTCCCAGAGTGCTAGAGAAAATCTACTATTCATAAACCAAATATAAGTAACATGTAGGCAAACAAGCAGAAAGAAAATGAAATTGCCAGTAGACACATGATCGATTTAACTTTTGTTCTCAATGTCTTAAAGTAAACAGAGTTGAATACTGTCGTGCAAAATTATAATAAACAAAGTGTCCCAAAGTTACTCAGAGATAGGAAAGTGAATTATATTTTAATATCTTTATTTTAGTACATAAAACAAATGATGGAAAATTATGCTATGAATATTTTGTGTATAATGATACATTTAGCTATTATTTCCCATTTTCCTTATCCATGTATGTCTGGCAAATTTTAGGACACTCTATACAGTTAAAAAGTACGAACGAAATTGAATGAGGTGAGGTGACCTACTTTAAAAAATTAAAAAGAGGTTGGGAGCAGAACCAGGTGGATGGCAGGAGCTCACTGACATTTTTCAAAGAAATATAAATGGTCAGTGAGCATTTCAAAGGATGCCTACAGTACTATTTATTAGAGAAATGTAAAGCAAAATCACAATGAAATATTACATCATACAATCAACACTAAAAAAAAAGTGTGCCGAGGATATAGAAAAATTAGAAACCTTTTGAAATGTTGGTGAGGAGAAATGTTGCAGACACTATTAAAATGTATGAAGGAGGGTGGCGCCCCTACCTCAGGGGGTAGGGTGCCGACCACATACACCAAGGCTGGTGGGGACCAGCTAAATCAATAATGAAAACTGCAAAAACCAAAAAAATAGGTGGGCGTTGTGGTGGGTGTCTGTATTCCCAGCTGCTTTGGAAGCTGAGGCAAGAGAATCTCTTGAGCCCAGGAGTTTGAGGTTGCTATGAGCTGTGATGCAACAGCGGTCTAACCAGGCAATAGCTTGAGACTCTGTCTCAAAAAATAAATTAATAAAAAATGAAAAATAAATATATGAAGGTTTCTCAGTAAACTAAAATTACAACTTATTATTTGATCCAGGGATCTCACATCTGGGTAAATATCCAAAATACGCACTGCAGAATGGGGAAGATACATGTACTCACTCACATTCATCACAGCATTATTTATAAAGGCCAAAACGTGGCCAGATGTGGTGACGCACACAATCTTAGCATTTTGGGAGGATGAGGTGGGAGGAAAGCTGGACCATAGGAGTTTGAGACCTGGCTAAGGAAAAGTGAGACCCCATCTCTACAAAAACAAGAAAAGTATAGCCAGGAGATGTAGTGGCCACCTGTAGTTCCTGCTATTTGGAAGGCTGAGGCAGGAGGATGGCTTGAACCCAGGTGTTGGAAGTTCTTCTAAGCTGGGATGATGCTATAGTATTCTAGCAACAGAGTGAGCCTCTATCTCAAACAAAAATTCTCTTTTCTAGACAACTACACTGCTCCAATGTGACTATGGACCTATCCCAAGCAGGTATTTTTTCTTAATATTAGTTAACAGCTAATCATATGAGCAGGTATACTGAATATTTCATGCAGCCCATGACAATAAAATTCATAGAAATGTACAATTCATTAACATGAGATACTTATCAGAAAATGTTAATAAACATTTAAAAACAGTAAAGATATGGCGGGCGCCTGTAGTCCCAGCTGCTCGGGAGGCTGAGGCAAGAGAATCGCTTAAGCCCAGGAGTTGGAGGTTGCTGTGAGCTGTGTGAGGCCACGGCACTCTACCGGGGGCCATAAAGGGAGACTCTGTCTCTACAAAAAAAAAAAAAAAAAAGTAAAGATAATTATTATTATGTTATTAATATATTGCTATTTTTACAAAATCTGAAAAGGTTTAATTCACCCTTTAGAAGCAATCAAAAAAGTTTATGAATAAAATACAAACATTAACTTCGTAAAATATGATAAATCATACTATTTAAAATAAGCATTTGGGAAAAATTAAAATATCATTTGAGTATAGGTTGAGGAAAGTGATGACAATCCTGCTGATTTCTTTTTGCCCAGAGTAAACTAGAACTTTCAAGTGAGCCTTTTAATAAATATGGAATGCCTACTCATTATCTAAATTACTTGTTACATAAGTTGGAATTCTAACACATAGTTTTGAATATTTAAATCTAAAATTATAGAAAATTGAATACAGAATGAAATAGAATGTGGAAACATATATAGAGACAGTAAAATCAGCAAGATGGTAGAACACGAGTCCCATGTTCACGTATTCCTCCCATGGTAACAAAAATCTGGGAGCCATCTATGGAAAAAAATGCTTCCATGTCATCCCAGCACAGCGACTCACACCTGTCATCTCACCTACTTAGAGGCTGAGGTGAGAGGATCACTTCAGTCCAGCAGTTTGACACCAGCCTAGGCAATAAAATCAGAAGCCATCTCACAAAAAGTGATTATATGAGAGCTTTAGAATCCACAAAGGAAGTTGTAAAATTTTCCTAATGCTCTTAAGGAAGGTCACTTAAAGAATGCAGACCCTCATTTACTTGGCAAACTAGAGGACCTCTGATCTTGGTTACTGACAGGAGAATTCTCAAGTGACTATGTGGGCCTCTCCAACTTCTCCCAGCCATAATCTGGGAGTGGTGCTACCGATCCAGAGACCTGGAGGAAGATGCACACTCATGACCATGGAGACAGGCCTGCAGATCTTGGCACTCTGTGTGTGTATATGTGTTTATGTAACTATTTGTGCGTGTGTATGCATACACACACAAACGCACAAATGGCATATACGTATGTGGATAGATACAAAAATACACACGCAAACACACACTGGAATGTCCATAGTGGGCCATCTCCCGACATTGACCACCTCACCAGCTGACCTGATTTGCATAGACTAGATATGCACCACATGTGTACATGGTACAGCAGGCCTGGTTCCTTATGCTAATCACCTTTGTATGTTGACAAGTTTATTACAGTCCCTGGAGTGGCCAACTTTCAGAGGTTCTGCTGCATGGGTATGTGTGTGTGTCTGTGTGTGTATGAATAAGCATATCCTAAGCCAGAGATAATTATAAGAGTTATTTGTAGCAACAGAGACACTAATGTATCCTCAAGAATACTATAAATTCTTGAATGACATAATATATTTAAGAAATGTAGGCCGGTGACAGTGGCTCATGCCTGTAATCCTAGCACTCTGGGAGGCAAGGGCGGGTGGATTGTCCTGAGCTCAGAAGTTTGAGACCAGCCTGTGCCAGGGCTAGATCTTGTCTCTAAAAAAAAAAAAAAACCCAGGCATTGTGGCAGGCTCCTATATTCCCAGCTGAGTCAGGAGAATCGCTTAAGCTCAAGGAAATAAAATAAAATAAAATAAGAAATGTAGCCTTCTGGGCCTTGGTCCTCCACCCCCTCCCACTGAGCCTGTTCCCGTCTACTGACCAGAGTCAGCGATTTCTCCGTTCTCATCCCGTCCGACCTTCCCCCACCCCAGCTATCTATTGTTTGAAAACTCTAAGAATAATCTCATCGCATCAGTTTTTACCAGAGCCAATCACCTGTCATGCCTGGTACAGGGATGGTATCCAAATTGCCCTTAGCCCGAATAATCACAAAGTGCATATCTTTAAGAAAAATGGGATCCAGGGCGGCGCCTGTGGCTCAGTGAGTAGGGCACCGGCCCCATATGCCGAGGGTGGCGGGTTCAAACCCAGCCCCGGCCAAACTGCAACAAAAAAAATAGCCGGGCGTTGTGGCGGGCGCCTGTAGTCCCAGCTGCTTGGGAGGCTGAGGCAAGAGAATCCCGTAAGCCCAAGAGTTAGAGGTTGCTGTGAGCCGTGTGACGCCACGGCACTCTACCCGAGGGCAGTATAGTGAGACTCTGTCTCTACAAAAAAAAAAAAAATGGGATCCAGTGTTATGAACTCAAGGAGCGCAACAGACACTTCACAGGTATTGACTGGTCTCCCATAAGCGAGCACATCATCCCTTGGGGGGCAGACCACAATACCTATGTGTAGAGTCAGAAAGATGGTGTCTGGAAGCCAACCCTGATGTGATGATCCTGAGAACTAATCGTGCAGCCACTTTTGTGAAGTGGTCCCCCTTAGAGAACAAATTTGCTGTGAGAAGTGGAGCATGACTCATTTCTGTTTGTTACTTCGAGTCTGAAAATGGCTGGTGGATAAGCAAACACATTAAAAAGCCAATTGGCTCCACGGTCAATCCTCAGCTTGGATTGGCATCCCAACAATGTTTGCTGACAGCAGATCACGTTGTAATAACTGACCCAGCAAAAAGACCCCTAAAGGCCCCTGACTGTCTTAGCCTAAGTCCGGGCATGTCTCAACCCCCACCTTTGGTTAATTCCTCAAACAGGTTTCAGAATAGAACAAGGAAGTTCCCTGAGTTCCCAAGAACTCCTAGCAACAGGTAACAATGGGAAAACTTACCCCAACTCCCTAGCAATGAATAAACAGTGATGAAAAAAATTACCTACACAAAGTTCCCAGGCTACTGTATCTCCCAAGCTATTCCCATTCCAACTGCCATGTTCTCATGCCAACTGCCACGCTATAGCCCCCCCCCCCGACTATAACCCCACCCCTGAGCTAACCGACCATTTTCTGCTTCTATTTTTACTAAACTTGCCAAGTAGCACAAAAAGGGTATAAAAGACAGCCTGCTTTTCTCTTCAGGGACGTTTGCCCTTCAGGGCAGCAGCCCACCTGCGCAGGTTTAATACATCACCATCTGATTTATAAATAAAGTTTGGGTCCCAGTTTTTCTTCCAGGTGGCAAATGAGTTACAACAATGTGACGTTAAATGCAGAGTGTTTTCTGCCTATATTAAAGAAGTCGATGAAAAGCCAGCCAAGTACAACCTGGGTCAGCAAGTTGCCTTTTGGTCAGCTGATGTCAGAGTTTGGGGGTAGTGGCACAGGTGGCTGGGTCCATGGGGTCAGCTTATCCGCCAGTGGGAGCCGCCTGCCCTGGTTCAGTCATGACAGCACCGTGTCTGTTGCTGATGCTTCAAAAAGTGTACAGGTCTCAACTCTGAAAACAGAGTTCCTACCACTCCCGAGTGTGTCATTTGTCTCAGAGAATAGCGTTGTGGCTGTTGGCCATGACTGCTGCACAATGCTCTTTAACTACGATGACCGCAGCTGCTTGACCTTTGTGTCCAAGTTAGACATTCGAAAACAGAGCATCCAGCGCAACATGTCTGCCATGGACCGTTTCTGCAACAAGGACAAGAGGGCCACGACCGAGGACAGCAATACAGCCCTGGAGACCCTGCACTGGAATAGCATCACTCAGGTGTCTACTTATGAGATGGACAAGCAAGATTGTCGCAAATTTTGCACTACTGGCATTGATGGAGCCATGACAATTTGGGATTTCAAGACCTTAGAATCTTCTATCCAAGGCCTCTGGATAATGTGAAGCTGAGTGAGCCTCTGCCATCCAGAATGACAAATGGTCGCTGACTGCAGCTCTGACATTGGATGGAGAGGAAAGCCATCCCCAAGGAAACACTGAAAACACATATTGTGCAAATACTGTGTGGTTTTGTTTGAGTATAAAATTGGTGAAAGTATCAGTTTTTTTAAAGCAGCCGTAATTTTTTTTTTCTATTTCATTCCATTCTTGACCAAAGCTTCTCTTTAAGTAGTTTATTATGGAGAAATTTCACACTAACTTAAAGGAAAAGGTGAGGGAGATATGTAAATTTGTCCAGTAGAAAATTAAATTAAGATACTACAAAAAGGGCGGTGCCTGTGGCTCAAGGGGTAAGGTGCCAGTCCCTTATGCCGGAGGTGGTGGGTTCAAACCCAGCCCTGGCCAAAAACCAAAAAAAAAAAAAAAAAAAAAGATACTACAAAAAGAAAAGAAAAGAAATGTAGCTGCTGGATGTAGGGGATCATACCTCTAATCCTAACACTCAGGGAGGTCAAAGCAAATAGACTGCCTGAGCTCAGGAGTTCAAGACCAGCCTCAAGCAAGAGGCAGACACCAACTCTACTAAAAATTGCAAATGTAGTGGACAGAGCCTGTAGTCCCAGCTACTCAAAAGGCTGAAGCAAGGGGATCCTTTGAGCCCAAGAATTTAAAGATGCTGTGATCTATAATTCCATGGCACATGACTTTGTGGCAAAAAACAAAACAAAAAGAGAATTGTAAGGAATAGATACATCTAACTATATTAAGGGTGGAAAATTAGAACACATAGAAATTAAATTATTTATCACAGTCCATATAAAAACAAAATTTTGAAATTTGGGGACATCCTTAGTTGTTCTGATAGAATTTTTTTTTTTTTTTTGTACAGACAGAGTCTCACTGTACCACCCTCGGGTAGAGTACCATGACGTCACACGGCTCACAGCAACCTCTAACTCATGGGCTTACACCATTCTCTTGCCTCAGCCTCCCGAGCAGCTGGAACTACAGGCGCCCGCCACAACGCCGGCTATTTTTTTGTTGTTGTTGCAGTTTGGCCGGGGCTGGGTTTGAACCCGCCACCCTCGGCATATGGGGTCGGCACCCTACTCACTGAGACACAGGAGCCGCCAGAATTATTGACTATAATGTCTGAGAATCTTATTTGAAACATTCATACCATAAAAAAAAAATGTAAAACAGAAAACATACAACTATTTGGGGTGTTTCTAGGATTTCTGAACCAAACATGAACATCACCCCTTCACTCACATATTTTGGATATAATGCTAAAGAAAAATAAACTTTTTTTTTGAGACAGAGCCTAAGACTGTTGCCCTTGGTACAGTGCCATCGCATCACAGCTCACAGCACCCTCCAACTCCTGTGTTAAGTGATTCTCTTGCCTCAGCCTCCCAAGTAGCTGGGAGTACAGGCACCCACCATAACACCCAGATATTTTTGGTTGTAGTCCTCATTGTTGTTCAACAGACCTGGGCTAGATTTGAAACCACCAGCTCTGACGTATGTGGCTGGTGCCTTAGCCATCTGAACTACTGGCGCTGAGCCAAGAAAAAAAAACCTTTTTTTAGATACAGTTCCATTCCATTGCCCTGGCTATAGTGTCATAGGGCCAGTCTAACTCACAGCAAACTCAAATTCCTGGGTTCAAGCAATTCTCCAGCCTCATCCCACCACTCGCTCCCAGTAGGTGACACAATAGGCAACCACTACAATGCTTTGCTAATTTTTCTATTTTTTAGTAGAGACAGGGTCTCCCTCTTATTTAGGCTGGTCTAACATTCCTGAACTCAAGCAATTGGGTCCCAGAGTATTAGGATTATAGGTGTGAGTTACCTCACCCATTCTAAAGAATGTTAAAAAAAGCTTGGCACCTGTAGCTCAAGCAGCTAATGCGCCAGCCATATGCACCAGAGCTAGCGAGTTTGAACCCAGCCCGGGCCTGCCAAACAACAATGACAATTACAACCAAAAAATAGGCAGGCATTGTGGCGGGTGCTTGTAGTCCTACCTACCTGGGAGACAGAGGCAAGAGAATAGCTTAAGACCAGAAGTTAGAAGTTGCTGTGGGCTGAGATGCTATGGCACTCTACTCAGGGCGACAGCTTGAGGCTCTGCCTCAAAAAAAAAAAAAAGACTATTACAAAAAAACGTTCTACAGATTTACTAAAAAACACACACAAATTTTATGTTCTTAAAAGTAATGGAAGAAAACTTGGGGCAATGCCTTTGGCTTAAGGTGTAGTGCGCCAGCCCCATATACCAGAGGTGGCAGGTTCAATCCTGTCCTGCCGCAAAAACTACAAAAAAAAAAAGCAGTGGAAGAATAGACAGACCCTGCAGTCACACGTAAGCCATAAAAATTTATCTCATTCTTGATGTTGCTGGGAAACGCTGGAGGAGAGATTGGACAGGTCTTCCATCGCATCTCCAAGTAAGGACAGTCATGAAGAAATAAGAACAAAAGGGAGCAAAGGAAAAATAAGATCACATCATAAATTTACTCCGGATAACCTGAAGATACTTCAACAGGCATTTGAACAAAATCCTTACCCTGACTATTCAACAAAGAAAGAATTGGCCGATCAAGTCCATTGCCTTGTTTGTGTAATTAATAACTGGTTTGAAAACAAAAGAGCGAAATTACCACTTAGGGAGAGACAGAGAATGTTTGCTACCTGGAAACTGAATAGGTATCTTGTCCAAAGTCACCCACTTACAAGCCTCCAGGAATGCCAGGTGGAGTCTCCCAACCACAACTCAGAGCAGGCCTCGTCTTGCACCCTCATGGGTAGAGCTGCCTGTTCTTCTCTGTGGAGACACAGAGGGTTCCCAGTGATTTGGATGGCTGGAGTGATTGTGGTAGCTCCAACATTGAAACCAAGCTCTCCTGTTGAAGATCAAAGTGAAATAAAAAGGGAACCTTCTCCCCACTATGCATCAGAAAACTTTCGTCATACTCCTACACCTTCTATGTGTTAATGTGAGAGAAGCAGGCCTCAGACAAGGAAGGCCAGCCTACAAACCTCTCCTTCTGTCCTGTCCTGTGCAGCAGGAGGAGACAAAGCCCCACCATCATTACTCATCATTTCAAGGACAACAGAGTAGTGGGGGATGTCATCAAGAGAAGCTGCTCCTCCAGGATCAAGTTCTAATGTGCCCAAATCTGGGCATTTAGAAGACAGCACTGTTTGTGGAACCAAAAGTGGTGAATTAGTACCTGGAAGAGGAGAATGCGGTCAAAGTTTGCCTCTGGAGATGACTGTCTGAGCTTGTTCTGGCAAGAGTGTTGGGACTCATTCTCTGGCAGGGGCAACTGAGCCTGGGAAATGAAACTACTGATAGCCCAGTGAGGTGGTTCAGGCCTGTAATCCTAGCACTATGGGAAGCAGAGGCAATTAGATGGCCTTAGCTTAGGAGTTGGAGACCAACCTAAGCAAAGCAAGACCCCATCTCTATAAAATAGAAAAATTAGCCAGGCGTTGTGGCAGGCATGTTCCAGCTCTTAGGAGATTGAGACAAGAGGATTGCTTGAGCCCAAGATTTTGATGTTACTGTGAGCTATGATGTCACGGCACTCAACTCCAGGGCAACAGAGTGAAACTCTGTCTCAAAATAAAACAAAAGAAATAAAACTACAGATAAGACCTCAAGCTCTCCAGATAAAATGGACTTCCTGCAGCTGACAGAAATAGCCAGATTAAAATAATGGGAGACAAGCAGCCACAGTGGGGCATATGGAAAACCCTTGATGTAAGAACCTCCATCTTAGACAAACACTCATCTCCTATTTCAAAAGGCATCATGCCAACAGGGACATGATGTCGAGAGACTACATCCAAGCAGATAGGGGCATGACCATGTACTATTAGCCCTTAGCAAAGTTCTCAAAGGCTATAAAAAGAGCAGAACTTCACCAGCTAGAAACAGCTGTCTCCACAGACACCATTTTGATGTCATTGGTGATCAGCACCCAGCTTGTCTCAAAACTGCAGGTGTGGACAGAAGGGAACACTTTTACACTGCTGGTGACACTGCAAACCAATACAACCTTTTTGGAAGGCAGTTTGGAGAACCCTCAAAGAATTCAAGCTAGAGCTCCTATTTGATCCTGCAATCCCATTGCTAGGCATCTACCTAGAAGAAAAAAAATCCTTTTACCACAGGGACACTTGCACTATGCAGTTTATTGCAGCTCAATTTACAGTCACCAAAATGTGGAAACAGCCGAAATGCACACCAACACAGGAATGGATTAACAAGCTTTGGTATATGTATACCATGGAACACTATTCAACACTAAAAAAGATGGAGACTTTACATCTTTCATATTAACCTGGATGGATGTGGAACACATTATTCTTAGTACTGTATTCAAATATCAGATTAATTTCAGTTGAGGGACATGCTATAAAATAACCACGAGTAATTCTGAACCCTGTTAAAGTTATCAAAAACAAGAAGAATCTGAGATGCTGTCACAACCAAGAAGACCCTATGGAGGCATAACTACTAAATGTAATTTGGTATCTTGAATGAGATCCTGAAACAGAATGGAAAAGGAGAATAGGAAAATACTGAAGAAATCTGAATAAAATATAGATTTTGGTTACTAATAATAAAAAAAAAAAGAAAGTTCTTTCATTCTCACTGTAACCCAGAAGAAATACCACTGAAAAGTAAAGTCCCTCTGGAAATTAAAAACAAGAACAGGCACAGTGGCTCACAACTATAGACCTAGCATTCTGGGAAGCCAAGGTGGAAGAATTGCTTCAGCTCACAAGTTTGACACTCGTCTGAGGAAGTGTGAAAATCCCTCTCTACTAAAACAACAACAACAAAAAAAAAAAAACAAAAAAACAGAAAAACCATTAGCCAGGCAATGTGGAGAAACCCGTAGTCTCAGCTATTTGGGAGGCTGATACAGAAAAATCACTTGATCCCGGTAGTTTGAGGTTGCTCTGAGCTAGGCTCATGTCATGGCACTCTAATGTGAAGCAAGAGGGTGAGACTCTGTATCAATAAGAAAATAAAAATTAAAGAATAATAAAAACAAGAAGAGAGATCTCCTTATGTAAGAACAAGAGAAAGAAACCCAGGTTTCTCAAAAATCATTTCCAGATAAGCTGAGCTTCCCTAATCACATTGTATTGTCTGGTTTTCTCCTTTTCTTTGTTTTAACCTGAAAAAAATGCTTTATTTAGGCTCGGCACCATAGCCCAGTGGTTATAGTGCCAGCCACATGAACCAAGGGTGGTGGGTTGAAATCCAGCCCAGGCCAACTAAACGACAACTGCAACAAAAAATAGCTGGGCATCGTAGCGGGTGCCTGTAGTCCCAGCTACTTGGGAGGTTGAGGCAAGAAAATTGTTCAAGCCCAAAAGTTTGAGGTTGCTGTGAGCTATGATGCCACAGCACTCTACCAAGGCCGACATAGTGAGGCTCTCAAAAAAAAAAAAAAAGCTTTATTTAAATCAGTATGGGTACAGAATAGTTGTATTGCTTTATAGGGTACATGGTTTTCTCCTTGACCTTTGGACCTCTAACCAGTGTTATCTGCTTCATTCACTGAAACCTACCTGGGTGCTTGACTACTCTCTTATGTGTCTTCACCTTCCAGGGTTCTTTGCTTTCCTCTAGACAGGTGATGAGGGCTGGCCTAGAGACAGCAAGGCATGTCTTATTAGAAAAAAGGAATTGGGATTCTTCAACTGGCAATCTAGTACATTGCTAAAGTAGAGAAAAGAACATTTTAAAATATCTTGAGGGCAGCACCTGTGGCTTAAAGGAGTAGGGCGCTGGCCCCATTTACTGGAGGTGACGGGTTCAAACCAAGCCCCGGCCAAAAACTGCAAAAAAAAAAAAAAAAAAAAAAAATCCTGAAATAATAATCCCCACATAGAGGTTCCTTACAGAAACTTCAGAATCTTTAAAAAGTATTTAAAGTTGGAGGATTCCTAACTCCACTACCCAGAACTACTGAAATAAAATTTGGCACTAGAAATCAGACTTAAAGGTATGAGTAACAATCTATGCCACTAAATTTCCGACATTACCATTAATCTAGTGAAGTATATAAATCAGCTCACAAAAGGATAAGATTAATGCCAAAATAAAACAATTTCAATATTATCTTTTCTATACCAAGATATCCCTAAACTTTTCCTTAGAAACAAAAACCTGATACTCATACAATCAAAGAATAAACTGAATAAAAACATTCTACAAAGACAGACTATGAATTGCTAGTGTAGACCTGGAACTGAGTATTTAAGTTATCCTCACCCAGAAAGACCAGGCTTCTATAGTTCTCTAACATGACATCCCAATACAAATTCTGCTAAGCAAGGTCCAGGCAGGCCCCCTAATCCATAGAGAATTCTATAAACATGTCCTTGAATGTTGACACTCCCTAAAAAACAAACAGATTTACCAGGAAGCCCAGGGGAGATTGAATTTCACTTTTAGTTAAGTACAGAGAACTGTTGCTGACTTACATGAGTGACTGCTATTACCTAATAAGTATAGAAGAGCTATATTCGCTCCTGTGTTGTCGAACACTAAAGAAAGGAGATGGCATAACATTCACAAATCACATTACACTTCTTTTGTTGACACAGTAGAAATAAAAGGCCACCAACACCGGCATGTATATTTTTGTGCCTTATTTACATCATATAGTAAAACCTGTGTATGTTTTTTATATAAAAATGTCATAGTGAGATAAATGGTACCTCTTAAGTTTTAACATGTACAAGAAAGAACTGGAGATCTTGATAAAATGCAGACTTTTATTCAGAAGATATGGGGTGAAGATTCCATTTTTAAATTTCCAACAAGCTCAACAGGAATGAAAATGCTTCTGTCCCACGACGATACTTTGTCAAACATGCAGGGAACTGTACACACTGGATTTACCACAGTTGATTCCTGAACCAGATGACAACCTTTAGGCAGGGCACAGTGGCTCATGCCTGTGATCCCAGCACTCTGGGAGCCCGATGAGGGCTGATAGCCCGAGCTCATAAGTTTGAGACCAACCTGACCTATAGAGAGACCTCATCTCTAAAAATAGCTGGGTGTTGTAACAGACTCCTATAATCCCAGCTACTAGGAAGGCTGAAGCAAGAGGATCACTTGAGCCCAAGAGTCTGAGGTTGCTATGAACTATGATGCTACAACACTCTACCAGAAATGGCAATGTGAGACTCTGTCTCAAAAATAAATAAATAAATAGCCGGGTGTTGTGGCAGGCCCCTGTAGTCCCAGCTACTCGGGAGGCTGAGGCAGGAGAATCGTGTAAGCCCAGGAGTTGGAGGTTGCTGTGTGCTGTGTGATGCCACGGCACTCTACCGAGGGCAATAAAGTGAAACTCTGTCTCTACAAAAAAAAGGAAAAAAGAAAAAAAGAAAAGAAAAAGTAGCTGGTCATTGTGGCAGGCACCCGTAGTCGCAGCTACTTGGGAGACTGAAGCAAGAGAATTCTTTGAGTCCAAAAGTTTGAGGTTGCTGTGAGCTATGACACCACAGAACTCTACCCAGATGTTTTCTCTAGAGATAAGAGTGATGAATATGGAGTTGGAGGTTACTGTGAGCTGTGTGATGCCACAGCACTCTACCAAGAGCAATAAAGTGAAACTCTGTCTCTACAAAAAAAAAAAAGAAAATGATTTTAACTATCAGAAAGGCTATTAAGTTTGGGAAAAACATTAGGTTTGTATGTAAACATTAACTTCTTTATAACTTTATCTAAAATATGTATAATCCTGAAATTCTAGGCAATAGAATTTATACTCAAAGATGTAGGATTATTAAGACACTTAAATTATAGTCTGTTGAATTCACTACTGGTTATAATGATATGGTGGCCTTCTTCCAAAGAATCTAAAGTACTCTACACACATAGCCTCGTTCCTTCTCATAGCATACTACGTTCATCCCGTTTTTTCACATATGATTTCAGAGCTTGCTATGCAGGGTTTGGTCTGTGTACCAGCACCACTTCCATCCCCGAGGAGTTTGCAGTATCTCAGGTCCCACCCCAGGCCTCGTGAATCATTTAGTATGCATTTTAATAAGATTACGGGTGATCTGTGTGGTCACTGAAGTTTTGAATAGTGTTGCTCAAGACGCTAAATTGAACTGTTTCCCCTGGTGTCGCATGGCAAGTAGATCTTCAGTTCTGGGTCTGGGCTCTGAAGCTTGTGTTGCTGATGCTGGAAAAACCCAGTTTTGACAAAGTTTAAGGTACAGATTATCTGTCATGTCTTCTAATCTCTAATCGTGTCTTTAAATAGTCTTCTTTACCATCCTTGAAGGCAAGTCTTTTGTAATTATTCAGTTTTTCAGAATTTTGAGTTACTTTAGGCAGTTAATGCCATCTGAAGTGCATGGACGTCATTTTATTTTACATAGAACTGACGGAGCTTCCACAGTACATATCCACTTCTTTGCTACTATCCAATGACCCAAACTAATCCACAATGGTAATTTGGGGCATCTACATTTTCCCATTTTCAAAAGAGAGAAAGGGAAGATTTTCACTATTTCAGGATATAAATTTAAGGTGAGAATTTTTTAAGGCATATGAGAAGCCTGGATGCAGAGAGAATGGAAAGAAGACTCAGCCATATCTAGCGGAGAAGGACTTTTCGAGCCTCTTGACTATTATAAGAAAAGGGAAAAAGAGTATTTGAACCATGAAGCATGTAGTCCCAGCATTCTCCCGGGCCCATGGCAGGTGGCTTGGCAGAGCTCAGGAGTACCAGACCAGCCTGAGCAATAGTGAGACCCTGCCTCTATAAAGAGCTGGGCACTGTAATGGGTGCCTGTAGTCCCAGCTACTCTGGAGGACAAGAGGTCAGAGGATTGCTTGAGCCCAGGAGTTTGAGGTTGCTTTGAGTTGTGTTGCTACAGCATACTACGAAGTGTGAAAAAGTGAGACTCTGACTCAAAAACAACTTCAGGAAGGGGCACAGTGCCTGTAGCTCAGCAGCTAAGGCACTGGACACATACACTGGGGCTGGGAGTTCGAATCCAGTCCAGGCCTGCCAAACAACAACAACAACAAGCCAGGACTGTGGCGGGTGCCTATGGTCCAAGCTAATTGGGAGGCTCAGGCAACAGAATTACTTAAGCACAAATGTTTAAGGTTGCTGTGAGATGTAATGCCACAGCAGTCTACTAAGGTCGACATAGTGAGATTGTCTCAAAAAAAATTTTTTTTCAGGAAAAGGTTTTGAGCCATTCACTATAGCATCAAGATTGCAGGACTTACAAGGGTACATGTAAAATTTACTAAATATAGAAAATAGACGTCTGAACACAATAAGAAAATACCATGAAGGCTATGTTAACTAGATAGATGAAAATATTTCAAATTGTATATAAAACCAGCACCTTGTACCCCATGATTGCATTAATGTACACAGCTATGATTTAAAAATATATATATATTGCAAACTCCCCTTGAAGGAAAATAGGGAGCAGTTAACTGCCACTTTTGTTTTGGTCTAGCTGATGTCAGCCAGACTGACAGATGGCAGGAAAACATTTCAAGGAGGCATGGAAACCTACACATAGAATGTTTCAAGCTCCTTTCCCCTTTCACCACTTCTGGTCAGCCCAGAAACATGAGGTGGTCTTTGCAACATTAGTCAGCCATCTCCTCATATTGCTCTTGAATAAACTGCTTGTTCTTCCACCAACTCTTGCATGGTGACTTTCACTTTCCAGGAGGGAAGAGTCGATCTTGGGTCTAGTTAAAATTTTTAGGTTTTGAGTGAGTGAATGAAGTGCCTTCTTCAATAATTCCCACTGGCTCAGTGCCCGAAGCACAGGTGTTACGGCACCAGCCACATGCACTGAGGCTGGCTGGTTAAAAGCCGGCATGGGTCAGCTAAACAACAATGACAACTGCAACAAAAAAGGACCTGGGCATTGTGGCAGATGCCTGTGGTCCCAGCTAACTTGGAGATGAGGCAAGAGAGATGCTTAAGCCCAAGAGTTTGAGGTTGCTGTGAACTATGACTCCACAGCACTCTACCGAGAGCAACATAATGAAACTCTGTCTCAAAAAAAAAACAAAAACAAATTCCCTCTATTGCTGCTACTCTTTCTAGACGACATGTAGTAACACTTAGCTAGACAAAGCAAACACAGCAGAATCCTCTCAGCTCAACACTTTGTAAACAACACAAATACCTTTGGTTTAAGGTAGACCAACAATCACAATCTTGAAACATGACATAGTTTGAGGGCACTTTAAAGTTTCTAGGTTCTGAAGAAGGCAGCAGTGTCTGAGGAAACACTTGGACTCAGAATTTGGATCTGCAGATTTGGGTCTTGCACATGTGGGGATGCAGCTAGTGCGTGTGAACATTCGTGAAAAATAGAGAAACAGAAAAATGGGAATGGGGACATTCTCAGATGTACTCAATGCACATCTGTGATCCAGGTTGAGCTTCTGGCCTCCTAGTCTCTGAATCAGTTGTACGTCTAAAGAGATCAAGATAATTGAAAGATAGCCTGTAGTTTGTAAAAATCTACAAGTTGTCCCAAGTCACCATACACAGGGAAAATTGAAAATTGTAGCTAAATATACCTTTACAAAGGCCAGGTGTGTGGCTCACAAATGTAATCCCAGCACTCTGGGAGGCTGAGGCAAGTGGATGGCCTGACTTCACAGGTTCGAGACCAGCCTGAGCCAGAACAAAACCCATGTCTAAAAGTAGCCTGGCTTGTGGCGGGCACCTATAATCCCAGCCAAGTGGGAGGGAGGCTCAAGCAAAAGAATCCCTTGAGTCCAAGAGTTTGAGGTTGCTGTGAGCTGTAATTCCAAGGCACACTACTAGGGGAGACAGAGTGAGACTCCGTCTCAAAAAATAAATAAACAAATATACCTTTTCAAAATTACAAATTTTAAAAGGGATGGCAACACATAGATAACAGTTTATAAATATTTCATAAACTTTTGGTGTCTATAAAAGTACATATAGCTACAATTTCCCTTTTTCCCTGTGTATGGTTGATGGTAGGGGCAACTTTGGGGATATCACAGACTATACTCAAGAAGGGTGATTGAACAGTGGCAGAAGGATCATTGTAGCTTCATTGTTTAAGATAGCATGCAATTTGCTCTACAACTGTGTTGTGACCAGAAGGTTGGGATGGAAAGCACCCTCTGGAGTAACACTCAGTGGGAATCATCTATGTTCATATCATATCTGGAAATTCTGGATGGTGTGTAAAAATACTTTATAATTAAAAACAGAGTCATTTCCGGGCGGCGCCTGTGGCTCAGTCGGTAAGGCACCGGCCCCATATACCGAGAATGGCGGGTTCAAACCCAGCCCCGGAGAAACTGCAAACAAACAGTGGCCAGGCATTGTGGCGGGCGCCTGTAGTCCCAGCTACTCGGGAGGCTGAGGCAAGAGAATCGCTTAAGCCCAGGAGTTGGAGGTTGCAGTGAGCTGTGTGAGGCCACGGCGCTCTACCGAGGGCCATAAAGTGAGACTCTGTCTCTCCAAAAAAAAAAAAAACAGAGTCATTTCCAACTTCAGAATAAGTCTTTTTATGTCCACAATGGTGGACATTAAAAGAACTGTCATATTAGACATTTAAACCATAATGCACTGTTCATTTCAAACAACCTAAGAGATGGCAAAGATGAATTAAGTCATTATAATTAGTCCTCAATTGAAGGCTTGACATCACCACTGGTTATACAGGGTGTCTGGAAAGTTTGTAGGTTATTTAAAATAGTAAAATGTAGAGTGACAGAGTGAGACTCTGTCTCAAAAAGCGAAAATAATAAAAGAAAAAAAGGAAGAAGACATGTAATAGGGCAAGGGAATAGTGGTGGGAAATCTTGGGGTGTATACTTTATCCTGGTCAGTAGTTCTGATTATAGAAATTCCCTAGGCTGTGTTTTCGAGAAAATACTTTTTCATCAAATTTTTCTCAAGTTACTCTTCTTCCCCCAAGCCCCTGACTTTTGGCCAATTTTAAGTCTGATTTCAACATCTAGCCCCTCTTTATGCCCCTCCTAAGAACTGTCTGACTGCAGGATGAAACATCTCCTGACCTGGCAGATTATTTCTCCACCCTCCATTCTGCCCTCATCTCTCACCTTGTTTCTGCACTTGTTTACTTCTCTCTATGAAAGAAGCCCTTGTGTGTGATGCCTGCACATCTTGTACTGTAAGCTTTCCCTCAAGGAATACTGCCTCACAATAATAAAGAAGTCATTTTATAGGACAGTAAGATGTAATTTCAAATTTATTCTAACTAAACAATGTCAAGAAACAGCCCCAGGGGCAATGCTGTGGCTCAAGGAGTAGGGCACGGGCCCCACGTACCAGAGGTGGTGGGTTCTAACCCGGCCCTGGCCAAAAAAAGAAAAAACTGCAAAAAAAAAAGAAAGAAAAAGAAACAGTCCCAGAACAATACCAATTATACCTTTAGTAAGGGCTTCTCATCACCCTCCACTTCCATCTACCACATCTTCTTGCGGGTCTCCAGCTTTAGAGGCCTCTGCACCTTTGTTCCATATAAAGGGCTCTTCCATAGCTGGTGTGAATAGGCTGAAAACCTCCAGGGAAGAATTCCTGGGCCCTTAATGACTATCTTTTGGAGGACCAAGGTTGACCTTGTCTTACTCACTAGAGTCAGACCTTTGGTTCCCAGTCAAGGTTATTCATTTACTTTTAGATTAGAAACTATTGAGTGTTTGAGAAATCCAGCAAAATGTGGCAAACACAGTATTGATGTTTATATGATAGAAGGAAATTGTAAGACACTTTACATTTGTTACGTCAACATGAAAGCCAAAATTATGTATTTTGTCAGATAATAGGGATGTCATTTAATTATCAATTCCATAAAAACAAATCATTAAGTAAACAAAGACCATCTCTAGAAGTTTACAAGTCCTCTTCCATAGCATTTAGCATTAAACTCCAACATCCAGATGATAGAAAACAGAACAAAGTTACCTGTCATCACAGATTCTCCACACTGTGTAAAAGAGGAACTGATGTTTTTTTTTTTTTTTTTGTTGTTGTTATTGTTCATTTTAAAGCCAACTAACCTTTTATTTATTTATTTATTTATTTTATTTTATTTTTTATTTTGGGGGATTCATTGAGGGTACTATAAGCCAGGTTACACTGATTGCAATTGTTAGGTAAAGTCCCCCTTGCAATCATGTCTTGCCCCCATAAAGTGTGACACACGCCAGGAATTGATGTTTTATGAATATTTACAATTCACCAATTGATCTACCATACTTTCATACGGAAATGTATTCATTTTTAAGCATCCATAAAGCAATACACACTCTGTCTCTTTCTTCTTCATGGTATCATTGCAAAGCTAAGCCCTGGGTTTAAATTTGAAATTACCCTCAAACAATAGCACATCTCGAAACCTTACTATACTCACTCAAAGAAACAGAGGTAAAAACAATTTTTTAATGAAATGGAATATATGACTACTTATTTAATTCCCCTTTTTTTGTTTGTTTTTTGTTTGTTTTTTGAGACAAAGTCTCACTATGTCACTCTCAGTGGAGTGCCATTACATCACAGCTCACAGCAACCTCAAACTCTTGGGCTTAAGCGATTCTCCTGCCTCAGCCTCCCAAGTAGCTGGGACTACAGGCACCTACCATAATGCCCAGCTATTTTTATTTTTTTTTGACACAATTTGTCTCACTTTGTCACCCCCATTAAAGTGCCATAGCATCATAGCTCACAGCAACCTCAAACTCTTGGGCTTAAGTGATTCTCTTGCCTCAGTCTCCCAAGTACCTGGGACTACAGGCACCTGCCAAAATCCCCAGTTATTTTCTGCTGCAGTTGTCATTGTTTAGCAGGCCCCAGGCCAGGCTTGAACCTGCCAGCTTCTGTGTATGTGGCTGGCACCATAACCACTGTGCTACAGGTGCTGAGTCCCGGCTGCTTTTTTCCTGCAGTTGTCATTGTTGTTTAGCTGGTCCTGGCCGGTTTCAAACCTGCCAGCCTCTTGGTGTATGTTGCCAGCACCCTACCCACTGAGCTACAGACACCACCTTAATTCCCTTTCCTGAACTCCAGTTTTCTCTTGCATTTTAAGGAAAATTTTATTTTCTTTAAGTTCTATTGAAGTATTGCATTTTACAGTTAATTAAAAATTGAAGTGGAAATAAAGAAACAAATCTTTTCACGGTTCCAAATTCTGGGAGTGTCCCTAGTGACTGAAATATAAACACGTCTTACTAAAGTGTCAAGAAGGGTCACCCTATACCTTGGGACATCCTCCCACCCTCAGCCTGCTCACAGAGTTGCTCAATGGCCACCCTCCCAGCAAAAACTGCACCCAAGCTTTCAATGCATATGAAGTGTGAATTGTGTTGCAGGCTTTAAAACATTTTGCTGGGGATGGGTTATCCTTATCTTTTGAGATAATTTTCTTCCCTTGAAATATCTGAGAATCTAAGAGACAGAAAAACTTTGTGCACTTTCCCGAGAATACCTGTATTTGATGGGCTAAATGATAGCGCCGAATGCAGAGAAGTGCACCAATAAAACTGAAAGCAGAGACATAGAAAGGAGTGCACAAGTCCTGCCCAAAAAGAAATGGGCGCACCAATGCCCACGCCAGAACCCTTATATTACCACCCCGCCTTAACCCACGGGCTGATTTCTTCTTCAAACTCAACACCCAAGTGAATAAAGGCCACATTGTCCATACAGAACATGAATTCCACTTCCTTTCATTCACGTCTCGGAATAACCTCTCATTTTTGGTCCCAAACCTCTCACTAAACAGTAATGTGTACCAGAAATGAGATTGAGGCTGGTATAAAAAAAATTAAAGTCCCAGTGGGTTAGCTGTTTTCATGAAGGTTATACTAAAAGACCACTCTCAAACTAAAGGCATTCGTTTACTCCCCTGAGAGGCTCCACCCATACTTCAGGCTATCCACTGGACAGAAAGTCCCAGGAATTGATATCTGTGGAACATTCCAGTAAACATGGATGCTATGGCATCTTGGGCCATCCTGCGACAAGTGTGAAACCCTGGACAAATCAAAGACAGAACGGTGACTGAGGAAGGATCACCCTGTACAGTTACCAATGGGGAGTCTCAATGCAAAGACATCCTGGCAAGGAATGCGTGCCTTGGCAAAATATAAGGTGTCAGGGCACAAAGATTTTGACCACAGAGTGTCACAGGATTATTCTCTGGTTTCTTCTAATGAGACATGTTCAAAAACTTATAAAAACCAAAAATTTAGAAAACAATCATCTACTGTTATATAAAGAAATGACAGACCAAGAGCAGTGGCTCACACTTGTAATCCTAGCTCTCTAGGAGGCCGTGGCGGGTAAATTGCCTGAGCTCACAGGTTCGAGACCAGTCTGAGTCACAGCAAAACCTCATCTCTAAAAATAGTTCGGTGTTGTGGCCTGCGCCTGTAGTTCCAGCTGCTTGAAAGGCTGACACAAGAGAATCACTTGAGCCCAAGACTTTGAGGTTGCTATGAGCTATAAGGCCATGGAACTTCTATGGTAGGCAATCAACTGAGACTCTGTCTCAAAAAAAAAAAAAATTATCAGAAATACTGCATCTGTTTGAAATGAGAAAGAAAAAAAAGATTGCTACTATAAATTGGATGGAAAGTTGACATCTGGAAAAATAAGAAACTGAAAATTTAGGATTTTACTGCAAGACGTAGAAGAGTTAGGCTGAGGAAACAAGACAAGTACGTTTACACTCAACTTGCCATACTTTTGGTAAATACAGGGGGAAAAGCAGTTCTCCTGTAGAGTGTTAAAATATACAGGAGAAAATTAGACTGAAATGGATCTAGAGCCTTGCATTCCTAGGTTACAAAAGTAAAATCCAAATCAAATTCATTCTTTTTTTTTTCTTTGCAGTTTTTGGCCAAGGCCAGGTTTGAACCTGCCACCTCTGGTATATGAGGCTGGCACCCTACTCCTTGAGCCACAGGCGCTGCCCCAAATTTATTCTTATAAATTATTAATTGTAAGAATGGTTCGGCTCGGCACCTGTGGCTCAAGTAGTTGAGGTGCCAGCCACATACACCTGACCTGGAGGGTTCAAAGTTAACCAGGGGCTGCAGGCAAAAAATAGCCGGGCACTGTGGTGGACACCTGTAGTCCCAGCTACTTGGGAGGTGGAGGCAGAAGAATCACTTGAGCCCAGGAGTTGGAGGTTGCTGTGAGCTATGATGCCATGGTGCTCTAGCCAGGGCGACAGCTTGAGGCTCTGTCTCAAAAAAAAAAAATAATTGTTGTGCTTTATAGGAAAAACATACAAAAATCAGAGAGGAGGTGGCAGGGAGATTAGTGTTCTCTCATCTAAGAGGCAAAATGTAGGGGTATATAGAACACCTCTTAGGTGAGGGGCACATCTACAACAGGGACTTGACCACACAAACACAAACCATGTAACCAAATCATTTTAATTTTCTTTTTTTTTTTTTTTTTTGAGACAGAGTCTCACTATGTCACCCTTGGTAGGGTGCTGTAGCATCACAGCTCACAGCAACCTCAAACTCTTGGGTCGAGCAATTCTCTTCCCTCAGCCTCTCAAGTAGCTGGGACTAAGGGAGCACACCACAACACCCTGCTATCTTTTTTTTGTTGCAGTTGTCATTGCTGTTTAGCAGGCCCAGGCTGGGTTCAAACCCACCAGCCTCGGTGTATGTGGCTGGCACTGTAACCACTGTGCTAGGGTGCTGAGCTGTAACTTAATCTTTTCTACCTATATATTAATCTGAAATTTGCAGAGAAAGAGAAGACATAAAAATAAAACAACTAATAAGTATTTGTATTATTGAAATACATATTTTGGAGACAGGATCTCACTCTATTGTCCCAGGCTACAGTGAAGGAATGTCATAGCTCACAACAACCTCAAACTCCTGGGCTCAAGCAATCCTCATGCCTCAGCCTCCCAAGTAACTAGGACTAAAGTCCCTCCCCCCAACAACACTGGTTATTTTTTATATTCTTAGTAGACAGAGGGTCTAGCTCTTGCTCAGGCTGATCTCCAATTCCTGAGCTCAAGCAATCCACCCATCTCAGCCTCCCAGGGTACTGAGATGATAGATATGAGCCTTGGTGCTCAGCCTCTTTGAATATATGAAAACATCATTTTCATTTCTCAGAAAGTATATCTATATATAGATATATATGTATACATACATACATGTACACACATATGTATGCATGCACACACACATAAATTCATAGTTCTTCAATAAGGAATAAAATCTCTCAGCCTGCCTTCTTTTTCTTGCTTCCAGCTCCCTCACCTCTGTAGATTTCTCTTTTCACAAAACATGCCCATCTTCAATAGTTTCAGAAATTACCTTTTCAACTGGAAATGTGAAAGAGTATCACTGAGCTGTGCTGTTCATTATTTAAAGTTAATGTGGTCTTTGCTGTGAACCATTATGTATAAAACTGTGATTTTGGAAATGTAAGAACTGAACTGTCTTGGGGAGGCTACTCTCACTGTTCTCCAGTATCACCAGCGTTGTGACAAAGTTTAATGAACCTATCCCTGTTTCTGAATACTGGCTGACAGCAACAAGCACCCGGAACCTCTATCTCCAGTAGCACTCTAAGTAAGGTAGAGGCCAAGGGAAAACCTTCCCCTTAATTCTTTGAAGGTTCCTTGGATCCCAGCTCATACCTGGCAAATTCATAATGGAAAAGGCATTCAAACTTATTAATGTACTAAATATGTGGGAAAATCATAACGCTAAAGCCCTAGAGTTTGAGGTTGCTGTGACTTATGACACCACAGCACTCTACTGAGGGTAACTTTATAGTGAGACTTTGTCTCAAAAAAAAAGAAAAGTTCCAACCCAGCTTGGTGGCTGTAGCTCGGTGGCTAGGGTGCCAGCCATATACACCAGAGCTGGCAGGATTGAACCCAGCCGGGGCCTGCCAAACAAAAATCACAACTACAACCAAAAAATAGCTGCGTGTTGTGGCAGCCACCTGTATACCCAGCTACTTGGGAGGCTGACACAAGAGAATCACTTTAGCCCAAGAGTTGGAGGTTACTGAGAGTTGTGATGCCACAGAACTCAACCAAGGGTGAAATAGTGAGACTCTGCCTCAAATAAATAAATAAATAAATAAATAAATAAATAAATAAATAAATAAAATTAAAAAACAGTGAAACAGTTAGCTGAATGGAGCTATTGCGTATCAAAGTAAAAAGCTCAAATGTGAATGTAGACAGTGAAATCTCTTGGTTTTCACCTAGAGCCTGGACAAGGCAGCCTACGAAAGAGTTTAACATTATATTTTCCAGCTTGGTGTTTATACCTCAGTGGCCAGGGTGCAGCCACACACACTGAGGCTGGCGGGTTTCAACCCAGCCTGGGCCTACCAAACAACAATGACAACTACAACCAAAAACCCCTAGAAGCAGAGTCAAATTAAATCCTCTTTAAATATAAATCCTCAAAGTTATTCAAAAGAAACCCTTTAAGGCAGTCTCAATTCAAATGTCAGGGCAAGCAGAATATAATCTTAAAGTACAAAAGTATGTACAACAAAGCAGAGTATTATTCCTTATTCACAAGTTTTCTCTTCCCAGAACCTAGTCGACCCCTACAGAAAATGTACATCCCTTTTATCCTGGTATCCAGATCCAGCTCAAAACCTGGAAAGAAGGGCCTGAGAGAAAAAGCTGAAAAAAAAGAGTCCAGAACGTGTTCTCCAAACCACACCACAACAGTGAAACTTGCAGTACTAGAAGCCTGGGCCCACCACATTCCACTCAAGCCATATCTCACTCCATAAGCAGCTGAGGTCGACAAACACTAGACTGGAGGAAACACCACGTTAAGATTAAAGAGATCTGATCCCTAGTCATCTTCCCGTTGAGATTATACAGGGCTGTGTGCTCACCCCAAAACAATGTCCTCTTTTTATTTATTTACTTTTTTTTTTTTTGATTTTCACTTTTTTTCTTTCTTTTTTTTTTTTTTTTTTTTTGTAGAGACAGAGTATCACTGTGCCACCCTCGGGTAGAGTGCCATGGCGTCACACGGCTCACAGCAACTTCTAACTCCTGGGCTTACGCGATTCTCTTGCCTCAGTCTCCCGAGCAGCTGGGACTACAGGCGCCCGCCACAACGCCCGGCTATTTTTTTGTTGCAGTTTGGCCGGGGCTGGGTTTGAACCCGCCACCCTCGGCATATGGGGCCGGCGCCCTACTCACTGAGCCACACGCGCCGCCCAATTTATTTATTTATTTATTTTTTTAAGAGTTAGACTCCCACTTATCCCCCACAGCCCCCCCAGTGCCGGAGTTTCATACACCAACCTCAGACTCTTGGGCTCAAGTGATTCTCTTACCTCAGCTTCCCATCTAGTTGGGACTACAAGCACCTGTCAAAAGGCCCAGCTACTTTTAGAGACAGGGGTCTCGCTCTAGCTCACGCTGGTCTCATACTCATGAGCTCAGATGATCCACCCACCTTGGCCTTCCAGAGTGTTGATATTACAGGTGTGAGCCACCACGCCTGGCATCCTTGTCCCATTTTCAGAAATAAAAATGTATAGACTTCTTTAGCCCATAAATATGCACCATTTCTGTCTTAACTATAAGGTATTTACAGGTATTTACTTCATGCCCAACGTAGATGTGCACCCACTAAAACTTATCAGAAATTACTTTTCCCATTTATCTGCAAGATTATCACATACTCAGATTCTTTTTTTTTTCTTTTTTCTTGAGACAGAGTACTAAGTTGTCGCCCCAGGTAGAGTGGTGTCACAGCTCAAAGTAACCTCCAACTCTTGGGCTTAAGCGATTCTGTGGCCTCAGCCTCCCAAGCAGCTGGGACTACAGGCTATTATTGTTGTTGTTGCAGTTGTCATTGTTATTTTAGCTGGCCTGTACGGTTCGAACCCAACGCCCCAGGGTATGTGGCTACCCACTGAACTATGGGCCCGCCCCCGTACTCAGATTCCTTTTTTTGTTTGTTTGTTTTTGAGACAAAGTGTCACTATGTTGCCCTCAGTAGAGTGCCCTAGCGTTACAGTGCACAGTAACCTCAGACTTTGGGCTTAAGCGATTCCCCTGCCTCAGCCTCCCAAGTACCTGGGCCCACAGGTGCCCGCCACAACACCCTGCTATTTTTTGTTGCAGTTGTCATTGTTATTTAGCTGTCCCAGGCGGGTCCAAACCCAGCAGCCTCGGTATTTGTGGCTAGCGCCCTACCCACTGAGCAAAAGGAGCCGCCCCTCAGATTCTTATAGTTAAAAAAAAAAAAGAAAAAAAAAACACTACTGTCAGGAAAAAAAGATACACAACTGAAAACTGAAACTACTAGTAATAAATATATTCAATTTAAAAGGTGCCCATTACAATATACTAACCAGAATAATTCCTTAAGTAAAGTAACTTAACTACCTTTATAACTTATGTAAATAGACACATTAAGCTACCTCGAAGATAGTTATTATGTAGCACCCAGGGTTTTTCACATATCCCACCTACAACACAGGGATGTCTTGTTTCCTAAAATTAAAAGCTTTTTTGGGTGGCGCCTGTGGCTCAGTGAGTAGGGCACCAGCCCCATATACCGAGGGTGGCGGGTTCAAATCCAGCTTCGCCGAACTGCAACCAAAAAATAGTCGGGTGTTGTGGCAGGCGCCTGTAGTCCCAGGTGCTTGGGAGTCTGAGGCAGGAGAATCGGGGAAGCCCTAGAGCTGGAGGTTGCTGTGAGTCGCCTGTAGTCCCAGCTGCTTGGAGGCTGAGGCAGGAGAATCGCGGAAGCCCAAGAGCTGGAGGTTGCTGTGAGTCCTGTAACATCATGGCATGCTACCAAGGGCAGTAAAGTGAGACTCTTTCCTCTACCAAGAAAAAAAAAAAAAGCTTTTCTATCATGGGTACAAAAAGTTTAAGTCCAAATGTACTAAATTAACTTAAGATAATAACCTCCCTGAAAACTATAATAGCCGACTACACCTTTTTAACACTGCTAAATACAAGACGTTAGCCATTTTTGTCATACCCACAATAGCTATTAGACTCAATCTGAAAATTAGTCCATTGCCCTGTGCCATCATTAAGGTCCTTAATACAATTGCTCTAGCCATAAACGCTCTGAACAGTGAATTAAAACAAGTATGAGAAGCTATACATAAAAAATTCAAGCAGCCATTATTGATTATTAAAACACAATCAGAAATGTAAAAACGTTAAAATCTATATATTCCTTCAATTTATCTAACAGTTCCCAACTCATTAAAAACAAGTTAAAATGTGTAAAGGACATAGTCGAAACAATACAAGATTTCTCAGAATATCCAATACCTACTAACTAAAGTATTGTCATAATTACCCAACATTACCTAAGTCAGAACCTTTATACGTATTCTTACGTTATATTAAGTTCCTTAATGCTACAAAATACGATGTATACCATTCATATGTACCCGCTGTTTCACAGATTTCAAAAAACAAAGTTAGCCAGGACAGCCCGCATGTCAATTTAACTAACCATAACAATTACTTCCATTTTTAACAAATTTCATAGATATAAAAATAAAATACATGAAAGTAGAGAATGTGGTAGACACAGACACCCCCACAAACACCTCTTAGCTTTTTCTGAACTGAAAATGAACGTTAAAGCATAGGAACAGTAAGTCAAACAGGACAAACCAGAAATAGAGAACAAAGATGATAATCTGGGAAGTAACGAGGCACTATGGAACAAGTTAATAGCAAGTTTAATGTCGTTTCATTGATGAGGATTTTTTGATTGGTTTTTTAATTGTTATATGTATTTAACTTGCCTACATGTTGTTAAACACATGAGTATATTTTTTAGTATACTTTGAAATTATTCCCTATATAAATTATTAAAATTTGTTACACGTCCTTGAATGTCAACACTCCCTGAAAAACAAACGTGTTTGCCAAGATATAAGGGGAGACTGAATTTCACTTTTAGTTAAATGAGTGAAGAGAACTGTTGCTGATGTATATGAGTGACTGGAATTATCTAATCAGTTCAGAAGAGATACATTCTCTCATGTGTTCTCTAACACTGAAGGGGACGGCATAATGTCCACAGAACCAGTGTAGACACTATAGCTTTTGGTTTGCACGGTAGAAATAAAAGACCACCAATACAGGCATGTATATTTTTGTGACTTATCAATATCATTCCATGTAAGCTGTGTGTATTCTTTTAAATGACAATGTCATGGTGAGGTAAATAGTACCTCTAAAATTTTAACACGTACAAGAAAGAACAGGAGATAGGCCGGGCACAGTGGTGACTCACGTCCATAATCCTAGCATTCTGGGAGGCCAAGGCGGGTGGATTGCTTGAGCTCCTGAGTTCAAGAACAGCTGAAGCAATAGCGAGACCCCATCACAACTAAAAATAGAAAAAATGAGGCAAGAGGATCACTTGAGCCCTAGTAGGAGGTTGCTGTGAGCTATGACGTAATGGCACTCTACCCAGGACGATAGCTTGAGACTCTTTCTCAAAAAAAACAAACGACAACAACAACAAAAGACCAGGAGATCTTGATAAAATGTAGATTTTCATTCAGAAGATATGGGATGAAGATTCCATTTCTAAATTTCGAACAAGCTAAATAGGAATGACCATGCTTCTGTCCCATGAAAATATTTTGTCAAACATGCAGTGAACTGTACATACTGGATTTACCCTGTTGATTTCTGAACCACTAAACAAAAATGACAACCTTTACTTTCCAAAGAAAGGTATAGGAAAGAGAATCTAAGAAGAAAGGGACTCTTCCTCAATGAATGTTTTGGTTTGTGTACATTAGTTGATAATCTCCCCAAGTACTTATTTACAGTACTAGGAAGCGCCTGTGGCTCAGTGGATAGGGCACTGGCCCTATATACCTAGGGTGGTGGGTTCAAACCTGGCCCCGGCCAAATTGCAACAAAAAATAATGGGGCATTGTGGTGGGCACCTGTGGTCCCAGCTACTCAGAAGGCTGAGGCAAGAGAATCACCTAAGCCCAGGAGTTGGAGGTTGCTGCGGGCTGTGACGCTACGGTACTCTACCAAGGGCAATAAAGTGAGACTGTCTTTAAAAAAATTGAATAAATAAAGAAGATATACTGAACCCTACAATGGAATATGTGTCAAAGAACACCACAGCTGAGTGAATAGAATTAACCTCAACGGTGAACAGGACAAATGTGAATCAGGTGCTGATTCACAAATGGAAACACGACATCACTGCTGTCACAGTACTAGACAGAAAAAGTAAATCATAATCTGATAAAAACTAGTTGGAAAAACCCAGTTTGGGCAAAGTTAAAGGTACAGATGTCTGGCATGTTTTCTAATCTCTAATCCTATCTTTAAATATGTCCTTCTTAGCATTCTAAAAAGCAAATCTTTTGTAATTAATCTGTTTTTCAGAACTTTGAGTTACTTTAGGCAGTAATTGCCATCTTCTGTAAAAGTACATGTATATCAACTTATTTGACATAGAACCCATGGAGCTTCGAGATGGAAGCTAAACAGTACATATTCCCCATTTCTGCTAATATACAATGATCCAACCTCGTCCACAGTGGAAATCTTGGGCATCCACATTTTCCCATTTTCAACAGAAAGAAAGGGAACATTTTCACTATTGCAGGATATAAGTTTAATGTGAGAATTTTCTAGGGCATACGGGAAGCCTGGATGGAGAAAAAGGAAAGAAGACTCGGCCATATGTAGAGAAGAAGAATTTTGAGGGAAAAGAGTATTTGAAACAAACTCATTAGGCAGGAACATCACAAGTAGAGATGTAAATGTTTGAAAATTCTAAGAACGTGATAGTGCAGAAGAAAATGTGGGCACAGACCTGGACCTTGGACTCATTCAACAGAGAAGCAATCATTTCTTTCTCTTTCTCCTCCTTCCCTTGATTTCCTTCTCAGGTGAGATTATCTGGACACATTACTCCTGCATCTTTTTTTTTTTTGTAGAGACAGAGTCTCACTTTATGGCCCTCGGTAGAGTGCGATGGCCTCACACAGTTCACAGCAACCTCCAACTCCTGGGCTTAAGCGATTCTCTTGCCTCAGCCTCCCAAGTAGCTGGGACTACAGGCGCCTGCCACAACGCCCGGCTATTTTTTTTTTCTTTTTTTTGGTTGCAGTTTGGCCAGGGCCGGGTTTGAACCTTTCACCCTCGGAATATGGGGCCGGCGCCCTACAGACTGAGCCACAGACGCCGCCTTCCTGCATCTTGATAATACACCTTTAAAGGCATCAGCACAAACTCATCACCTGCTACCACCAAATCCACAGGCACAGAGACCTCGAAGTACAGAGAAATTTTGACCCTTTCCTATTCTTTATCATGGGAGAGAGTTAGAAGAAGTGTGAGTAAGACTTCTTAAAGACCAAAGTGTGAGTTTCTAATTTCTTGGCTTCCAGTTCCCTCCCCTGCCAGCAATTTCTGCTATGGAAATGGGAAATAGAGCCTGTTTCTGGAAAAAAAGAAATAAACTCGACTGTTTAAATGTATCTGGAAACCCTCATGCTAGACAGTGGCCTTCCCTTAGCATCACAGGGGGCACTTAATTAAAACCACGTGGATGACACAACCCACACTAATAGAATCTGGGCCCAATTGCTGCTGTTAATCCTTCTAGACCAGTGGTTCTCAACCTGTGGGTCGCGACCCCTTTTAACTATATTAAAGTGCCCGCGGCATTAGGATGGTTGAGAACCACTGTTCTAGACTATAGCAGCACCCAGCTAGAGAAAGCAAACACAGCACAGAGTTCCCTCAGTTCAACACTTTGTAAACAGGATAACCTTTGGTTCAAGGAAGACCAACAATCACAATCTTGAAACGACATAGTTTCCCGGCACTTTAAAGTCTCCAGATTCTGAAGAAGGCAGCAGTGTCTGAAGAAATACCCAGACTCAGAATTTGGACATGCAGATTTGAGTATGGCACATGTGGGGATGCAGCTAGTGCCCTGTGTACATTAAAGGGAAACAGAAACAGAAAAATGGGAATGGGGACATGCTCGGGTGTTCTCAATGCACATCCGTGATCCAGGTTGAGCTTCTGGCCTCCTAGCCTCTGGATCAGTATTAGGTCTAAAGAGATCAAGATAATTGAAAGCTAGTGACACAATACCTGATTGCTGCCCTATAAAAGTAGTTTGTAAAAATCTGCAGGTTGTCCCTAAGTCAACATACATACAGAAATAGAAAATTGTAGATAAAATATACTTTTACAAAATACTCATTACAAAATTTTACAAGTAGTTAGCAACACATAGAGAATAGTTTTTAAATGTTTTATAAAATTTTGTTGTAAATAAAAGTACATATAGCTGCAATTTCCCTCTTTGCCTATGTATGATGACTGTAGGGGCAACTTTTGGGACACCATGTACTGTAACTACTCAAGAAGGGAGATTGAAAACTGGCAGAGAGACCATTGTAGCTTCATTACTTGGGACAGAATGCACTTTGCTGTACAACTGGGTGTTGTGACTGTGAAGTGGAGATAGAAAGTGCCCTCTGCAGTTACAATTGGTGGGCATCATCTATGTTCATGTCAGTTCTGGTAATTCTGGATGGTGTGTAAAAATACTTTATAACTAAAAACAGACTCATTTCCAACTCTAGAATAACCCACCACGATGGTATACAGAAAAAGAAGTGTCACATTAGACAATTTAACCAGAATGGGATGTTCATCTCAGACCACTTAAGAGACGACAAAGATGAATTAAGTCATCATTATTAGTCCTCAGTAAGAAGACTTGACAGCACCATCGTTTATACAGGGTATCCATAAAGTCTGTATATAATTTAAAATAGTAAAACACAGGGTAACAGAGTGAGGCTATGTCTCAAATAATAATAATAAAAGAAAAAGACAGAAGACACATATACAAGGAGATAGTGGTGTGAGATGTTCGGGACCATCATTCATCCTGGGAAGTAGCTCTGATTAAAAAAATTCCCAATGAGCTGTGTTCTCAAGAGCAGCTCACTACAAAAAACAGCACTGCCCATGATGACTTAGGTGATATTCCCCTTTTGGCCTATGACAGGCCAGACACAGACTCTACATATTAAAATTTGTTACACAGACAAAACAACATTTAAAAACGTACTCTCGCTGTCCTCCGGAATTACTAGCCTTTGCAATAAAAAAGCGTTTTGACACATCAACTCCCCTTCGGTGTTTAACTACAACAGCAGGCAGGAGAGCCACTTCCGGTTCCCCAACAGGGAGAGCCAGGGCGCCCGGCCCTAAGTTTATTTTCAACAAAAGAATGGAGGGGTTGAGGGCTCCACGGACTACAGCCTCCCCCTTGAACAAGCTCCCCACACACACAAACTCTTGGGTTTCTTCCCTGAGGCGCCTTCCATTGTGACCACCAGGGAGGGACCCGCGGCGCTGCAGCGACACAGCTACTCCGAGAGAGCTCTGGGCCATGGTCCAAGTAACAGGTCCAGGAAGGCTTCAAGCAACAGGGTCCCAACTCCCTGCCCCGCTCCACCTTTTACCAAGAGGGGTGCGAGAGACAAGGGTGCCAGGGGCAAACTTCCGCCTCAAGACTCTAAAACTGAAGGGAAACTGCCCGGTCCCGCCACAGCCACTTCGGGCTCCAACTACGCTCCTCCCCCTCTCAGGACACCCAGTCTCCTGTACTCACCATTTCCCAGCTTCAGAGATGTCCCGGTGTCCTCCCTACAGATCTCCCAGTACCTGCAGGTCACAGCGTGACAGAGACTGCTACTGAGACAACTGGTATCTCCACGAGATGGAACTGCTGAAGTTGTGACAACCGCTCAGTGTCCAGGTCAGGAAACAAAAGCTGCTCCGGACCCCCAGAGCCGCCTTCTACCTGCTGGCTTTGCATCTGATTGGACAGTTCGTACAGGCGCATCCCTGATTGGATAGGACCTCAGGTCCCACCTCTCTGACCATGAGTGACAGGAATGTCGTTAGACAAGAGGCTAAAAGTACCCAGAAATGCTAACAATTATTTCACCACAGCACTTTTTTTTCGTTAACGACAAGGACCATGACCTTTTTTTTAGTCAGAGTCTCACTTTGTCACCCTCAGTAGAGTGCCCTGGCCTCACAGCTCACACTAACTCCCAACTCTTGGGCTCAAGCGATCCTCTTGCCTCAGCCTCCAGAGTAGCTGGGACTACAGGAGCCTGCAACAATGCCCGCTATTTTTTTTTTTTTTTTTTTGAGAGATGAGGTCTCCCTCTGACTCAGCCTGGTCTTGAACCTGTGACCTCAGGCAGTCCACCGAATTCACCCTCCCAGCGTGCTAGGATTACAGGCCTTAGACACCGAGTCCCTCTTAGGGACCATGACTTTATTCATCTCCATATTCCAGGGCCACCGTGCTTTCCCTACCGTAAGTGTTTAATAAATTTCGACTAAAGCAATGAAACTCTATTTACTGAGTGTGTAGTCTGTGCCTGACTTGGGCACCTATTATTTAAATAGGAGGTAGACTCTGCTTTGCCAAAGTCTTTTTTTTTTTTTTTTTTTTTTGCAGTTTTGGCCGGGGCTGGGTTTGAACCACCACCTCCGGCATATGGGGCTAGCGCCCTACTCCTTTGAGCCGCAGGGCTGGCCCTAGACTCAGCTTCGAAGGCATTTTCAATATACATCATGATGTCTGGGTAAAAACATGCACATAATGAACTCAGTGAACTTATAGACACGTGAAGGGTATTGGGAGTTAAAGCAAAGTCTGGCTATGGCAGTTCAAAGGGTGAAATTACCTCTAGTCTCCAGTCAGGGGTTGGCATTGCAGGAGGTTTCGTGCAGGAGGTGGTATTTAAGATCCCAACTAACAGGTATAACTAGGAGTATGTGGTACACCTCCTGGGGGAAGGGCTCAGCTACCATGTGGATTTTACCTTACAAACTGTCTTAACTCTTTTTACACAGGGCTTGTGCCTTCTCTGGCATGCAGTTCTGCTGACGGATATTTGTATTTACCTCTAAATATAAATTATATTATATATATATATATATTTTTTTTTTTTTGAGACAGAGTCTCACTTTGTCAACCTTGGTAGAGTACCTTGGAGTCACAGCTTACAGCATCCTCAAGCTCTTGGGCTACAGTGATTCTTTTGCCTCAGCCTCCTAAGCAGATGGGACTACCAGCACCCACCACAAGGCCCAGCTATTTTTTAGAGACGTGTCTCAATCTGGCTCAGGTTGTTCTTGAATCTGTGAGCTCAGGCTATCCACCTGCCTCAGCCTCCCAAGTGCTGGAATTACAGGTGTCAGCCACCAAGCCCCGCCTAAATTATATCCTTTTATTAATTTCAATTATATATAGGTATCTGTTTATAACATACACACAAAGTAAATACATGTTTTCCACTCGTGGAAATAACATATTGACAATTATATATATAAATATTTTATGGTGAAAAGTTACATACAGGGTGGACATAAAGTTCATGTGCAATTTACAATGGTTTACTATTTAAACTTAAAACTTCCATATTTCAATTTAAATTAAAATACTTTGCTATTTAAATTGCACATGAACTTTGTGTCCACCCTTTATTTAGAATTTTGCTTTGGAAGATGTCAATTAGGTGGGCAATTTTTTTTCTTTCTTTCTTTTTTTTATTTTATTTTATTTTTTTTGAGACAGAGTTTCACTGTGTCGCCATGGTAGAGTGCCGTGGTGTCACATCTCACAGCAACCTCAAACTCTTGGGCTTAAGCAATTCTCTTGCCTCAGCCTCCTAAGTAGCTGGAACCATAGGTGACTGCCACAATGCCCAGCTATTTTGTTGTTGTTGTTGTTGCAGTTGTCGTTGTTGTTTAGCTGGCCTTGGCCAGGCTCTAACCTGCCAGCCTCGATTCATGTGTCTGGAGCTGTTACCACTGTGCTATGAGTGCCAAGCCTGGTGGGAAACTTCAAAAGCATCATAATCAGGAGCCAGTGGAACATATGCCTTCTCTCCATCAGGCCTGATCCGGGTGTTGACCTTGGCCACATCAATGTCATAGAGCTTTTTCACAGAGCCTGTTGATCTAGTGCTTGTTGCTTTGACATCCAAATGAACACAAATGTGTTGTCTTCTCTCTTCCCTATGGTGGACTCACTGATCAGTGAGAAGTTGATGATGGTACAGTGGTCAAGCTTGTCTCTCCTAAGGAAGCCTTTCCTGGGATATGAGGGCTGCCTCCAAAGGAGGCACAGAGACTTCAGCGGTCGAAATGTGGGTGATGTTTGAATATCCTTTTTTGTGTCGCTATGGTTGCCTTTTAGCACTGCTTTCTTGGCCTTTAATGCCTTTGCTTTGGCTTTGACTTGGGATGGGCAGGAGCTTCCTTCTTTACCTTTGGCACCATGTTATGAAAAGCAACAATTATTTTAAAGTTTGAGATTTTTTTTTTTTTTAATTTGCCTGAACTCTGGTCTTTTGAGGAGGTAGCCTAAGCTTTGAAATAGGATGCAGCCTTCTAAGTCAGCCTGTCCAATAGAAATAAAATGAGAATTTAGCCTAGTGTTGTGGTGGGCACCTATAGTCCCAGCTACTTGGGAGGCTGAGGCAAGAGAATCGCTTAAGCCCAGGAGTTGGAGGTTGCTTTGAACTGTGTGATGCCATGGCACTCTATCGAGGGCCATAAAGGGAAACTCTGTCTCTACAAAAAAAAAAAAGGAAGAAAGAAAGAAATCCAACAAAGCCATGTACATGCTAAATCTGAATGTGTAAAACTGGGGAGTTTTCTTTCTTTCTTTTTTTTTTTTTTTTTTTTTGTAGAGACAGAGTCTCACTATACCGCCCTCGGTAGAGTGCCGTGGCGTCACATGGCTCACAGCAACCTCTAACTCTTGGGCTTATGCAATTCTCTTGCCTCAGCCTCTCGATTAGCTGGGACTACAGGCGCCCGCCACAACCCCCAGTTAATTTTTTTTGTTGTTGCAGTTTGGCTGGGGCTGGGTTTGAACCCGCCACCCTCGGCATATGGGGCCGGCGCCCTACTCACTGAGCCAAAGGCGCTGTCCAAGACTGGGGACTTCACTTGAATTAACATAGGTTTGAAAGCTAAAGACACAGATCCTAGGCTAGGCAGGGAGGTTCATACCTGTAATCCTAGCACTTTGGGAGGCTGAGGTGGGTGGATTCCCTGAGCTTACAGGTTGCCTGAAACCACCCTGAGCGAGAGCGATACTCTGTCTCTAAAAATAGCCGGGTGTTGTGGCAGGTGCCTATAGTCCCAGCTGCTTGCCAGGCTGAGGCAAGAGAATCTCTTGAGCCCTAGGGTTTGAGGTTGCTGTGAACTATGATGCCAAAGCAGTTTACTAACAAAGTGAGACTCTGTCTCAAAAAATATATATAAAAAAAAGACACAGATTCTTAGTGCCCCTCTGTACAATGCCCAACAGACCAGCCCCCTTTTCAACAGACCTGCTTTACAGAAAAAGGCCCAGAGGAACACAATCAATCATATGAAAGAATGAGTAAGACACTATTATTATTCCAAAAAGAACCACATCAAAAGGCAAAGTAAGGCCTTGGACTGTTCACATGGAGGCTGAACGGAGTGAGAGAGTTAGGGATACTCAGTGTGTTTCTGTGGTACTGTTTCATTCTGAAATTGGAAATGCGAAATAGCCTTTGAGCAATGGAACAATGAGCCCCTACATTTGTATGCTTCCTTTTTACTTTGATACAGCTGAACAGTTATTTTTATTTATTTTTTTTGTAGAGACATAGTCTCACTTTATGGCCCTCGGTAGAGTGCCATGGCCTCACCCAGCTCAGAGCAACCTCCAACTCCTGGGCCTAAGCGATTCTCTTGCCTCAGCCTCCCGAGTAGCTAGGACTATAGGCACCCGCCACAACGCCCGGCTATTTTTTGTTTGCAGTTTGGCCGGGGCCGGGTTTGAACCCGCCACCCTGGGTATATGGGGCCGGCGCCTTACCGACTGAGCCACAGGCGCCGCCCACAGCTGAACAGTTTTAGTTGAAAGAATAACCCACAAAAATGAAAAAGACATAGAGTATGGGATTTGGATTCTGAGGATTTCAAAAATGATCATCATAATAATAATAAGATCAAAGCCAAAATAATCTCAAAGCACTGTTATACCACATAAGATTTGATTCTTCCAGGTGAGAAGTGAGGGGAGAGGGATTAACACAGTATCAACTGGTGAGGAACTTGGAAGCTCTTTGACAGCCAGGACCTCTCAAATTCTGGACTCTTGAAAAATGAGAATCAACTTTTTTTGTTTTTTTTTGTTGAGATGAGGTCTCATTCTGGTTCAGGTTGGTTTTGAACTCAGGAGCTCAGGAAGTCCACCCACCTTATACTCCCAGAGTGCTATGATTATAGGCATGAGCCACCTTACCTCACAAGAATCAACTTTTGTTGACAGCTTCATCTTCTGATTATTTAGCATAAAATCAGGCTTCTAAGGAGTTGGCTTACATGTCCTTACTCGAACACTCATTTTTGTTTTTTAGACAGACTCTCACTTTGTCACCCTCAGTAGAGTGCCATGGTGTCATAGCTCACAGCAACACCAAACTCTTGGGGTCAAGGAATCCTCTTGCCTCAGCCTTCTGAGTAGCTGAGACTACAGGTGCCCATCACAATACTTAGCTATTTTTAGAGATGGGGTCTCACTCTGGTTAAGGCTGGTCTCAAACTCCTGAGCTCAGACAATCCACTGGCCTTGGCATCCCAGAGTGCTAGGATTACAGGCATGAGACACTGCACCAGGTCCTCAAACACTCATTTTATCCATAGTATCAAGGTCCACATCAAATGTGGGAATTCCAGAAAAAAAAAAAAAAAAAAAGAATTATTTCCAAGGACAGCTTCCAAATAGAGTACCACAGAGAATTTCACTTTTTTGGCTTAAAAGAAACAGACAAACAGATAACTTACAGTGCATTGGAAGAAAGTGGGTATGTCCATCAATGAGAGGATTTTAGCATCCTTCATTGGAGAACATTCATGAGGGGTTCAGGATTAGGCACAATGAAGAGGTCAGGAATATGGAGGATATACAAGTGAGGTTCACCTGAAGGTGCATGGGAAGGTTCCAGAATGAGCCTCCTTGGGGAGTGTTCTGGTGAGTCTCTCACTCACATGATTCCTGCACAGAGTACTGCCTACAAGATGAGCACAGCTTGACTTTGGAAAAGAAACCAAAGGTCTCTGACATTGTACAGAGCAATGACATTGAGAGGCCTCTGTTCCCTGTGGAAGGGTCAACTAAGAGACCACACTGGTCACAGCAAGTGGCCCTGGTTGCTGTTCCCAGGAGATGACCTGCAGTGATATAAAAAAAGCCTGGTGACTATCCTTAGATTATCAAGATACAGCCAAGGTGTGAACACAGCAGGTACACTTTCTAATAATCTGAGAGCAGCTCTTTCAGTTCACCTGAGACAGAGCCTTACTATGTTGCCCTTGGTAGAGTGCTGTGGTGTCACAGCTCAAATTAATCTCAAACTCCTGGGCTCAAGTGATTCTCTTGCCTAAATCTTCCAAGTAGCTGGGTCTACAGGTGCCTGCCAAAATGCCTGGCTATTTTTGTTGTTTAGCAGACCTGGGCCTGGTTCAAACCTGGCACCCTCGTGTATGTGGCTGGCTCCATAATCACTGTGTTACGGGCACCTAGTCACAATCCTTACTTTTTAATTTTTTTCTCATTATTAAGAAATTTGTTTGAGATCTGAGAATTAGATTTATGTACTTGTCACTGTGTGCTTAGAGTGGCAGCACTGTATAAAGAATTTATTTATTTATTTTATTATTATCATTATTTATTTATTTATTTATATTTGTAGTTTTTGGCCAGGGCCAGATTTGAGCCCACCACCCCCAGTAGAGAGCCAGCACTCTACTCCTTTGAGCCACAGGCGCTGCCCAAATGTGTGTATTTTTTAAGCTCAGGAGTTTGATACCATCCTGAACAAAAGGGAGACATAATCTCTATTAAAACAAAAGATATTACCCTGGCATTTTGGTGGGCACCTGTATTTTCAGGTACTGAAAAAGTTGAGGCATGAGGATCACTAGAGCACAACAATTTGTGGTTGTTGTGAGCCATGATGATGCTGAAGAACCTAAGGAAAGTTCACCCGAAAATATGATTCCTTGAAACAGAATATTTTGAATTAAAGGACATTTATGATGAAAAAGCATTGGAAGGGTGGCACCTGTAGCTCAGTGGGTAGGGAGCCGGTCACATACACTGAGGCTGGCGGGTTCGAACCCAGTCCGGGCCAGCTAAAACAGCAATGACAACTGCAACAAAAAAAATAGCTGGGCATTGTGGCAGGCGCCGGTAGTCCAAGCTACTTGGGAGGCTAAGGCAAGACTTAAGCCCAACATTTCAGGTTGCTGTAATTCCAGGCACTCTACCCAGGGTGACAGCTTGAGATTCTGTCTCAAAAAAAAGCATTGAAAGGTGGCACTCAAAGCTCAGTGGTTAGTGCGCCAGCCACATGCTCTGAGGCTGGTGGTTTTGAACCCGGCCTGGGCCTGCTAAACAAACAAAAAAGATAGCCAGGCATTTTGGCAGTAGCCTGTAAGTCCCAGCTCCAAGGGAAGCTAAGGCAACAGAATGGCTTGCACTCAAGATTTTGAAGTTGCTGTGAGCTATGATGCCATAACACTCTACTGAGGGTGACCAGGTGAGACTCTTGTCTCCAAACAAACAACAACAAAACGGTATTAGAAGAGGCTTTCCCTCTATCTACTGGACTAACCAGAGTGGAATTCAAAGGAGGTTGCTGACTTCTTATTTGGAACTCTAGAAGACCTGGCCCGAAATCATTTAAAACACAATACCTGTCTCTCGTGTTAATTAACAAGTCAATCTGTCTCCCTCCTTCTACACTTGCCCCTTAGCAACCACTTGGTGCACCTATACTTTCCACATTCTCCCCCTCCCTTCTAAAAGGCATCTATTAAACTCTCTCTCCATCATTGAGACATTGGGTAATCGTTCTTGTGGTTCCCCTATGGGCATGTATTTAGAAATAAACCTTTCTCTTATTAATCAGCTATAATTGTGAATTGATCTTTAATGCCAGGTGCTCAACCCCTGGACAACACCGTTACACTTAAAGACCAGACTGACTCCATTTTGCGCTAAAAAGCCAGACTAACTCCACTTTGCTTCATAACCGGCACTTCCTCTATTCCATCTTAAGGGCCCTCTACCCAGTCCGTCCCCCCAGTTCTTTGCCAGTTGCTCTGCGGTACTTCTGTTAGATGTCCTTTTTAGCAACTAATCTACAGGTGCAAGCCGTTTCACACACACACCACCTAAAAATATAATGCTGAAAATGTTTCTGTTTCTGTTAAATTCTGCTTTGTGCTAGAATACCCCTGCCCAAGCCTGAGGGCAGGAAGTTCTTTCTTTCTTTTTTTTTTTTTCCCTTGAGGTAGAGTCTTATTATGTCGCCCTCGGTAGAGTGCTGTAGCATCACAGCTCACAGCAACCTTAAACTCTTGGGCTTAAGTGATTCTCTTGCCACAGCCTCCCAAGTAGCTGGGACTAAAGGTGCCTGCCACAATGCCTGACTATTTTGTTGTTGTTGTTGTCATTACTGTTTGGTAGGCCAGGGCTGGGTTTAATCCCTGCAGCCCCAGTGTGTGTGGCCAGCACCTTTGCAGCTGAGCTACAGTTGCTGAGCCTTTGGCTGGGAGCCCACTTGCTGTCAAGGGCAATAAAGGACCCTATACCCAATTCGACCTCAGTGTCCTGGCATATTTTCTGTAATTCCACTCACATTCTTGGGCACAACTACACTGTCTCAAAAAAAAAAAAAAAAAAAAGGGCAGCGCCTGTGGCTCAGTTGGTAAGGCACCAGCCCCATATACCTAGGGTGGCAGGTTCAAACCCGGCCCTGGATGAACTGCAAACAAAAAATAACTGGGCGTTGTGGCGGGCGCCTGCAGTCCCAGCTACTTGGGAGGTTGAGGCAAGAGAATCACTTAAGCCAAGGAGTTGGAGGTTGCAGTGAGCTGTGTGATGCCATGGCACTCTACCGAGGGCCATAAAGTGAGACTCTCTCTCTACAAAAAAAAAAAAAAAAAAAAAAGAAGAAAAGAAAAGAAAGAAAAAGGAAAGAAAAAGAAAACAAAAAAAAAAAGGCCTGGCACCTGTAGCACAATGGGTACAATCCTGGCCACATATCCCCAGGCTGGGGGGTTCAAATCCAGCCCAGGACTATTAAACAATGACAACTGCAACAACAACAACAACAACAACAACAAAATAGCCCAGTGTTGTGACAGGTGCCAGTTACCTGGGATGCTGAGGTAAGAGAATCAATTAAGCCCAAGAGTCTGATATTGCTGTGAGCTGTGAAACCATCGCACTCTACCGAGGGAAACATAGTGAGACTCAAAAAAAGAAAAGAAAAAGAAATAAATATTATTTGCATATTTTTAAATGAGTTCTGATATAAATGAAAAGACAGCTTTTTTTCAAAATCTTTGTTTACTTCTATGTCCTCCATTAGGTGTTTTGTTCTTTTTCATCAACCTAAGTGTTTTTTGTTATGCAGTCAGAAGACACTGGCCAACAATTCCTAAAATATCATATTCTGTGTGGAAAATTAGAGATTAAAGACCCTGAGACCTCCAAGAGCAAGATAGAACGTAGAAGATTAATTGAGCAAAAAAACAGCAGCCTAGCTTTAGTATTTCAATAGTTGTTTTTTTTTTTTTTTTTTTTTTGAGACAGAGCCTCAAGCTGTTGCCCTGGCTAGAGTTCTGTGGTATCACAGCTCACAGCAACCTCCATCTTCTGGGCTCAAGCAATTCTTCTGCCTCTACAGCCTCTCCTGCTTCTACAGCCACCTGCCACAAGGCCCAGCTTTTTTTTGGTTGCAGCCATCCTTGTTGTTTTGTTTGTCCTGGGCTGGTTTCGAACACGCCAGCTCAGGTGTATGTGGCTGGTGCCTTAGCTCCTTGAGCCACAGGCATTGAGCCTTTGAATAGGTTTTTAATAAAAATAGCTTTACTGGGCAGCACCTGTGGCTCAAGGAGTAGGGCACTGGCCAAATATACGGGGGGTGGTGGGTTCAAGCCTGGTCCTGGCCAAAATCTGCAAAAACATAACATAAAGTATAGCTTTACTGATGAACAACCAGTCTGTGCAGTTCTTGCAGAAAACAATACTGAGGAAGAAAACAGTGATTACAACTTGCCTGTTTAAAGGTTAAATGGCCCAAGCACATTGGAGTGCACATTGCAGCTTGTCAAGGCCTGACAGGTAATCCATCAAGCCTGGGGGCCACAGCTCTTCCCATAAAAGGATAAGGCATCAGTTTTTGTTTTGTTTTGTTTTGTTTTTGTAGAGGCAGAGTTTCACTTTATCGCCCTCTGTAGAGTACCGTGGCGTCACACAGCTCACAGCAACTTCCAACTCCTGGGCCTAGGCGATTCTCCTGCCTCAGCCTCCCGAGTAGCTGGGATTACAGGCGCCCACCACAACGCACTGCTATTTTTTTGCTGCAGTTTGACAGGGGCCAGGTTTGAACCCGCCAACCTCGGTATATGGGGCCGGCGCCCTGCTCACTGAGCCACAGGCGCAGCCCAAGGCTTCAGTTTTTAAGGTGGCTGGAACACAGAAACCCTGGGAGAGAGGTGGGTGTTGCAAAAGTCACTGGAGACAGTGTGCACAACCAATACCCACACAAACAGAGGAAGGAACCCTTAGGCTGAGGTAAGAGGAAGGACTTTTTTCTCTCCCAGCTTCCAAAGCCTGTGTGGCCCCAGAGGTGAACAAGGGGTTTAACTTTCCCTTTGGACTCCTGAAGAGAGAGGCCAAACAAGGAGAAGTGGTACATCATGTTTGCCTTAAGGTTATGTTCCTTGTTTCTCTAGAAGGCAAGGACTAAGTGTACTTAACTATCAATTAAGGAGCAGAAGATAATGGGAAAAAAGACATGAATTCATATAATTGCTAATGTATGACGCAAATAGCACACAGGTTGTTCTTTGCACAGTTCTCCATTAGCTCATAGACCTCCCAAATAAACTTAGCATTGACAGGGGCGCCCCTCTCAGTGGTTGGGGTGCTGGCCACATGCACAAAAGCTGGGGTGGGTTTGAACCTGGTTTGGGACTGCTAAACAAGACAAAACAAACAAACAAACAAAATAGCCAGGCATTGTGGTGGGCACCTGTAGTCCCAGCTACTTTGGATGCTGAGGCGTGAGAATCACTGGAGCCCAAGAGTTCAAGGTTGCTCTGATTTATGACGGCATGACACTCTACAGCGGGTGACATGAAGAAAAAAAAATTAGTGTTGAGAGAACTCCATAAAAGTTGAGTGTGAAAGCACCGAGGGTCTCCGTTGAGTCAAACCATGGTTGACGGAGATCATATGGGCCCACCTGTAAGTGTGTCTCTCTCTGTCTTGTATCTTCATTTTCCACATTTCGCCAATTCCACTTTAGCAGGTATCCCACAATCCTGGCGAGAAACTGGTCCCCAATAATTTTACTTCTTCCTAACATTTTAAAGTTGAGGCTCTTCTCTTTTGGGATCTTACTTCATAACTGAGATCCCCTTTTTATTGTCTATCCAGTAGAACTAAAATTTTACTTAGATATTGCAATTTCTTATTCTGAAAACTGAGCAAAATTATCACTCTCTTTTTATATATATTATTTTATATTCTGCGTATATTTTTTCTATCTTGTGGTTTTCAAAATGAGAAGTTATTCCAAGTCATGAATGAAAGGAAACAGACTCCAGGTTTGTGTGGGCATCATGGCCTTTATTCATTTGTGTTGGAGTGGGCTGAGGTCAAGAAAAAAGTTAGCAGTTGAGTTAAGGCAGGGTGGGAATGTAAGGGTTTGTAAGGATTTGTGCACTCATTCCTTTCTGGGCCTGGGCGGGATTGTGCACTCCTTTCTGTGTCCCTGTGCTTGGTTATATCACAGAATAAAGTTCTTTGGAGTACTTGTGTTACTATGTTTGTTTGTTTGTTTTTCACTCTATCGCCCCCTGTAGGGTGCGTGACGTCACAGCTCACATCAACCTCCAATTCCTGGGCTTAGGCCATTCTCTTTCCTCAGACTCCCGAGTAGCTGCAACAACAGGCACCTGCCGCAATGCCGGACTATTTTTTTTTTTTTTTTGGTGTTGTTGCAGTTTGGCGGGGCGGGTTCGAACCCACCACCCTTGATATATGGGGCCAGTACCCTACCCACTGAGCCACAGGCACTGCCCCCTACCCTCCAAAAGTGTTTTCTATAAGAGTTTTTGAAATTATTAGATATAGTTAGTAAAATACCTACAAACTAAATAATGTGATCTGTTATATTTACTTTAAAATGAGACAAGGGCGACTGAAGTTGGTTTCTACAAGTGAAGGCAAGATGATAAAAACTGTGGAAGCATCTTGATTGGTACTATGTGTGATGGGTTTTATTATATAAATATTTCCACAATTGGGAAAATGTGTGCATGTCAATCATAATGCTGAAATAAAGAAAAAAAGTGTTTTCATAAAAATGTGTAACATACCATTCATCATACCTTTTCAAATAAAAAATTTGCTCTTGCACATTGCAATGTTGTAAATGTTGAGGTTTGTCCCCAGATCTGGGTATGGCAAGTGTGTAGCAGACAGTTTGATATTAGAATTGGGAAGAGAACACTGTAAATGTCCCTCCAAGTGTGGACAGTGAAGTTTCCAAAAATATTTGAGGGAGGTTACTGAGAAATATTATTACCTTGATGACATTATATGTTCTTAACAGTCTGTGAGTTAGAGCAGTGTGTCTTCCAGAAGTTAAAGTAGAAGGAGCCCTGGGATATGCAGGGCCCACACCCAGGTGCTAACGTCCTGCCCAGGAGCAGGGCCAGTCCAGCCTTTACCTGCCACTTCTCCTGGCTCCACATCCCTGCTTACATAGCTCAGCCCCAAGGTCCCTTCTTTATGGTACAGGCCAGAGGAGGAGGAGGAGAAGAAGCTGGTGCTGTGCCCATCTGTGTTCAGTTTAGAGACTCAAAACCTGAAAGGTTGGAATAATTAGTGGGGGTCCCTAATTCCTAGAGGTTGTAGATATACTTATGAGATTCCAGGTACTTCTCAGAAACCTAGATCTCACACCCACCCAGTCCTGTCACAGTAATCACGTTGCTTATGTGTATATCCCATCCTTTGCAGAGGTATGCAACCAAACTGTTGAGGTTCCTTCTTGAAGCTCCACTCATTTTTGTTCAGTGTATGATTTCTGCAAGATAGATAGGCATACATCAAAGCAGAGAGTGAAGTGTAGGTCTACCGGTAGTCCCCTTTTGCACACTGTCCCATGCTCCCACAGGGGGCTCTGTCACTCCCACCCATGGACCCAAGGCAAGATTCTGATAGGGAGTAGAAGGTTCACTTATTCTGACAACAAAAAAGTGTGGTTCAGGACAGTTACATCTCTGAGTTTAGTAGAGTCAAAGCCCTCAGTGTTTCACTTCAATGTGGCAGCAACTGTCCACATGCTGTTCTGAATACAGAGCTATACTCTACAGTTAATACATAGAACGAGGCTCATGCCTGTAATTCTAGCATTCTGGGAGGCTGAGGCGGGTGGATAGCTTGAGCTCACGGGTTCCAGTCCAGCCTATGCAAAAGCGAGAACCCCCCCCATCTCTACTAAAATTAGAAAAACTGAGGCATGAGGATTGCTTAAGCTCAAGTTGGAGGCTGCTGTGAGCTTTATGATGCCGCACATTCTACCCAAAGTGACAGCTCAACACTCTGTCTCAAAAAAAGAAAAAAGGTCTGGAGAGGTGGCTAACGCCTATAATCCCACCACTTGGGAGGCTGAGATGGGTGGAGTGCCTGAACTCACTCCTGAACTCACTTGTTCAGTCTGAACAAGAGCAAGACACCATCTCTAAAAAATAGATGGGCGTGGGCAGCGCCTGTGGCTCAAGGAGTAGGGCGCTGGTCCCATATGCCAGAGGTGGCGGGTTCAAACCCAGCCCTGGCCAAAAACCACAAAAAAAAAAAAAAAAAAAAAATACAAACAAAATAAAAAATAGATGGGCGTTGTGGTGGGCGCCTGTAGTCCCAGCTACACGGAGGCTGAGGCAAAGGATCGCGTGAGTCCATGAATTTGAGGTTGCTGTGAGCTATGATGCCACAGCACCCTAAATGGTCACAAAGTAAGACTTTGTCTTAAAATAGAAAAAATACATAGAATGAAATTTTTTTTTTTGAGACAGAGTCTCACTACGTCGCTCTTGGCAGTGCCCTGGCAGTACAGCTCACGGCAAACTCCGACTCTTGGGCTTAACTGACTCTCTTGCCTCAGCCTCCCAAGTAGCTGGCACTACAGGCACCCACCACAATGCCTGGCTATTTTTTTGTTGCAGTTGTCATTGTTGTTTTAGCAGGCCTGGGCTGGGTTCGAACCTTCCTTCCTCGGTGCATGCGGCTGGCGCCGTAACCACCTAGCTATGGGCACCGAGCCCATAGAAAAAATTAAAGATATATAACGAAAATTATCAGATATGAAACAATAATATTTTGGAATATATTAGGTGAAATAAACAGTAGCAATCAATTTGACAAATTTCATTATCTTTTCTTTGAAATGACACACATAGTTCTCATTTTATTTCTTTTTCTTTCTTTCTTTTTTTTTTTGAGACAGAGTCTCAAGCTCTCATCCTGTGTAGAATGCCAAAGTGTCACAGCTCACAGCATCCTCAGACTTTTGGGCTTAAGCGATTCTCTTGCCTCAGCCTCCCAAGTACCTGGGACTATAGACGCCCACCACAACGCCCGGCTAAACTCTCATTTTATTTCTATCGGACAGGCTGACTTAGAAGGCTGCATCCTATTTCAAAGCTTAGGCTACCTCCTCAAAAGACCAGAGTTCAGGCAAATTAAAAAAAAAAATCTCAAACTTTAAAATAATTGTTGCTTTTCATAACATGGTGCCAAAGGTAAAGGAGGAAGCTCCTGCCCATCCCAAGGTCAAAGCCAAAGCAAAGGCATTAAAGGCCAAGAAGGCAGTGCTAAAAGGCAACCATAGCGACACAAAAAAGAATATTCAAACATCACCCACATTTCGACGGCTGAAGTCTCTGTGCCTCCTTTGGAGGCAGCCCTCATATCCCAGGAAAGGCTTCCTTAGGAGAGACAAGCTTGACCACTGTACCGTCATCAACTTCTCACTGATCACTGAGTCTACCATAGGGAAGAGAAAAGACAACACACTTGTGTTCATTTGGATGTCAAAGCAACAAGCACTAGATCAACAGGCTCTGTGAAAAAGCTCTATGACATTGATGTGGCCAAGGTCAACACCCGGATCAGGCCTGATGGAGAGAAGAAGGCATATGTTCCACTGGCTCCTGATTATGATGCTTTTGAAGTTTCCCACCAGGCTTGGCACCCATAGCACAGTGGTAACAGCGCCAGACACATGAATTGAGGCTGGCAGGTTAGAGCCTGGCCAAGGCCAGCTAAACAACAACAACAACAAAATAGCTGGGCATTGTGGCAGGCACCTATGGTGCCAGCTACTTAGGAGGCTGAGGCAAGAGAATTGCTTAAGCCCAAGAGTTTGAGGTTGCTGTGAGATGTGACACCACGGCACTCTACCATGGCGACACAGTGAAACTCTGTCTCAAAAAAAAAATAAAATAAAAAAAAGAAAGAAAGAAAAAAAATTGCCCACCTAATTGACATCTTCCAAAGCAAAATTCTAAATAAAGGGTGGACACAAAGTTCATGTGCAATTTAAATAGCAAAGTATTTTAATTTAAATTGAAATATGGAAGTTTTAAGTTTAAATAGTAAACCATTGTAAATTGCACATGAACTTTATGTCCACCCTGTATGTAACTTTTCACCATAAAATATTTATATATATAATTGTCAATATGTTATTTCCACGAGTGGAAAACATGTATTTACTTTGTGTGTATGTTATAAACAGATACCTATATATAATTGAAATTAATAAAAGGATATAATTTAGGCGGGGCTTGGTGGCTGACACCTGTAATTCCAGCACTTGGGAGGCTGAGGCAGGTGGATAGCCTGAGCTCACAGATTCAAGAACAACCTGAGCCAGATTGAGACACGTCTCTAAAAAATAGCTGGGCCTTGTGGTGGGTGCTGGTAGTCCCATCTGCTTAGGAGGCTGAGGCAAAAGAATCACTGTAGCCCAAGAGCTTGAGGATGCTGTAAGCTGTGACTCCAAGGTACTCTACCAAGGTTGACAAAGTGAGACTCTGTCTCAAAAAAAAAAAAAATATATATATATATATAATATAATTTATATTTAGAGGTAAATACAAATATCCGTCAGCAGAACTGCATGCCAGAGAAGGCACAAGCCCTGTGTAAAAAGAGTTAAGACAGTTTGTAAGGTAAAATCCACATGGTAGCTGAGCCCTTCCCCCAGGAGGTGTACCACATACTCCTAGTTATACCTGTTAGTTGGGATCTTAAATACCACCTCCTGCACGAAACCTCCTGCAATGCCAACCCCTGACTGGAGACTAGAGGTAATTTCACCCTTTGAACTGCCATAGCCAGACTTTGCTTTAACTCCCAATACCCTTCACGTGTCTATAAGTTCACTGAGTTCATTATGTGCATGTTTTTACCCAGACATCATGATGTATATTGAAAATACCTTCGAAGCTGAGTCTAGGGCCAGCCCTGCGGCTCAAAGGAGTAGGGCGCTAGCCCCATATGCCGGAGGTGGTGGTTCAAACCCAGCCCCGGCCAAAACTGCAAAAAAAAAAAAAAAAAAAAAAAGACTTTGGCAAAGCAGAGTCTACCTCCTATTTAAATAATAGGTGCCCAAGTCAGGCACAGACTACACACTCAGTAAATAGAGTTTCATTGCTTTAGTCGAAATTTATTAAACACTTACGGTAGGGAAAGCACGGTGGCCCTGGAATATGGAGATGAATAAAGTCATGGTCCCTAAGAGGGACTCGGTGTCTAAGGCCTGTAATCCTAGCACGCTGGGAGGGTGAATTCGGTGGACTGCCTGAGGTCACAGGTTCAAGACCAGGCTGAGTCAGAGGGAGACCTCATCTCTCAAAAAAAAAAAAAAAATAGCGGGCATTGTTGCAGGCTCCTGTAGTCCCAGCTACTCTGGAGGCTGAGGCAAGAGGATCGCTTGAGCCCAAGAGTTGGGAGTTAGTGTGAGCCGTGAGGCCAGGTCACTCTACTGAGGGTGACAAAGTGAGACTCTGACTAAAAAAAAGGTCATGGTCCTTGTCGTTAACGAAAAAAAAGTGCTGTGGTGAAATAATTGTTAGCATTTCTGGGTACTTTTAGCCTCTTGTCTAACGACATTCCTGTCACTCATGGTCAGAGAGGTGGGACCTGAGGTCCTATCCAATCAGGGATGCGCCTGTACGAACTGTCCAATCAGATGCAAAGCCAGCAGGTAGAAGGCGGCTCTGGGGGTCCGGAGCAGCTTTTGTTTCCTGACCTGGGCACTGAGCGGTTGTCCCAACTTCAGCAGTTCCAGCTCGTGGAGATACCAGTTGTCTCAGTAGCAGTCTCTGTCACGCTGTGACCTGCAGTTACTGGGAGATCTGTAGGGAGGACACCGGGACATCTCTGAAGCTGGGAAATGGTGAGTACAGGAGACTGGGTGTCCTGAGAGGGGGAGGAGCGTAGTTGGAGCCCGAAGTGGCTGTGGAGGGACCGGGCAGTTTCCCTTCAGTTTTAGAGTCTTGAGGCGGAAGTTTGCCACTGGCACCCTTGTCTCTCGGACCCCTCTTGGCAAAAGGTGGAGCGGGGCAGGGAGTTGGGACCCTGTTGCTTGAAGCCTTCCTGGACCTGTTACTTGCTCCATGGCCCAGAGCTCTCTCTGAGTAGCTGTGTGCCTGCAGCGCCGCGGGTCCCTCCCTGGTGGTCACAATGGAAGGCGCCTCAGGGAAGAAACCCAAGAGTTTGTGTGTGTGGGGAGCTTGTTCAAGGGGGAGGCTGTAGTCCGTGGAGCCCTCAACCCCTCCATTCTTTTGTTGAAAATAAACTTAGGGCCGGGCGCCCTGACTCTCCCTGTTGGGGAACCGGAAGTGGCTCTCCTGCCTGCTGTTGTAGTTAAACACCGAAGGGGAGTTGATGTGTCAAAACGCTTTTTTATTGCAAAGGCTAGTAATTCCGGAGGACAGCGAGAGTACGTTTTTAAATGTTGTTTTGTCTGTGTAACAAATTTTAATATGTAGAGTCTGTGTCTGGCCTGTCATAGGCCAAAAGGGGAATATCACCTAAGTCATCATGGGCAGTGCTGTTTTTTGTAGTGAGCTGCTCTTGAGAACACAGCTCATTGGGAATTTTTTTAATCAGAGCTACTTCCCAGGATGAATGATGGTCCCGAACATCTCACACCACTATCTCCTTGTATATGTGTCTTCTGTCTTTTTCTTTTATTATTATTATTTGAGACATAGTCTCACTCTGTCACCCTGTGTTTTACTATTTTAAATTATATACAAACTTTATGGATACCCTGTATAAACGATGGTGCTGTCAAGTCTTCTTACTGAGGACTAATAATGATGACTTAATTCATCTTTGTCGTCTCTTAAGTGGTCTGAGATGAACATCCCATTCTGGTTAAATTGTCTAATGTGACACTTCTTTTTCTGTATACCATCGTGGTGGGTTATTCTAGAGTTGGAAATGAGTCTGTTTTTAGTTATAAAGTATTTTTACACACCATCCAGAATTACCAGAACTGACATGAACATAGATGATGCCCACCAATTGTAACTGCAGAGGGCACTTTCTATCTCCACTTCACAGTCACAACACCCAGTTGTACAGCAAAGTGCATTCTGTCCCAAGTAATGAAGCTACAATGGTCTCTCTGCCAGTTTTCAATCTCCCTTCTTGAGTAGTTACAGTACATGGTGTCCCAAAAGTTGCCCCTACAGTCATCATACATAGGCAAAGAGGGAAATTGCAGCTATATGTACTTTTATTTACAACAAAATTTTATAAAACATTTAAAAACTATTCTCTATGTGTTGCTAACTACTTGTAAAATTTTGTAATGAGTATTTTGTAAAAGTATATTTTATCTACAATTTTCTATTTCTGTATGTATGTTGACTTAGGGACAACCTGCAGATTTTTACAAACTACTTTTATAGGGCAGCAATCAGGTATTGTGTCACTAGCTTTCAATTATCTTGATCTCTTTAGACCTAATACTGATCCAGAGGCTAGGAGGCCAGAAGCTCAACCTGGATCACGGATGTGCATTGAGTACACCCGAGCATGTCCCCATTCCCATTTTTCTGTTTCTGTTTCCCTTTAATGTACACAGGGCACTAGCTGCATCCCCACATGTGCCATACTCAAATCTGCATGTCCAAATTCTGAGTCTGGGTATTTCTTCAGACACTGCTGCCTTCTTCAGAATCTGGAGACTTTAAAGTGCCGGGAAACTATGTCGTTTCAAGATTGTGATTGTTGGTCTTCCTTGAACCAAAGGTTTTCCTGTTTACAAAGTGTTGAACTGAGGGAACTCTGTGCTGTGTTTGCTTTCTCTAGCTGGGTGCTGCTATAGTCTAGAACAGTGGTTCTCAACCATCCTAATGCCGCGGGCACTTTAATATAGTTAAAAGGGGTCGCGACCCACAGGTTGAGAACCACTGGTCTAGAAGGAGTAACAGCAGCAATAGGGGGAATAGTTAAAAAAGCCACTCCTTAGACTCACTCAACACCTGTAAAATTGTAAACAAACCCAAGATTGACTGTTCCCTCCTGAAAAGTGAAAGTCACAATGCAAGAGTTGATGGAAGAGCAAGCAATGAATTCAAGAACATCACGAGGAGATGGCTGACTAATGTTGCAAAGACCACCTCATATTTTTAGGTTGATCAGATGGCTGTGAAAGGGGAAAGGAGCTTGGGAAACTGTGTGTGGAAGCTTTCTGTGTGTAGGTCTCCATGTCTCATTGAAATGGTTTCTTGCCTTCTGGCTGTCTGGCTGATACCAGCTAGACCAAAACAGAAATGGAGGTTAACTGGTCACTATTTTACCTCACAGGAAGTTCTGTAATCTTGGTTCTATAGTGAATGGCTCAAAACACTTTCTGAAATTCTTTTTTTTTTTTTAATGAGACATAGTCTCACTTTGTCACCCTCATTGGAGCCATGGCATCACAGCTAACAGCAACCTTAAACTCCTGGGCTGAAGCCATCCTCTTGCCTCAGCCTCCCGAGTAGCTGGGACTACAGGCATCCCCCACAACACCCTGCTATTTTTACAGAGGGGGTCTTGCTCTAGCTCAGGCTAGTATGGAACTCCTGAGCTCAGAAAAGCCACCTGCCTTGAGCCTCCAAGAGTGCTGGGCCTACAATCTTGAACCATCGGGCTGGCCTTCTTTCTGATATTCTTAAGGAAGGACATAGTCATTGTAAGAAAACTGATTATTTGCTTGAAGATAGAGTAACTGCTGCTGTTGCAGAATCAGATGCTTAGAGTGGGCATACTGTGAAATGCCTTGTATGCATATTAAACCCAGAGAGGTGATGCTTAGCTAAGTGTTTCTCAGCCCAGGCTTGTAGTTAGGATTCTATGCTTAGTTTGAAGAGGTACCATCACCTGTGATTCTGCCTGTGCCCAGATTCTATTAGTGTGGGTTGTGTCATCCACGTGGTTTTAATTAAGTGCCCCCTGTGATGCTAAGGGAAGGCCACTGTCTAGCATGAGGGTTTCCAGATACATTTAAACAGTCGAGTTTATTTCTTTTTTTCCAGAAACAGGCTCCATTTCCCATTTCCATAGCAGAAATTGCTGGCAGGGGAGGGAACTGGAAGCCAAGAAATTAGAAACTCACACTTTGGTCTTTAAGAAGTCTTACTCACACTTCTTCTCAACTCTCTCCCATGATAAAGAATAGGAAAGGGTCAAAATTTCTCTGTACTTCGAGGTCTCTGTGCCTGTGGATGTGGTGGTAGCAGGTGATGAGTTTGTGCTGATGCCTTTAAAGGCGTATTATCAAGATGCAGGAAGGCGGCGCCTGTGGCTCAGTCGGTAGGGCGCCGGCCCCATATGCCGGGGGTGGTGGGTTCAAACCCGGCCCCGGCCAAACTGCAACCAAAAAAAAGAAAAAAAAAATAGCCGGGCGTTGTGGCAGGCGCCTGTAGTCCCAGCTACTTGGGAGGCTGAGGCAAGAGAATCGCTTAAGCCCAGGAGTTGGAGGTTGCTGTGAACTGTGTGAGGCCATCGCACTCTACCGAGGGCCATAAAGTGAGACTCTGTCTCTACAAAAAAAAAAAAGATGCAGGAGTAATGTGTCCAGATAATCTCACCTGAGAAGGAAATCAAGGGAAGGAGGAGAAAGAGAAAGAAATGATTGCTTCTCTGTTGAATGAGTCCAAGGTCCAGGTCTGTGCCCACATTTTCTTCTGCACTATCACGTTCTTAGAATTTTCAAACATTTACATCTCTACTTGTGATGTTCCTGCCTAATGAGTTTGTTTCAAATACTCTTTTCCCTCAAAATTCTTCTTCTCTACATATGGCCGAGTCTTCTTTCCTTTTTCTCCATCCAGGCTTCCCGTATGCCCTAGAAAATTCTCACATTAAACTTATATCCTGCAATAGTGAAAATGTTCCCTTTCTTTCTGTTGAAAATGGGAAAATGTGGATGCCCAAGATTTCCACTGTGGACGAGGTTGGATCATTGTATATTAGCAGAAATGGGGAATATGTACTGTTTAGCTTCCATCTCGAAGCTCCATGGGTTCTATGTCAAATAAGTTGATATACATGTATTTTTACAGAAGATGGCAATTACTGCCTAAAGTAACTCAAAGTTCTGAAAAACAGATTAATTACAAAAGATTTGCTTTTTAGAATGCTAAGAAGGACATATTTAAAGATAGGATTAGAGATTAGAAAACATGCCAGACATCTGTACCTTTAACTTTGCCCAAACTGGGTTTTTCCAACTAGTTTTTATCAGATTATGATTTACTTTTTCTGTCTAGTACTGTGACAGCAGTGATGTCGTGTTTCCATTTGTGAATCAGCACCTGATTCACATTTGTCCTGTTCACCGTTGAGGTTAATTTTATTCACTCAGCTGTGGTGTTCTTTGACACATATTCCATTGTAGGGTTCAGTATATCTTCTTTATTTATTCAATTTTTTTAAAGACAGTCTCACTTTATTGCCCTTGGTAGAGTACCGTAGCGTCACAGCCCGCAGCAACCTCCAACTCCTGGGCTTAGGTGATTCTCTTGCCTCAGCCTTCTGAGTAGCTGGGACCACAGGTGCCCACCACAATGCCCCATTATTTTTTGTTGCAATTTGGCCGGGGCCAGGTTTGAACCCACCACCCTCGGTATATAGGGCCAGTGCCCTAACCACTGAGCCACAGGCGCTTCCTAGTACTGTAAATAAGTACTTGGGGAGATTATCAACTAATGTACACAAACCAAAACATTCATTGAGGAAGAGTCCCTTTCTTCTTAGATTCTCTTTCCTATACCTTTCTTTGGAAAGTAAAGGTTGTCATTTTTGTTTAGTGGTTCAGAAATCAACAGGGTAAATCCAGTATGTACAGTTCACTGCATGTTTGACAAAATATTTTCATGGGACAGAAGCATGGTCATTCCTATTTAGCTTGTTCGAAATTTAGAAATGGAATCTTCATCCCATATCTTCTGAATGAAAATCTACATTTTATCAAGATCTCCTGGTCTTTTGTTGTTGTTGTCGTTTGTTTTTTTTGAGAAAGAGTCTCAAGCTATCGTCCTGGGTAGAGTGCCATTACGTCATAGCTCACAGCAACCTCCTACTAGGGCTCAAGTGATCCTCTTGCCTCATTTTTTCTATTTTTAGTAGAGATGGGGTCTCGCTATTGCTTCAGCTGTTCTTGAACTCGGGAGCTCAAGCAATCCACCCGCCTTGGCCTCCCAGAATGCTAGGATTATGGACGTGAGTCACCACTGTGCCCGGCCTATCTCCTGTTCTTTCTTGTACGTGTTAAAATTTTAGAGGTACTGTTTACCTCACCATGACATTGTCATTTAAAAGAATACACACAGCTTACATGGAATGATATTGATAAGTCACAAAACTATACATGCCTGTATTGGTAGTCTTTTATTTCTACCGTGCAAACAAAAAGCTATAGTGTCTACACTGGTTCTGTGGACATTATGCCGTCCCCTTCAGTGTTAGAGAGCACATGAGAGAATGTATCTCTTCTGAACTGATTAGATAATTCCAGTCACTCATATACATCAGCAACAGTTCTGTTTACTCATTTAACTAAAATTAAATTCAGTCTTCCCTTATATCTTGGCAAACATGTTTGTTTTTCAGGGAGTGTTGACATTCAAGGACGTGTCTATAGAATTCTCTATGACTAAGTGGGCCTGCCGGGACCTTCAGCATTTTTGTTGGGATTTCATGTTAGACAGCTATAGAAACCTGGTCTTCTTGGTGAGGATAACTTAAATACACAGTTCTGGGTCTATACTATGCATTTCATATTCTTTCTTTGTAGAATGTTTTTATGAAGTTTCTTCTTTGACTGCTTGAATGTCAGGTTTTTGTTTCTAAGGAAACCTTAAGGATATCTTGGTATAGTCAAGGAAATTTTGGAGATATTTTATTTTGGAATTAATCTTACCAATTTTTGAGCCAATTTATATCATTCATTAGATTAATGGTAATTTCAGAAGTTTAGTGGCATAGATTGTTTCCCATAACTTTAAGTCTGAGATCTAGCATAAATTTTATTTCTGTAGCTCTGGGGAGTGGAATCAAGAGTTCTCCAACTTTAAAAACTTTTTTTTTTTTATTTCATGGAGATTCATTCAGGGTGTAAGAAACCAGGTTATACTCATTGCATTTCTTAGGTATAATCCCTCTTACAAGTGTGCCTAGCCACTAAAATGTGTATCACACAAGACCCCACCCACCTCCCTCCTGCCCTGTCTATGCTCTTTTTTTCCCCATCCCCTCCTTTTTTTCTCTTTCTCCCCTTCCCCCACCCCACCATGTCATTAGTTGTCATTAATTGTCATATCAAAATTGAATACATAGGATTCATGCTTCTCCATTCTCGTGATGCTTTACTAAGTGTTCTACTTCCATCCAGGTTAATACAAAGGCTGTAAAGTCTCCATTTTTTTTTTTTTAATGGCCGAATAGTATTCCATGGTATACATATACCACAGCTTGTTAATCCATTCCTGGGTTGGGAAACATTTAGGCTGTTTCCACATTTTGGTGATTGTAAATTGAGCTGCGATAAACACTGTAGTGCAAGTGTCTTTATGACAAAAGAATTGTATTAGTTTGCAGTCCCTCCAACAGTGTAAAAGTGTTCCTTTCTCTCCATATCCTTGCCAGCATGTGCAGTTTTGAAATTTTGTGATGTGGGCCATTCTTACTGGGGTTAGATGATATCTCAGGGTAGTTTTGATTTGCATTTTTGTAATAATTAGTGATAGTAAGCATTTTTTCATATGTTTGCTAGCCATTCGTCTGTCTCCTTTAGAGAAGGTTCTATTCATGTCTCTTCCCCATTGATTATGGAATTCTTGGCTTTTTTCATGTGGATTAATTTGAGTTCTCTATAGATCCTACTTATCAAGCTTTTGTCTGATTCAAAATATGCAAATATCCTTTCCCATTGTGTAGATTGTCTATTTGCTTTGGTTGTTGTCTCCTTAGCTGTTCAGAAGCTTTTCAGTTTAATTAAGTCCCATTTGTTTATTTTTGTTGTTGCAAATGCCACGGCAGTCTTCTTCATAAAGTCTTTCCCCAGGCTGATATTTTCCAGGGCTTTCTTTGCTTTCTTTGAGAATTTTTATTGATTTAAGCCTGAAATTTAAGTCTTTTATCCATCTTGAATCAATTTTCGTGAGTGGAGAAAGGTGTGGGTCTAGTTTCAGTCTTTTTCATGTGCACATCCAGTTCTCCAAGCACCATTTATTGAATAGGGATTCTTTCCCCCAGTGCATGTTCTTGTTTGGTTTATTGAAGATTAGGTGGTTGTAAGATGTCAGTTTCATTTCCTGGTTTTCTATTCAATTCTTAATGTTTATGTCTCTATTTTTGTGCAGGTACCATGCTGTCTTGATCACTGTGGCCTTGTAGCACAGCCTAAAATCTGGCATGCTGATGCCCCCGGCTTTGCTTTTATTACTAAGAACTGCCTTAGCTACACTGTTTTTTTTCTGGTTCTATACAAAACACAGAATCATCTTTTCCAAGTCTTGAAAGTATCATGTCAGTAATAGGGATGACATTGAATCAGGAGATTGCTTGGGGAAGGATAGCCATTTTAACAATGTTGATTCTTCCCAGCCATGAGCATGGTATGTTCTTCCATTTTTTAATATCCTCTGGTATTTCTTTTCTTACGGTCTCATAATTTTCTTTCTAGAGGTCCTTCACTTCTTTTGTTAGGTGTATTCCTAGGTATTTCATTTTCATTGACGCATATTGAAGGGAGTTGTGTCCTTAATTAGCCTCTCATCTTGGCTGTTATTGGTGTATACAAATGCTGCTGACTTGTAGACATTGATTTTATATCCTGAGACGTTACTGTATTTTTTCTTTATTAAATCATAGCTGTGTACATTAATGGAAGTATGGGGTACGATGTGCTTGTTTTATATACAATTTGAAATACTTTCATCAAACTGGTTAACATAGCCTTCACTACATTTTCTTAGTTATTGTGTTAAGACATTAGGACACTTAGTAGATTTAACAAGTACTGTATTGAAAGTACAATACTTTCAAGACTCCAGGAGTCTTGTGGTTGAGTCTTTGGGGTTGTCTAAGTATAAGATCATATTGTCAGCAAAGAGGGAGAGTTTGACCTCTCTGTTCCTATTTGGATGTCCTTTATTTCCTTTTCTTGCCTAATTGTTTTGGCTAGAACTTTCAATACTATGTTAAATAGTAATGGCAACAGAGGACAACTTTGGTTCCTGTTCTAAGTGGAAAAGCTTTCAGTTTTACTCCATTTAGTAAAATATTAGCTGTGGGTTTGTCATAGATAGCTTTGATCCGTTTAAGAAATGTGCCACCTATGCCTATACTCTTCACTGTTCTAATTAGAAAAGGATGCTGGATTTTATTGAATGGTTTTTGTGCATCTATTGAGAGGATCATATGGTTTTTGTTTTTGCTTCTATTGATACAATGAATAATGTTTATGGACTTGCATATGTTAAACCAGCCTTGCATTTCTGGGATGAAATGTAATTGATCATGATGAATGACTTTTTTGATGATAAGCTGTAATCTGTTGGCTAGAATTTTGTTAAGAAGTTTTATATCTATATTCATTAGTGAAATTGGTATAAAGTTCTCCTTTTTAGTTGAGTGGGTCTTTTTCTGGTTTTGGTATCAGGGTGATGTTTGCTTCGTAGAACGTGTTGAGGAAGATTCCTTCCTTCTCAATTTTTTGGAATAATTTCTGTAGTATGAGAGTAAGCCCTTCTTTGAAGGTTTGATAGAATTCTGGTGTGAAGAGATCCGGACCAGGGCTTTTTTTTTTTGTGGGGAAACTTTGTTTTTTCTTTGATCTCAGTGCTTGAAATTGGTCTGTTCAGGAGATTTATTTCTTCCTGGCTAAGTCTAGAGTGAGGATTGATTGCAAATATTGATCCATTTCCTTCACATTGTCAAATTTCTGGGCATAGAGATTCTGGTAGTATTCGGCGATACTACAAGAGTATCTCTGTGGCATCAGTTATTATTCCCCTTTATCATTATTCTCTTTCTTTCTTTCTTTTTTTTTTTGGAGATAGAGTGTTACTATATCACCCTCGGTAGAGTTTTGTGGTGTTACAGCTCACAGCAAACTGAACTTTTGGGCTTGAGTCATTCTTTTGCCTCAGCGTCCCGAGTAGGTGTGACTACAGGCGCTGCCACAGCACCTGGCTATTTTGTTGTTGTTGTTGCAGTTGTTATTGGTCTTTACCTGGCCTGGGCTTTGTTCGAACCCACCACCCTCCATATAAGTGGCTGACACTGTAACCACTGTCTATGGATGCAGAGCCTCTCCTATATCATTTCTTATTGAGGTTACTAGAGACTTTACTTTTCTGTTTATATTTAGTCTGGCCAAAGATTTATTGATTTTACTTGTTTTTTCAAGAAAACAATTTCTTATTTCATTAATTTTCTGAATGATTCCTGTGTTTTTGATTTCATTAATCTCTGATTTAATTTTGAATATTTGTTTTCTTCTGCTGGGTGTAGGCTTATATTGTTCTTCTTTTTCCAGTTCCATAAGATGGCTTGTGGGTTTGTTGATGTGCTCTCTTTCTGTTTTCAAATGTAGTCGTCTAAAATCAGTTTTCCTCTCAGGACTACTTTTGCTATATCCCACAAGTTTTGGTAGGTTGTGTCTTCATTGTTGTTATGCTCAAGGAAGTTAATGATATCATTTTTATTTCTTCATGCACCCAATTGTCATTCAGCATAAGGTTGTTAAATTTCCATGCCTTTGTGTGGGGTTGAATGTTTTTGTTAGAGTTGAGTTCCACCTTTAGTACCTTGTGGTCTGAGAAGATACAAGGTAAAATTTCAATTCTTTTGATTCCGTTGAGGTTTGTTTTGTGTCCTAGGATATGATCAATTTTGGAGAATGTTCCATGGGGTGATGAGAAGAATATAATATTCTTTATCTTTGGGATAGATTGTTCTATATTCACCTGTCAGGCACAGTTGTTCCAGGGTCTCATTTAAGACCCTTATATCTTTGTTTAATTTCTATTTAGAGGATCTGCCCAGCTCTGTGAGAGGAGTGTTAAAGTCCCCTGTTATTATAGTGTTATGGATATCATATTGCTCAGACTACATAAGGTCCGTTTCAAGAATCTGGGAGCATTTAAGTTGTGTGCATAAATATTTAGAATTGAAATGGCTTCTTGTTGTATTTTTCCCTTGACCAATATGAAGTGACCATCTTTGTCATTTTTTACTTTATTTGCTTTAAATCTACATGCGCCAGAAAATAAGAATCCCTCTTTTCTTCAGGATTCCACTTGCCTGAAAAATTGTCTCCCAACCTTTAACTCAGAGTTTTAATTTGTCTTTTGAAGTTAGGTGTGTTTCCTACAAACAGCAAAGGATGGCTTATGTTTTTAATCCAATCAGCCAATCTGTGCCTCTTCAGTGGGGAATTCAAGCCATTAATATTTATTGAGATAATTGATAAATGTTGTAGCGTTCTATTCATCTTATTTTGTGAAAGTCCATTTAGTTTTGTCTTTTGCATCATTGTGGAAGCTAGGTTCTGTCCTTTAATTTCTGGGTGCTTACTTTGCTGGTGGTCCATTGTGATGGTTAGTATGTAGAACAGGTTGAAGTATTTCCTGTAGAGCTGGTCTTCTTGTGACAAATTTCCTCAATGTTTGCATCGCAGTAAAAGATTTGATTTCTCTATTAATTTTAAAGCTTACCTTAGTGGGATATAGCATTCTAGGCTGGAAATTGTTGTGTTTAAGTAGATTAAAGGTAGATGACCATTGTCTTCTGGCTTGAAAAGTTTCACTAGAGAAGTCTATAGTCACCCTGATGGATTTGCCTGTGTAGGTCAATTGGCAGTGAGTCCTGGATGCTTGCAATATCTTTTCTTTTGTCTTGACTTTGGACAAGTTCATCACAGTGTGTCTTGAAGAAGCTCTATTAGAGTTGAGGTGACCTGGTGTCCGATATCCTTCTGAAAAGAGTGTGTCAGAATCTTTGGTGGTATTTGGGAAATTTTCATTCATAATATTCTCTAGTATAACTTCCATTCCCCTGGGGCATTCTTCTTCCCCTTCCGGGATACCTATAACTTGTATGTTTGAACTCTAGAAGTCCCATAATTCTGTCAGTGAATGTTCTGCTTTCTGTCTTTTCTTTTTTACCTCGGTGACTATGTGAGTTATCTCAAGAGCTTTGTCCTCTATCTCTGAGATTCTTTCTTCTGCATGATCTAATCTGTTGTTGATACTTTCTATTGCATCTTTAAATTCCCTAACTGCCTGCTTCAATACCTTTGGCTCTGATATATCCTTTCTATATTCTTCATATCATTTATCTCTTATTTGATTCTGTTTTTGGATTTCTTTTTGGTTATTTTCAACTTTATCAGCAGTTTCCTTCATTGTTTTCATCATCTGTATTCTAAATTCCCTTTATGTCATTTCTAACATTTCTTTATAGGTGGAATCCTCCATAGTAGCTACCTCATGGTCCCTTTGGGAGGTTCCTCTGGACTGGTTTTTCATGTTGCTAGGACTTTTCTGCTGATTCTTCCTCATGGGTGTTTTCTTTTACCTGTTCCCTTGCCCTAATTTTCCTTTCACTTCCTCTTGCTCTTTATGCTACTGTGCCTCTGGCCTAAGGTTTTGATGAGTTCTTTTGCTACAGTAGCACAGGGATGAGAAGATTGAAGAGAAAGAGGGGAAAACAGATTTAAAATAAAAAAATAGAGAAATAAAAAGGAGGAGAGGGAGTCAGTAAAAGGGAATAGTGACAAAAGGAAGACAAGCACAGAAAGAGGGAGACAGGATTAATAAAGGTGTACAGTGGGTACTTTGACTCAACCTTTAAAACCCCCCCACCTGTGGGGGTGTTGGGTTGGGTGGTTCCCTTGAGGTCAGTAGCTCTTTGTCAGCCCGTTTAGACACAGTACACCACCTCCACTAATTAAAGAAGAAAGACAAAAATACTATAAATGATACCTAAACAGACAAACAAAAAACCTTACAGGATAAACTTTGGGGGAAAATCCAAATAATAGAGGCAGAAACTCTGGCAAAAATGAAGTTCGAATTGTTAAAGAAGGCTATGATAGAAAATTATATTTTAACTAGAAAAATGGGGAAAGAAAGAAAGAAAGAAAGAAAGAAAGAAAGAAAGAAAGAAAGAAAGAAAGAAAGAAAGAAAGAAAGAAAAAGAAAGGAAAAGAAAAAAGAAAAATCTAGAGGGGAAAGGTTGTAATAAAAAATAAAAAAATATAAAATAAAAACAAAAACAAAGCTATATATATATATATATATATATATATGTATATCTTGTTGAATATTGTCTCGGCAGTGGTGACCTCCTGGGGTATGAGGTGTTAGTCATGATGCTGACATAGCTGTACGTTATGGAGACTGGGGGCTTCTGCTGATTTCTCAGACCTGGTAGGATTCATAACCTAAATCTCTCCTCAGCACTTAAAAGATACTTTAAACTATTAACCTTGGCTAAGCAGAAGGCTTCTCAGGAAAGCACTTGTTGCTGGGATCTCTCCTGAGATTGCTGCCTTCTTATCCAGTGTGCGAAAACTCGTCTCATTCAATGCCCCTGAGGGCCAAGAATGTAAGGCAGAACTGTTACTGCCAAATACCGAAATCTCTGCTTTTCCCCAGAGTCTCAATCACCACCTTTGAGCTGCTCAGCCACTAGATTGCTTGCCCAAGGTATCCCATCCCCATCCTCGCTGTTTGACCCTCAGTGCAGAGCCTGCAGGGGCAGTTCTCCCATAATGGCTGCACAGGCTCTGTCACCTTGAGGAAGGAGCCTGCAGAGGCAGTTCTTCCACAGTGTCTGTGCCAGCAGCCCACAGCTGAACAATATTACCTCCTTTCAGGCTCAGCAGCTCAGTCCAGGGCACTAGAGAATGCTTACAGTCATCTGCATTCTCATCCAAGTTCTCCCAAGGTAATTCAACCAAGGGCCCAAGTCCAAAAAAACAAAACAGCCCACAGGTAAGGCCTTTCCTGTTTGCAGTCTGTCTGCTGCTGTAGTTACAGTGGCGGGCAGCCTCTGACTGAATGAACACATGCAACTGCTTGCCAGTTGTCCACTGCTTTTGCCCTCTTAGTGGGGTCCAGATGTCTCTTGCTGTCTCCCTGTGTTCCCAAAGGGATGTTTCTGGGCAGATCCCACCAGCCAGAGATGTCTGGAGTCTTCTCTCCCCCATTTCACTGTGCCCAGTTGCAAAGAAGCTGTTACTTGGCCGCCGTCTTGCTCCTCCCCTAACTTTAAATACTTTTTAAAGATTCCGAAGTTTCTATAAGGATCCTCTATGTGGGGACTATTATTTCAGGATCTGCTGTATGATTGAAGGAAAGGCTTTTCCAAGGTGCATATGCAAATCAGATTCTATAACTGGTTGCAGTTATGCACTGAAGTTTTTTGGACTTTCCAGTTGAAATTCTCCTGGTTTTATAATCAGAAGATAAAAAGTAGTTTGTGATTTGTAAAGTCTATATTTGTTTTCCTTCTAAGTTGAAGTTGGGGTGCAGAACATGATTCTTAAAAAACTGTGCTTAGGCATGGTGAGTCCTTTTTAAAATTGGGAAGCTTTTCAAAAATAATCCTAAATGTCAAGGTCCTTAAAATCTGGCCTTGCTTCACTCACCACCAGGGTACAGATAGACTCTCTAACATGTCCTTATGTAACAAAGTTTCTTACCAAAATAAAAACAGTTGCCTTCTATTGCTTTCCTATTTCCTCCTTATCTAGTGCAGATGAAAAATACAACCGCTCCTGGAAGGTTTTTTCCTCAACATGATTTCTGCCTCTAGTGCATTCACATTCCTAAAAAAGCATTAACAAGCTAATTTCCTTCTTCCCAGTCAGTTCATCCTCTCTAAATATTTTTTGCCTCTCAAAAAAATTCCCATCTCTTTCTTCTGTTATGAAAAACGGAATTTATGCTTCTGTTGGAGACTGAGGTAAATCTCTCCATGATTTTCTCACATATGTAGTACATGAGTAAATTCATATGCCTTTTATTACTCTTCCATTTGTGAGTTTGTATTTGGGAAAACTTTGAAGAATTAATGGGAAAGTTTTCCCTTGGCTCCTGTATTAGCACATAATAAGAAATAAATTGGAGCTGGATTTTGGTTTTCTTAGGTAGAAATGCAGAGCAGTAGAGCCCTTTGTCCAAATTGGCTGATATATATATATATATATTTTTTTGTAGAGACAGAGTCTCACTTTATCGCCCTCGGTAGAGTGCTGTGGCATCACACAGCTCACAGCAACCTCCAACTCCTGGGCCCAGGCGATTCTCTTGCCTCAGCCTCCTGAGTAGCTGGGATTACAGGCGCCAGCTACTGTTGTTGTTGCAGTTTGGCCGGGGCTGGGTTTGAACCCGCCACCCTTGGAATATGGGGCTGGCTCTCTACTCACTGAGCCACAGGCGCTGCCCCGGCTGATATATATTTTAACACTCCATAGGGGGACTTGTTTTCCCCAAAATTTTCCAAAAGTTTGGGAACCTGAGTCTAAATCTACCACTCTTGTTTCTTTGGCCTAACTCTTCTGGTCTTAGAGTAAAATACTCAATTTTCAATTTCTTTCTCACTTTTTCAAACACCAACTTCCCATCCAATTCACGTTATCACTTGTTTTTTTCTTTATTGCCCATTTCAAACAATAGCAGTATTTTCGTGTTTATTATTTGTTTACATGGGGATGGGTGATGATTTTTTAACTTGTTTTACATTTCACATAAGAAAAAAAGGAGACAAAAGTCCTGTGACACTCCCTGGTAAAAACTTTGTGCTTTACTCCTGTTATCTTGCCTAGGAACACACGGCTTACCAGAATGCCTTTGAATTGATACTCACTATTGGTAACTGTACAGGATGACAGATCCTCATTCACACTCCTGTCTTTTCCCAGTCCTGAGCTTCATACTTATCTGAGGATGACCCAAGATGCCCATAGCATTTATATTGTCTTTTGTGATCCATAAATATCAGTCCCTGAGACATTTTTTCTAGGAGACAGCCTGAAGAATGGGAGTAGAGCCTCTCAGAGGACAATATGAGTGTCCTTGATGTTGAGAGAAGTCTGCTGGTATACTCTTCATGTAAAAAGCTAACCCATTGGGACTTTAAGTTTTTTTGTACTAGACTCAGTTTTCATTTCTTAGAGAGACATTCCCGGTCAGCCCGCCAGATGTGGGTATTCAGGGGAAAAATGTACAAATTATTTCTCAAATATTTCAAGGGAGAAAATACCAACGGATATGGACAACACACACCCAGCAAAGTCTTTTAAAAATCTGCAACACAATACACACTTCATGTGCATTGAAAACTAGGGTGCAGTTTCTCCAGAGAGGGTGGCCACTGAGCAATTCTGTGATCAGAACACAGGTGGGAGGTATAGGATAGGGATCCAAGGTATAGGGTGACCTTACTTGACACTTGAGTGGGGCATGTCTGTATTCCAGTCACCAGTCTTATTCCCTGATTTTGTGTCTTGAAAAGCTTTGTTCATTTATTTTAGCTGCGGTTTTCCATTAACTATAAAATGTAATTCACCCATAGCACTTGAAGAATATGAAAATATTCCTAAAAGGCAAGACAGAAGTGAACATTAAATATGGAGTCATATATTTCAAAAAAAAGAATGGTTTTACCTTGTTTCCACAGAGTAAATGTTGTAAGGTTCTGAGATTTACGATTTTTTTAGGGTGATTTCAAATGGGAACCCCGAGCTTAGCTTTGGACAGATATCGTGAAAATGAAAGACCACTGGGAGGCTGAGGTGGGAGGATCACTTGAGTCTAAGAGTTTGAAACCTCTCCTGGCATGGTGGCTCATACCTCTAATCCCAGCAATAGGAAGACCAAGGTGGGTGGGTTGCCTGAGCTCACGAGTTCAAGACCAGTCTGAGCACGAGCGAGGCCCTGACTCTAAAAAATAGTCAGGTATTGTGGCAGGCACCTGTAATCCCAGCTATTTGGGAAGCTGAAATAAGAGGATCACTTGAACCCAAGAGTTTGAGTTTGCTGTGAGCTAAGATGACACGACACTCTTCAGAGGGTGACCAAGTGAAACTCTGAAAAAGAGTTTGAGACCAACATGAACAACATAGCAAGAATCCATCTCTACAAAAACTTAGAAAAATTAGCGAGGCATGATGGTATGCACCTTTAGTCCCAGCTAATAAGGAGGCTGACAGGGTCTCCTGCCCACAGGCTGTCACACCACAGATTGTATAGTGATTCCACATCACCTCCTGCTGTCAGAGGGTACTAAGGTTTTTTTTTTTTTGTAGAGACAGAGTCTCACTTTATGGCCCTCGGTAGAGTGCCGTGGCCTCACACAGCTGACAGCAACCTCCAACTCCTGGGCTTAAGTGATTCTCTTGCCTCAGCCTCCCGAGTAGCTGGGACTACAGGCGCCCGCCACAACGCCCGCCTATTTTTTGGTTGCAGTTTGGCCGGGGCCAGGTTTGAACCGGCCACCCTCGGTATATGGGGCCGGCGCTTTACCGACTGAGCCACAGGCGCCGCCCGGTACTAAGGTTTTTGAGAGGAAGAGTTCTGAGGTTAGATTCCTTCTCCCTGTTGTGACAGTCACCGTTTTATGGACATGCACACTAGACAGGGATATGGTCATATCCCTCCCAGACAAGACTCCACCCTGTGGAATCAAACTCATAGGTCCTTCGCCCCTAGAATGTCCCATCAAAACCCCACACCAGTGTGAAGAGACTTCTGGCTTGTCCCAACCCTCAGATCTTGAATTTGTAGCAGCAACCTGGCTCTTCAGTTATGCTGCTGTCCCAGGTAAAGGTAATCTCATCTCCCTACATGGAACAGAAAGAAGCCTGAGCATATCCCACCCTTGGCTATCATTCCTAGCACTGGCACACCAAAAGAAGTTACTGAGGCAAAAATATAAATCAGTGGAAGATTATTAATACAATGTTCATAGACATTACTGGAGAAAAAGGCAAATTACAGATGTATCTTTTATTTTTCAGAAGGAGCATTTGGGAACTTCAGTATTTAAAACATGACAAGGCATACAGAAAAACTAGGGCAATGGATACTGAGGTAAAATATTTACATTCTTGTAAAGCTTAGGAAATTTACATTTTATACAGGATAACCTGAATTCGAACTGGGACAGAAAATGAGAGTGAAGTAAAATCAATTTTCTGGCTCAGCGCTTGTGGCTCAGTGGTTAGGGCACCAGCAACATAGCTCACAGCAACCCACAGCCGGGCTGGTGGGTTCCAATCCAGCCCAGGCCTGCTGAACAACAATGACAACTACAACAAAAAAATGGCTGGGCATTGAGGTGGGCACCTATAGTCCAAGCTACTTGAGAGGGTGAGGCAAGAGAATCACTTAAGTCCAAGATTTCGAGGTTTCTGTTAGCAGTGAAGCCACGGTACTCTACTGAGGGCTACATCGTGAGACTGTGTCTCAAAAAAAAAAAAAAATGTCGGGCGGCGCCTGTGGCTCAGTTGGTAAGGTGCCGGCCCCATATACCGAGGGTGACGGGTTCAAACCCGGCCCCGGCCAAACTGCAACCAAAAACTAGTTGGGCGTTGTGGCGGGCGCCTGTAGTCCCAGCTACTCAGGAGGCTGAGGCAAGAGAATCGCTTAAGCCCAGGAGTTGGAGGTTGCTGTGAGCTGTGTGATGCCATGGCACTCTACCGAGGGCAATAAAGTGAGACTCTGTCTCTACAAAAAAAAAAAAAAAAAAAAAAAATGTCCCTGGGTGTATCTTTTTTTGTGTGTTGTTGGCTGGGGCCGGGTTTGAACCCACCACCTCTGGTATATGGGGACAATGCCCTACTCTTGAGGCACAGGTGTCACCCCCTTAGTTGATCTTGTCTCTGTTTTACACCTGGGAAGATAATCTTGTAGTAAACATTATTAGTATGCAATCAAACAGACTTTAGTTTTAGGAGATGTATTTGGGCTGCAGACCAAAAGTTAGTTTACACGTTTTTGCTTTTGGGATCCCAGAAAGTAATTCCTTTATGAATTATCTGTGAGGGCAGTCCTTATAGAAGGACTGTCTATTTTCTTTCTTTTTCTTTTATTATTATTAAATCATAGCTGTCTACATTAATGCGATCATGGGGCACCATATACTGGTTTTATAGACCATTTGACACATTTTCTTCACACTGGTTAACAGCCTTCCTGGCATTTTCTTAGTTATTGTGTTAAGACATTTACATTCTACATTTACTAAGTTTCACATATACTCTTGTAAGATGCACCTCAGATGTAATCCCACCAATCACCCTCTCTCTGCCCATCATCCCCCCTCCCTCCCTGCCCTCTCACCCTTCCCGATATTCTTAGGTTATAACTGGATTATAGCTTTCATATGAAAGCAATAAATTAGTTTCATAGTAGGGCTGAGGTACACTGGATACTTTTTCTTCCATTCTTGAGATAGCTTCCTAAGAAGAATATGTTCCAGCTCCATCCATGTAAACATGAAAGAGGTAAAGTCTCCATCTTTCTTTAAGGCTGCATAATATTCCATGGTGTACATATACCACAATTTATTAATCCATTCGTGGATCGATGGGCACTTGGGCTTTTTTCATGATTTAGCAATTATGAATAGGGCTGCAATAAGCATTGCTGGTACAAATATCTTGGTTATGATGTGATTTTTGCTCTTCTGGGTATATGCCTAGTAGAGAAATTAAAAAATTGAATGGCAGATCTATTTTTAGATCTCTCAGTGTTCTCCATACATCTTTCCAAAGGAATGTATTAATTTGCATTCCCACCAGAAGTGTAGCAGTGTTCCCTTTTCTCCACATCCACACCAACATCTCTGGTCTTGGGATTTTGTGATATCGGCTAATCTTACTGGAGTTAGATGATATCTCAAAGTAGTTTTGATTTGTGTTTCTCTGATGATTAAAGATGATGAGCATTTTTTCATAAGACTATAGGCCATGCACCTGTCTTCTTCAGAGAAGTTTCTCTTCAAATCCCTGGCCCAGCCTGAGATGGGATCACTTGTTCTTTCCTTGCTTATACGTTTGAGTTCTCTGTGGATTCTGGTTAATAAACATTTGTCAAAGACATAACCTGCAAATATCTTCTCCCATTCTGAGGCCTGTCTGCTTTCTTTACTTACTGTGTTCATGGCTGTGCAGAAGCTTTTTAGTTTGATCAGGTCCCAGTAGTGTATTTTTGAAGCTGCTTCAATTGTCCGTGGGGTCCTCCTCATAAAATCTTGCCCAGACCGATTTCTTCAAGGGTTTTCCCTGTATCCTCTTCTAGTATTTTTATAGTTTCATGTATTAAGTTTAAATCTTTAATCCAGTGAGAGTCTATCTTAGTTAATTGTGAAAGGTGTGGATCCAGTTTCAGTCTTCTACAGGTTGCCAGCCAGTACACCCAGCACCATTTGTTAAATAATGAATCTTTTTCCCCACTGAATGTTTTTAATTGGCTTGTCAAAGATCAAATAACAGTAAGTAGCTGGATTCATCTCTTGGTTCTCTATTCTGTTCCAGACATCTACTTCTCTGTTTTTGTGTCTGTACCATGCTGTTTTGATTACTATCAATTTCTAGTATAGTCTGAGGTCTGGTAGCGTGATTCATTCTGCTTTGTTTTTATTTCTGAGTAATGTCTTGGATAGTCGAGGTTTTTTCTGATTCCATATAAAACGAAGTATTAATTTTTCAAGATCTTTAAAGTATGACAGTGGAGCTTTAATAGGGATTGCATTAAAATTGTATATTGTTTAGGGTAGTATGGACATTTTAACAATGTTAATTCTTCCCAAGCATGAGCATGGTATGTTTTTCCATTTGTTAACATTTTCAGCTATTTCTTTTCTTAGAGTTTCATAGTTCTCTTTATAGAGATCTTTCACGTCCTTTGTTAAATAAACTCTCAAATATTTCATCTTCTTTGGCGCTATTGTGAATGGGATATAGTCCTTAACAGTTTTTTCAGCTTGACTATTGTTGGTGTATAAATAAAGGCTACCGATTTATGAATGCTGATTTTGTAACCTGATATGCTGCTGTATTCCTTGATCACTTCTAAGAGTTTCGTAGTAGAGTCTCTACTGTTTTCCAGATATACAATCATATCATCTGCGAAGTGCAAAAGTTTGATCTCTTCTGACCCTATATAGATACCCTTGATTGCCTTTTCTTCCTTAATTGTTGTGGCTAAAACTTCCATTACAATGTTATAGAGCAGTGGAGACAATGAGCAGCCTTGTCTGGTTCTTGATCTGAGTGGAAATGATTTCAATTTAACTCCAATCAATGCAATATTGGCTGTGGGTTTGCTGTAAATTGCCTCTATCAGTTTAAGAAACGTCCCTTCTATACCAATTTTCTTAAGTGTTCTGATCATGAAGCGATGCTGGATTTTATCAAAAGCTTTTTCTGCATCAATTGAGAGAATCATATGGTCTTTGTTTCTTAATTTGTTTATGTGCTGTATTATATTTACAGATTTACATATATTGAACCAGCCTTGAGACCCTGGGATAAACCGACTTGGTCATGATGTATAATTTGTTTGATGTGTTGCTGGATTCTGTTTGTTAGGATCTTGTTGAATATTTTTGCATCTATATTCATTATTGATATTGGTCTATAATTTTCTTTCCTTGTTAGATCTTTTCCTGGTTTGGGGATCAGGGTGATGTTTGCTTCATAGAACGTGTTGTGTAGTCTTCCTTTTTTTCCTATCTTTTGGAACAGGTTGAGTAATATAGGTACTAATTCCTCTTTAAAGGTTTGGTAGAATTCTGATGTGAAGCCATCTGGTCCCGGGCTTTTCTTTTAGGGAGATTTCTTATGGTTGATGCTCTTTCAGAACTTGATATTGGCCTGTTCAACATTTCCACTTGATTCTGGCTAAGTCTTGGAAGATGATTTGCTTCCAAGTATAGGTAAATTTCCTTCAGATTTTCATATTTCTGAGAATAAGGTTTCTTGTAATATTCATTAAGGATTTTTTGAATTTCTGAAGAGTCTATTGTTACTTCAAATTTGTCATTTCTGATTGATGAAATTAGAGATTTTTCTCTTTTTTTTCTAGTTAGGTTAACCAAAGGTTTATCTATTTTATTGACCTTTTCAAAAAACCAACTTTTTGATTTATTTCTCTGTTGTATAATTCTTTTGTATTCAATTTCGTTTAATTTTGCTCTAATTTTGGTTATTTCTTTTCTTCTACTGGGTTTGGGGTTGGAACGTTCTTCCTTTTCCAGTTGCGTGAGATGTCACTTTAAGTTGTTAACTTCCTCTCTTTTCATTCTCTTGAGGAAGGCTTGCAGTGCTATAAATTTTCCTCTCCATACTACCTTTGCAGTATCCCAGAGGTTCTGATAATTCGTATCTTCATTGTCATTTTGTTCCAAAAATTTGGCAATTTCCTTCTTAATCTCATCTCTGACCCAGCTATCATTCAGCATAAGGTTATTTAACTTCCATGTTTTTGTATGAGTATTCAGTTTCCTGTTGTTACTGAGTTCAACTTTTATTCCATAGTGGTCTGAGAAGATGCAAGGAATAATTTGTATACCTTTAAATTTACTGAGGTTAGACTTGTGACCTAAGATTTGATCGATTTTGTAGTATGTTCTGTGGGCTGATGAGAAGTATGTGTATTCAGTTTTGTTGGGATGAAATGTTCTGTAGATGTCTGCTAATTCCGAACGTTGGATGGTTAGGTTTAAATCTAAAATTTCTTTGCTCAGCTTGTTATTGGAGGATCCATCCAACACTGCCAAAGGAGTGTTGAAATCTGCAACTATTATGGAGCTGGAGGAAATCAAGTTGCTCATGTCTGTTAGAGTTTCTATAATAAAGTGAGGTGCATTCTGGTTGTGTACATAGATATTAATAATTGAGATCTCATCATATTGAGTATTATCCTTAACAAATATGAAGTGACCATTCTTTTTTTTTTTTAATTTTTTTATTAAATCATAAGTGTATACAATGATATGATTATGGGGCATCATACACTCACTTCATAAACCATTTGACACATTTTTATCCCAGTGGTTAACATAGCCTTTCCGGCGTTATCTCAGTTACTGTGCCAAAACATTTATATTCTACATTTACCAAGTTTCGCAAGTACCCCTGTAATATGTACCACAGGTGTGATCCCACCGATTCCCCTCCCTCTACCCACCCACCCCCTTTCCCACTTCCCCCTATTGTTAAGTTGTAGCTGGGTTATAGCTTTCATGTGAGAGTCCCAAATTAGTTTCATAGTAGGGCTGTGTACATTGGGTATTTTTCCTTCCATTCTTGGGATACTTTACTAAGAAGAATATGTTCCAGCTCCATCCATGTAAACATGAAAGAGGTAAAGTCTCCATCTTTCTTTAAGGCTGCATAGTATTCCATGGTATACATATACCACAATTTATTAATCCATTCGTGGATCGATGGGCACTTCGGCTTTTTCCATGACTTAGCAATTATGAATTGGGCTGCAATAAACATTCTGGTACAAATATCTTTGTTATGTTGTGATTTTTGGTCTTCTGGGTATATGCCCAGCAGAGGAATTACAGGATTGAATGGCAGATCTATTTTTAGATCTCTGAGTGTTCTCCATATATCTTTCCAAAAGGAATGTATTAATTTGCATTCCCACCAGCAGTGCAGAAGTGTTCCCTTTTCTCCGCATCCACGCCAACATCTCTGGTCTTGAGATTTTGTGATATAGGCTAGTCTCATTGGAGTTAGATGATATCTCAAAGTAGTTTTGATTTGCATTTCTCTGATGATTAAAGATGATGAGCATTTTTTCATATGTCTGAAGGCCGTGCGCCTGTCTTCTTCAGAGAAGTTTCTCTTCAAATCCCTTGCCCAGCCTGCGATGGGATCCCTTTTTTTTTTCTTGCTGATGCGTTTGAGTTCTCTGTGGATTCTGGTTATTAAACCTTTGTCAGAGTTATACCCTGCAAATATCTTCTCCCATTCTGAGGGCTGTCTGCTTGCTCTGCTTACTGTGTTCTTAGCTGTGCAGAAGCTTTTTAGTTTGATCAAGTCCCAGTAGTGTATTTTTGAAGCTGCTTCAATTGCCCGGGGGATTCTCCTCATGAAATACTCACCCAGACCAATTTCTTCAAGGGTTTTCCCTGCATTCTCCTCTAGTATTTTTATAGTTTCATGTCTTAAGTTTAAATCTTTAATCCAATGAGAGTCTATCTTAGTTAATGGTGAAAGGTGTGGGTCCAATTTCAGTCTTCTGCAGGTTGCCAGCCAGTACACCCAGCACCATTTGTTAAATAGGGAATCTTTTCCCCACTGAATGTTTTTAATTGGCTTGTCAAAAATCAAATAGCGGTAAGTAGCTGGATTCATCTCTTGGTTCTCTATTCTATTCCAGATATCTACTTCTCTGTTTTTGTGCCAATACCATGCTGTTTTGATCACTATCGATTTGTAGTAAAGTCTGAGGTCTGGTAGTGTGATTCCTCCTGTTTTCTTTTTATTTCTGAGTAATGTCTTGGCTATTCGAGGTTTTTTCTGATTCCATATAAAACGAAGTAATGTTTTTTCAAGATCTTTAAAATATGACAGTGGAGCTTTAATAGGGAGTGCGTTGAAAGTATATATTGCTTTGGGTAGTATGGACATTTTGATAATGTTGATTCTTCCTAGCCATGAGCATGGTATGTTTTTCCATTTGTTAACATTTTCAGCTATTTCTTTTCTTAGAGTTTCATAGTTCTCTTTATAGAGATCTTTCACGTCTTTTGTTAGGTAAATTCCCAAATATTTCATCTTCTTTGGCACTACTGTGAATGGGATACAGTCCTTAACTGCTTTTTCAATTTGACTGTTGTTGGTGTATATAAAGGCTACCGATTTATGAATGTTGATTTTGTAACCTGAGACGCTGCTGTATTCCTTGATCACTTCTAGGAGTTTTGTAGTAGAGTCCCTAGTGTTTTCCAGATACACAATCATATCATCTGCGAAGAGCGAGAGTTTGATCTCTTCTGACCCTATATGGATACCCTTGATCGCCTTTTCTTCCCTAATTGCGGTGGCTAAAACTTCCATTACAATGTTGAAAAGCAATGGAGACAATGGGCAGCCTTGTCTGGTTCCTGATCTGAGTGGAAATGATTCCAATTTAACTCCATTCAATATGATATTGGCTGTGGGTTTGCTGTAGATAGCCTCTATCAGTTTAAGAAAAGTCCCTTCTAGACCAATTTTCTTGAGTGTTCTGATCATGAAGGGATGCTGGATATTATCAAAAGCTTTTTCTTCATCAATTGAGAGAATCATATGGTCTTTGTTTTTTAATTTGTTTATGTGCTGAATTACATTTATAGATTTACGTATATTGAACCAGCCTTGAGACCCTGGGATAAAACAACTTGGTCATGATGTATAATTTGTTTGATGTGTTGCTGGATTCTGTTTGTTAGGATCTTGTTGAATATTTTTGCATCTATATTCATTAGTGATATTGGTCTATAATTTTCTTTTCTTGTTGGGTCTTTTCCTGGTTTGGGGATCAGGGTGATATTTGCTTCATAGAACGTGTTGGGTAGTCTTCCTTCTTTTTCTACATTTTGGAACAGGTTGAGTAATATAGGTACTAATTCCTCTTTAAAGGTTTGGTAGAATTCTGACGTGAAACCATCTGGTCCCGGGCTTTTCTTTTTAGGGAGGTTTTGTATAGTTGATGCTATTTCTGAACTTGATATGGGTCTGTTCAACATTTCCACTTGATTCTGGTTAAGTCTTGGAAGGTGGCGTGCTTCCAAGTATCGGTCTATTTCCTTCAGATTTTCATATTTCTGAGAATAAAGTTTCTTGTAATATTCATTAAGGATTTTTTGGATTTCTACTGAGTCTGTGGTTATTTTGTCTTTGTTGTTTCTGATTGATGATATTAGAGATTTTACTCTTTTTTTCCTGATTAGGTTGGCCAGAGGTTTATCTATTTTATTGACCTTTTCAAAAAACCAGCTTTTTGATTTATTGATCTGTTGTATTATTCTTTTGTTTTCAATTTCATTTAATTCTGCTCTAATTTTGGTTATTTCTTTTCTTCTACTGGGTTTGGGGTTGGAATGTTCTTCCTTTTCCAGTTGCGTGAGATGTCCCATTAAGTTGTTAACTTCCTCTCTTTCCGTTCTCTTGAGGAAGGCTTGCAGTGCTATAAATTTCCCTCTTAGAACTGCCTTTGCAGTGTCCCAGAGGTTCTGATAGCTTGTGTCTTCATTGTCATTTTGTTCCAAAAAATTGGTGATTTCTTTCTTAATCTCATCTCTGACCCAGCTATCATTCAGCATAAGGTTATTTAACTTCCATGTTTTTGTATGGGTATGCAGATTCCTGTTGTTACTCAATTCAAGTTTTATTCCATGATGGTCCGAGAAGATGCATGGAATAATTTCTATTCCTTTAAATTTACTGAGGTTAGACTTGTGACCTAAAATGTGATCAATTTTGGAGTAAGTTCCGTGGGCTGATGAGAAGTATGTGTATTCAGTTTTGTTGGGATGAAATGTTCTGTAGATGTCTGCTAAATCTAAATACTGGATGGTTAGGTTTAAATCTAAGATTTCTTTGCTCAGCTTCTTTCTGGAGGATCGATCCAACACTGTCAAGGGAGTGTTGAAATCTCCAACGATTATGGAGCTGGAGGAAATCAAGTTACTCATGTCTGTTAGAGTTTCTCTTATAAATTGAGGTGCATTCTGGTTGGGTGCATAGATATTAATAATTGAGATCTCATCCTATTGAGTATTACCCTTAACAAATATGAAGTGACCATTCTTGTCCTTCCTTACTTTTGATGGTTTAAAGCCTACTGTATCTGCAAATAAAATTGCAACACCTGCTTTTTTCTGATTACCATTTGCCTGAAATATGGATGACCATCCTTTCACCCTGAGTCTGTATTTGTCTTTTAAGTTGAGATGTGACTCTTGTATGCAACAAATATCTGGCTTGAGTTTTTGTATCCAGTCAGCTAACCTATGCCTCTTTAGAGGACAGTTTAAGCCATTCACATTGATGGAGAGTATTGATAAGTCTGGTGGAATTTTGGGTATCGAGTTTTTCAAAGGTCCAGTGGACATTTTTAATCCTTTTGCCAGTGTGGAAGTTGGAGTTTGATCCGAAGTTTCTGAGTGAGTTTACTTTTGTGGTATAGGATTGGGTTGGTCATTGTGGAGGATAGGTCTGAGAACATCCAGAAGAGCTGGTTTACTTATGGCAAATTTTTTCAACATATGAATGTCATTGAAGTATTTAATTTCTCCATCATAGATGAAACTCAGTTTAGCTGGATACAAGATCCTGCGTTGAAAGTTTTTTTGCTTTAGGAGATTAAAAGTTGATGACCAGCTTCTTCTTGCTTGAAAAGTTTCAGCAGAGAGATCTGCAGTTATTCTAATATTCTTACCTTTGTACGTTATAGTTTTCTTTCGCCGGGCTGCTTTGAGAATCTTCTCTTTCATGTTAACTTTAGTGAAGCTAATTATGATATGTCTGGGAGATGGCTTTTTGGGGTTGAATCGTGCTGGGGTTCTGAAGCTGTCTGCTATCTGAATTTCAGATTCTCTAGGCATGTCTGGAAAATTTTCTTTCATAATTTCATGTAGAAGGGCCTCTGTGCCCTTGGCTGCCACGTCATCAGCCTCCGAAATTCCTATAACCCTTATGTTATTTTTTTTCGAATTATCTGAGAGCTCTCTGAGTGAGTGATCCGTTTTTGCTCTCCATTTCTCTTCCTCTTTGAGAGATTGGGAGCGTTCGAAGACTTTATCTTCAATGTCAGAAATCCTTTCTTCTGCTTGCTCCATTCTGTTACTGAGGGATTCTACTGTATTTTTCATATCTTTGAGGGCTGTAAGTTCTTGTTTCAGTGTGTCTAAGTCTTTGGTGGTTTTGTCTTTAAATTCGTTAAATTCTTGAGACAGTTTTTGAATTTCTCCTCGAATTCCTAATTCCATTTTATTAATCTTGTCTGCAAACCAAATTCTGAATTCGACTTCTGACATCTCAGCCAGTTGTTTATGAATGGGATCTTCAATCACATCTGCCGTATCTTTTCTTGGGGGGGGTTGATCTATTCTGGTTATTCATGTTACCAGAGTTTTTCCGCTGATTCCGCCCCATGGTTTACTCCCTTTGGTTTTTCCCCTGGGGTTTTACCGAGGGCCCGTACAGTGTTGTGGCCTGAGAAACTGGGGCCCTGTCTGGTGTGGTGGAGCAAAGTGGTTCTGTCTTGTTTTCAGCTGGTTTCTGTTCGATCCTATTGCAACTTCTACTCTGGCTTGAAGTCTCAGCTGTGTGGAAAAATCAGCAATTAAGTCACCCCGCCTGCCCACCTCTGGCCCCAGTTGGAAAAGGAGAATCAAACCTTCCTACAATCGCACACCCAGGGCACCACCTGAAAAGTCCTCAGTCTATTAGCCCAGTTCAAAAGGTCCGAATCAACTGTCTCAATCGGCACTTGTCTCAGGTGGAAGGGTTCAAGAGGTCTCTGGGAACTGGATCACAGGGGCCTGGTGACTCCTCTGAGACAGCTCACCCCAGTGCAGCGTGGAGTCAGGAGGAGCCACCCCGCAAACAGAGCAGTCTGGGAAGGTTGACGTCTCCTTCCCCACTTTGCCCCTCCGTCGGACCCAGTCACTGGTATCTCTGCAGATGGCTAACCCAGTTACCTGCAGTGAACAGAGACTCCAGGGGTTTGCACCTGCCTGAATCGCGAGGAAGTCTGCCAGGCCCCCACAGACTGCCGCTATCTAGCAGGAGGAGATGGGGCCTGACATCTTTGAGTGTTTGATGCAGGTGATGGGAAGGAGGTGTTCACTCAGGCTTAGCCCCGTCCCTGATGGATGCTGCTAACAGAACAGAACAGACAACTTTGTGAGGTTCTGTCTCTGTTCCTGTCGTCGCCTACAGGAGACGGGCTGTTTTGAGTTCAAACGTCTTTGCTGCTGGAGAATTGCGTCTGAACACCTCTCTGGGTCGGCCCCGCCCTGGAAGCTTCCCGGGTTTGTAAGCTGTGTCACCGGTGGCCTCCTCTGGTTGCCCAGGGAGACAGGGGGTGTGGCCTCAGAATATCCAGAAGTGAGCGTTCTGCCGTTGAAGAAAAAACGGCTGTTGATCTACCTCCAGGGAACTGCTGCTCTGGTGTGGGCACTCAGGCGACCCTTTTCTCCTCTGTCCCGCACCCCAGAGTCAGCACTGAGCGGCCGCAGTTTGTGCTGGGTCCACACCCCTTAAGAGATCCCCCAAGAATCAGAACTCTTGGGGGATGGGCCCCCAGTCCCGGATTGGGAGTGGGGCGGGGGGAAGCTAGAGTTTCATTCAGTTTCACGCAATACTACGGTCCGGGGAGGGCTCCTGCACTGCACCGCAGGGAAGTGCCGCCAAGGCTTGATTTTCCCTCAGCAGAGTGCCCTCTCCTCGCTCACGTATCCCAGAGTCAGCGCTGACCTCACGCAGCTCAGGCACTGTGCACTCCCCTCGAGAAATCACCCAAGGAGCCGAACTCCGGAGGGATAGGCCCTCAGACCCCGAGTGAGAGTAGGGGCTCTCAGCTCTCAGCGGGGAGGCCAGAGTCTTATTCAGTCTTGTGCCCGGGGAGGGCTCCTGCACTGCACTGCAGGGAAGTGCCGCCAAGGCTTGATTTCCCCTCAGCGGAGTGCCCTCTCCTCGCTCACGTGTCCCAGAGTCAGCGCTGACCTGACGCAGCTCAGGCACTGTGCACTCCCCTCGAGAAATCACCCAAGGAGCCAAACTCCTGGGGGATAGGCCCTCAGACCCCGAGTGAGAGTAGGGGTTCTCAGCTCTCAGCGGGGAGGCCAGAGTCTTATTCAGTCTTGGGTCCCCTATGCCCGGGGAGGGTTGCTGCACTGCACCGCAGGGAAGTGCCGCGAGGCGTGACTCCCCCTCAGCCCGGTGCCCTCTCCTCACTCGGCGCGCCTCAGAGTCAATGCTGACCAGTCGCAACTCGGGGACTGTCCACTCCCCTTGAGAAATCACCCAAGGATCCGAAGTCCTGGGGGACAGGCCTCCAGACCTCAGTGGGTGGGAGGGGAGCGCCGGGGATTCAGGGTTGCCGGCAAAGGATTCCCAAAGTTTTATTCAGCCCTATGTCCGGCAGGAGAACGCCACGGCACCCCAGTAGGGGAGGTAGGTCCAGTTTTTAGAAGGTCTCTCCCGTGGAGTGTAGTGGGAGGGGCTTTAATTTCTGCCCACTTGTTCAATTGTGGGGCTCCAGAGCCGGTCTCATGGGGGAGGAGGACTCCCGTCTGCTTGGTGGTGGATTTTGTACCTTTTGTTTGCGTCCTTGTGATCACAACTTGCCTCAGCGGTGTTGATGTGCGTTCTTCAGCCTTCTCTCTTGGTGAGGCTCAAGTCCACCAGGATACTTACTAAATTCCTGTCCCTTAACTCTCCTTCTGGACGGGAGCCTTTGTTGAAAGCTGGCTTCAGTCCGCCATCTTGTCTCTGAAGTGACCATTCTTATCCTTCCTGACTTTTGTTGGTTATAAGCCTATTGTATCTGCAAATAGAATTTCAACACCTGCTTTTTCTGATTACCATTTGTCTGAAATATGGATGACCATCCTTTCACCCTGTGTCTATATTTGTCTTTTAAGGTAAGATGTGACTCTTGTATGCAGCAAATATCTGGCCTGAGTTTTTGTATCCAGTCAGCTAACCTGTGCCCCTTTAAAGGACAGTTTAAGCGATTCACATTAATGGAGAATACTGTTAAGTCTGGTAAAATTTTGGGTATCAAGTTTTTCGAAAGTTCAGTGGACATTTTTAATCTTTTCACCAGTGTGGAATTTGGAGTTTGATCAAAAGTTTCTGAGTGAGTTTACTTTTGTGGTAGAGGATTGGGCTGGTCATTATGGAGAATAGGTCTGAGGATATCCTGAAGAGCTGGTTTGGTTATGGCAAATTTCTTCAAAATGTGAATGTCATTTAAGTATTTAATTTCCCCATCATAAATGAAACTCAGTTTACAAGATCCGGGGTTGAAAGTTATTTTGCTTTAGGAGATTAAAAGTCGATGACCACCCTCTTCTGGCTTGAAAAGTTTTAGCAGGGAGATCTGTAGTAATTCTAATACTCTTCCCTTTGTAGCTAATGGATTTCTTATGTCTAGCTGTTTTCAGAATTTTGTCTTTTATATTAATGCTAATGAAGTTAATTATGATATGCCTGGGGATGTCTTATTCAGAATGAGTCATGCTGGATTTGTGAAACTGTCTGCTATCTGAATTTCAGAATCTCTTGGCATGTCTAGAAAATTCTCTTTCATAGTTTCATGGAGAAGGGTCTCTGTGCCATGCAAGGCCACTTCATCACTTTCAGGGATTCCAATTAGCCTTCTTCAAATTATCCCAGAGCTCTCTGAGATAATGATCTGTTTTTTTCTCTCAATTTCTCTTCCTCTTTGAGTGTTGGGGAGCGTTCAAAGCCTTTGTCTTCAATGTCAGAAATCCTTTCTTCTGCTTGCTCCACTCTGTTACTGAGGGATTCTACTGTATTTTTCAGATCTTTGAGGGCTGCAAATTCTTGCTCAGTGTGTCAAAATCTTTGGTGGTTTTGTTTTTAAATTCGTTAAATTCTTGAGACAACTTTTGAATTTCTCCTTGAATTTCTAATTCCGACTTTTGAATTGCTCCTCGAATTTCTCATTCCAAATTTTCCTCCATTCTATTGATCTTGTTTGCAATCCAAATTCTGAGTTCGATTTCTGACATCTTGGCCGGCTGTTTATGAATGGGATCTTCAGTTACATATGCCATACCTTTCCTTGGTGGGGTTGATCTATTTTGGTTATTCATGTTACCGGAGTTTTTCTGCTGAATCCTCCCCATGATTCTTTTACCCCATTTGATTTTTCCCCTGGAGCTTTGTCAAGCACCCGTACAGTGCTACGACCTGAGAAACTGGGGACCTGGTTGGTCTGGTGGGGCTAATTTGTTCTGTCTTGTTTTCAGGTGGTCTCTGTTTGACCCTAGTGAAACAATTACTCTGGGTTAAAGTCTCAGCTGTGGAGAAATACCAGCAATTAATTCACCTTGCCCCCCACAGGCAACAATTGAAAAACAAAAATCAAACCTTCCTACAACCACACACCCAGGGCACCACTGGAATAGTCCTCGGGCGATTGGTTCCGTTCAGAAGGTCCAAATCAATTGTCTCAGTCAGCACCTGACTAAAGTCTCATGTAGGAGACTTTAAAAGTTTTGTGGCAACTGGATCTCAGGGGTCTGGTGACTACTCAGGTATGGCTTGCTCTGATGCTTCATGGAGTCAGGAGGACCCACCCAGCAAATAGATCAGTCTGGGAAGGTTGATGCCTCCTTCCCCACCATGCAACTCTGTTACACCCAATCACTGGTATCCCAGCAGGGCTGTGACCCAGTTGCCTGTAGTGAACAGATACTCCAGGGTTTTGCACCTGCCTGAATCAAAAGGAAATCTATTTCTGCTCAGCCAGGCTGCTGCGCTCTGCCTCTATCTGGCAGGGGGAAGTGAGGCCTGACAACCTCTGGCACTTGACGGAGGCTGGCTTATGTTCAGTCAGTTTCAGCCCAACCCCTGAATGATGTTACTGACAGAACAGAACAGAACAACTATGCGGGAATTTGTTTCTGTCCCTGCTAAATTCCCCTGCAGAAGAGAAGCTGTTTTGAGTTCCTAGAGCCTGCGCCTCAGGCCCTGTGTTTGCTTCTGCAGATTTGCATTTGGTAACCTGTCAGTTCTAGCCTCCTGTCTTCCTTTGTCTATAGGCTGACAATCCCCTGAGGGTTGGGTGCGTCTTAGGCTCAGTAAAGCGGTTATTTGGTTCAGCCCTGCCCTGGGAACTTCCGGGCTCTGCGCGTGCATTTCTTGTTCCCACACTCCACCTAGTCTGGTATTGCCTCAGGCAAATCCTTTACTCACGGGGCCTGTGTTTCCATCCCAGATCTGTTCCCTGGTTGTTGCTAGCTGAGTAGATGCCCATCCTCCTCTGTTTGCCCAGGGAGACAGGGGATGTGGCTTCAGAATATCCAGGAATGAGCCTTATTGTTGCCTAAAGATGGCTGCTGCTCTGCTCCTCGGGGCACTGCCGCTCCAGTGTGGTTCCCTCTTAGCCAACTGTCCTTTTCTCACTCCTGTTCGGCAGAGTCAGCACTGAGCAGGTGCAGTTTAGGCCCTGTCCACACCCCTGGAGAAATCACTCAAGAATCTGGACTCCTTGGAGATAGGCCTGCAGACCTCAGAGTGAGAGTGGAGGGGAGTCCTGGGAGCTCAGAGTTACAGGTAGCGAATATATACAGTTTTACACAGTTTTATGCCTGGCAGGAGAATACCATGGCACCCTAGTAGGGGAGGTGGATTCAGTTTTTAGAGGGTCTCTTCGTGGAGTGTAGTGGGAGGACCTTTGAACTCTGCTCATTTATTTGTGGGGCACTTCGAGCCGTTCTCATGAGGGAAGGGTCTCCTGTCCACTTGGTGATGGATTTTGTACCTTTTGTTTGTATCTTTTGGGTCACAGCTCGCCTCAGCGGGGTTGATGTGCATTCATCAGTCTTCTGTCTTGGTGCAGCTCTAATCCACCAGGTTACTTGCTAAATTTTTGTCCTTTAACTCTCCTTCTGGACGGGAGCCTCTGTGGTAAGCTGGCTTCAGTCAGCTATCTTCTCTCTGCCTCCCGACTGTCTATTTTCAATCTCCCTTTTAGTGCAGTTTCACTACAGGGTGTCCCCCTCAATTTTTTTTTTTTTTTGAGACAGAGTCTCACTTTATCACCCTAGGTAGAGTAATGTGCCATCACAGCTCACAGCAACCTCCAACTCCTGGGCTTAGGAGATCTTGCCTCAGTCTCCCAAGTAGCTGGGACTACAGGCACCAGCCAGAGCACCTGGCTATTTTTGTTGTTGTTGTTCTTGTTGCAGTTTGGCTGCAGCTGGCTTTGAACCCACCACCCTCGGCATATGGGGCCAGCACTCCACCTACTGAGCCACAGGCACCTCCCACACCAAAAATTACCCTAAAGTCATCATAGGTAGGGAAAGGGGAAATTGTAGCTAAATTTACCTTTATTTAAAAAATATTTATTATGAAAGTATACAAAACATTTACAAAGCATTCTCTATGTGTTGGCTACCTCTTTGTAAAATTTTCTAATGAATTTTCCATATTTATAGAGACATTGGTGTGACTTTGGGGACAATCTGTAGATTTCTTCAAAAATACATTTATAGGGCAACAATCAACCCTCTTTCTCATATAATGATCCTGATATCTTTAGACCTACAACTGATACAGAGATTATCAGTCCCAGAAACATATTCTGAATTACAGATGTGCGTTAATATACCTGAGGATTTCCATTTTTCCATTTTTCTTCTTTCTGAATTCCTTTGGATGTACACAGGGCACTAGCTTGCTCCCCAGTTCTCCAAGACCCAAGTTTGTAGTTCCAAATTCTAAATACAGTTCCCTAGTCAGACACTGCTACCTTCTCTAGTCCTAGGAAACTTTGAAGGTCCAGCAGACAATGCCGTGTTTCAAGATTATGATTGGTGTTCTTAACTTAGACCAGCATTGTTTGTGTTGTTAAAAAGGTGTTGAGTAGAAGGAACTCTGCTGTGTTCTCTAGCTCAGTGCTGGTGTAGTCTGGGACAAGTAACACCAACAATAGGGGGAATTGTTGAAGAAGCCATTTCATAGACTCACTCAAAAAGTGCAAAATTTTATTCAAATTCAAGTTTGATTACTCACTTCTCAAAAGCCAAACTCAGCATACCAGAGTTGGTAAGCTGGTAGAAATAAAAGCAGTTTATTCAAGAGCAACATGAGGGCTTGGTGCCTGTCGGTCAGTGGTTAGTGCTCTGGCCACATGGTCTGGGGTTGGTGGGTTCGAAGTGTCCCAGGCCTGCTAAACAAAACAAAATAAAATACTAGGGGATTATGGTGGGAACCTGTTTTTCTAGCTACTAGGGTGGCTGAGGGAAGAGAATTGCTTGAACCCAAGAGTTTGAGGTTTCTGTGAGCTCTGATGCCACCGGACTCTATGGAGGGTGACATAATGAGACTGTCTCAAAAAAAAAAAAAAAAAAAAGAGCAACATGAGGAGATGGCAGAATATATGTTGCCTTTGTGCTTATTTTGAATGGAAATAAGTGGATCCCCATTTTACTCGGTGTGGGTGATATTTGGTCATCGTACATTAGCAAAGCAGGGGAGTATGTACCATTAAGTTTCAGTCCAGAAGCCCCCTCAGTGCTGTTTAAAATAAGGTGACACACATGCAGTTTACAGAAGATGTCATGAATGGCCTAAAGTAACTCAAGGTTCTCAAAATCAGAATTATTAGAAAAGCCTTGCTTTCTAGGATGCTAAGGAGAGTTTTTAAAGATAGCATTACAGATTAGAATTTAGGGCAGATATCTGTACCTTCAGCGTTTTTGTTTTTTTTTTCTTTTTTTTGAGACAGAGTCTCAACCTCTCACCCTGGGTAGTGTGCCTTGGTGTCACAGCTCACAGCAAACTCTAACTCTTGGGCTTAAGCGATTCTCTTGACTCACTCTCCCAAGTAGCTGAAACTGCAGGTGCCTGCACAATCCCTGGCTATTTTTTGGTTGTACTTGTCATTGTTTAGCAGGCCTGGGCTAGATTTGAACCCAACAGTCCTGTGTATGTGGCTGGCGCCCTTGCCGTTTAGCTATAGGCACTAAGCCTGTACTTTCAACTTTAAAAAACATTTTTTTAACTGTTTTTTATCAGAATATGATTAAATACTTTGGGGAGAGTATCAACTCATATGCACCTTCAGAGATTCTCTTTTTATACCTTGTTTGGAAAATAAAGGCTCTAATGGTTGTTTACTGGGTCACAATTCAACTGGGATAAATCTAGTCTCACGTGTGATAAAATATTATCATGGGACAGAAATATTGGCATCCCTGTTGAGCTTTTTGGAAATTCAAAAATGAAGCTTCACCCAATATCTACTGAGTAAAAAACTGCATTTAAGGCTTGCACCCATAGCACAGTGGTTACTCTCCAGCCACATGTACTAAGTCTGCCTTGTTCCAGCCTGGCCCAGGCCAGCTAAACAACAGTGACAACCGCAAGAAGAAAATAGCTGGGCAGTGTGGTGGGTGCCTAGAGTCCCAGCTACTTGGGAAGTTGAGGCAAGAGAATCACTGAAGCCCAAGAGGTGTGAGCTGTGACACCATTGCATTCTACCAAGGGTGATATAGGGAGACTATGTCTCAAAAAAAAAAACAAAAACACAAAAAACTTCATTTGAGAAGATCTCCAGTTCATGCCTGCACACGTTAAAATCTTAGGATTTCTATTTACCTCACCATGATATTTTCACGTAATAAATAATGCACAGGTCATAGTGTATGATGTAAGAAGGTGCAAGAATTTACATGCCTGTATTGGTGGCCTGATTTTTGCATTGTAAAGACAAAAAGCACATTATCTACACTGTTGTTGTAGATGTTATCCCATCCTCTTTCCTCAGTTTTAGAGAGCACATGAGGGACTATCTCTGTGCTGTACTTACTACATAATACCAGTCAGTCATGTAAGTCAAAAGAAGTTTTCACCCACTCATTTATGTAAAAATGAAATTAAATCTTCCCGTGGTGTCATGATAAATATTTATTTATTTATATTTTTCAGGAACTGTTGACATTCAGAGATGTGTCTATAGAATTTTCTATGGAGGAGTGGGACTGCCTGGATTCTGCTCAGCAGAATTTGTATCGTGATGTCATGTTAGAGACCTACAGACACCTGGTCTTCCTTGGTGAGGATAACTTACATGCACATTTCTTAACTGTACACTAAGCATTTCATATTGTTTCTCTGAAGGTGGGTTCTGTGGAGATTCTTCTTTGACTGCATTAGTTTCAGATTGTTGTTTCTAAGGAAAACATAAGTTCTTGGTATAGAAAAGAAAATATTTCAGATGTTATCTTGGCATTATATCCTTCCCTACATTGATGGTAATTTCAAAAATGTAGAGGCTTAGAAGTGTTGCCCATACCTTTAAGACTAGTTTCTAGTACCAATTTTTATTTCCATAGCGCTGGATAGTGGAGCATTTTTAATGCTTTTAAAATATTCTAAAGTTTCTGTGAGAAACCTCTATTTTTAGATTTTTCTTTTAGGATCTCTAAAATGTTGTGTTCTGTACTCTATGAAGGTACTAGATTGTTAACTGGTGAAGACTGACAAATATCATGTTATCTTTTTTTTTCTAATGAAACAGGGCTTGCTGTCTCTAAGCCAGAGCTCATCACCTGTCTGGAACAAAGGAAAGAACCCTGGAAGGTGAAGACTCAGCAGACATTAGTCAAGCACCCAGGTAGGTTGGAGTGAATGAAGCAGAGAACACTGGTCAGAGGTCCAAAGTTGAAGGAGGAGACCAAACAATGCAATGTGATTAGGGAAGCTTAGCTTTATTGGAAATGATTTCTGGAAGTATGGGTTTCTTTCTCTTGTTACATAAAGGCACCTCTGTTCTTGTTTTCATTTCTTATGTTCATTTTCTCATTAAGACAAAGGCTCACTGTGTTGCCATCAGACCAGTGTGCCGTGGAATCAGCATAGATAAGAGCAATTTTAACCATCTTGGTTCAAGTGATTTTTCAGTCTCAGCCTCTCAAGTAGCTGGGAGTACAGGTTTCTACACAAGGCCTGGCTAATATTTTTACTGTTTTTTTAGTAGGATCAGAGTCTTGCTCTTGCTCAGTCTTGTCTCAAACTCACAAACTCAAACAATCCTCTCACCTTGGCCTTGTTTGTACCCTCATATTAATCTGAAATCTTAAAAAAGAGAAAAAAAACCCAAAAAACTAGGGTCTAAAATTAAAAATAACCACATGGCTGTTTCTTCCTTTGCTTTTGCCATGATTTATTTCTTATATTTGGAATCAATCATGTTATAAATACTTGTTTATATAATACAAGATATGTAATATACCTAAATGAGGTTTGTGAGTATATGTAATAGATAGTGAGGATTCTTTGTAAAGGGGCCTATTCTATAACTACTACATTTTTTTCTTGGCTGTTTAGGCCACAAGTGTATATTGTCTGATATAATTACAGCTACTTCACCTACTTAGAGTTACTATTTGCTTGGCATACAGATTTTTTGTCTTTTTAACTTTTAGCTTATTTGTATCCATAAAGCTAAAAGGAGTTTTCTTTAGACCTAATATTGTAGAAACTTATTTATTGTAAGTCTATTCAGCCATATCATCTTTTTAGATTATTGAGTTAATTACATTAAAAGTTACTATTACTTTATTTGTTCTAGATATTTTCTCCTCATTTCTTCTCTTGCTACCTTCATTTCTGTTTTATTGATTTTTGTAATTATTCTGATTGCTTTCTTTGTTTACTTCACATGAATTCTATAGATATTTTCTTTCTGAACACCTTGAAGAACGGAAATTATAAAAAGTTCTTGAAGATATAACAATATTATTAATATTATTCAGACTCATATCAAGCTAACTTTAATTGAACGCAAAAATTATAACTCTTTATATTCCTTATTTTGTTGTTCTATGGAGTTTTTGTTTTGTTTTTTTTTTGTCAGAGTCTCACTCTGTGGCCATGAGTAGAGTGCTGTGGTATTGTCATAGCCCACGGCAACCTCAAACTCTCAGATTAGAGATTGTCTTGCTTCAATCTCTTCAATAGCTGTGAGTACAGGCCCCTGCCACAATGCCTGGCTAGTTTTTTTGTTTTGTTTTGTTTTTTGAGACAGTCTCACTTTTCTCACCCTTATTAGAGTGCTATGGTGTTGCCCTGGTATTGTAGTGCACAGCAACATGCAACTCTTGGGCTGAAGCGATTCTCTTGCCTCAACTCTCTAGTAGCTGGAACTGCAGGTGCTTGCCACAGTGCCCAACTATTTTAGAGATGAGGTCTCTCTCTGGCTCAGGCTGGTGTGGAACCTGTGAGCTCAGGAAATCACAGGCCTTGACATCCCAACTGCTAGGATTACAGGCATGAGCCACCTTGCCCATCCTTTCTTTCAACTTACTGATGTCACCAATTTCATCTTGTTACATTGAACACTTCTACCATTAACAGATGTATCATGTTAAGATTATTTTTTATCTTTGAATTTTAAAGCATGATTTAAAAATCTTTCTGGGCTCAATGCCTGTAGCTCAGCAGCTAGGGCATTAGCCACATACACGTCGAGCTGGCAGGTTTGAATCCAGCCCCAACCTGCCAAACAACAATGACAACTACAACCAAAAGATAGCCTGGTGTTATGCTGGTAAGAAAATCCCTTAAGGCCAAGAGTTTGAGGTTTCTGTGAGCTGTGATGCCATGGCACTCTACCCAGAGTGACAGCTTAAGACTCTGTCTTAACAAAAACAAACAAAAAATAGGGCAGCACCTGTGGTTCAGTGGGTAGGGTGCTGGCCCCATATACCGAGGGTCGTTAGTTCAAACCTGGCCCCAGCCAAACCACAACAAAAAAATAGCCGGGCATTGTGGTGAGCGCCTGTAGTCCCAGCTACTTTGCAGGCTGAGGCAAAGAGAATTGCCTAAACCCAGGAGTTTGAGGTTGCTGTAAGCTGTGTGATGCCATGGCACTCTACCAAGGGTGAGTGAGACTTAGTCTCTACAAAAAACAAACAAACAAACAAACAAATATTTAAATAAATAAATAAAATAAAAGTGCTTTCTACCCTGTCATTATAATAACACAAAAGTTTACTTAAATGTACTTAGTTTTTGTTTTTTTTTTTTCAGATTTACTTATTGTTACCTAATTTATCATTGTTCTCAAGCGTAAGTTCAAAGAAAGGGGCTTCCTTTGAGATTTCTTCCTTGGCAGTTTTCAGCATTCATTTATCTTGATAAATGTTTATTTTTTTCTTTATCTTGAAGGAATGTTTTGCTGGATATAGTATATGTGTTTTAAAATTTTTGTCCTTTCAGCACTTAGACTATATCATCTAACTCTTTTTTGATGGGGAATGTGTGTGTCAAAAAAACCACTAGTAATCTTATAAGAACATTCTTAGAGATGACACATCTGTTTTCTTTCCTGGCTTTCAGGATACTCTTGTGTGGCTTTCAAATCTTTGATCTTCATGTGTCTTTTTATGGGTTTCTTTGTGTTTCTCCTAGCTGAAGTGTGGTGAGCTTGACATTCTGTATTTTTTTTTGAAAATTTCTCAGTCTTTTCCACTATTTTCTTCAAGTTAGGAATATTTTTTTTAAAGCTTTTCTTTTTGTTGATATCTCACTTTTTATGATTTTACTTAGTTTTTTGTATCATTCCCATTTCATCCATTTACCATCATTAAGATAAAACTCTTAGATAATTTAGACACCTCTATTTTGTATGGTGTATTCTACATTGCTTATTTTGTTTCTTCAGGTTATGTCACTCTATTATTTTTTACATGTTCTAATCTTTCATTGATTTTTGAGGATCATAAAAGACAATTTTGTTTTCTTTTTTTCTTTTGAGACAGAGTCTTACTCTGTTACCCTCGGTAGAGTGCTGTGGCATCACAGCTCACAGCGACCTCAAACTCTTGGGTTTAAGGGATTCTCTCACCTCCGCCTCCAAGGTAGCTGGGACTACAGGTGCCCACAACAGTTCCCTGCTATTTTTTTTTAATTTATTGTTTGGGATTAATTGAGGGTGAGAGAAACTAGGTTACACTGATTGCATTTGTTAAGTAAAGACCCTCTCACAATTGTGTCTTGCCCCCAAAAGGTGTGGCGCACAACAAGACCACACCGCCTCGCTCCTTCCCTCTCTCTGCTCTTCCTTTCTCCACCCCTCCCTCCTTCTTTCTGTCTCTGCTCTCCCCTTCCCCTACCCCTACCGTGTCATTAATTGTCATTAATTCTCCTCTTATCAAAATTGAGTACATAGGATTCATGTTTCTCCATTCTTGTAATGCTTTACTAAGAATAATGTGCTCCATTTCCATCTGGGTTAATACAAAGGATGTAAAGTCTCCATCTTTTTTAATGGCTGAATAATATTCTATAGTGTACATATACCACAGCTTGTTAATCCATTCTTGGGTTAGTGAGCATTTAGGGTGTTTCCATATTTTGTGCCTGGCTATTTTTTGTTCTAGTTGTCATTGGTGTTTAGCTGGCCCAGTCTGTGTTCAAACCCACCACCCTCCCTGTGTGTGGCTGACACTGTAACCACTGTGCTATGGGCACCAAGCCACATAAGGCACCTTTCACAAAATCCATGATGTGACTTTACCTTACAGGACTCTGACACAAATTATACTAAAGACTTGAGGCAGTTCAGTATACATTCTGAAAGTGTGTTGCCTGTGGAATTGTGTGGCTATTTTCCAGCTGAAGCATTTTCCCCACATTTCCTAAGAGCTTGTAATCAGTTGCTAGACCTGAATCTGTCTGTTGTACTGGAGTTACTCTGGTGCTGTAACAATATTTGACCTTCGGTTTCAGCTCCCCCAGTCAGTTTTATAAAAACTACACCATTCTTGGGCAATGCCTATGGCTCAAAGAAGTAGGACACCTGCCCCATATGCCAGAGGTGGTGGCATCAAACCCAGCCCTAGCCATAATCTAAAACAACACCAACAAAAGAACAAACAAATAACAGCAACAACTAAAAAAAAACCCCAAAACTGCACCATTCCCTTCATCACTCTCCCTCTTGGGAGACATAATCTATCTTTAGAAAAGCCCTGAAAAGCCAGTAGAGTTAATGAAGGTCTCTATTTGGGGGAGAGAGGGAGTTTACTTTCATATGGACAATGCTGTTTTCAGATGGGTGTATACCAGTGGTGTATAAGAAGAACAAACTTTTCTTCCCATATTTTGCACCTTTTATCATGATCATTTTTTTCTTATTTGATTTTATATAGTTAAATGTTTTTGAGACAGAGTGTCTTTTACCACAGATAGAGTCCTGTGGTATTACAGTTAACAGCAACCCCAACCTCCTGGGCTCAATAGATACTTTTGCCTCAGCTTCGTGAGTTGCTGGGCCTGCAGGTGTCTGCCACTTGCCTCACTAATTTTTTCTATTTTTGATATAAACAGGGTTTCACTTTGGCTCAGACTGCTCTCAAATACCTATGTTGAAGCAATCCACACTCTCATTCTCCCAGAGTGCTAGGTTTACAAACATAAACCACTGCACCCGGCCTCTATATGCCTCTTCACATTGTGCTCACATGATGGGCTAAAAGTTCTCACTTTGTTTTTATAATTGCTAAAATGCAGTATATATTTCTTACTTATATGTATCTCAAAAATTATTATGGCATTTGTACTGTTCTATGCCATCTTATTACTGTGCAGGGCATAATTTTACAGACAAAATTTGTAATGTATATTTATTCAATTGTGATAAAACTCAATGGCATAATTTTGTATTTTTAATTTTCTTTCAGTTATATTTAATCATTCTACCCAGACCAATTTGCAAGTGCTCGGCATGAATATGTTATTACCAGAGATAATCCTGAGAAGATACGAAAAAGATACCCCTGAAAATTTAAACTCAATAAAAGACTGGGATAGGCTGTGTGAGTATAATCAGCAGAAAGTATGTTACAATGGACTAAATGAAAGTTTAACAGCTACGCATGGTAAAATCTACCAATGTAGTAAATGTTTTAAAGTTGTCAGAAAATTATCAAATGTAAATAGACATAAGATGATATGTACTGGGGAAATAACATTTGAGTGTAAAAAATATGGGAAAGCCTTAAATCTATGCTCAAACTTTGGTAAACATAAGATAACCCATTTTGTGGAAAAGCAGTGTAAATGTAAAAAATGTTGCAAAGTTTTTCCATCTTACTCAAGACTGTCTAAGCACAGGGGACTTCATACTGCAGAGACAATCTCCCATTGTGGCAAGTGTCTTAGCCATAGCTCAAAATATTCTAACTATAAGACAATTTATAATGTAGAGAAACCCTACACATGTAAAGAATGTGGCAAAGCCTTCAACAATTACTCAAACCTTTCTGTACATGAAAGAATTCATTCTGGGGAGAAACCCAACAAATGTGAAGAATGTGGACAACCCTTTCACCAATACTCAAACCTTTCTTTACATAAAAGAATTTATTCTGCAGAGAAATCCTTCAAATGTAATGAATGTGGCAAATCCTTTAACCAGTCCTCACATTTTTCTGCACAGCAAACATTTAATTCTGTGGAGAAACCCTACAAATGTCAAAAATGTGGCAAAGACTTTAACAAGTACTCAACCTTTTCCGTACATCAAAGATTTCATACCAGAGAGAAACCCTACAAATCTGAAGAATGTGACAAAACCTTTAAACAGTACTCACACCATACTGTACATCAAAGAATTCATTCTGGAGAGAAACCCTACCAATGTGAAGAATGTGACAAAGCCTTTAACTGGTACTCAACCCTTTCTGTACATAAAAAAATTAATTCTGGAGAGAAACCTTACAAATGTGAAGAATGTGGGAAAGCCTTTAACAATTCCTCAACCTTTTCTGTACATAAAAGAATTCATTCTGGAGAGAAACCCTACAAATGTGAAGAATGTGGAAAAGCCTTTAACCAGTACTCACATCTTTCTGTACATAAAAGAATTCATTCTGAAGAGAAACACTACAAATGTGAAGAATGTGGCAAAGCCTTTAAGGATTCCTCAACCCTTTCTGCACATAAAAGAATTCATTCTGGAGAGAAACCCTACAAATGTGAAGAATGTGGAAAAGCCTTTAACTGGTACTCAAACCTTTCTGTACATAAAAGAATTCATTCTGGAGAGAAACCCTACAAATGTGAAGAATGTGGAAAAGCCTTTAACCGGTACTCACGCCTTTCTGTACATAAAAGAATTCATTCTGGAGAGAAACCCTACAAATGTGAAGAATGTGGGAAAGCCTTTCATGATTCCTCAACCTTTTCTGTACATAAAAGAATTCATTCTGGAGAGAAACCTTACAAATGTGAAGAATGTGGAAAAGCCTTTAACCGGTACTCAAACCTTTCTGTACATAAAAGAATTCATTCTGGAGAGAAACCCTACAAATGTGAAGAATGTGGAAAAGCCTTTAACCGGTACTCACGCCTTTCTGGACATAAAAGAATTCATTCTGGAGAGAAACCCTACAAATGTGAAGAATGTGGGAAAGCCTTTCATGATTCCTCAACCTTTTCTGTACATAAAAGAATTCATTCTGGAGAGAAACCCTACAATTGTGAAGAATGTGGAAAAGCCTTTAACCAATACTCACATCTTTCTGTACATAAAAGAATTCATTCTGGAGAGAAACCCTACAAATGCGAAGAATGTGGCAAAGCCTTTAACTGGTATTCATACCTTTCTGTGCATAAAAGAATTCATTCTGGAGAGAAACCCTACAAATGTGAAGAATGTGGGAAAGCCTTTAAGGATTCCTCAACCCTTTCTCTGCATAAAAGAATTCATTCTGGAGAGAAACCCTACAAATGTGAAGAATGTGGACAAGCCTTTAAATGGTACTCAACATTTTCTGTACATAAAAGAATTCATTCTGGAGAGAAACCCTACAAATGTGAAGAATGTGGAAAAGCCTTTAAGGAGTCCTCATCCCTTTCTGTACATAAAAGAATTCATTCTGGAGAGAAACCCTACAAATGTGAAGAATGTGGGAAAGCCTTTAACAATTCCTCAACATTTTCTGTACATAAAAGAATTCATTCTGGAGAGAAACCCTACAAATGTGAAGAATGTGGAAAAGCCTTTAATTATTCCTCAACACTTTCTGTACATAAAAGAATTCATTCTGGAGAGAAACCTTACAAATGTGAAGAATGTGGAAAAGCCTTTAACTGCTACTCAACCCTTTCTTTACATAAAAGAATTCATTCAGGAGAGAAACCCTACAAATGTGAAGAATGCGGGAAAGCCTTTAACCGGTACTCAACCCTTTCTGTACATAAAAGAATTCATTCTGGAGAGAAACCCTACAAATGTGAAGAATGTGGAAAAGCCTTTAACCGGTACTCAAACCTTTCTGTACATAAAAGAATTCATTCTGGAGAGAAACCCTACAAATGTGAAGAATGTGGCAAAGCCTTTAATGGGTGCTCAACCCTTTCTGTACATAAAAGAATTCATTCTGGAGAGAAGCCCTACAAATGTGAAGAATGTGGCAAAGCCTTTAACTGGTACTCAACCCTTTCTGTACATAAAAGAATTCATTCTGGAGAGAAACCCTACAAATGTGAAGAATGTGGAAAAGCCTTTAACCGGTACTCAAACCTTTCTGTACATAAAAGAATTCATTCTGAAGAGAAACCCTACAAATGTGAAGAATGTGGCAAAGCCTTTAATAATTCCTCAACACTTTCTGTACATAAAAGAATTCATTCTGGAGAGAAACCTTACAAATGTGAAGAATGTGGAAAAGCCTTTAACCAGTACTCAAACCTTTCTGTACATAAAAGAATTCATTCTGGAGAGAAACCCTACAAATGTGAAGAATGTGGAAAAGCCTTTAACCAGTACTCAACCCTTTCTGTACATAAAAGAATTCATTCTGGGGAGAAACCTTACAAATGTGAAGAATGTGGAAAAGCCTTTAACTGGTACTCAAACCTTTCTGTACATAAAAGAATTCATTCTGGAGAGAAACCCTACAAATGTGAAGAATGTGGAAAAGCCTTTAACCAGTACTCAACCCTTTCTGTACATAAAAGAATTCATTCTGGGGAGAAATCTTACAAATGTGAAGAATGTGGAAAAGCCTTTAACTGGTACTCAAACCTTTCTGTACATAAAAGAATTCATTCTGGAGAGAAACCCTACAAATGTGAAGAATGTGGGAAAGCCTTTAACCAGTACTCAACCCTTTCTGTACATAAAAGAATTCATTCTGGGGAGAAACCTTACAAATGTTAAGAATATGGAAAAGCCTTTAACGATTCCTCAACCATTTCTGTACATAAAAAAATTCATTCTGGAGAGAAACCCTACAAATGTGAAGAATGTGGCAAAGCCTTTAATGGGTGCTCAACCCTTTCTGTACATAAAAGAATTCATTCTGGAGAGAAGCCCTACAAATGTGAAGAATGTGGCAAAGCCTTTAACTGGTACTCAACCCTTTCTGTACATAAAAGAGTTCATTCTGGAGAGAAACCCTACAAATGTGAAGAATGTGGCAAAGCCTTTAATAATTCCTCAACACTTTCTGTACATAAAAGAATTCATTCTGAAGAGAAACCCTACAAATGTGAAGAATGTGGCAAAGCCTTTAATAATTCCTCAACACTTTCGGTACATAAAAGAATTCATTCTGGAGAGAAACCCTACAAATGTGAAGAATGTGGCAAAGCCTTTAACCGGTACTCAACCCTTTATGTACATGAAAGAATTCATTCTGGAGAGAGACGTTACAAATATAAATAGTGTGGCAAACCCTTTAACTCAGGAATAAACCAGCCTGTATATTAAAAAAAAAAGGAGTTAGCATGGAAACTCTAGAAATATGAAGAATATGGCAGTGACTTACTTGGTGTTCATAACTTACTAAGCTTATAAGAATTTACACTGGAAAGAAATCCTACAACAGTGAATGGTGTGGCAATACACTTAACCATAGTTCAAACTTTACTACACGTAAGAAAATTTATATTGGAGACAAATCTTACAAATGAGAATAAATGACTAAGGTTTTAACTGATTCTTGGCCCTTAGTAAAAATAAGAGAAATTATGTTGGAAAAAAATCACAATATGAAGGTGTGTGGAAGTTTTATGCCAGTAATTATAGTTTTCTGTACATAGTAGAATTCATGTTGAACAGAAAGGCTATGAATGTGAAGAATGTGACAAGTGTTTAACTTGTGCTCAAACCATTCTCTATATGAAATTTATGACAGAAAACCCCTACAACTGTGAAGACAGTGTCGAATATTATAACCAGTATTCACACATTTCAGTACATACCAGAATTCATAGAGATATTCTACATATGTGAGGAATATGACAATGTCTTTAAATACTTCTCATACTTTTCTAATTATAATTCATACAGAAGAAATATTCTACAAATGTCAATGATGTCTTAAAGTTGTGTTTATCCTGTTCAGTAGGGCTAAGGAGACAGGGGCAGATGATTCTAGGGCATCCCTTGTCCATAATAAGAAGGAACAAAGTTTCCAGAGGGGGCTGCCAAGAAAGAAATGCATTTCAGGAAGCCTTTAAAAAACTAAACTGATGTTTGCTTTACAAAACTGACTCTCAGAAGTAAGAGGTCCCAGTGTGGAGCTATGGCCAAGGCCACAAAAAGGGGTTTTACAGCATCCATACAAGTAAGGTGACAGTAACCTCTGGGGACCCACTTTCATAAACACAGTAAAATTTTCACCACTTTTATCACAGTTTACAAATACTATGAGAATTTCTGGAAATTGGTTTACAAGGATAAAAATGGAAGGACTCTCCACTGAGGAACTTTTCCCCCTTTCCAGTAAAAATAGTAAATATATTACCCTCTTCCCTCCACCACTTAACATAAATTTGGAAAATTATTATAAAGGGGAAAAATCTCACTAACCCAAGGTATTCTCCACTTGATAAGGTAGATGTCTTCCTTCTCTGGAGTGTACTGTGCTTCAATAAACTTTGACCTTTGCTCACTTGTACCTACTTGTTCTGCTCATTTGTTCCACTGTCTTGGTAACAGTAACTATGCTTTGTCACCTGGAACCAAAAACCAGGGAACGCACACTTGATATCTGTTCCCTATATGTGACATTTTAGTGACAAAATCTTGGAGGATAGTGTACATTTTCAGCAAGGTAAGGTAATGGAACTGTAGACATTCTGAGTTCACGCTGCCTGATGCACAGTACTTACTACACTTAACAGCTCTCATTCTCTTTGCTTTCCAGGTAATGTAGCTCCTTAACTACCGCTGCTCCATTTTTTTCTTTTTTTGTTTTTGTTTTTTTTCATCTCCACAATGCATATCACCCCCCTGTTGGGCCTAATATTCAAAAGCATACAAAGGGACCTCTTGTTCCACAAGCAGAACATAAAGCAGATTTTTACGGTCTTCAGAAGGAGAATTGGGATGAAGAGACAGCAAGAGAAAGCCAGGCAAACATCAGTCCCAAAGAGCAGTAGGAAGCTTTTGAAATGTTTGCTGCCACTAGGGAAGAAGGTTGTCAGGAACAGAGTTACTCTAGGTTCAGGCAAGAAACCACCAGGCCAGAGCCCTTTCCGCACCATGACTATGGGTTCCTGGAGTCAGGAATGGCTCAGGAAGCAGCAATTGCTGGGATTATCCCCTCACTGCTAGAGAGATGCCCTGGAAGTGACATTTTACTCTCATGGAGATGGGGGATCAAACTTGTCTTGTAGACTCTGAAATCCCTGAACCAGCTCTGACTCTCTGGAACTCTTTTAGTTTGGTGGACACGCTCCAGCTTCAGAACAAGGTCCACTTTCCGATGCTGGGAAGGCAGGTTGTTGGGTAGTTGTCTCTGTCACAGTAAACAAACTAATGTTCATAGCATTAGAGCCACCCCTCTGCTCTTCCCAAATATTCAGGGCCTCTGTTTCCCTCTCTTATATCTTTCTTAAAAATGGAAGGTAAAATACAATCCTACAGCCCCTCTGCTCCCTGGTTGATGATGCCTTGTTTCCTTTTTTTAATGTTTTCCAGCTGGTCTACCCCATTGTTTGATGAAGTCTGAACTTTAAGCTAGAGACCTAAATCCTGTAAAACCACCCTCCCAGGCCTTTAAATAGAAAAGACTTAACTGGGATCACAAATCCATTCAAAATAGGAAAAAAACTTAAAGCAAAAAGGAACCAGTATGTGGGAGAGACATGTGAAGAAACTCATGAATATGAAGAAACATGGGTGGGAAGTAGCACTAAAAGAAAATAGAATGATTTCCTAATAACAGAATTGAAACCTAATAACAATATTTCTCCTAAAATAAGTGATGATTTAAGAAGAAAATATTCTTTTTTTTTTTTTTTGAGACAGAATCTCAAGTCACAGCTTAGTGCTGTGATGACACTGCTCACGGCAACCTCAAATTCTTGGGCTTAGGAGATTCTCTTGCCTCAGCCTCACAAGTAGCTAGGACTAAGGTGCTCACCACAACACCCAGATTTTTTTTGGTTATAATTGTTTGGTGGGCCCGGGTTAGATTCGAACCTACCAGCTCCAGTGTATGTGGCTGGTGCCTTAGCTGCTTGACCTACAGGTGCTGACCCAAGAAGAAAATATTCTGACAAACATAGAGCTTCAGCATGTCGAAAATGGTCTATGTAAGGGATAACATATGTAAAGGTAAATTTATGAAAAATTTTGTATGTGAACAGGGTGGCCTAACTGAAAAGGGAATTGCCAAGTAAGTGTTAGTTTTGTTTTGAGAATTTGTTTAAAACCTCATCAGATTGCTGTGTTTTTGCTGAAAGTGACAAACATCAATTATTCAGCGCCAATCTGCCACAATAGTGTTAAATCTGCTGCTCTGTATTTTCTTCTGCCTGCCTGAAGCTGTATTTCCTTAGTTATGGGTTTTGAGATCACTACTCAAGGTTATGAGTTACTCCTTTGAAAATGAAGCAAAGAAAATCAGGAGCCAACTTTATCCTTTAAAACACTAGCCTCTTTTTCTTACTGCCTGACATTTTCACTGCTTTCTCTGTGTCGTTAATTCCCTCCACACTCCTGGATTTTTGTTGCTAAGATAAGATGACAGACTATGTATGTATAACTGCTGCCACCCTTGAACAATATATTTTTTCTTTCACAAGAAATGGCCAAACTGGACGATTTCCGGTTGTGGTACAAACTGGGGACTACCTGCTCTTCTTGCTGTCCTTTTTGAGTTGTGACTTTCTCAATCAAGTAAAGTGTTTCAAATGGATTTTTCCCCTGCTGCATCAATGGTGTCTCTTTTATAAACCTGTGGTCTTGATCTGCTCTTGGCTTAAAGCTCTAGTTAGCATCCCCTTTAAGTGGAGGCAAAGGTCTGTGTTAAACCTCCTCATGGACTCCCTGAAAAGGAGTACACCCCAGATTCCTCTCAGGCTGAATCAATGGGCAGCTCTTTCACTGTGGTCAGTAGTAAAACTCAGGGAAAACAGGGAGGTCGTGTGACCAAGAGGACTTGGTAAGGCAATGGCTAAAAAGAGGTACCCAGGCAGAGGTAAATCTGAAAGTTGGGAATTGAGGGTAGAAAGTGGGTGCATGCTTGTTAAGAGATGCCACCTGCCAGTGGAATCTGACCTTGAGACTCTGAGTAAATGCAGATCTCAGCCCACCTGGCAACCTGAGATGGTCACAACTTTGTCCACAGGTAATACTTGGTCCATGACAATGATGTCTTTACGTGCAACCAACTATTTGGTACAATGTCTCTAGGGATGCCCAGCGCAAAGGGTAGTCTACCCTCTCCTTACCTATGGAAAGCTGTGGGCCAAGGCTTTCTAATAAATACTGGGGCTACGTATTCATTGCTGAATACCCTGCTTCCCCGAAAATAAGACAGTGTTTTATAATAATTTTTGCTCCCAAAGATGTGCTAGCTCTTATTTTCAGGGAATGTCTTATTTTTCCATGAAGAAGAATACGGTACACAATTTTTGTTCGCCATGCACGTCCCATCTGCTCTGATCCTCCTGTTCTTCTACCCGCATCTGTGGAAGTCTCCTCCTCCCTACCGCCCCTCGCTCACCCCTCACTCTGACCTCCGCTTTGCCTCCTCACAGCAGTGACGTCAGGACTCGGCCTAACATCTCTGGTTGCTAGACGCCAATTGGGGCGGCCCTAATTTACCCGTTTATGGTAAATTAATTTTCATTCTGAGACAGAGCCTAGAGGGGCCTTATTTTTGGGAGGATGCCTTATATTTCACCCAAAAGAAAACCTGTGAGTAGGTCTTATTTTCAGAGGATGTTTTATTATCGGGGAAACGCGGTACTTCACTCTCCTCTTTGACTAAACAATCTGGTTCTGTAGCCAGAGTGACAGGACAGCTGGAACACAAATTCTTTCTTAAACCTCTTACATGCTAGATTGGAGAAAAATAGTTGACTCATCAGTTCCTTTCAATGCCTGATTTACTTATCTATTGTTGGGGAGAGAATTATTGTCTAAATTAAATACTCGTGATTACTAACTCTAGAAAACAATAGCCTTCTCATGAAGGTACTCCATGAACACACCTGGTAGGTGTGACTCTAGTGTCTAGAAAATGAGGACAAATGGCCAGAAGAAATCACAATCCGGGTAAATTTTTCTCTCTGGGAAGAGCTTCACCATGGGAAACCTCAGGACCACAGCAGTAGATATTCACTTAATACCAAAAATGTTCTCACCCTCTGAAACAGGAAGCATTAGTAGACATAGCCCCTTTGATTGACAAATTTATGAGATACGGCTTTCACAAGTTGGTGCTGTAAAATAACATGCTACAAATACAGATGAAAGGCAATCTGTTACCCAAATAGCAAATGGTAACAACACTTTTCAATCTTTTTTTTTGCTTAAAGTTAATGTCTTTAATTTATAATGTGCCTTATATACATTGTTTTGAAATTATTTTGTAAATTATTATATTATAACTAAGCTAGTCATACAGTACCTCAAAGACAGACACAACATCTTAATTACTATATATTTCTAAACTGAGCTGTCCAAAAAACCTTTCATTTGCACAGCCTATGGGGCCAAAAATTATGTTTTGTTCCCAAAGCTTTCTTGGAAAATAAAAAAAGTAGAAATGCATAATTCTAAAACATCAATTAACACGTTCAGAAAATACCATTTAATTTTCTACTCATACAGTCAAAAACAGAAACTTTCTTAAACGGTTGCCAGAATAGACAATTTTTACTAAAGGTTTACTGTTCAGTGCTGAAACTACTGTCTGTATAAGATTTGTAGGGCAAGCAGAGATTATTATATTTACATGAGCAAATTTCTAATATCTAATTCTGATTTCTAATATCTGATTAGGGTAAGTGGGTAGTCGTTAGAAAAAACTGAAGGTGATACTAATTAAAATATGTTTATAATAACTGTATAATATGTATGTTTTAGATATAATGAATACACCTAAGCATACACATATAAATGACTTTTCTAAATGAAAGTAGTAAACTAAATCTAAAATTTAAGTATAGGGTTATAGGTTAATTCATAATTTAATTATATAGTTATTGGTTAACTGATGACTCCATGGTGAACCTCACAGTCAAAGCATTCTTTTTTTTTTTTTTTTGGCCAGGGCTGGGTTTGAACCTGCCACTTCTGGCATATGGGACCGGCGCCCTACTCCTTGAGCCACAGGCGCCACCCAAGTCAAAGCATTAAAGCATTCTATAGTGGACAAACTCTTATTTGACAATGTGAGTGTTGCTTTCTTGGCATTGTTGTTGTTATTATTGCTTGATATTTTGATGCAGCAATCGTCTGATTTCTTTTCTGAATGTATTTATCCTCGTTCATTCTTTGCGAGGTTTTTGTTTCCGGTCTTTGTTTTGAACATCGTTATTGTTGTTGAATTGTAAGCCTTTTTCGTTTTGTGAAGGCAAAGGGTGGAACCTAAGAAACAGAAGTATATGTAAAAGGAAAAAAAAAAGTAAGTCACAGAAGACTAACTCATTCATTCAGCAAATATTTACTAGAGTTTTACCCTGAACAAGATTATTGCTGAGTATTTTGTGATCACAGTAAAAAATCAGTTTTGAACCCTATACTCTAAAATTGTATGATCTGATATAAAACATATGTTCAAAGTAAGCTTTTTAAAGTGATGTCATCTTTACTGGGCCAATATTTACATTAAAGCAATGATGGAAAATACAAAAAAGAAAATAAAATTTAATTATATATCTGTGTTACTTTGAAGACTCCTCAGTATTTTTTATTTTTATTAGTTCTCTAATTAACCTTCATGACAATATTCCAATTATGAAGACCTTGGGTTATTTCCTGAGGCTACAATCTTCTATTTGTAAAATTTTTCAAATCCATTTTCTAAGTATTAAAGTACTGAATCAAGGATTAAGTTTCAAGATATTTGTTTTCTTTGGTTCACAAAGATAAGTACAGACTATACACTTCATGACTTCGGTGCACAGTAAGAGTAAAGATGCAATAAAATATTTCTAGTAATAAACACTTTAATTTCGTGTGGTATACCACACAGGTTTAATTACAGGAATTATAATTTATGATATAACTTATGACTAAAAGACTCTGGCATATTCACCTGCTTCTCACTGCCATTCTTGTGTTATTTACAATCTGTTTAATGATGGTTCCATGCTACAGACGATTGGCCAGAACATCATGTTGCCTTATATCACTGCTTGTCTACCCACAGCCATCAGTGAGTCATGTGGCCACAGCTTCCTGGTCCAGGACCAAAAGATGAGAAAATAAGCACTGTCACTGCAAAGGTATGACTCAAAACTTTGCATCAGGAATATCCTTATCTTTGAAAAAACGAGGCTCTTCTGGACCAAGAGAAAATAAAGCTTCTCTGAATTCAAGTCTGAAAGGAAGTGTCCGAAGAAGGGAACGGAGATGACAGGATTCACCCTGATTTCTGATTCTGCTTAAATTGGTGAATTCTCTAGGAACAGGCAGCTCCAAACTGTAGTGTTTAATTTTTTCCCTTATCCATACTGATTATTTGGCACACTGGAATAATCCTCTCCAAATAAATCCCCAAACATTGTACAACTAAATACTACCTGATTAGAGCTCAGCCCCAGTCCCAGGCAGAACATGCAGTGGATGAACCGGCCCCAACTGGGTGCCGCCATGTTGGCGAGGATGTGTCTTCGAAATGTGATTTTCTTAATTTTTTTTCTAATTATAAAGAAATTTATTTGAGATCTGAGAATTACATTGGTGAACTTGCCACTGTGCACTTACAGTGGCAACACTGTACAAACCACTCAGCAAGTTTCCATAATCTTGGTATATCAGTGTTTCACAGTTGTATTCCATTGACTTGTGTTGGTATATTGCTGTGTTTTGTTTATTTTTATTATTCTGTGTTTTTGTGTGTTCTTGGGAGAATGTCAGAGTTTGACTCAGAGCAATAACCAAACTTTTGAAAATTTCTTAGTCTTTTTTTTTTATTTGTGAGATAATGTCTTGGGGTACTCTAGTGATTCTCTTGCATCAGCCTCCCATGTAGTTGGGACTACTGGCCCCCACATCAATGCCTGGCTGTTTTACAAGACAGGGTCTTGCTGTTGCTCAGGCTGATCTCGAACCCGGGAACTCAGGCATTCCACGTGCCTCACCCTCCCAGAATCCTGGGATTATAGGCATGAGCCACATAACTTTTTTTTTTTTTTTGAGACACGGGCTTAAGCTTTCGCCCTGGGTACAGTGCCTGCTATCACAGCTCATAGCAACCTCAAACTCTTGGGCTCAATCTATTCTGTTGCCTCAGCTTCCCAAGTAGCTGGGACTACAGGCGCCAGCCATAATGCTTTGCTATTTTCTGTTCTTGTTGTTGCAGTTGTCGTTTTAGCAGGCCTGAGCAGGGTTCGAGCTTGCCAGCCTTGGTGTATGTGACCAGAGCCCCTACCCACTTAGCTGGTGGCACCACCTGAGCAGGAAATATTTTTTTAAAAAGATATTTTACTGACATTCTCAATGTCAAGAGTAATACAACAGCAGCCATTATAGACATTCAGAGAAAACTAAAGACTTACAAAATAGCGGGAGGGGGGAAGAGGAGGGGGTTGTTGGGATTATACCTGCGGTGCATCTTACAAGGGTATATGTGAAAGTTAGTAAATGTGGAATGTAAATGTCCTAGGACAGTAACTAAGAAAATGCCAGGAAGGCTATGTTAACCAGTGTGATGAAAATGTGTCAAACGGTCTATGAAACTAGTGTATAGTGCCCCATGATCACATTAATGTACACAGCTATGATTAAAAAAAAAAAGAAAGACTTACAAAATTGCATTGAAGGGTAGATTAGGCACTGGCTTCAGTACATAGCTTTCTAAGTGGAGTACTTTGAATGTGATCATAGTGATATTCAGGAATGAGGTATGTAGCAGAGTCCTGGTACAATAAAAATGTCATTATATCGATGTACATGAGAAGAAAATCTTTACTTTCCTTGAATGATTCATAGAAGAAACTATTAACAGTGTTTATTTTTCTGGAGACTTCCTATGAGTTTATAAATACACACTTTTTAAAGAATAAATTATGTCATTCTCCATTGTTCTTTTATTTACTGTTTTCCTGGCTATGGTTAGCTGACATGTATTTATATCAGTCTGAGGCCTATTTCATAAATTCTCAGGACTAGGGTCTATTGTAGGTCAACAATTCTTACTGTTAAAATTCAGGTCCCAACATAACTGAAATGCTAAAAACTAAAAATTGTAGTGCACATGTAGGCACTTGTCTTTGAAGACACGTTCTTGTTTTAAACTGATTTCTACTTTATCATCATTAAATTGTTTTCATTTACTGGAATACTAAAATGTTATCTTACAACCACAATGAGAACTGGGTTTGGGAACCTCAAGGTTGGGATGAAAAATTTTAGAGAAAACTAATCTGCGATTTACACATGCAGTTAAAATGAATTTTATTGGATAAAATGAAAAATTATCTAAAATTAAAAAGACTCAAACCATTAATGTTTTCTGATGCTCTATAATATGGAAATTTAATACATTTATATGATAAAATATTGCATGTTCCCAGTGTAAAATGCCAAAGAAATACAGAAAAAGTGGCCAGGCAGATAGCTCTTACTTGTAATCCCAGTTCTTTGGGAGGCTATGGCGTGAGGATTTCTTGAGCTCAGGAGTTCCAGACCACCCAGAGGAAGAGTGAGACCCTGTCTGTATTAAAAATAGAAAAACTAGGCTTGGTACCTGTGATTCAAGCGGATAAGGCACCAGCCACATACACCTAAGCTGGTGGGTTTGAACCCAGCCTGGGCCCACCAAACAACAATGATGGCTGCAACCAAAAAATAGCCAGGCATTGTGGCAGGTGCCTGTAATCCCAGCTACTTGGAAGGCAGAGGCAGGAGAATCATTTGAGCACAGGAATTTGAGGTTGCTCTGAGTTATGATGTAATGTCACTCTACCCAGGGTGATAGCTTGAGGCTCTGTTTAAAAAAAAAAAAAAAAAAATAGACAAACTATCCTCAGCACCCATACCACAGTGTTTATGACATCAGCTATATGCACCGAGGCTGGTGGGTTTCAGCACCAACCAGGCCAGCTAAACAACATTTGCAACTGCAACAAGAAAATATCTAGGTATTATGGTGGGTGCCTGGAGTCCCAGGTACTTGGGAGGCTGAGGAAGGAGAATCGCTGAAACTGAAGAAAGTTGGAGGTGGCAGAGCGCTATGATGGCACAGCACTGTACGAGGGGTGACATAGTGAGATTCTGTCTCAAAAAAATAGAAACACTATCCAAGGGTTGTGGTGCACACCTGTAGTCTCAGCTCCTCAGGAAGCTGAGGAAAGTGGACTGCTCTTCGTCAACTATTTGAGGTTGAGCTATGAAGCCATGGCACTCTAGCCAGGGTGACAGAGTGAGAGTCTATCTAAAAACAAAAATGCAACAAATGTCACACAAAGGTCAATACCTATATTAGATTTAACATCATATAATAAAATAAGATCCATCAAAATAAACAAGTTGAAAATTAGAAATAATATCAATAATATCAAATAATAACCAGGTAGAGGATTATTTTTTCTTTTTGTTAGTGACCAATATTAAAATTATAGAGAAGGATCGAGGCCTATAACTCAGCAGCTAGGGCAGCAGCCACCTACACCAGAGCTGATGGTTTTGAACTCAGCCCAGGCCTGCCAAAGAACAATGACAACTACAACCTCAAAGTAGCTGAGCATTGTGGCAGGCACCTGTTGTCCCAGCTACATGGGAGCTACATGAGGCAAGTGAATCACTTAAGTGTTTGAGGTTGCTGTGAGCTGTTACACCATAGCACTCTACTGAGGGCAACAAAGTGACTGTTTCAAAAAAAGTATAGAGGGAATATGTATTATCAAAAGCATTTAATATACATTTTCTGTGATTTTATGCAAAGAAAATCTAAAGTAAATGACAATAACAAGATGATTTCTCAATAGAATAAAAAAATAAAACATTTCTCACTAGAAAGTGCTATCAAAATTTAGTGGATTATAGTCCTTCATGTACTTAGACTAGAAGAGTGAAGATCTCCATCATTTTCTGAATCAAAGAATCATGTTGAATGGAGTTAAATTGAAATCATTCCCACTCAGATCGGGAGCCAGACAAGGCTGCCCATTGTCTCCTTTGCTCTTCAAAATTGTAATGGAAGTTTTAGCCACCGCAATTAGGACAGAAAAGGTGATCAAGGGTATCCATATAGGGTCAGAAGAGATCAAACTTTCACTCTTCGCAGATGATATGATCATATATCTGGAAAACACTAGGGATTCTACTACAAAAGTTTGAGAAGTGATCAAGGAATATAGTAATGTCTCAGGCTACATAATCAACACCCATAAATCTGTAGCCTTTATATAGACCAACAATAACCAAGCCGAACAAACAGTCAAGGACTCTATTCCTTTCACAGTACTGCCAAAGAAGATGAAATATTTGGGAGTATACCTAACAAAGGAAGTGAAAGATCTCTACAAAGAGAACTATGAAACTCTAAGGAAAGAAATAGCCGAAGATGTTAACAGATGGAAAAACATACCATGCTCATGGCTGGGAAGAATCAACATTGTTAAAATGTCCATACTACCCAAAGCAATATATAATTTTAACGCCATCCCTATTAAAGCTCCACTGTCATACTTTAAAGATCTTGAAAAAATAATACTTCTTTTTATATGGAATCAGAAAAAAACTCGAATAGCCAAGACATTACTCAGAAATAAAAACAAAACAGGAGGAATCACTCTACCAGACCTCAGACTATCTTACAAATAGATAGTGATCAAAACAGCATGGTACTGGCACAAAAACAGAGAAGTAGATGTCTGGAAGGGAATAGAGAACCAAGAGATGAATCCAGCTACTTACCATTATTTAATCTTTGACAAGCCAATTAAAATCATCCAGTGGGGAAAAGATTCCCTGTTTAACAAATGGTGCTGGGTGAACTGGCTGGCAACCTGCAGAAGACTGAAACTGGACCCACACCCTTCACCATTAACTAAGATAGACTCTCATTGGATTAAAGATTTAAACTTAAGACATGAAACTATAAAAATACTAGAAGAGAGGGTAGGGAAAACTCTTGAAGAAATCTGTCTGGGTGAGTATTTTATGAGCAGGACCCCCCAGGCAATTAAAGCAGCTTCAAAAATACACTACTGGGACCTGACAAAATTATTATTATTATTTTTTTATTAAACCATAGCTGTGTACATTAGTATGATCGTGGGGCACCATACACTTGGTTCATAGATCGTTTGACACATTTTCATCACATTAGTTAACATAGCTTTTGTAGCATTTTCTTAGTTATTTTGCTAAGACCTTTACTTTCCATATTTACTAGGATTCACATATACCCTTGTAAAATGCACCGCAGGTGTAATCCCATTAATCTCACTCCTTCCCCCTCCCTTTCCCCTCCCTCCCCACCTTTTCCCCTTTCTCCCTATTCTTAGGTTGTAACTGGGTTATAGCTTTCATGTGAAGGTCCTACATTAGTTTCATAATAAGGGTGAGTACATTGGGTACTTTTTTTCCATTCTTGACACACTTTACTAAGAAGAATATGTTCCAGCTAAATCCATGTAAACATGAAAGAGGTAAAGTCTCCATCTTTCTTTAAGGCTGCATAATATTCCATGGTGTACATATACCACAATTTATTAATCCATTCATGGATCGATGGGCACTTGGGCTTTTTCCATTACTTAGCAATTATGAATAGGGCTGCAGTAAGTATTCTGATACAAATATCTTTGTTATGGTGTGATTTTTGGTCTTCTGGGTATATGCCCAGTAGGGGGATTACAGGATTGAATGGCAGATCTATTTTTAGATCTCTAAGTGTTCTCAATATCTCTTTCCAAAAGGTATGTATCAATTTGCATTCCCACCAGCAGTGCAAAATTGTTCCCTTTTCTCCACATCCGCGCCAACATCTCTGGTCTTGGGATTTTGTGATATAGGCTAGTCTCACTGGACTTAGATGATATATCAAAGTAGTTTTGATTTGCATTTCTTTGATGATTAAAGATGATGAGCATTTTTTCATATGTCTGAAGGCCGTGCGCCTGTCTTCTTCAGAGAAGTTTCTCTTCAAATCCCTTGCCCAGCCTGCGATGGGATCCCTTGTTCTTTTCTTCCTAATGTGTTTGAGTTCTCTATGAATTCTGGTTATTAAACCTTTGTCGAAGACATAACCTGCAAATATCTTCTCCCATTCTGAGGGCTGTTTGCTTGCTTTACTTACTGTGCTCTTGGCTGTGCAGAAGTTTTTAGTTTGATCAAGTCCCAATAGTGTATATTTGAAGCTGCTTCAATTGCCCGGGGGGTCCTTCTCATAAAAAACTCGCCCAACCCAATTTCTTCAAGGGTTTTCCCTACACTCTCTTCTAGTATTTTTATAGTTTCATATCTTAGGTTTAAATCTTTAATCCAGTGAGAGTTTATCTTCGTTAATGGTGAGAGTGTGTGTCCAGTTTCAATCTTCTGCAGGTTGCCAGCCAGTTCACCCAGCACCATTTGTTAAATAGGGAATCTTTTCCCCACTGAACGTTTTTAATTGGCTTGTCAAAGATTAAATAACGGTAAGTAGCTGGATTCATCTCTTGGTTCTCTATTCTGCTCCAGACATCTACTTCTCTGTTTTTGTGCCAGTACCATGCTGTTTTGATCACTATCAATTTGTAGTATTGTCTGAGGTCTGGTAGCGTGATTCCTCCTGCTTTGTTTTTAATTTTGAGTAATGTCTTGGCTATTCGAGGTTTTTTCTGATTCCATACAAGACGAAGTATTATTATTTCAAGATCTTTAAAGTATGACAGTGGAGCTTTAATGGGGATTGCGTTGAACTTATATATTGCTTTGGGTAGTATGGACATTTTAACAATGTTGATTCTTCCCAACCATGAGCATGGTATATTTTTCCATTTGTTAACATTCTCAGCTATCTCTTTTCTTAGAGTTTCATAGTTCTCTTTGTATAGATCTTTCACGTCCTTTGTTAGGTAAACTCCAAAAACCAAGTATTTCATCTTCTTTGGCACTACTGTGAATGGGATAGAGTCCTTAATTGTTTTTTCAACTTGACTATTGTTGGTATATATAAAGGCTACCGATTTATGAATGTTGATTTTGTAACCTGGGATGCTGCTGCATTCCTTGATCACTTCCTTTTTTTTTTTTTTTCTGTAGAGACAGAGTCTCACTGTACCGCCCTCAGTAGAGTGCCATGGCGTCACACGGTTCACAGCAACCTCTAACTCTTGGGCTTACGCGATTCTCTTGCCTCAGCCCAGCCTCCCGAGCAGCTGGGACTACAGGCGCCCGCCACAACGCCCGGCTATTTTTTTGTTGCAGTTTGGCCGGGGCTGGGTTTGAACCCGCCACCCTCGGCATATGGGGCCGTCACCCTACTCACTGAGCCACAGGCGCCACCCTCCTTGATCACTTCTAAGAGTTTTGTAATAGAGTCCCTAGTATTTTCCAGATATACAATCATATCATCTGCGAAGAGTGATAGTTTGATCTCTTCTGACCCTATGTGGATACCCTTGATAGCCTTTTCTTCCCTAATTGCGCTGGCTAAAACTTCCATTACAATGTTAAAGAGCAATGGAGACAATGGGCAGCTTTGTCTGGTTCCAGATCTAAGTGGAAATGATTCCAATTTAACTCCATTCAATATGATATTGGCTGTGGGTTTGCTGTAGATGACCTCTATCAGTTTAAGAAATGTCCCTTCTATACCAATTTTCTTAAGTGTTCTTATCATGAATGGATGTTGGATGTTATCAAAACCTTTTTCTGCATCGATTGAGAGAATCATATGATCTTTGTTTTTTAATTTGTTTATGTGCTGTATTACATTTATAGATTTACGTATATTGAACCAGCCTTGAGACCCTGGGATGAAACCGACTTTGTCATGATGTATGATTTGTTTGATATGTTGCTGGATTCTGTTTGTTAGAATCCTGTTGAATATTTTTGCATCTATATTCATAAGTGACATTGGTCTATAATTTTCTTTTCTTGTTGGGTCTTTTCCTTGTTTTGGGATCAGGGTGATGAGTGCTTCATAGAATGCGTTGGGTAGTCTACCTTCTTTTTTCTACCTTTGGAACAGGTTGAGTAATATAGGTACTAATTCTTCTTTAAAGGTTTGGTAGAATTCTGACGTGAAAACATCTGGTCCCGGGCTTTTCTTTTTTGGGGAGACTTTGTATGGTTGATGATATTTCTGAACTTGATATGGGCCTGTTCAACATTTCCACTTGTTTTTGATTAAGTCTTGGAAGGTGACGTGCTTCCAAGTAACGGTCGATTTCCTTCAGATTTTCATATTTCTGAGAATACAGTTTCTTGTAATATTCATTAAGGATTTTTTGGATTTCTGAGGAGTCTGTTGTTATTTTGTCTTTGTTATTTCTGACTGATGAAATTAGAGATTTTACTCTTTTTTTTTCCTGATTAGGTTGGCCAAAGATTTACCTATTTTTTTGACCTTTTCAAAAAAACAGCTTTTTGATTTATTGGTCTGTTGTATTATTCTTTTGTTTTCAATTTCATTTAATTCTGCTCTGATTTTGGTTATTTCTTTTCTTTTACTGGATTTGGGGTTGGAGTGTTCTTCCATTTCCAGTCTCTTGAGATGTCCCATTATGTTGCTTACTTCCTCTCTCTCCGTTCTCTTGAGGAAGGCTTGCAGTGCTATAAATTTCCCTCTTAGAACTGCCTTTGCTGTGTCCCAGAGGTTCTGATAGTTCATGTCTTCATTGTCATTTTGTTCCAGAAATTTGGCAATTTCTTCTTGATCTCATCTCTGACCCAGCTATCATTCAGCATAAGGTTATTTAACTTCCATGTTTTTGTATGTGTATGCAGATTCCTGTTACTCATCTCAAGTTTTATTCCATGATGATCCGAGAAGATGCATGGAATAATTTCTATTCCTTTAAATTTGCTGAGGTTAGACTTGTGACCTAAGTTGTGATCAATTCTGGAGTAAGTACCGTGGGCTGATGAGAAGTATGTGTATTCAGTTTTGTTGGGATGAAATGTTCTGTAGATGTCTGCTAAATCTAAATGCTGGATGGTTAGATTTAAATCTAGAATTTCTGTACTCAGCTTTTTGTTGGAGGATCAATCCATCACTGCCAAAGGAGTGTTAAAATCTCTGACTATTATAGAGTTGGAGGAAATCAAGTTGCTCATGTCTGTTAGAGTTTCTCTTATAAATTGAGGTGCATTCTGGTTGTGTGCCTAGATATTAATCATTGAAATCTCATCATATTGAGTCTTACCCTTAACAAATATTAAGTGACCATTTTTGTCCTTCCTTACTTTTGTTGGTTTAAAGCCTATTGTGTCCGCAAATAAAATTGCAACTCCTGCTTTTTTCTCGTTACCATTTGCCTGAAACATGGATGACCATCCTTTCACCCTGAGTCTGTATTTGTCTTTTGAGTTAAGATGTGACTCTTGTATGCAGCAAATGTCTGGCCTGAGTTTTTGTATCCAGTCAGCTAACCTATGTCTCTTAAGAGGGCAGTTTAAGCCATTCACATTAATGGAGAGTATTGATAAGTTTGGTGAAATTTGGGGTATTGAGTTTTTTGAAAGTCCAGTGGGCATTTTTAATCCTTTTGCCATTGTGGAAGTTGGAATTTGATCAGAAGTTTCTGAGTGAGTTTACATTTGTAGTAGAGGATTGGGTTGGTTATTATGGAGGATAGGTCTGAGAATATCCTGAAGATCTGGTTTTGTTATGGCAAATTTCTTTAGCATATGTATGTCATAAAAGTATTTAATTTCTCCGTCATAAATGAAACTCAGTTTAGCTGGGTACAAGATCCGGGGTTGAAAGTTATTTTGCTTGAGGAGATTAATCATTGATGACCACCCTCTTGTGGCTTGAAAAGTTTCAGCAGAGATATCTGCAGTCATTCTAATGTTTTTCCCTCTGAAGGTAATAGATTTATTTCACCTGGCCGCTTTGAGAATTTTCTACTTCATATTAACTTTAGTGAAGTTAATTATGATTTGCCTGGGGGATGTCTTATTGGGGTTGAGTCGTGCTGGGGTTCTGAAGCTATCTGCTATCTGAATTTCAGGTTCTCTAGGCATGTCTGGAAAATTCTCTTTCATAATTTCATGCAGAAGGGCCTCTGCGCCCAGTGAGGCCACTTCATCTGTTTCAGGAATTCCTATGAGATGGATATTTGCCTTCTTCAAGTTATCCCAGAGATCTCTGAGTGAGTGATCCATTTTTGCTCTCCATTTCTCTTCCTCTTTGAGAGTTTGGGAGCGTTCAAAGGCTTTATCTTCGATGTCAGAGATTCTTTCTTCTGCTTGGTCCATTCTGTTGCTAAGGGATTCTACTGTATTTTTCATGTCTTTGAGGGCTGAAAATTCTTGTTTCAGTGTGTCTGTCTTTCGTGGTTTTGTCTTTAAATTCGTTAAATTCTTGAGACAGCTTTTGAATTTCTCCTAGAATTCCTAATTCCATTTTGTTAATCTTGTTTGCCATCCAAATTCTGAATTCGATTTCTGACATCTCAGCCAGTTGTTTGTGAATGGGATCTTCAATTACATCTGCCGTATCTTTCCCTGGTGTGTTGATCTATTCTTATTATTCATGTTACCAGAGTTTTTCTGCTGATTCCGCCCCATGCTTGTTTTACTCCTTTTGATTTTTCTCTGGTGTTTTGTCGCGGACCTGTACAGTGCTGTGGCCTGAGAAACTAGGGCCCTGTTTGGTGTAGAGGGGCTAAGTGGCTCTGATTTGTTTTCAGCTGGTTTCTATGTGACCCTAGTGAAACAGTTACTCTGGGTTGAAGTCTCAGCTGTGGAGAAATACCAGCAATTAAGTCACCCCACCCACCACAGGCAACAAATGGAAAAGGAAAATCAAACCTTCCTACAACCACACACCCAGGGCACCACCTGTATTGTCCCCAGGTGAGTGACTCACTTCAAAAGGTCCAAGTCAATTGTTTCAGTCAGCAGCTGCCTCGGGTGGGAGAGTTCAAGAGGTCCCTGGGAACTGGACCACAGGGGTCTGGTGAGTGCTCTAAAATGGCTTGCTCCAGGGCTACATGGAGTGAGGAAGAGCCACCAGTAAATAGATCAGTCTGGGAAGATTGATGACTCCTTCCCCATGTTGTAGCTCTGTCACACCCAGTCGCTGCTAGCCCCACAGGGCTGTGACCCAGTCAGTTGTCTGCAGTAAGCAGATACTCCAGGGGTTTGCACCTGCCTAAGTCACAGGGTAGTCTGTGTCTGCTCGACTAGGCTGCTATTCTCTGTCTTTATCCAGCAGGGAGTGGTGTGGCCTGTCAGCCTCGGGCACTTGATGGAGGCTGGATGTGTTCACTCATTTCCAGCCCCACCCTTAGTTTATGTTACTGGGTGAAGGGAACAACGCTGTGGGAGTTTGTTTCTGACCTTGCCAGATTCTTCTGCAGAGGAGAGGCTGATTTGGGTTCCCAGAACCTGTGTCTCAGGCCCTGTCTTTAGTCCTGTGGGTTTGTATTCGCAGCATGATCAGTTGTTGGCTGTAGCGTCTTGGCCTCCTTTGTCTATAGGCTGGTGATCCCCTAAGGGCCAGGTGCGTCTTAGGCTCAGTAGAGCGGTTCTCTGGATCAGCTTCACCCTAGGAGTTTCCCAGCTCTGCAGGTTGTTTTCTAGTCCCCGTGTTCCACCCAGGTCGGTACCATCTCAGGAAAACCCTTTACTTATGAGGCCTGTGTTTCAGTGCCAGGTCTGTTCCATGGTGGTTGCCATCTGAGAAAATGCTAGGACTCATCTGGTTGCCCAGGAAGACAGAAGGAGAGGCTATGGGATATCTGGGAGTGGTCCTTGTTATTGCTGAAGACGGATGTTGCTCTGCACCTCGTTGCACCACTGCTCCAGTGTAATTCCCCCTCAGCCGACCATTGTATTCTCGCTCCTTTGCTACAGAGTCAGCACTGGCCAGCTGCAGTCCAGGTCCTGTCTACACCTCTTGAGAGTTCAGCCAAGAGTCTGGACTCCTGAGGGGGCAGGTCTCCAGATCACGGGGTGAGAGTGGAGGGGGCTGTTAGGAGCTCACGATTGCATGTCGTAACACCAAGCTCATTGAGACCAAATGAACAAATAGACAGATACAAAGGTTACCAGGCACATGGGCCCATAGATACAGAGATGGATGGAAACACATAAACATACAAGCAATAGCAACGACAACAGCAATATAAGAACAACTGCAATAAAAATAGTGATCATCATAAAATAATTGAAAGAAGGGAGAAAAAAGTGGTGTTAGAAGGAATGTTCCGTGAGAAGAAAGAAGAAATTAAAATTAGAAGACATAGAAATAAAAAAATATATCTATATAAAATGTAATAATAAAAAATTATCGAAATCTCCTCTAAGATAATGGTGAGGAAAAATCAGACAAAAAGAAAACAACAGCAAAAAAAAAAAAAAAAAAGAAAACCAAAACCAAACCAAAACAAAACAAAAAAAAAGGCACCAACTGCAAAAATATTCTTGTGGTAGAAATATACCTATAAATATCTATATGTCTGCTGTAGGGATCAACTTTCGTAGGAATATATTCATACTGCAATATACTTTCTGGACACCAGGTGGCGCTATGAGTGGCTTCGAGACTTATACCTGGTTTACAGTTTATACCGTTACCATGGTAACCACCTTCCATGGCCGATCGCCATTTTGGAGTTTCCATAAATTTTTGTCACCTAAGAATTGTGCAACCTCGGCTGTTCTTTTCCGGACAGCACTTGAGACCGACCTTCCCACTCAGTGCAGGTGTCCATGCTTCCTAAGTCCCTCCACTCTGTTCCCAGGTTTCCCCGCAAACTGGCAACTGCAATCGGCCATAAGGGGAGTGGTGTTGAGTTCACGTGGTATCTCCTGTTGCTGGTTCCTGGGGCTTCAGTAGCTTTGCGGACCCAGAAGCCAAAGCCAGGTCCTAGGCTTCAAGCCAGTTCCCGTGGTTGGAGTGCTTAGGGGATTTATTCTGAGTTTTATGGTTCAGAGTTTTGGAGGGGCTTCCGCCAGTTCGCTGCGCAGCCTGAACTGCCAGCCCCCTCCAACAACTGGGGGAAAGGTGCCCGCCCTTTTGTGTAGTTCAAAATGTCTGTTTCCCAGGCAGGATACCTTCCCTTCAATTGTCCAACAGTTTGCCCAGCTCCCTGTGGTTCTGAGTGGCTCTCCTTTCGGATGCCTCCCTCAGTTCAGGATTAATTACTTGTCAGTTGGATTTTGTCAGCATTTACAAGCTGCTGACCTCCGTGGGGGAGGGGCCTGCAGGCCGGCATGGCCGAGCAGGGAAGAATCTCTACAACAGAGTCTGTGATTTTAAATTACACCCCATATATAGCAAACCGCCAGTTCGCTGGGCATCTCCAGCTGTTTGTCCACTCCAATAATCCACACACAGGGAAGGTCCAGACCGCCTTTCCTCTCACCGGTGGGTTGGGAGAGGTGGGCTACACGTCAGTCCTGTCCCCCATCATGCTCCGCCCTCCTCGACCTGATCAAATTAAAAAGCTTCTGCACAGCCAAGAACACAGTAAGTAAAACAAGCAGTCTGCCCTCAGAATGGGAGAAGATTATGCAGGTTATTTCTCTGACAAAGGTTTAATAACCAGAATACACAGAGAACTCAAATGTATAAGAAAGAAAAGAATAAGCGGGCGGCGCCTGTGGCTCAAGGAATAGTTTGCCAGTCCCACATGCCATAGGTGGTGGGTTCACATCTAGCTCCGGCCAAAAACCACAAAAAAAAAAAAAAAGAAAGAAAAGAACAAGCGATCCCATCGCAGGCTGGGCAAGGGATTTGAAGAGAAACTTCTCTGAAGAATAAAGGTGCGTGGCTTACAGACATATGAAAAAATGCTCATCATCTTTAGTCACGAGAGAAATGCAAATCAAAACTACTTTGAGATATCATCTTACTCCAGTAAGATTAGCCCATATTACAAAATCCCAAGACCAGAGATGTTGGCATGGATTTGGAGAAAAGGGATCACTTCTACACTGCTGGTGGGAATGCAAATTAATACATTCCTTTTGGAAATATGTATGGAGAACACTTAGAGATCTAAAAATAGATATGCCATTCAATCCTATAATTCCTCTACTAGGCATATACCCTGAAGACCAAAAATCACATCATAACAAAGATATTTGTACCAGAGTGTTTATTGCAGCCCTATTCACAATTACTAAATCATGGAAAAAGCCCAAGTGCCCATTGATCCATGATTGGATTAATAAATTGTGGTATATGTACACCATGGAATATTATGCAGCCTTAAAGAAAGATGGAGACTTTACCTCTTTCATGTTTACATGGTTGGAACTGGAACATATTCTTATTAGTAAAGTATCTCAAAAATGGAAGAAAAACTATCCAATGTATTTAGCCCTACTATGAAACTAATTTATGGCTTTCACATGAAAGCTATAACCCAGTTACAACCTAAAAATAGGGGGAAGGGTGAAGGGGAGGGGATGGAAGGGGGAGGTGGGCAGAGGGAGGGGGGTTGGTGGGTTTACACGTGTGGTGCATCTTACAAGTGTATATGTGAAACTTAGTAAATGTGGAATGTAAATGTCTAAGCACAATATCTAAGAATATGCCAGGCAGGCTATGTTTACCAGTGTGATGAAAATGTGTCAAACGGTCTATGAAACTAGTTTATGGTGCCCCATGATCACATTAATGTACACAGCTATGATTTAATAAAAAAAATAAAAATAAAATAAAAAGAAAGAGAATAACAATATATATTCACTTTGCTGTTTCTAATATACAGAGACAAATGAATAATGAAATGCTCATAAGTTTTTAATTGTGAAGAATGCATATATTTCAAATAAATGCATAAAAATTTTTAATCTCCATCAAATAAATCATTTAACAGGCATTCCTTAGAATAGCCAAGGTCAGGCTATAACTGAAAGACAGAATAGAACATTAAAAGATATGCTTTTAAAACAGAAAAGGGGAGGGCAGTATACCTCCCCCCAAAACAGATTATCTTCAGCTCTATTTACTTCAAATTTTTTAAATTTGAATGATGAAAATGAAACGCCAGCATTTAAGCACTGGCGTGTGGTCACACCGCCATCTACTGACCAACCAGTATATTACAAGGACAACATCAACAATCAGTGGATGCCCGCCACTGTAGTAAAATGGGGAAGGGGATTTGCTTATATTTCCACAGGAGACCATAACTTTTTGGTTCCAGATAAAAATATTAAACTCAGAAGTATTACCCATGAAGAACAAAGGGCAGAGAAACCTGATGAAAATTCGAGTGAACAAATTAGCCATGAGATTCCAGCGTCTAACCTTGATACACAAGAATGGGAAGAAGAAGAAGATGACATCAGTGCACCCAGAAACGGTGACCATGCAACAAATGCAGAAACTGGGGAAAGCCTCTGTGACAAGTATACGCAAACAAAAGCGTACGTTAACACCTGTGAATTTTTTTTTAATCAATGTTTGTTTTCCTTATGTGAACTGTAGAAGGAAAGGAATTTCATTATTGGACTTATGTCCCTAATACACCTCTGCTGTGAGGGGTTAGTTGGACAGAACCCATAGTCCCCATATTTACAAATGGATCTGTCTGGCTCCCAGGACCATATGATACCCGAGGACCATTTAAACCTGAAGAAGAAGGAGTGAAGCTTGTTAATCATACTACTGGGGTCACTGGCCCTTCCATTTGCTTTGATCAACAATGTCAGTGTTTAAATATGACTGTACAGTACTGGCTAAGTCATTATGACTGGCCAGCTTCTGGGAATGATGTCAAACATGAGATGTTTATGCTAAGTGCTAATTCCATCTCTCGTTTTATCCCAGGTTTTACTCCTATAGATGTGGAAGCTCCTCATTGTAAAGAGCACAGTTTTACATTACAAAAGGAATGAGTGCAATGGACTCGATGTAAAGGAAATCAAACTTTTTTCTTAACTAATACTTATAAAGGTCCTATAATGGACTGGAGTCCAAAGGCAACTTTACTTGACAATAATAAAAGACCTATTAACATTGAGTTGCCAAGAGATGAGTCTACCTACCCTATAAATAAAAATAAAATTAATATTAATATGATAAAACCTATGAGTTGGACAGATGTTGGGTTTGCACCCCCCGCACCTGGAATTTATGGCTTTCCTAAACAAAATCATTTGTCGAAGGTGGCACCAGCCCTAAAACCTATGAAGTGTTGGACTGGTGGATTATTTTATCATCAAACCACCACACCTCATATGTATCGTATGGAATTTACTGTCCATGATGAAAGATACAGTCAAGCTTGTGTTCAATTACCCTTTGTGTGGCTTAAGGGCAACATAAAGTAGAATGAAAAAACAGGAGAATTATTTTGTCCTGTGTGTCAACTGTTTACTTGTATTAATAGTTCTCTAAGTTTTAATCCTCAAAAGAAACAGCTGTATTTATTGATAGCCAGCACAGGTGTATGGATGCCAGTGAATTTAAACAGACTGTGGCAAGAATCTCCTGCCCTGACAGTCCTTCAACTTCTGGCTGATCGAGTCTTGAAAAGAACGAAGAAATTTATTGGACTTTTACTTGCTGATTGGCATAAAGACTCCGAACAATTATGGACTGCTCAAAAAACAAATTGACACTGAATTATATAATGAAATTGCTGATTTAGAGCAAGCTGTTGTTATGTTGGGGGATGAGTTAGTTAGCTTAAAGAAAAAATGAAGTTTTGAAATGTGATTGGAATATAACTACTTTTTGTATAACCCCTGTTAAATATAATGAGAGTAAATTTCCTTGGGAGAATGTTAGAAAGCATTTGTAAACCATGATAATTTGACTAAGGAAATTGTAAATTTACAACATGAGGTATATTCCACTTTTGAAAATAAGTTACAAAAAATAGATGGAGATCAGATTTTACAAGGCATAGCAGATGGAATTGAACAAATGAATCCTATTCCATAAATACAAGGACTTATAGGAAGTTCAGTAGGATCATTAGTATTATTTTTAATTATTGGATTCATTTTATACTTGATTTGTAAGAAAATGAAGCATGCACAAAGTGAAAATGAACGTTATGCGCAGGTGTTTGCTTTAAAGATGACAGATATGAATTATGTTTGTCAAAAAACAGAAAGGGGAAATGTAGGATAATATTTAGATATAAATATATCCTACATCAAGCACACAAAGTGAATTCAGTGTGAATTTAAAATGACTTGCTTTTCTCCAGAGGCTTAAGGGACTTTGACCCCCCTGGGTTACACGGTTAGGCTTTCTTGGAGTTATAAATTCCTTAGGCCTTTTCTCTGAATCTGTACACCCAGTGAAGCCTGAGATGAAAGGGCATGCTGCCCTTCCTCAGAGATACGGGCCAGAGGGTTAACATATGTTAACAACATATTGTCAGAGGTCTATAGGTATTCTGCCCTGAAAGAAAGACACAGTCATTACTTCATACTGAGTAAACTGAGTGAATGCTTGAAGATATTATTCTATTTACTCTGTTCCCCTGTGGCTACTTTCTTCTTTGTGGTCTTCCTTTAGATACCTGCTCAGAAATTAGTCAATGTTTAGAAAAAGAGGTTTACTACAAAGGTGATTGTATTGATATGATAAGAAAATATTTCCTTTCAAGTTAAATTTCAGATAGGTAAAAGAAGATAATGATGAAACTAATAGATAATAGATTAAGTGTGCACGTGGCTGGAAATGCATAAAGTCAAAACCTGTAATAAAGATTTTTGCTACAAGCCATCTCATCTCATCTAATTGTGTGTCGTCTGTTTCTTGAGTTAATAATTACAGGAGCGAGTTTACACCCACGGCAAAGCTGCTGTTCGTTTGTGTCTCCGGTCACGCAACATCACTTATTGTAAACTCTCTGTGCTATGCTCATGAGTTCCTCCCTCTTCTTTCCCTCAAAACCTCCTAATTTTTGTAGCTTTTTCCTAATATCTGGGATCGACTGCATGACAAAAGCCAGGTTTACTGCTTGTCTATTTGTGGGTGGGTAGAGATCTATCAGAGTCTAAGTCAGATATGCCTTGAGCAGCCACTCTAAAAAGGCTGCAGGGGACTCTGAGGGCCTCAGTTAGGTTTGTCAATTCCCAGGCTACTGTTTTCAGGTCAGTTAAAAGAGCCTGGAGATACTCATCAAGGAACTCCTTACCTTGGTTAGTATTTGGATCCCAGTCAGGGCAGTTGGAAGGGAAAATACGTGCAAGGGTTCCTGGTGGTCGGGGAGTGCATCCCTCAGCCTTACGGGCCTCAGTGAGAATGTGCTTGCTCTCTTCTGAAGTGAAGAGAGTCTGCAACAGTTGTTGGAAATTATCCCAAGTGGGATGGGTGAAAAAGACAGATTCTAGAAGGGAAATAAGGGCCTGAGGTTTCTCTGAAAATGGAGAGTTTTGTTGTCTCTAGTTATATAGGTCACTTATGGTAAAGAGGACATAAACAACTCCCTTTCCTCCTGGAGCCTCAGGCAACTGAAGAATTTCAGATGGACATGTGGTGGAATCAGGATAGGGTGCCCTCTGCCAGTAAGAGGAGCCTGCTTTAGTGTGTTTGTGTGGGGAGAAGTGGTAGGTGAGGGTGAGGTCTCGGTGGGAGGGAGGTAGGGTGGAAGGCCCAGTAAGGGGTCCTATGGTCCCTCTGGAGCTGGAACAGGGTGGCTCCTCAGACTTGCCTTTGTTACAAGGACCATGGTCCCTAGGTGGAGAGAGCAGACACAGAGTCAGGTTGTGGGATTATTGACTTGTTCAGTTCAAACATCAATACAGAACTGATCCAGGTGACCCGGTTTTCCTGCCAGACCTGATGACAAAGGGAGGAGACAAAGGAGCCTTAGGGGGGGTCAGTCCACACTGAAGGTTGGCCATTTGAGTTCACAGAGGGTCTGGAGATGTCTCCCAGAAAACTTGATTCTTTATTCATCATTCTTATCTGTAGAGAAAACATCTTTAAAATACTTTAATAAACAACCTAGTGGGGTATCTGCCCTACAAGAGGAACCCATTTTAAAAGGACAAAAGGGTCTGTGAAGCATAGAGAGGTACAAAAAAGCACACTGATAACATTACAATGCACCAACAAAAACCAAACTGACAACCAGAGAAATTAACCAAATTAATCAGAGGGACCCAGACTAGAGGGACCCACACCAGACGGATCCAGACCAGAGGGACTCAGAACAGAGAGACCAAGACCAGGGACCCAGACCAGAGAAATTCAGACCACAGACCCAGACCAGAGGGATCCAGGCCAAGGACCCAGACCAGAGGGACCCAGACAAGAAGAACACAGATCAGGGACCCAGACCACAGGGACCTAGACCAGGAACTCAGACCAGAGGGACCTCTGGACATATTGGGGTCCCAGGCCCAGGGAATTATGTCCCATCTGACTTCCTCGTAGAGTCATTCCATGTCCATGGACCATGAACAGAAACAGAAACCATACAATCGCTTACCCCTGAAGGTGACCAGACAGACTCAGCTTTCTACATTAAGGTGGTCGTGAGTCAGTCTTCTGAGGGCTCCAGGTCCTCTGAGGGCCCTGGAACTTCTAAAGTGCCACCTCCCATCTGAGGAGCCATGGCTTCTTCCTCACTGGGAGGCCGTCTGAGGACCAGTAAGGCCGGGGTCTAGAGATCTCGCTGGGGCCTCCAAATGTTATGCCCTGTAGTTCCCCAGAGACCACACAGCCAGACAAGCTGAATTTGCAAAGGAGTCCTTTATTGAAGAGCCAGCCAGGGATTGTCTCAGTGTCCCAATGAGGGGTTTCTGAGAGCAGCCCCGAGTGCTCAAGGGGTCAGGATTTTAAGGCTTCATCTGCATCCTGGTTGTTGCGTAGACTGCCCAGGTGCATCTGGGTAAGGTAGTAAGCAAGCCTTGTACAAAAGTAGAATTTTGTCACATATACCAGAGCTGGCAGATTTGAATCCAGCCTGGGTGTGCCAAACAACAATGACAACTACAACCAAAAAATAGCCAGGTGTTGTGGCAGGTGCCTGTAGTCCCAGTTATTTTAGAGGCTGAGGCAAGAGACTTGCTTAAGCCCAAGAGTTTGAGGTTGCTGTGAGCTATGATGCCATGGCACTCTACCCAGGACAAAAGTTTGAGACGCTGTCTAAAAATAAATAAATAAATAAATAAATAAATAAATAAATAAAATATAAACAATGTCTGTCTCCTTGTTTGCCATACCCTAAATGAAACAGCAAGTTGAGAGAAGTCTAGATATTTAGCATAGATTGTTCTATATTAAATAGAACTTTGGAAGAGTTGCGGAGAAAAAGCCTACTGCAGAAGATTCCCAGGATACCTCAATTGTGGCATCAGAAAACAGAAGAAAAATGGACTCTAGGGGTGTCTCTTCTTCCCTTGGTTCTTTATTCATTTAATCTTTATGCATTCCCTGGTTTGTTTTATTTCTGAGAACTTGTTAGGTGGGATTATCTTAAAAACACAAGATGATCATATGATTTCTCACATATACATACATGTATTTCTTTCTTCTCCTTTTCCTTCTGCCTCTTTCTCTTCCCCTGCTTATTTTCCTTCTCCTTCTCCCTCCTCCCCTCCATCCCTTTTCCCTTCCCCTCTTTCTTCTTCACCTCCTTATCCTTCTTCACTGTTATTTACATATCTACAAAAAGCATGCCAGTGTGGGCATTTCGGTTCAAGCATCCTTATCACATGCCTTTTAAAAGAGTCCTATAAACAAAAACATGCAACTTTAAAGTCTCACTGCATATTTCTTTCTTTTTTTTTTTTTTTCTTTCTGAGACAGAGTCTCACTTTACCTCCCTCAGTAGAGTGCTGTGGAATCACTGTGCACAGCCACCTCCAACTCCTGGGCTTAGGTGATTCTCTTGCCTCAGCTTTCCTAGTAGCTTGAACTATAGGCATCTACCACAACATCTGGCCATTCTATTGTTGCAGTTTGACCAGAGGCCTATTCGTACCTGCTACCCTTGTTATATGCGACTGGAGCCCTATCTACTGAGCCACAGGAGCTGCCCTTTATTTCTTAATTGTTCATCAACAGTTCATTGGCCAGCTTGGTGCCCATAGCACCATGGTTATACTGCCAGCCACATACAGAAAGGGCCAGCTAAACAGCAATGACAACTGCAACAAAAAATAGCCACTGTGGCAGGTGCCTGTAGTCCCAGCTACTCGAGAGGCTGAGGCAAGAGAATTGCTTAAGCCCAATCATTTGAGTTTGTGAGCCGTGATGCCATGGCACTCTATCAAAGGTAACATAGTGAGACTCTGTCTCAATAAAAAAAAGTTCACTGGCCATTTGTACTCTGTTTTCAACATATATTGGTATGTAATATGTGATTCTGTATATAACCTATATAATTTTCAATATATATATCCTGTGTTTGTGAGTATATGTAGATATTGTAGCTCCTGGAGAGATGGGCCCATTTTATCATTATATGACTTCCATCTTTTTGTCCTGGCTATGTTGATCTAATGTGTATTCTGTGTAATATCATAGCTAGTGTACTCACTTTTACTTACTTTTTGCATGGTGTATAGATTTTTTTTGTCTTTTTACTGTTAGCCTATTTAAGTCCTTAAAACTATAAGGAGTCTTCTGTAGACCTAATATTGTTGAAACAAACTCATTGTAATGCTATTCAGCCATATCATCTATTTAGATTGGGGAATTTGACTCGTTTATATTTAATGTAATTAAGTTACTATTATCTTATTTCTTCTAGGTATGTTATCTCTCATTTCTTCTCTTGCTCTTTTCATGTTGGTTTTATGGATTGTTGTAGTGACTTTCTTTGACTATTTAGTTTCTTTCACATAGATTGTTTAGATATTTTCTTTCTGAACACCTAAATGTACCATTATTTATAAAACATTCATTACATAATTTTATAAAATATTTCTTTGTGTTGATATCAAAACATTACAATACAAAATGTGTGTTTCCTATATATGTGTACTTTTAGGACACTTTTTAATTTTTTTGAGACAGACTCTCACTATGTCACCCTTGGTAAAGGGCCATGGCATCATAGCTCACAGCAACCTGAAACTCTTGGGCTTAAGCTATTCTCTTGCCTCAGCCTTCCAAGTAGCTGAGACTATAGGAGCCTGCTACAACGTCTGGCTATTTATTTATTTATTTTATTTTTGGTTGCAGTTGTCATTGTTCTTTAGCAGGCCCTGGCCAGGCTCAAACCCACCAGCCTCTGTGTATGTGTATGTGTATGTGCATTCATGAATATATACTCTTTTGTGTTAAACATTTGTGTGATGAAGATGTTGTTTGAAAAGCCATGTAACTCTAGGTAACTCTATTTTTTGTATTGTTTTCTGTTAAAAAAACACATAAAAGTGACAATTTTTAATATTTAATTATACAAATTAGTTGTGTTAAATATGTTGACATTTGTATGCAATATATATCTCTACAATGTTTTCATCTTGCAAAACTGAATCTAAATATACATGAAACTACTCTCAAATTTCCTTTATGAACACTACTCTATTTTTCTTTTGTTTCTACAAATGTAACTATTTTAGATACTTTATATAAGGGGATTCAAAGGTATCAGTCTTTTGGAGAAACTACATTTGTTTTCATTTACCATAATGTTAAGATTTGTCTTTATTAGAGATGTTAGATTTCCTGATTTTTTTTTTTTTTTTTTGAGATAGAGTCTCACTATGTTGCCTTCCGTAGAATGTCATGGTGTCATAGCCCACAGCAACATCCAACTCTTAGGGTTAAAAGATTCTCTTGTCTCAGCCTCCCAAGTTGCTGGAACTACAGGCACCCACCAAAATGCCCAGCTATTTTTTGTTGCAGTTGTGATTGTTTGGCTGGCCTGGGCCGGGTTTGAACCCACCAGCCTTGGTGTATGTGGCTGGTGCTATAACCACTGTGCTACGGGCACTGAATTTAAAAAAGCTTACCTTATCAGATTGTTCATGATAAAAGAAAAGAAAGTTGAATTGGAAGTTCCAATATTTAGAAGATGTAATTCAAGTTATATGGGGTTATTATAATAATAGTACCTTAATTCAATAGGATCAGTGGTTGTAAGAAGAGGAGCTTGGTGTGATGTGGTGGCTAACACCTGTAATCTGAGACCTCAAGGAGGTGAAGTTAGGAGGATTGCTTGAAGATGGCAGTTCTAGGCCAGTGTAAAGAAGAGTGAGACTTTGTCTTTACTAAAAATATAACAAGTAGCTGGGTATGGTAGCAAGTGCCTGTAGTCCCAGGTGTTTGGGTATCTGAGGCAAGATTATTACTTCACCCCCTGAATCTGAGGTTCTTGTGAGCTACAATGACACCATGGCTCTTTATACAGGGTGACACAGTGAGACTCTGTCCAAAAAAAAAAAAAGAAAGAAAGAAAAAAGAAATAGAAAAAAAGAAGAGGAAGAAAACACATACAAGCTTGGTGCCTGTGGCTCAAGTGGCTAAGGTGCCAGCCACATACACCTGAGCTGGTGGGTTCAAATCCAGCTTGAACCTGTCAAACAACAATGATGGCTGCATCCATAAAATAGCCAGGTGTAGTAGCAGGTGCCTGTAGTCCCAGCTACTTGGGAGGCAGAGGCAGGAGAATCACTCCAGCCCAGAAGTTGGAGGTGGCTGTGGGCTGTGATGCCCATGGCACTCAACCCAGGGCAACAGCTTGAGGCTCTGTCTCAATAAAAAAGAAAGAAAAATCAGAAGAGTAACATACACGTACAAGTGTATGTGCAGATAAAGGCATTAAGCAAAGGGTCAAACATGGTGGCTCATGCCTGTAATCCTAACACACTGGGAGTCTAAGGCATAGGATCACTTGAGCTCACATGTTTAAGACCAGCCTGAGCAAGAGACCTACTAAAAGCATAGAAAATAATCAGCCAGGCATTGTGTTGGGCACCTGAAGTGCCAGATATGTGAGACTAGAGGATCACTTGAACCCAGAATTATGAGGTTGCTGTGAGCCAGGCTCATACCCAGGGACTGTAGTCAGGGCATCAAAACGAGACTGTCTCAAACGAAAAAAAAAAAAAAAAAGAAAGAAAGAAAAGAAAAAAAGGCTTTGGTTAGTGATGGATTATGATAATATTTTCACATATATCTACATAACAAATTGCTTCTAACTTATCAAATTATATATATTTCCAATGTGTACAATTGTTTGTATGTTAATTATATCACAATAAAAAAGGTAGGAAAACATATGGATGTATTCACTGTGTGTACAATCTCCATTATTAATAAAAAGCTATGGGTGCCCATAGCTCAGTGGTTAGGGTGCTGGCCACAGGCTCCAGGGCTGCTGGGTTTAAACCTGACCCAGGCCTGCTAAAAAACAAAAAAATACCTGGGCACTGTGGCAGGTACCTGTAGTACCAGCTACTAGGGAGCCTGAGGCAAGAGAATCGCTTGAGCCCAACAGTTTGAGGTTGCTGTGAGCTGTGAAACTACAGCACTCTACTGAGGGTGACAAAGTGATACTCTGTCACAATAAAATATTAAAAAAAAACTAAAAATAATTATTCCAAAAACCAAAATATTGTGCATTAATTCTAACATCTAAGGAAAGAAGTCATTGAATGATATAAAATTAAGACCTTTAACACATCCTTCGATGGTGCTGACAAAGATAGCAAATATTTATGCTATCAGCCATGTCCAATAGTTTTGAAGTAGTCTTGAGACCTAGACTTCTAGGTATTTTTTGTTAGGCTTAATATCAGTTTCAGCACAGTTACATTCCAAAACAATTACATCAGCATTGCACAGGAGCTATGGTCTAAATAAGATAGCAAGATAAGCAGGCTATCACACAATCCCTAAGGAGCAGCTACTATTTCCTTGCACATGGTATATTTGTATATTTAATGAATATTTTGGAATCCATAAAGGAAGAATTCCAGCCTAGGTGACACCCGGGCCCAGTGGGTAGGGTGCTGGCCACATACACTGAGGCTGGCATGTTCAAACCTGGTGCAGGCCAGCTAAACAACTGCAACAACAAAAAAAATAACCAGGCATTGTGGTGGGTGCCTGTAGCCCAGGAGTTTGAGGTTGCTGTGAGCTGTGATGCCAACGTCACTCTACCGAGGGTGACATAGTGAGACTCTGTCTCAAAAAAAAAAAAAAATTCTTATTCCTAGTATCACGCTGATTCAAGTTGTGATTTAGTGTTTAATTGCTAGGGTGAAACAAAAGCAGGCCTAACTCCACTTTATTGTGCCTCTTATTTCTGAGAATCAGTGGGGAGTAAAGACAAACAGAGTCCATTCTGTTGTTTGGTAACATTTTATTGCTTTAAAAAAAAGAACAGTTCCGATTGCTTCCCCACCCATTGCATGGTATTTTAACTGGACCAGGTTAGAATGGTTAGAATTATTAGCATTGTATGGAAAGTCACTAACTACCCTCGTGACAACAACCCTCTGATTCTATTAAGGTGGTCTTCATACCATCTGTATATGATGTTGAAATGTTAAAAGAACAAGCTTGACTCCATTTACTATTTACTCCCTTTTACCTTCAAAACTAGTTCCTCTTGTTTGCCCTCCCATTCTCACTTTACCACCCTCAGTAGAGTGCCGTGGCATCACATAGCTTACAGGAACCTGCAATCCCTGGGCTTAGGCGATTCGCTTCCCTCAGCCTCCAGAGTAGCTGGGACTAGAGGCGCCCACCACAGGGCCCGCTATTTTTTGGTTGTAGTTTGGTGTGGGCTGGGTTTGAAACCACCACCCTCGGTATATGGGGCTTGTGCCCTACTCACTGAGCCACAGGCGCCATTTGATTATAGCTTTTTATGATCATGCCCTTTATGACCTTTACCTGTAAGATCTCCTCCCTGCATTTCCCCCCAAAGACATTGTGGTTTGTACCTATTTTGTAAGAAAGAAAAATCACTAGTGGCTCTCATGATCATAGCATTATGTAAAATGACTCACCTCTCTACCCTCGCTGACCCCTGTAACTGCCATTTTTGCTACTGTAAAAACGCTTGCTTACCCCTCTCACCCCCTGGAAAAGTTTTGCCCTACAAAACCAGAGCCACCAAGAACTCTGGGCTGCTCTCAGAAACCCCTTGTTCGGAAACTGAGGCAGTCGCCAGCTGGCTGTTCAATAAAAGGACTCCTCCTTAAATTTGACTTGTCTGGTGGTGTGGTCTTTGAGAAAATCCTGGGCATAACATAATGATCATTTATTCGATACAAATATTTATCAAACACTTAAGAAGTGATAAGTTCTGTCCTAAATAATAAAGACACTGAGGAGAACCAGACAAACACCATTTTAAGGGTTCAGCCATTTTTGTCAGCCATTTTGTTCAAAACTGATGAGTCGATGTGAGTCGCCGGTTTTCCGCTTGAGTCATCGGCCTCCAATCAGAAACTGCCTTCTGGAGTGTGCCATATGGCAGGACAAGTGGCAGCCAATCCAAAAGCAGTCCCTTTGTTTAAAATGTACATGCCCACTTTGCTGTACTACACTATAAAATAACCCTGTGACAGAGCTCGGGGCTCTTGGCTTGGATCCGTTGTAACAGAGTCCCTGGGAGCCCAAGCTGGAGCTTGTAAAAAATGGCTCTTTTGCTTTTGCATCAGAATCAGCTCCCTGGTGGTCTTTGGGGACTTCGTGATCTAGGCATAACATCTGGTGGCTTGTCCGGGATCCCCCAAAACTCCCTGAGGACCCCCGACCAAAAGAGCTGATAAGTGGTAAGTGTTTTGTCTATCGTGTTCACTTTTGGGGATTGAATGTCTGTGAATGATTTGGTCAGCCTAAAGTCAAGGTGGATGCGCTGGAGGCAGCCTGCCAGGAGAGCCATGGAGACATCTCGGCCTCTTCTGAGGTGCAAAATTCAGTGTATGTTGTAGAGGTTATCCCACCAGACTGGGACGTGGACTCCCCAGGGCGTGGTTTGGAAGAAATGGTTCTGGTGCCTGGGCAGTTTCGTGGGTCGCTCAGACAGCATGGTCTGAGACTGTCAGATTACTTTCGGTTTTGTTTCCACAGACCGTCTGTCTGGTTTGTCCTTTTGTGTGCTGTGTGTTTCATTGTTGTCTTTGTGTGGTTGTGGTTGGTCCTGATGGGGCGACTCTGACTTTTACTGTAACATGGGACAGACTCAAACAACCCCCCTTGCCCTTTTCCTTGACCATTTCTCAGATGTCAAGTCCAGAGCGCAGGACTTAGGACTTATGGTGAAGAAAGCTAAACTTATTACTTTTTGCAGCAGCGAGTGGCCAACTTTCAACATCGGCTGGCCTCTTGAGGGAACCTTTCACCTTCCCATTATTTTCCAGGTTAAAGACATTGTTTACCGCCCACGGACTGGTCACCCCAAGCACGTTCCATACATTACCACCTGGATGGACTTGGTGGAGGATCCCCCTCCATGGCTAAAGGCTCTTTTGCCTCCAGCAGATGTCTGAAACAGTGTAGTGGTTCTTGCAGTGCGTGAGAAGCCCCTCACTGAGAAATCCACTAAATCCACCAAACCCAAACACTCTGATCCACTTTATCCTGTGTTACAGGACAGCACAGACCAAGATTTCTTTTGTCCTCCTCCGTATCATCCTCCTGCCCCTCCACAGGTTGACTCTCCATCTCCTGGAGAGGCGGCGGCCGGGGAGCCCGCTGCTGAAGTTGAAACTGCAGTCAGACCTGGTGCTGGGAGTCCTCTGTACACAAGGCAGTGGGCCCAGCGAGAGGCAAATGCTGACTCTATCATTCTTCCTCTGAGGGTTGCAAGCCCCCCAAATGCGCATGGGGCACAAGATCTTTATTATTGGCCCTTTGCCACAAGTGATTTGTATAACTGGAAAATGCAAAACCCTACATTCTCTGAAAAGCCTAGTGTCTTAGTTAATCTCTTAGATTCTGTTCTCTTTACTCATCAGCCTACCTGGGATGATTGTCAGCAGCTTTTATAGGTGCTCTTCATTACGGAAGAGAGAAAGAGAATTCTGTCAGAGGCTTGGAAATCGGTCATGGGTGCAAACAGAACTGTGACCACTAACCCTGCTGAGATTAATGCTGTTTTCCCCCTTACCCGCCCTGATTGGGATTTCCATACAGGGGATGGTCAGACGAGTCTCCAAGTCTACCGCCAGACTCTAATGAGGGGTCTCCAGAAAGCCCATAAGCCGACCAATTTTGCTAAGGTAGGGAACGTGCAGCAGGAAAAGAATGAGTCTCCTGCTGCCTTCCTAGAAAGGATCATGGAAGCATTCCATACTTATACTCCCACGGATCCTGAGGAAGACAGTAGCAAGGCTGCGGTTATCACGGCTTTTGTTAACCAATCTGCCCCTGATATACAAAAGAAACTTCAGAAAGTGTATAGGTTGGCTGAGAAAACTTTACAGGATTTGCTTGCAGTGGCTGAGAAGGTTTATAATAACAGAGAGACACCAGAGGGAAAACAGACCCACGCATGGACTAAACAAACTCAAGATCTGGCTAAAATCCTTCTGGCCATCACAGCTACCGAGCCAAAAGATTGGCAGGCTCGACTGAAGCGACTAACCGCTCAAGGTGAGGAGAAACCCTGGGAGGGGGGACACCAACGCTTACAGAGGGACCAGGGCGCCTACTGCAAGGCGATAGGGCACTGGGCCAGAGAATGTCCCAAGCGGAGAGCCAACAAATCCACCTCCTGTGGCAAAACTCAAATTTTGGAAATGGGGGAATTAAGTGATTAGAGAGATCAGGGTTCAGCACCCCTCCCTGAACCCAGGGTAACCCTCAAAGTGGAGGGGACACCAATTGTTTTCCTTGTGGACACTGGTGTCCAGAATTCAGTGCTTTTAAGAGATCAAGGTAAACTAGATACAAGAAAATCTTGGGTTCAAGGGGCAACTGGGATGAAGCAATACTCATGGACTATCCAAAGAACAGTAGACCTGGGCACAGGCCAGGTATCCCGTGCATTTATGAATATCCCAGACTACCCATACCCCTTACTTGGGAGAGATTTATTAACTAAAATCAGGGTTTAGATATCTTTCAGGCAGGATGGTGGCCCCCAGGTCACAGATGGGCAAGGGCGCTAATACAAGTTCTGAGTGTTCAGTTAGAGGATGAGTACGTGCTCCACCAAACACCGCATGGGGCCCCGGCTGACATAAATGACTGGCTCCACTCTTACCCATTGGCATGGGCAGAGACAGGAGGAATAGGATTAGCCTTTCATCGGCCTCCCGTTTTATTGGAACTTAAGCCTGGGGTAGAACCCATAAAAGTGAAGCAATATCCCATGGCCGCAGAGGCAAAGAAGGGCATAATTCCACATATTAGATGCCTCCTTCAGGCAGGTATTTTGATCCCTTGCCAGTTTGCTTGGAATACCCTCCTGTTGCCTGTTAAGAAACCCCTTACCGCCCAGGACAAGATTTACGGGAAGTAAATAAGTGGGTAATGGACATCCACCCCACAGTGCCTAACTCGTATACACTTCTCAGTGATTGTCACCAACTCAAAAGTGGTAGACAGTACTAGATCTAAAAGATGCCTTCGTCAGTTTGCCTCTTGCCCCACAAAGCCAGGCTCTATTTGCTTTTGAGTGGAGTGACCTAGAGGAAGGCCTCAGTGGACAACTGACATGGATCTGCCTACCGCAAGGCTTTAAGAATTCCCCAACCATCTGTGATGAGGCTCTACATGCAGACTTAGGTGAGGTCCGTAAATCTCACCCCAGCTTAACCCTTCTCCAGTACGTAGATGATATATTAATAGCAGCCGCCACAGAGCAAGATTGCCTGAAAGGGACACGAGACCTACTTGCTACCCTGGGAGACATGGGATACAGTGCATCAGTGAAGAAAGCCCAAATATGTCAGCAAACTGTGAATTATTTAGGGTATGTGCTTAAAGATGGCCAGAGATGGCTGAGTGAGGCCAGGAAGCACACAGTACTCAGAATTCCTGTTCCCACTACCCCCAGGCAAGTGCGGGAATTTCTGGGGACGGTGGGATTCTGTAGACTATGGGTGCCGAGATTTGCTGAAATGGCTAAGCCCCTTTATGAGGCCACCAAGGAGGGACAGCCTTTCCAATGGACAGCAGAAAGAGATCAGGCATTCAAAAACCTTAAGACTGCCTTGTTAACCTCCCCTGCGCAAAGCCTCCCTGATATCACCAAACCTTTCCATCTATATGTGGATGAGCATAAGGGAATTGCAAAGGGGGTATTAACCCAGACTCTGGGACCCTGGACCCGCCCAGTAGCATACTTGTCCAAAAGACTCAATACAGTAGCTTCGGGATGGCCCCCTTGTCTACGTATTATAGCAGTAACTGCCCTCCTAGTGAAAGATGCCAAAAAACTCACCTTGGGGTAGGAACTGCTAATAACAACCCCTCACACCATTGAGGGAGTTTTGAAGCAGCCCCCAGATCGATGGATGAGCAATGCACAACTGACTCATTACCAAGGTCTTCTTCTGAATCCACCGAGGATTCAGTTCTTTCCCTGTACAGCCCTGAATCCAGCCACTCTTCTGCCCAATCCCGATGCAGAGGTGCCGCTACATTACTGCCAAGATATACTGGTGCAGGTCCACAGCCTCCACCAAGATTTGACTGATCAGCCTTTGCCTGATGTCGACGAAACCTGGTTCACGGACGGCAGCAGCTTCATAAAAGATGGACACAGATATGCAGGGGTGGAGGTGGTTTCAGAAACTGAAACATTGTGGGCTGAGCCCCTTGTGAGTGGAACCTGTGCCCAACGAGCAGAACTTATAGCCCTTACCAAGGCCTTGGTACTGGGAGAAGGGAAGAAGGTCAACATCTATATGGACAGCCGTTATGCATTTGCCATAGCCCATATCCATCGGGCCATTTACTGAGAGAGAGGATTGATGATGGCAGAGGGAAAAGCGATAAAGAATAGGCAGGAAATACTGGACCTCCTGACAGCCATCTGGTTGCCTAAAAAGCTGGCCATCATTCACTGTCCAGGCCACCAGAAAGGAAATTCCCCAGTGGCCAGGGTTAATCGCCGAGCTGACAAAACATCCAAGGATGTGGCCCTTAGTATGGCCCAGGAGCTAGCTCTCCACTTGCCTGATCCAGGAGCACCAGTGTTACCTGAAAAACCCAAATATACCCCTGAGGACCTGGCTTGGCTCCACACCATACCTCAAGCCCATTACCCAGAAAAATATGATGGCTGGTGGCAAACCACAGATGGCAGGACTATCCTCCCAGCACAATTAGGAATGGAGATGCTCCAACGCATGCACCAGGCCACCCACATGGGCAACAGAAAATTAAAAGATCTGGTTCGCCATGCAAAAATTAAAATAGAGCACCTAGACACCAAGATAGACCAAATCATTGGGGCCTGTAAGGCCTGCCAGATCAGAAATGGCAGAACGGGTCCTTCTGCTCTGGGAACCCGAGAGCGGGGAGACAAGCCTAGTGCGTATTGGGAAATGGACTTCACAGAGGTCAAACCAGGTCAGTATGGATATAAGTATCTTTTAGTCTTCATTGATACTTTTTCTGGGTGGGCTGAGGCATTTCCAGTGAAGCACGAAGCCATCCAGGTAGTGGTGAAGAAACTGCTAGAAGACATCCTCCCCAGGTATATACTACCAGCCCTGATAGGATCAGACAATGGCCCTGCTTTCATGTCACAGGTAACGCAGGGAGTGGCTATGGCTCTGGGAACTACCTGGAAATTACATTGTTCTTACTGGCCCCAGATCTCAGGGCAGGTAGAAAGAATGAATAGAACTCTAAAAGAGACCTTAACCAAATTAACTCTTGTGTCTGGCGGAGACTGGGTGGCTCTCCTTCCTTTTGCCCTGTGTAGGGTCAGGAATTCCCCATATAAGCTCGGGCTAACTCCCTATGAGATACTTTATGGGAGACCACCTCCTATAATTCCCAACCCTCATATAGATTTAATAACTAAGGCAGATGATAAAAATTTCCTCCTTTCCCTTCAGTGTTACCAGCAGGTACAGAAAGAGTGTTGGTGTCACCTGCGGGATACTTATGAGGCTAGTCCCGTACCTGAGCCCCACAAGTTCCAGCCTGGTGATTGGGTCTACTTAAAGAAGCATGGCTGAGAGACTTTGGAATCCCGGTGGAATGGCCCATATGTTGTGATCCTGGCGACACCCAACACTCTCAAAGTAGACGGCATTGCCTCCTGGGTACACTACACCCATGTAAGACTTGCAGACCAGTTCGCCATTCAAGAAGACTTCATTGCACAATGGAGAATCCAGCAGGCCGAAGACAACCCTTTAATACTCAAACTAACACGGTCCCCACCTACTCGCTGCTGATATTGTTTGTATGTACCCCTTTGAGTGCATTCCCTTACCCTAATCCTCATCAGCCATATAATGTCACCTGGTATGTCTATGGGGGAACTGTGCGTGGGATGTTCGGGGGCACCTTCATCCGGTCTGCTAACTGGTTGCTGTTAAATTCTACTTGGGGTATCCATACTAAGAACATCTGGTACCCAGATTTATATATAGATCTAGACCAAGTAGTGGGTCTCACACAGAGCCCCTGGAGCCCCTGACACAGCTTATATTATGTGTGCCCAGGTCACAAAACAGATAAGTACGGGGGGAAAAGATTATTTTTTCTGTCAACATTGGAGCTGTGTATCCACAGGTTAAATCTGGTGGACACCACCAAACACCCCAGATTTAATTGAGGTAAAAATAAGTCCTGATCCTTGGTCTCATACAACTGGCAGAGACAATTGCCACCGTAAAGAGCTCCTTGGGGAAGTGAGACTCTTTGACCCAGTGCACATTCAGTTCACTGGCTTGGGGAAAAATCGTTTCATCACTTGGGAATTTGAAAAAATATGGGGACTCCATCTTACAGCTCTGCCCGATGGGGTTCAGACTTTGCCATACACAACAAGGGGGGATTTATTAAGATAAAAGTAGAATACAGCCCAGTTCCTGATAAACCCACCCGAGTTGGGCCAAATAGTATCCTCCCTGACCCAGCAATTGCCCAAATATTCTCCAGATCAATAACTCATGCACCTGTGATGTCCCCATCACCATTCAATTCCAGTAAGAGTCAATTTGCATATCTGGACTCCACATGGGAACTGCTCACCAGTACATATCAAGTACTGAATTTAACCCGGCCAGATCTAACTGCAGCCTGCTGGCTCTGTCTTAGTGTAAAACCCCCTTATTATGAAGCTGTTGACATCCTAGGGCAATACACTTCTGCAGAACCTGCAGCCCCTGCTGATGGCATCAAAGTCACCCTAGACTCACTGCTCAGACAGTGGTGTGAAAGGGCTTGTGTGTTGGAAAGGTGCCCACATCTCACCACCATCTATGTAATGCCACTGTCCCATGGAATGGAAACAGGTATCTGACACCCTCGAGCGATACCTGGTGGGTTTGCTTAACAGGTTTGGCTCCATGCATACATGTGGGGATTCTAAACCAGAATAATGATTATTGTATTCTAGTTCAGCTCATACCAACAATAATCTATCATGAAGAAAGTACAATACTGCAGAGATTTTCAGGCACCTTGAGCCCAGTCCCATGCAGAAAGTGGAAAGTAATTATGGCTCTCACTATTGAGACCTTATTAGGACTAGGAATAGCTGGGGCCGGGACTGGAGTGTCTGCCCTAGTCCTCCAGGATAAGAACTATGGTGCCCTTCAGGATGCAATTGATCTGAATAGTCAGTAATTAGAAAAATCTAATTACTCTCCTCCAAAACTCCTTAACCTCCCTTTCCAAAGTAGTCTTACAGAACCTGAGGGGATTGGACTTGCTGTTCCTCCAGCAAGGTGGGCTGTGTGCCACCCTAGAAGAGGAATGTTGTTTCTATGCTGATCATTCAGGGGTCGTAAAATAATTTATGGCTCTTGTCCGAGAAAGCCTGCACCAGCACAAGATAGACAAAGAAAATAGTCAGAGCTGGTATGAGTCCTTGTTCAATTGGTCCCCCTGGTTAACAGCACTAACATCAGCATTAGCTGGGCCTCTGGTGATATTACTGTTGCTCCTAACCATAGGCCCCTGTATTATCAACAGGTTCATAACATTTGTGAGAGAACGTGTAGGTGCAGTACAATTGTTATTTCTCAAAGGCCAATATCAGCCCTTAGCAGAACAAGAAATGATGGAGACGCAGATGTTGGGGTAGGGCCCATGATTGGGCCCTTCAATTTATGAGTAGAGGGGGGAATAAGAGAACCAGACTAATGCCATTTTGAGTGTTCAGCCATTTTTGTCAGCCATTTTGTTCAAAACCGATGAGTCACTGTTAGTCCCCAGTTTTCCAGCTTGAGTCATCGGCCTCCAACCAGAAACTGCCTTCTGGAGTGGGCCATATGGCAGGACCAGTGGCAGCCAATCCAGAAGCAGTCCCTTTGTTTAAAATGTATATGCCCACTTTGCTGTGCTACACTGTAAAATAACCCTGTGACAGAGTTCGGGGCTCCTGGCTTGGATCCATTGTAGTGGAGACCCTAGGAGCCCAAGCTCGAGCTTGCAATAAAACAGCTCTTTTGCTTTTGCATCGGAATTGGCTCCCTGGTGGTCTTTGAAGACTTTGTAATCTGGGCATAACAGATACAGTAGTAAAAAAGTATACACATTCCACCAGCATGGAAAAAGTTGACAGTAAAAGTTGAACAACTACAGGTTGGTACAGGTATCTATCGAAGAGGGTAACTGTAGAGACACATGTAGCTACAGATATAAGGAAGGGCTCTTTCAGAAACTGTTTCTTCAAACTAAGACCTGAGCATGATGACATTTTATCACCAGAGGAAAAGGTGCAAGAGAAACATAGGAATGAGTAAAACACAATTGAGATCTATAATTAATAAGCATGATATAGCAACTTAGTGGAAGTCTCATGAAAGAGAATTCATTTTTTTTTTTATTTTATACTTTTACTATTATTTAATTTTTTAATACTTTGAGACATTCTTTTCCCTTTAACAAAAAGAACAGTGGTGATACTATATGCTGCAAGTAGAAAATTAAGATCTGTTCTATAAAACGCTAAGATCTCTTCTCTAAAATGGAAAAAATTTCAATTATTACTGTCTTATTCTAAAACATGCCAAGCAACAGACTTAACCTTGAAGCAGACCCATTTCTCCCTGAACCAAGGATTTTTCTATGCTCCTAAATACTCCTCCAGAAAAGCCCTTTTCTAAATTAACTGACTAGTTCAGAACACCAAGTATGGACAGACCAGGAATGTGAGCAGGCCGTCCAATGTACACATACACAGACAATGTGGAAGTCAGTGAAATGAATGAAGTCTTTAGGAGCAGGTGGGGAAGAAAACACTACAACTGCATGAGTTGTCAGGAACCCAGAGCTGTATGCTGCTGTCAATCTCTTTCTATGATCCGAGGGTCAAGTGTTCAGTGATATATAATGGAAATAAAACTGAACAGGATCTGAAGAGAAAATTAAAAATGAAAGTTAGGCCTCAACATTTTTTACTTTTGGTGAAGTCATATGGTTTCCACCACTGAGCAAACTGTAGCGCCTTCTTCCTCTGATCCTCAAAGCTTTCTCGGATTCCTTTCCTCCAAAGTCTTGGTTCTATATCCAACATCCCACCAATGATTTCCTTTCCAAAGTATGGAGGAAATTTGTGCTGATCTTCAATGACATGGGCAAACCCTCCTCGGAGGCCAAAATCCACAGAGAAATAAGGTTAACCTTTGGGAACAGACTTCCTGATGTCTTTTGAAGAGAGATCAATCAATTTCTTATTCATGGACCATTCTTCATCAGATTCCATTATGGCTTTCTTAAAATAGATAGGAGCCATATCTCCCACCTCCTTTGGGAGAGGAATACATTCATAAGCCATGTGGGACTGTCTCTTGGTACGCATATTAGTTTCTAAAAAGATACAGTCCAATCCTTTATCTTCAAACATCTTTACCAATGATTTCCTGAACATCTGAACTTCCTCCCAGATGTCTTCATCCAATAAAGTAGCTGCTCTGTGGTGCTGCAAAGGGGCTATCAGGCAGTGGCCCTCAGTGAGAGAGCAGGAGTTGGGTAAACATAAGTAAACCCGACACTGAATCTGCTGGCACCTTGATCTTGGATTTTCTAGCCTCCAGAACTTAAGTCCTATTGCAATAATAAGGTGCTTGGGAAACTGAGAGCTGTCAAAACAATACAGACATTTCTCCATCTGTGCAGCAAGATTCCGATGCTCAGCAACAGCTTTCCTCCTCTGTTTCTCTTCTTTGCTGCGACACTCTCTCTCGGCTGCTTTGGAGACAAACATGTCATCCAGAGTATAATAGTCTCCATCTGCTTTTCCCATAAACTTAGATGCCATTCTCATAAAAAGGTTGTTTTGATTTTCTGCTGTTCCCATCTTTTCATTTCTGACTAAATCGTTTAGGCTTAGATTATCATCATCATGAAAGTATCTGACCCTTTCTTTTTCCTCATGGGTTGAAACCATCTGTCTCTTTCTTCTTCCTCCTTTTGGTTCCGGAGATTTTCCTGGTGTGTTCACAGGCCATACTCTTCCAGACTGATCTGTTCTAACAAGGATCACTTCTTGCTCGTCTTCATTCTCTTCTCCAGATTTTCTTGATATCTGTGTTATAGTTTCTTTGAATTTATTTGCCTTTTCTAGTTGAGATTTAAGCTGTTCAGCTAATTCCATATTCCCCATCATCTCTGCCTTGATAATCTTGGCTCCCAACTTGTTCTTCTCATCAACACTCAGGATGTGGACAGACCCATCTTCTGGACTCGCAGATGTAGACTTTGCATCCCGCAGATATTCATCTCTCAAGCTTCTGCCTTGTGATTTTTCTCTCGCATCTTCTGGAATGTGCCGGTATTCAACACTGCTGCTGGTTTCCAGTGGCTTTTCATTTGAATGTTTCTTGTCTCCTGTTCCATCAGACTGACTCCACGATGTTAAACGTTCTTCACTCACCTCAGTAGGTTTTCGAAAACCACAATGCGAAGAACCCCGAGCTACCAATGCTGAAGATGAACTAGCTGGTTCAAAATTTCTGCCCTTGCTGTGATATGATAGTTCATCATCATCAGAGGGTCTTAAAAACTTAGGTCTCAGATTTCCAAGGGAAGAAAACTCTTGACTCTGCCATGGGTTGGATTCTCTTCTACATGTTTCTAAAGATTCAGATTTCTTACCTTTTTCATCACCACTAAACTTCCCTTTATTGCTGTTGTTTGTAATATCCATTGTAGTGTATCTATCCCTTGAACTGTTATGTTTTACTAAGTCTGATTTTCTACTTTCTTGACTATTTTGTGCTTTATCTGAAAATGCTGGTTTCTTCCACTGTTCTCGTCTATAATCTTCTTTTGTAGATACAGTTTTTTCAGCTGCTTCTAATTTCGACTGAAATATTTCCATTGACCCGTATCTTTCAGCTACAACATCCTCAAAATTTCTGTTTTGTTTCTCAGCTTGTTCCTTCATTCTTTGGTAAGACTTCCTTAGCCAGCTCAATCCACCATCTTCTACCACTGAAACTTTAGTAATCGATGATACACTACAGTCTTCTGGGGGAAGACCTGTCCCACCATCCTTCCAATATGGATTCAATTCTCTTTCCAGGAGTTTGGACTGCTCAAGTGCTTGAGTTTTCTCTTGCTCTATTTTCTTCATTGTTTCCTTCTCAGCTTTGAGTGATGATGATGACACAGTTTTAACAGACATAAAATCAACAGTCATCCATTCGTCCCTCTGAATAACTTGGTCGTCATCTTTTTGTTCTGACTTTTCACCTTTCACTCTCCAGGCCTTTTCCTTGCCAAGAGTCTGAGGTGGAACAGCTTCAACCCACTCATCTTCAGAGCTTGATGAACTGTCAGATGACTCATTGTATTTTTCACATTTCTGTTTCTTGCTCTTTTTTTTCTTCTCTTTCTTTACTTTTTTTGAGTGTTTGTCTTTTTTCTTCTTTTTCTTCACAGAGTGTTCCTGTGAGAATTGTTCAATTCGCTCATTCACATCAGGTAGCATCCATGTATCCTCACCCCGAAGTCGCTTAAGTTCTTTACGTCTTTCTTCTTTTTCAAAATTGGCTTTAGCCTGACGCAGCACCTCGGCCCTGACGATCCGGGTCTGTTCTTTACGCTCCTCAATACTCTTCGCACTTTCAAATTACCACCGGCAGCCGCCATAGTTGTTGTCACCGTCAAGAGAATTCATTTTTAACTTCAACAACTGCTTTTAGGTTCACGGAATTGTTTAGAATTCATGATGTATACAGAAAGAGGGAGCTTACCAGGCTGTGACAGGGGATACTTCCAAGGACTCACCACTGCCCACTGCCAGATGGTATCTTCTAAAAGGTGGTTCCCTCCAGTGACCCTCACATCCTGAATCCACACAGCTTAGGAGCACCTAACACTTGTGGGAGATAGCCAGGAAGGCAGAGGCAAGCATAGACTAAGAGGAAAAGACCTGAGTGTGCTGGGAGGAAGGGACTAATGAGGCAGCTGAGCAGAATGTTCTCATTCTGTCCTGGGATCTGCTACCCTAGGTTGCCCCCCACCTCTGCTCCATCTTCCTGGCTGGTTTCTCCCATCTCCTTGCCTGCTCACCCCAGAGGGCACAAGGGCTCAGTCTGCACAACATCAGTCTCCAAGTTCTAAGTGTACCCCTGTATATCCCTTGATGTCCTTCATGTGGATGTGCATACCCCTCAGCTCCTCTAAAACAATTAGCCCCACCTCTCTGAGAGGGCCCTTCATGGCTAGGCAAAGTTTACCAGCTAGTATCCCAGGCCAAACCCCCAGGCATCATCCCCAAATGCTGTCTCACACCCACAGTCCATCCAAACCCAAAGAAGCTGCCAGCTCCCCCTTTATATTCCCATAGCCACCACCCCTCTGACTGGGCTGTGGCTGTCACCTGCAGGTAACATCAACCCTTAGTTCATCTGAACAGGAGCAGCCCCCTGGGCCCCTGTGCACTGTTATATTCACCTGTGGTGGTCATATAAACTCGGGCCAACATCAAAGTTCCTACAGGCCAGCCCTCGCCTTCTCACTTCCTGGACACCCAGAAACCTGTACCTTAATATCCCTATCTTCAATATGGCTGTCCCCCTCCTAACCCCAGCCTGTCACACAGATCCCAGGCCCAGGTATCCAGAGCCATTTAGATGACACAGCCACTGATCCACCCTGACATTCAGTGTGACCCATGGGAGGGTCACAAGACCCTAGGCCTTGATTCCTCATCTGTCTATTAAGGGCAGGAGTTGGTGGGTAGGCTCGGTGCTCATAGCTCAGTTGTTAGGGTGCTGGCCACATACACCAGGGCTAGCAGGTTCAAACCTAGCCAGGGCCAGCTAAAAACAACAATGACAACTACAACAAAAACAAAAATCACCGGGCGTTGTGGGTGCCTGTGGTATCAGCTACTTGGGCGGCTGAGACAAGAGACTCGCTTAAGCCCAAAAGTTTGAGGTTGCTGTGAGCTGTGATGTGATGGCACACTACCCAGGGTGACATAATAAGACTCTGTCTCAAAAAAAAGAGTTGGTACATAGAAAGCAAGTCCCACCCCCAGCCAGCTCAGAATGCCCGGCATCTGGTCTCACTTATGTCTTATTGTTGCAGGAAGACAAGGCCCAGTGGAGAGAAAGAGCACCCAAACATCACGTTTATAAGAGGAAGGGCTTCATCCACCAGCCAGGAGCTTATGGCGTAGAAGAATTACAAATAGCCATGCTCCCCGACTGGATTGGTCTTTCCCTTTTTATTGACAGTCAGAAAGTTCCACCCCACGGGTCCCCTTCTCATTAGCCAGTTTGAATCAAGCTGGAGATGCTATTCCAGCCCCTACGGATTTCAAAAAACTTGGAAATCTCCAAGTTCCAGGAAGTTAAGTTTACCAATTCCCAAGAGCTGAGTCACCATGGAGAGGTCCCTGCAGGTGTATCCTTGTGCTCTTCTTGAGAAGATCTGTTCTCCTAGACCTCACCCTTCTTGGGTATCCTCTCTCATTATCTTTCTAACTTCCTATTCCTCCTGCAATGAGAATATAGCACCTGCAATGCAGCAGATGGTGCAAGTGGGTAGAAAAGTTTCCTTTTTCCTCCTTGAGTTATACCAGTCCAGCATCTGCTTCTACCAGCATCCCCACTCCCACCCTCACCCCGTCCAGGTGCTGAACTCAACCAGCTGCCTCATACCTACAACAGCCCACTGGTACAGCTCAAGGGGTGCTGAGTTCTGAAGAGGCCTGGCAGGCATTTGGCAATGACAGAGTCTGGCTTTGCCAGTTATCGGCCCCATATCTCAGTTCCCCTGACTGTGGAAAGATAAAAATTCTACCCTCAAGGCCAGTGGCCCAGAGAGCTCACTACACCATGTTACAGGGCTGAAGGGGGTGTGAGTGGGTGGAGGTGAGAGATGTTCCCTAGGCTGAGTCACTTCCTTGGGGACTGAGGTCAATTAGGCTGTTGTACTCATGCCACTTGGAAGAAAGACTCGGACCCCACTTCAGGTATAAATCAGATGGTGATTTTTTACACCTGTGCAGGTGGGTCGCCGCCCCGAGGGGCAAATGGCTGCAAAGAGAAAAGCAGGTTGCCTTTTATACCTTTTTTGTTGCCATGCAAAGAAGCAAAACAAAAGCAGAATATGGCAGTTAGCTGAGGCGGAGTTACAATGAGTTGGCTCTGGGGGTTACATTGTGGCGACTGCCTGGCGTACAACGTGGTGGCTGGCATGGGGACAAACTTGGCTTGGGAAATTTTGCTCCACCATTGTTTAGCCATTGTTAGGGGTTTGGGGTAAGTTCAGGGGGGTTACAGAACATGGGAAGCTCTGCTTGCGTGAGTTTTCACTATTGTTTGGTAAGGGAGTCAGGGAACTCAGAGAGAACTTCCTTGTAACCTGTTCTCAGAATTAAACTAATAAGGGGGGTTTGAGATGGACGACTCAGGCTGAAACAGTTAGGGGCCTTTAGGGGTCTTCTTGCTGTGTCAGTTACAACAGGCCACTGCCAGGGTGTTGAGGAAAGGCATGTGTCCTGCCTGAGGAGCTCTTCTCCAGTTCTGGGTCTCCAGAATTGAGGCAGGGATAGGATGCAGGTGGAGCAGTGCAGCATAAAAAGGACCTTGGGTTAACCTCAGGGAAAAAAGCTGCAAATTCAGCCTCCTCTCTGAAGCTGGCCATGCCAGGGGATTTGAATTTTGGGGTGGCAAGAATCTGGGGTGAGGGAACAAAGCCTTCTGGTTTTGGACACACCTGAAGTTTCTTGCAGCTCTCTGAGGTACAGCAACTGTTACCAGATGCATGGTTTCAGAGAACCTAAGGAAAGGGGGGAGGCACCAGGAAGGGCCCCTGAACCCAAGGGCAAAAGTCATGAAGCTTCCTTCCTCCATGCCTGTTTCCCCCCTTGGACACTTCAGTTTTTTGAGAAAGTGTTTGCGGAGTGGCAGGAACTGGAAGGACCGGCGGGCTGAGAACTTACCGCAAGTATAAATCTGATCGTTGAAACAAGGCTGCCATTACAGGGCCTCTCCGACAGGTGAGGAAACTGAGGTACCAGACCGACACATGGGTGAGTCACTGGCTGCCTGGAACCCTGGAGATCCAGGCAGATCTTCCAATTCCCAAGAGAGGTGGCCCCATTCTCTGCTCGCTCTCTCCAAAACCTCTTAGGCCTGCGGGTCTCTTCCCTCCTCCAACCCCCTCCTCACTAGGCCATGGCTTCTTTACTCTCTGCTGCCAGGCTGAAGATTGAGGTGCCTGTGGTCTCTCTTCCAGTCGGGGAGCTGATCGTCCCCAGGGGAGGACTTCTGGTAGTTGTCCTCTGCGCCTAAACCAGGAGCGCTTACCCTGTTTATCAGGGAGCCGTGTGGACCGTAGCGCCTACACCGTGTAGACCTGGCGGCCCCTCTTAGACCCTCAACGTCCCACAGGACCTTGACCTCCAGTGGCCCATTATCCCTGGGATATCCTTGACCTGGCTTTGCCATAGCAGCCCCATGGACAGATTCTTGAGACCATCAGGTCACGAAAGCAGGGGGAGAAATAGTGGCTCCAGGGGGTGTCATCTCATCGGTATGGGGGATCATTGGCCGGCTTCAGCTGGGGCACACACACCGTCCAAAGTCCATCCTCAAGCTTTGATAGAGACTGGTCAGGAACCACGGCAAGAGGCAGGGGTCGGTGATGCTGATCCTAGGCTGGTTCCCCAGCTGTGGCTTCGTCTTTGGATGGCAGCCCTGAGGTTCCAAGTGCCCCAAAATTTAGCTGCACCAGCTACGCTCCGATCTTCAGGGAGGACAAGTTACAGCAATGCGTGTAGCGGTCCAGTAGTGACACTCACACCGGGCGATCCCTCCCCACTTGGCACCCGTTGGTGTCCCTGAGCCTCTTCCTGCAGGGCCCCGGCCCTTCCTTCCTTCTCATCTGCCAGTCTTGGCGGAACACTCTACTCGGTGACCCGAGGCTCTGAGGAGGTGCAGCCCACAACAACCACCGCCAGGCGCAGGCGCCCACTAAGTGCCACGAGTGCTCAGGCTGCGGCGCTAGCAGGCGGAACCCCGCACCCCTCCCCTGCTCGCGCAGGCACCTGCAGGAGGAGGGAGAGCTGCGGAGTCTGCAGGAGGAGGGCAGTTGACCCCGGAGCTAGGTGCGCGCAGGGGCGGAAGCGGCGGTGGCCCGGCTCCTACTAGCCGAGCTCTCCAAATTCCAGCCCCCGTCCTGCGCCGCCCGGGCCGGGACAGCCTGTCTCCCGCCGCCTCCTCTGCGTGGTGTTCCCTGTCCCAACTGCTATTGAGCCTCCCCCTCCGGCAGAGGAGCAAAATTTCCAGGACCAGAACCATCTCCCCAGCCACATTCATCTCAGAGACGTCCCAGGATCCGACCCCACCCCCCACCCCAACGGTATCTCGGACTCTCAGAGCCCGGCCCAGACCTGGCTGCGGCTGGCAACAGCCCCCACCTTGTACCTCTGCCTGGGGACCCGCAGGGGTGGCGAGCCGTAAAGCTGAAAGGGGACGCTACGCCCGCTGCGCCCACAGTTCTCTGGGGTTTGGGGGCACCAGCTTCCTTTAGGGTGGCTGCTGGAAATGTTTTTTTTTTTTTTTTGTGACAGAGTCTCACTTTGTGGCCCTCGGTAGAGTGCGGTGGGGTCACAGCTCACAGCAACCTCATACTCTTGAGTTTAAGAGATTCTTCTGCCTCAGCCTCCCGAGTAGCTGGGACATCAGGCGCCCACCACAATGCAGGCTATTTTTTGGTCTGGGAAGGGGTGTATTTTCGGCAGAACAGTTTGTGAAAAGCGGCTGTTTGTTTCCCTAAGGGGAGAGCCTGGCTTTATGATTACATGCTTTTCTTACATTCAAAAATTGGTAGAGTCTAATTAACATATGATAGCCTCCTGATTCCGTCAGTAAATATGAGCACATTTTAATTTGTTTTTGTCAGTTTGGGTAGTCCTTTTGTTAGTTTCTGTGTTTTTTTTTTTTTTTTTTTGTGACTGACGGTGCTCTTTATTTATTTGTTTTTTTTTATTTTTATTTTTTTTTCCATTTCTTTTTTTTGTTGTTGGGGATTCATTGAGGGTACAATAAGCCAGTTACACTGATTGCAATTGTTAGGTAAAGTCACTCTTGCAATCATGTCTTGCCCCCATAAAGTGTGACACACACTAAGGCCCCACCCCCTCCCTCCATCCCTCTTTCTGCTCCCCCCCCATAACCTTAATTGTCATTAATTGTCCTCCTATCAAGATTGAGTACATAGGATTCATGCTTCTCCATTCTTGTGATGCTTTACTAAGAATAATGTCTTCCACATCCATCCAGGTTAATACAAAGGATGTAAAGTCTCAATTTTTTTAATGGCTGAATAGTATTCCATGGTATACATATACCACAGCTTGTTAATCCATTCCTGGGTTGGTGGGCATTTAGGCCGTTTCCACATTTGGGCGATTGTAAATTGAGCTGCAATAAACAGTCTAGTACAAGTGTCCTTATGATAAAAGGATTTTTTTCCTTCTGGGTAGATGCCCAGTAATGGGATTGCAGGATCAAATGGGAGGTCTAGCTTGAGTGCTTTGAGGTTTCTCCATACTTCCTTCCAGAAAGGTTGTACTAGTTTGCAGTCCCACCAGCAGTGTAAAAGTGTTCCCTTCTCTCCACATCCACGCCAGCATCTGCAGTTTTGAGATTTTGTGATGTGGGCCATTCTCACTGGGGTTAGATGATATCTCAGGGATGTTTTGATTTGCATTTCTCTAATATATAGAGATGATGAACATTTTTTCATGTGTTTCTTAGCCATTCGTCTGTCGTCTTTAGAGAAAGTTCTGTTCATGTCTCTTGCCCATTGATATAAGGGATTGTTGGCTTTTTTCATGTGGATTAATTTGAGTTCTCTATAGATTCTGATTATCAAGTTTTTGTCTGATTGAAAATATGCAAATATCCTTTCTAATTGTGTGGGTTGTCTCTTTGCTTTGGTTATTGTCTCCTTAGCTGTACAGAAGCTTTTCAGTGTAATGAAGTCCCATTTGTTTATTTTTGTTGTTGTTGCAATGGCCATGGCAGTCTTCTTCATGAAGTCTTCCCCCAGGCCAATATCTTCCAGTGTTTTTCCTATGCTTTCTTTGAGAGTTTTTATTGTTTCATGCCTTAAATTTAAGTCCTTTATCCATCTTGAATCAATTTTTGTGAGTGGGGAAAGGTGTGGGTCCAGTTTCAGTCTTTTACATGTAGACATCCAATTCTCACAACACCATTTATTGAATAGGGAGTCTTTCCCCCAAGGTAAGTTCTTGTTTGGTTTATTGAAGATTAGGTGGTTGTAAGATGTTAGTTTCATTTCTTGGTGTTCAATTCGATTCCAAGTGTCTATGTCTCTGTTTTTGTGCCAGTACCATGCTGTCTTGACCACTATGGCTTTGTAGTACAGACTAAAATCTGGTATGCTGATGCCCCTGGCTTTATTTTTGTTACAGAGAACTGCCTTAGCTATACGGGGTTTTTTCCGGTTCCATACAAAATGCAGAATCATTTTTTCCAAATCTTGAAAGTATGATGTAGGTACTTTGATAGGAATGGCATTGAATAGGTAGATTGCTTTGGGAAGTATAGACATTTTAACAATGTTGATTCTTCCCATCCATGAGCATGGTATGTTCTTCCATTTGTTAAAATCCTCTGCTATTTCCTTTCTGAGGAGTTCAAAGTTTTCTTTAAAGAGGTCCTTCACCTCCTTCGTTAGGTATATTCCTAGGTATTTCATTTTCTTTGAAACTAGGGTGAAGGGAGTTGTGTCCTTAATTAGCTTCTCATCTTGACTGTTATTGGTGTATACAAAGGCTACTGACTTGTGGACATTGATTTTATAACCTGAAACATTACTGTATTTTTGATGACTTCTAGGAGTCTTGTGGGTGAGTCTTTGGGGTTCTCTAAGGATAAGATCACGTTGTCAGCAAAGAGGGAGAGATTGACCTCCTCTGCTCCCATTTGGATTCCCTTTATTTCCTTGTCTTGCCTAATTGTATTGGCTAGAACTTCCAGCACTATGTTGAATAGTAAAGGTGACAGAGGACAACCTTGTCTGGTTCCAGTTCTGAGAGGAAAAGCTTTCAGTTTTACTCCATTCAGTAAAATATTGGCTGTGGGTTTGTCATAGATAGCTTCAATCAGTTTTAGAAATGTGCCACCTATGCCTATACTCTTCAGTGTTCTAATTAGAAAAGGATGCTGCATTTTATCAAATGCTTTTTCTGCATCTATTGAGAGGATCATGTGATCTTTATTTTTGCCTCTGTTAATATGGTGGATAATGTTTATGGACTTGCGTATGTTAAACCAGCCTTGCATCCCTGGGATGAAGCCTACTTGATCATGATGAATGACTTTTTTGATGATAAGCTGTAATCTATTGGCTAGGATTTTGTTGAGAATTTTTCCATGTATATTCATGAGTGAGATTGGTCTGAAATTCTCCTTTTTGGTTGGGTCTTTCCTGGTTTTGGTATCAGGGTGATGTTTGCTTCATAGAATGTGTTGGGGAAGATTCCTTCTTCCTCAGTTTTTTGGAATAATTTCTGCAGTACAGGAATAAGCTCTTCCTTGAAGGTTTGATAGAATTCTGGAGTGAAGCCATCTGGACCAGGGCATTTTTTAGTTGGAAGCTTTTTTATTGTTTCTTTGATCTCAGTGCTTGAAATTGGTCTGTTCAGGAGGTCTATTTCTTCCTGGCTAAATCTAGGGAGAGGGTGTGTTTCCAAATATTGATCCATTTCCTTCACATTGTCAAATTTCTGGGCATAGAGTTTCTGGTAGTATTCAGAGATGATCTCTTGTATCTCTGTGGGATCAGTTGTTATTTCCCCTTTATCATTTCTGATTGAGGTTACTAGAGATTTTACTTTTCTATTTCTAGTTAGTCTGGCCAATGGTTTATCTATTTTATTTATTTTTTTGAAAAACCAACTCCTTGTTTCATTAATTTACTGAGTGATTCTTTTGTTTTCAATTTCATTGATCTCTGATTTGATTTTGGATATTTCTTTTCTTCTACTGAGTTTAAGCTTAGATTGTTCTTCTTTTTCCAATTCCGTGAGATCTCTTGTGAGATTGTTGACGTGCTCTCTTTCTGTTTTTCGAATGTAGGCATCTAAAGCGATGAATTTTCCTCTCAAAACTGCTTTTGCAGTATCCCACAGGTTTTGGTAGCTTGTGTCTTCATTGTTGTTATGCTCAAGGAAGTTAATGATTTCCTGTTTTATTTCTTCCTGCACCCATCTGTTATTCAACAGAAGATTGTTTAATTTCCATGCCTTTGGGTGGGGTCGAGCATTTTTTTTAGAGTTGAGTTCCACCTTTAGTGCCTTATGGTCTGAGAAGATACAAGGTAAAATTTCAATTCTTTTGATTCTGTTGATATTTGTTTTGTGTCCTAGGATATGATCAATTTTGGAGAATGTTCCATGGGGTGATGAGAAGAATGTATATTCTTTATCTTTGGGGTGGAGTGTTCTATATGCGTCTATCAAGCATAGTTGTTCTAGGGTCTCATTTAAATCTCTTATATCTTTGTTTAATTTCTGTTTAGAGTATCTGTTCAGCTCTGTAAGAGGTGTGTTAAAGTCCCCTGTTATTATGGTATTATCAGATATCATATTGCTCAGACTGTGTAAGGTCTGCTTCAAGAATCAGGGAGCATTTAAATTGGGTGCATAAATATTTAGAATTGAAATGTCTTCTTGTTGTAGTTTTCCCTTGACCAATATAAAGTGACCATCTTTGTCTTTTTTGACTTTAGTTGCTTTAAATCCACATGTATCTGAAAATAAGATTGGAACACCTCTTTTCTTCTGAATTCCATTTGCCTGAAAAATTGTCTTCCAACCCTTGACTCGGAGCTTTAATTTGTCTTTTGAAGCCAGGTGTGTTTCTTGCAGACAGCAAATCAATGGCTTGTGTTTTTTAATCCAGTCAGCCAATCTATGTCTCTTTAGTGGGGAATTCAAGCCATTAACATTTATGGAGATAATTGATAAGTGTGGTAGTATTCTATTCGTCTTATTTGGTGAGAGTCCATTGCTTAGTTTTATCTTTTGCATCAGTGTGGAGGTTAGGTTCTGTCCTTTGATTTCTGAGTTCTTACTTTGCTGCTGATCCATTGTGGTGGTCAGCGTGCAGAACAGGTTGAAGTATTTCCTGTAGAGCTGGTCTTGTTGTGGAGAATTTCCTCAACGTTTGTATATCCGTAAATGATTTGATTTCTCCATCAATTTTGAAGCTTAGCTTAGCAGGGTACAGAATTGTGGGCTGAAAATTGTTCTGCTTAAGTAGATTAAAGGTAGATGACCATTGTCTTCTTGCTTGGAAAATTTCATTAGAGAAGTCTGCGGTCACTCTGATGGATTTGCCTCTGCAGCTTGCAGAATCTTTTCTTTTGTCTTGACTTTGGACAGGTTCATCACAATGTGTCTTGGAGAAGCTCGGTTAGAGTTGAGGCGACCTGGGGTCCGATAGCCCTCTGAAAGCAGTGTGTCAGATTCTTTGGTGATGTTTGGGAAATTTTCTTTTATAATATTCTCTAGTATGGCTTCCATTCCTCTGGGGCATTCTTCTTCCCCTTCTGGAATTCCTATAACTCGTATGTTGGAACGCTTCATAAAGTCCCATAATTCTGACAGTGAACGTTCTGCTTTCTCTCTCTTCTTTTCTGCCTCTTTTACTATCTGAGTTATCTCAAAAAGTTTGTCTTCTACCTCTGAAATTCTTTCTTCTGCATGGTCTAACCTGTTGCTGATACTTTCCATTGCATCTTTAAGTTCCCTAATTGACTGTTTCATTTCCTTTAGCTCTGCTATATCATTTTTATATTCTTCATATCGTTCATCTCTGATTTGATTCTGTTTTTGGATTTCCTTTTGGTCATTTTCCACTGTATTAGCAGTTTCCTTCATTGTTTCCATCATTTCTTTCATTGTTTTCAACATGTGTATTCTAAATTCCCTTTCTGTCATTCCTAACATTTCTGTATAGGTGGAATCCTCTGCAGTAGCTACCTCATGATCCCTTGGCGGGGTTGTTCTTGACTGGTTCTTCATGTTGCCTGGAGTTTTCTGCTGATTCTTCCTCATGGGTGATTTCTTTTATCTGTTTCCTTGCCCTAATTTTCCTTTCACTTCCTCTTGCTCTTTAAGTTCTTGTTCCTGTGGACTGAGGGTTACAGGACCAGAAGGGTGAGAAGGTTGAAGAGCAAAAAAGGGGATGAAAGAAAGGAGGACCGAGTGATAAGAAAAAAAGAATGATAGAGAAAGGAGAGGGGGTGGGGATAAGAAATATTGACAAAAAGAAGAGAGGCACAGAAAGAGGGAGACAGGGCAATATAGGTGTACAGTAGGGTACTTTGACACAACCTTAAAAAACCCCACCTTCTGGGGGTGGCCAGTGGGGTGGTTCCCTTGAAGTCAGCAGCTCTTTGCTAACCTGATCAGACACAGTACCCCATCTCCACCAAGTAGAGAGGAAAGACAAAAATGCTATAAAACAAACCAAAACAAGCAAACAGAAAACTTTACCGGGATAAAATTGGGTGAGAAACCAAGTGATAGCGGTAGAAACACTAACAAAAATGAAGTTGTAGTTATTAAAAAAGGCAGCAATGGGAAATTATAATTAAACTAGTAAAATTGAGAAAGAAAAAGGGATCTGTATGGAAAAGATTGAAATTAAAAAAGAAGAGAACATCAACAACGTCAAAATCAACAAACAAAAAAAAACAACCAAACAAAAAAAGAAAAAAAAATACACAACCAAAAACAAAGCAGTTTGTATATGTTATTGAATATTGTCTGGGCAACACGTGGTCTTCTGGGGTATGAGATGTTAGTCACAGTTCTGATACGACTGGAGGCTGCTGATTTCTCAAACCCCAGCAGGTAGACACCCTAAATCTCTCTTCAGCCTACTTAAAAGGCACTTTGAACTTGTAAACTTACTGAGCAGAAGCTTTCCCAGCTTTCTCGCTGGAATCACTGCTGAAGTGGCTCTCCACTTACCCAGTGTGCCAAAACTGGTCTCACTCTGCCCCTGAGGGTTAGGGCTGCAAGGCTGCTCAGACCCCACCCTTAGGGTACTTGGTAGCTGGGTTACCATCTCCCACCTGTTTCTAGCTCTGCGACCCTGAGGGTGGAGCTTGCCGGGGCAGATCACTGACAATGGCTCCGTGTGACCCACCACCAAACACTTTTAGCTCCTTCTGGCTCAGCGGCTAAGACTGGGCCCCTAGACAACGGCCAAAGTTCTCCGTACTCCCGCTCAGGCCTTCCCCAAGGCAGTTCAACTCAGTGCCAAGTCCAAGGACATCAAAACAGTTCACAGGTAAGGCCTTTCTGGTTTGCAGTCTCGCTGCTACTGAACTTACAGTTGTGGGCGGGTTTAGACGGATTGAACACACGCGACCACTTGCCGGTTTTCCACTGTTTTAGTCCTCCTCTTGGGGTCCAGAAGTCTCTCGCTGACTCCCTGTATCCTCATAGGAGTGGTGATAGGCAGTTCCCACCAGCCAGAGATGCCTGGAGTCCTATCTCCCCAGACTTACGGTGCCCAGATGCAAGGAAGCTGTTACTCGGCTGCCATCTTGCTCCACCTCTCTCTATTTTCTAGTTTCTGTGTTTTTAAGTCGAATTGTAAGTCTTCTGAAATCATTAAGATACCAGAAGAAAAAGTGAAATGAGAGGAGGAGGAAACTTTTATTTCCCCCAGAGGAACTTACATTGATAGAGGGTACCCAGGAAGGGTGAGGTCTAGAACAGAAATCTTCTCAAGGACTCCACAAAGATATACCTGCAAGATCCTCTCCATGGTGACACAGCTTTTAGGAATTTGTAGACTTTACTTCCTGGAACCTGGAAATTTACACTTTAGTAAACTCCTGTAGTTCTGTGTGGGCTGGAACAGCATCTCCCACTTGATTCAAACTGACCAATGAGAAAGGTACCTGTGGGTCGGAACTTTTTGACTGGAGATAAAAAGGGAAAGGTCAAGCCAGACTGGGAGCATTGCCATTTTGAATTCTTCTCTGACATTAGCTCCCCCGGCTAAATAAAAGCCTTTTTTCCTCTTAAATAGTGTTTGGGTGCTCTTTCTCTCAATTGGACCTTGTGTTCCTGAAACAGTTTTGGTTTCCTGACTGAGAATCGAGACCATCCGAGGAGAGAACAGGCTCAGATGTACCTCCTAGTTGTCACCAATCCTCTGCACACCCACCTGGGGGGGCTTGATCAGCCTGGGTGATGTGAACCACTGAGCTCACCAGGGAGGCAGCTTGGCCTTCCTGTGTGGATGCCTCAACTGGGCAGAGAAAGGACCCCCTCAGTGAATCTTCAAGGAGTCAAACACTGGGAGGAGCTGACAGGCAGGAACTGATGAGAGAGGATACCCAAGAAGAGTGAGGTCTGAGAGAACAGGTCTTCTCAAGAAGACCACAAGGATACACTTGCAGGGTCCTCTCTATGGTGACTCATCTCTTGTTAATTTGTAAACTTAACTTCCTGGAACTTGGTAATTTCCACTTCTGTGAAATCCTATAGTTCTGTGGGGCCTGGAAAAGAATCTCCTGCTTAATTCAAACCGGCCAATGAGAAAGGTACCTATGGGTTGGAACCTTTTGACTAGAGATGAAAAGAGAAAGACCAAGCTAGTTGGGGAAGGTAGCCATTCGTGATTCTTCTATGCCAAAGCTTCCAGCCAGTGAATAAAGCCCTTCCTCTTATAAACATGATGTTTGGGTGCTTTTTTTCTCCATTGGGCCTTGTCTTCCTGTAAAATTTTTGGTTCCCTGACCTGGAAGTGAAACAAAAATTTTTGGTTCTCCTGACCTGTTCTGAGGAGAGAACAGGCTCAGATGCACCTGGTAGTTGCTGCCAATCCTTTGGACACCCATGTGGGGGCCCCTGATCGGCCTCGGTGGCATGAACCACTGAGCGTGCTAGGGAGGCAGTTTGGCCTCCCGGTATGGTCGCCTCGAGTGGGCAGAGAAAGGATCCTCTGGGCATGTCTTCAAGGAGTCAAACAGCAGGAGGAACTGGCATGCAGGAACAGGTACCTACACAGGGAGATGAATAAGGCAAGGTATGATCAATCTGGGGTTCCCACCATTTGGTTGGAACCGGGGGGTTGTGATCAACCCTTGGGGCATTAGATCTCTGTCAGGATGAGATGGTTGTCTGGTGAGCCAGGGGCCCAGCTCCCCTTCCTGTAGTTACTCCAGAGTTGGGAGGGGAGGCTGAGCAGGGGACACATGGGGTGAGGCCTTGAAGAACACACACAAGATAAGGCCTTGCTGATTTCATGGTACACACACAGGTAGGATAAGATCATGCTGACCCCATTGATGTTAAAAATGGTTTTGTATCTAGCTATTATTTTGCTTAACCAAGTAAGTGCAAGTGACATACAAGCCGGTTGTGGAGTCCTGCAGCCTGCTTGCTGTGTCATCCAACCTACAAAAACTGTGCATTAACCCTGGTTGGGGCTGCTGTCCCCTAATCTCTCTGAGACTTGCAGAGACAGCTGGCCAGCTGGTCTAAATAAAGGCTCCTTATAGGCATTTTGAAGATATTTGCCCGGTGGTCTTTTCTTGCCCCATAACATCTGGAGGATCCAGCGAGGTCCCTGGGATTTAACCGAGGCTACGACCACTGGTTGCGGCTAGGTCACAAGAGCCAGTTTTCACCTAGGGGGTGGCCTCTGAGAATTCCTCAGCCCCAGGTGAAAGACCGACTCTGTCCCCCTGTCCCAAACTACCAAATTAATAGACTAAATTTGGGCACCTTAACAGAGTCATCAGTTCTGAATTCCTTACTGGTAAGTCTGTTTGTTCTGGGACACCCAGACACTGGACGCAGCCGTAGATTGAGGGTGTCTGTAGCCTTCTGTTAGACTCTTCTGGTATTTGCAATCTCTATTAGCCTGTTCTGGTTTTGGTTTTTTGTGTCTTTCATGTGTTTGTGTTATTCTACGTATGTCTGTTAGGTTGTTCTTGTCTTGCTTTTGTGTTTTTGCATGTTCCGTGTTATGTATGAGTGAGTTAAAGTGTTTGGATGTGATTCTACGGCCCTGAGGTTACGGAATTCGGGTGGGCCTCTACCCACGGTTCCCTGACTTTATCATACAGCTTAGTGAAAGGCCCCCTCAGGGTGACCTGGAATGAAGTTTATACATCTCCACCTATGCCAACATAGAGTTTTCAACCTTTCAGGGACGTGGCTGGGAAGGCATCTGAGCGAGGGTCAGATGCAGCTCTGTGCCTGACTGATTCTGTGTCCATCTGTCTCCTTTGTTCTGTCCATCTGTCTCCTTTGTTCTCCATGTCAGACGTATGTCTCTTCTGTAGATTTGGATATTTTCTGCGGTGTCTCCTTACAAATGCCTCCTGACCTTTTTCCAGTATCTGTGATCACGTTCCTTTTATCAGGGAACTCTCCAGCAATTTCATCCTGTGGAAACTAGCCTTTTTACCATCTTTCTCTTATGTCTCCCTTGTCTCCCATTGCCTTTGACATCGCTTTCTGGGTGGGAATCAGACTTTTAATGTACAGTGTTGTGGCTACTGGCTTCTATTTTTCTTACATGGCGCTTTTGTACTTCCTCATTTTTTATCTTGACACTGTAGTGTAAATGAGCCACCTATGTTTAGGACTATCTGTTTTCCGCTGATTAAAGAGTTAATACAAAGTTTGTTAGAGAGGGAGACAAGATGGCAGACTGAAGCCAGCTTTCAACAGAGGCTCCCATCCAGAAGGAAAGTTAAGGGACAGGAATTTAGTAATATCCTAGTGGACTTGAGCCACACCAAGAGAGAAGGTTGAAGAATGCACATCAACAACGCTGAGGCAAGCTGTGATCACAAGGACACAAACAAAAAGTACACAATCCACCACCAAGTGGACGGGAGTCCCCCTCCCCCATGAGACCTGATCAAGAGCCCCACAATTAAACAAACGGGCAGAAATTAAAGGCCCCCCCCACTACACTCCACAGGAGAGACCTTCTAAAAACTGGACCTACCTCCCCTACTGGGGTGCCATGGCGTTCTCCTGCCGGGCATAAAACTGAATAAAACTTTAAAAATCCTTTACCGGCAACCTTGAATCCACAACACTCCCCCCGCCCACTAAGGCCTGGAGGCCTGTCCCCCAGGAGTTCGGATGCTTGAGTGATTTCTCAAGGGGAGTGGACAGTCCCCGAGTTGCGACTGATCAGCATTGACTCTGAGGCATGCGAGTGAGGAGAGGGCACCAGGCTGAGGGGGAGTCACGCCTCGACGGCACTTCCTTGTGGTGTGGTGCAGCAGCCCTCCCCATGCATCAATACAGCCAGACATAAAACTAAATGAAACTCTAGCTTCCCCCCCACTCTCACTCGGAGTCTGGGGGCCTATCCCCCAGGAGTTCGGATCCTTGGGTGATTTCTCGAGGGGAGCACACAGTGCCCGAGTCGGGACTGGTCAGCGCTGACTCTGAGACACGCGAGCGAGGAGAGGGCACCGGGCTGAGGGCGAATCACGCCTCGGTGACACTTCCCTGCGGTGCGGTGCGGTGCAGCAGCCCTCCTCGGGCAATGCTACGGCTGGGCACAAAACTGAATAAAACTCTAGCTTCCCTGCTGAGTGCCCCTACTCTCACTCGGGGTCAGGAGGCCTATCCCCCAGGAGTTCGGATCCTTGGGTGATTTCTGGAGGTAAGTGCACAGTGCCCAAGCTGCGTCAGGTCAGCGCTGACTCTGAGACACGTGAGCAAGGAGAGGGCACTCTGCTGAGGGGAAATCAAGCCTTGGTGGCACTTCCCTGCCATGTGGTGTAGCAGCCCTCCCCGGGCAGCAATATGGCCGGGCATAAAACTGAATGAAACTCTAGTTTCCCCCCCACACCCACTTGGTGTCTGGGGGCCTGTCCCCCAAGAGTTTGGATTCTTGGGGGATCTCTCGAGGGGTATTGACCCAGCATAAACTGCGGCTGCTCAGTGCTGAGTCTGGGACGCGAGACAGAGGAGAAAAGGGTCGGCTGAGTGCCCACACCAGAGCGGCAGTTCCCTGGAGGCAGAGCAACAGCCGTTTTCTCTTTAACGGCAGAACGGCTCACTTCTGGATATTCTGAGGCCACACCCCCTGTCTCCCTGGGCAACCAGAGGAGGCCACCGGTGAGCAGGGGATTTCCTGACACTGCTCACAAACCTGGGAAGCTTCCAGGGTGGGGCTGACCCAGAGAGGTGATAGGACGCAAACATTCAGCAGAAAAGAGGACGCAAACCTCCAGTAGCAAAGACGTTTGAACTCAGAACAGCCCGTCTTCTGTTGGTGATTTCGGCAGGAACAGAGACAGAACGCCGCAAACTTGTCTGTTCTCTTCTGTTCTGTTTACAGCATCCATCAGGGACGGGGCTAAGCCTGAGTGAACACCTCCTTCCCATCACCTGCATCAAGCACTCAAAGATGTCAGGCCCCATCTCCTCCTGCTAGATAGTGGCAGTCTGCGGGGGCCTGGCAGACTTCCTTGCGATTCAGGCAGGTGCAAAACCCTGAGTGTCTGTTCACTGCAGGCAACTGGGTTAGCCATCTGCAGAGATACCAGTGACTGGGTCTGATGGAGGGGCAAAGTGGGGAAGGAGACGTCAACTTTCCCAAACTGCTCTGTTTGCTGGGTGGCTCCTTCTGACTCCACGCTGCACTGGGATGAGCCATGTCAGAGGAGACATCAGGCCCCTGTGATCCAGTTCCCAGAGACCTCTTGAACTCTCTCACCCGAGACAAGTGCCGATTGAGACAGTTGATTTGGACCTTTTGAACTGGGCTAATAGACTGAGGACTTTTCAGGCGGTGCCCTAGTTGTGTGGTTGTAGGAAGGTTTGATTCTCCTTTCCAACTGGGGCCAGAGGGGGGCAGGCGGGGTGACTTAATTGCTGATTTTTAAACACAGCTGAGACTTCAAGCCAGAGTTGAAGTTGCAATAGGATCGAACAGAAACCAGCTGAAAACAAGACAGAACCACTTAGCTCCACCACACCAGACAGGGCCCCAGTTTCTCAGGCCACAACACTGTACCGGCCCTTGATAAAGCCCCAGTTGAAAAATCAAAGGGAGTAAAATAACCATGGGGCGGAATCAGCGGAAAAACTCTGGTAACATGAATAACCAGAATATATCAACGCCCCCAGGAAAAGATACGGCAGATGTGATTGAAGATCCCATTCATAAACAACTGGCTGAGATGTCAGAAATCGAATTCAGATTTTGGATTGCAGACAAGATTAATAAAATGGAATTAGGAATTCGAGGAGAAATTCAAAATTGTCTCAAGAATTTAACGAATTTAAAGACAAAACCACCAAAGACTTAGACACCCTGAAGCAAGAATTTACAGCCCTCAAAAATATGAAAAATACAGGAGAATCCCTCAGCAACAGAATGGAGCAAGCAGAAGAAAGGATTTCTGACATTGAAGATAAAGTCTTCGAGCGCTCCCAATCTCTCAAAGAGGAAGAGAAATGGAGAGCAAAAATGGATAACTCACTCAGAGAGCTCTCAGATAATTTGAAAAAAAGCAATATATGAATTATTGTGATTTCTGAGAATGATGAAATGGCCTCAAAGGGCACTGAAGCCCTTCTGCATGAAATTATGAAAGAAAATTTTCCAGACATGCCTAGAGAATCTGAAATTCAGATAGCAGACAGCTTCAGAAACCCAGCACGATTCAACCCCAATAAGTCATCCCCCAGACATATCATAATTAGCTTCACTAAAGTTAACATGAAAGAGAAGATTCTCAAAGCAGCCCGGCGAAAGAAAACTACAACGTACAAAGGTAAGAATATTAGAATAACTGCAGATCTCTCTCCTGAAAGTTTTCAAGCCAGAAGAGGGTGGTCATCAACTTTTAATCTCCTAAAGCAAAATAACTTTCAACCCAGGATCTTGTATCCAGCTAAACTGAGTTTCATCTATGATGGAGAAATTAAATACTTCAATGACATTCATATGTTGAAAAAATTTGCCATAAGTAAACCAGATCTTCAGGATACTCTGAGACCTATCCTCCACAATGACCAACAGAATCCTATACCACAAAAGTAAACTCACTCAGAAACTTCGGATCAAACTCCAACTTCCACACTGGTTAAAGGATTAAAAATGTCCACTGGACCTTTGAAAAACTCGATACCCAAAATTCCACCAGTCTTATCAATACTCTCCATCAATGTGAATGGCTTAAACTGTCCTCTAAAGAGGCATAGGTTAGCTGACTGGATACAAAAACTCAAGCCAGATATTTGTTGCATACAGGAGTCACATCTTAATTTAAAAGACAAATAAAGACTCAGGGTGAAAGGATGGTCATCCATATTTCAGGCAAATGGTAATCAGAAAAAATAAGGTGTTGCAATTTTATTTGCAGATACAATAGGGTCTAAACCAACAAAAATAAGGAAGGACAAGAATGGTCACTTCATATTTGTTAAGGGTAACACTCAATATGATGAGATCTCAATTATTAATATCTATGCACCCAACCAGAAGGCACCTCAATTTATAAGAGAAACTCTAACAGACATGAGTAACTTGATTTCCTCCAGCTCCATAATCATCAGAGATTTCAACACTCCTTTGGCAGTGTTGGATTGATCCTCCAGCAAGAAGCTGAGCAAAGAAATCTTAGATTTAAACCTAACCATCCAATATTTAGATTTAGCAGACATCTACAGAACATTTTGTCCCAACAAAACTGAATACACATACTTCTCATCAGCCCACGGAAGTTACTCCAAAATTGACCACATTTTAGGTCACAAGTCTAACCTCAGTAAATTTAAAGGAATAGAAATTATTCCATGCATCTTCTCGGACCATCATGGAATAAAACTTGAATTGAATAACAACAGGAATCTGCATACCCATACAAAAACATGGAAGTTAAATAACCTTATGCTGAATGATAGCTGGGTCAGACATGAGATTAAGAAAGAAATCGCCAATTTTTTGGAACAAAACGACAATGAAGACACAAACTATCAGAACCTCTGGGACACCGCAAAGGCAGTTCTAAGAGGGAAATTTATAGCACTGCAAACCTTCCTCAAGAGAATGGAAAGAGAGGAAGTTAACAACTTAATGGGACATTTCAAGCTACTGGAAAAGGAAGAACATTCAAACCCCAAAACCAGTAGAAGAAAAGAAATAACCTAAAATTAGAGCAGAATTAAATGAAATTGAAAACAAAAGAATAATACAACAGATCAATAAATCAAAAACCTGGTTTTTTGAAAAGGTCAATAAAATAGATAAACCTCTGGCCAACCTAATCAGGAAAAAAAGAGTAAAATCTCTAATATCATCAATCAGAAACAACAAAGACGAAATAAAAACAGACTCATCAGAAATCCAAAAACTCCTTAATGAATATTACAAGAAACTTTATTCTCAGAAATATGAAAATCTGAAGGAAATTGACCTATACTTGGAAGCACGCCACCTTCCAAGACTTAACCAGAAACAAGTGGAAATGCTGAACAGACCCATATCAAGTTCAGAAATAGCATCAACTATACAAAAACTCCCTAGAAAGAAAAGCCCGTGACCAGATGGTTTCACGTCAGAATTCTACGAAACCTTTAAAGAGGAATTAGTACCTATATTACTCAACCTGTTCCAAAATATAGAAAAAGAAGGAAGACTACCCAACACGTTCTATGAAGCAAACATCGCCCTGATCCCCAAACCAGGAAAAGACCCAACAAGAAAAGAAAATTATAGACAAATATCACTAATGAATATAGATGCAAAAATATTCAACAAGATCCTAACAAACAGAATCCAGCAACACATCAAACAAATTATGCATCATGACCAAGTTGGTTTTATCCCAGGGTGTCAAGGCTGGTTCAATATACGTAAATCTATAAATGTAATTCAGCACATAAACAAATTAAAAAACAAAGACCATATGATTGTCTCAATTGATGCAGAAAAAGCTTTTGATAATATCCAGCATCCCTTCATGATCAGAACACTCAAGAAAATTGGTCTAGAAGGGACTTTCCTTAAACTGATAGAGGCCATCCACAGCAAACCCACAGCCAATATCATATTGAATAAAGTTAAAATGGAATCATTTCCACTCAGATCAGGAACCAGACATGGCTGCCCATTGTCTCCATTGCTTTTCAACATTGTAATGGAAGTTTTAGCCACCGCAATTAGGGAAGAAAAGGCAATCAAGGGTATCCATATAGGGTCAGAAGAGATCAAACTCTCGCTCTTCGCAGATGATATGATTGTGTATCTGGAAAACACTAGGGACTCTACTACAAAACTCCTAGAAGTGATCAAGGAATACAGCAGCATCTCAGGTTACAAAATCAACATCCATAAATCGGTAGCCTTTATATACACCAATAACAGTCAAGTTGAAAAAGCAGTTAAGGACTCTATCCCATTCACAGTAGTGCCAAAGAAGATGAAATATTTGGGAATTTACCTAACAAAAGACGTGAAAGATCTCTATAAAGAGAACTATGAAACTCTAAGAAAAGAAATAGCTGAAAATGTTAACAAATGGAAAAGCATACCATGCTCATGGCTGGGAAGAATCAACATTATCAAAATGTCCATACTACCCAAAGCAATATATAATTTCAACACACTCCCTATTAAAGTTCCACTGTCATATTTTAAAGATCTTGAAAAAACAATACTTCATTTTATATGGAATCAGAAAAAACCTCGAATAGCCAAGATATTACTCAGAAATAAAAACAAAACAGGAGAACCTACCAGACACACTACCAGACCTCAGACTTTACTACAAATCGATAGTGATCAAAACAGCATAGTATTGGCACAAAAACAGAGAAGTAGATATCTGGAACAGAATATTAAACCAAGAGATGAATCCAGCTATTTACCGCTATTTGATTTTTGACAAGCCAATTAAAAACTTTCAGTGGGGAAAAGATTCCCTATTTAACAAATGGTGCTGGGTGAACTGGCTGGCAACCTGCAGAAGACTGAAATTGGACCTACATCTTTCACCTTTAACTAATATAGACTCTCATTGGATTAAAGATTTAAACTTAAGACATGAAACTGTAAAAATACTATAGGAGAATGCAGGGAAATCCCTTGAAGAAATTGGTCTGGGTGTTTCATGAGGAGAACCCCTCGGGCAATTGAAGCAGCTTCAAAAATAAACTACTGGGATTTGATCAAACTAAAAAGCTTCTGCACAGCAAAGAACACTGTAAGTAAAGCAAACAAACAGCCCTCAGAATGGGAGAAGATATTTGAAGGGTATATCTCTGACAAAGTTTTAATAACCAGAATCCACAGAGAACTCAAACGCATCAGCAAGAAAAAAACAAGGGATCCCATCGCAGGCTGGGCAAGGGATTTGAAGAGAAACTTCTCTGAAGAAGACAGGCGCACGGCCTTCAGACATATGAAAAAATGCTCATCATCTTTAATCATCAGAGAAATGCAAATCAAAACTACTTTGAGATATCATCTAACTCCAATGAGACTAGCCTATATCACAAAATCTCAAGACCAGAGATGTTGGCGTGGATGCGGAGAAAAGGGAACACTTCTTCACTGCTTGTGGGAATGCAAATTAATACATTCCTTTTGGAAAGATATATGGAGAACACTCAGAGATCTAAAAATAGATCTGCCATTCAATCCTGTAATCCCTCTGTTCGGCATATACCCAGAAGACCAAAAAATCACAACATAACAAAGATGTTTGTACCAGAATGTTTATTGCAGCCCAATTCATAATTGCTAAGTCATGGAAAAAGCCCAAGTGCCCATCGATCCACGAATGGATTAATAAATTGTGGTATATGTACACCATTGAATACTATGCAGCCTTAAAGAAAGATGGAGACTTTACCTCTTTCATGTTTACATGGATGGAGCTGGAACATATTCTTCTTAGTAAAGTATCTCAAGAATGGAAGAAAAAGTACCCAATGTACTCAGCCTTACTATGAAACTAATTTGGGGTCTCACATGAAAGCTATAACCCAGTTACAACCTAACAATAGGTGGAAGTGGGAAAGGGAGGGGGTTGGTGGGTAGAGAGAGGGGGATCGGTGGGATCACACCTGTGGTGCATCTTACAGGGGTATTTGCGAAACTTGGTAAATGTAGAATGTAAATGTTTTGGCACAGTAACTGAGATAACGCCGGAAAGGCTATGTTAACCATTGTGATAAAACTGTGTCAAATGGTCTATGAAGCGAGTATATGATGCCCCATGATCATATCAATGTATACAGTTATGATTTAATAAAAAAAAAAGTTTTGTTAGAACTGTTTTTCTGTCTTTTTGCCTGCTAAAAACTGTGGTTGCTATGTTACAAATAGCCCCAGCTCTCAGCAGAAGACTCAAGGTCAATTACTCATTTGGAACTGAAGAAAAAAAAAAGAGTCCTTTTTACCTTCTGAAACAGCAGCCATTTTCCTTTCTGAATTGGCATTACTCTTTCTGGCTCTTATTCTGCTGATTGCCAGGCGGCCTCCAGAAGAGGGTCAGGCTGTGATCCCTCTGAGGGGAGGTGCAGCCTGGAAACATCCCAGGTCCCCTGGTGAGCCTGGAGCCCTCAGGAGACCGGCTAACTTCCACTCCTAAAATTCACCTGTGAGTCCACCTCCGGAGGTAAGCCACTTTAACATCTAATTGGCTCTTGTCTGCAGACGTTTGTGTAACTATTGATGGCATTTTTGTTGTGCTTCTTTGTTGTGTAGATATGTAACTGTTCATTGAATTCATTTGTTATAATTTGTGTAGAGCCCTTAGAAACCTCCGAGGGAAGGCCAAAGAGAAGAAACTTTGGACAGGGACCCCGGATTGCTGGGCTATTGGCCTCTCAAAAGCTCACAAAGGCATGCGTTGGTAAAACCACCCAACCAGTGGAAAGCCTCAGCCCAGCTGGCCTGTTGGGGCTCCCAGAAATGTGTGTCAAAACCCCTCGCCAGAAACACCATTGGAATGAAAGCGGGGGTCAAATAAACCCCCGGGTGTTAGATCACCCACAGGTCTGTTAAAATGTACATGAGAGTGTCTTTCGGTTCTGCTTCTGAGAGTACAAGAGGGTGAGAGTTAGTGTGGACTATTAGATATCGTTCATGTCAGGCCCATGTCTGTCTTGTTGTTTTATGTCATTTGTTCAGTGTTTATTGGGGGACTGGTCCCGACCTGAAACAGTCCTGGATCCTGCAGATCTTTTCCTTCAAGAGACCCTTCAAACTTTCCTCCTTCTGAGACCTCCTTATTTACCTACTTGCTCTTGTGTGTCCTACACCTCTCACCACCTGGTGTGCCTTTGACCTGGCAATCATTAGTTTCTTCATCCTTATTATGGGTATTGGGCTTGGTAGTGCTGCCCCTCCAGATTGGTCCACCTGATAGCATGTGGCCCTAACTTGTTTATATCTTGGTGTTGACCTTGTTCATATTTCTGTCCCCACTCTGAGTATTTTTCCCAGCTAATTCTAATTCCTCTGTGTCTTCCTAGCTCTTTGATGCCCCATCATCACTGGACTTTGGGCCCCTCTTTTTTCTGTCCCCTGGGGAGGTCTCTTCCTTCAGAGTTACTAACCCTCAACATGGAGCCCTCACTTTTTCCTAGTTGAGGGAGGTCTGTATCACAGGAAGTGAAGATAATCTTGAACCACATAAAGACCCCGGCAACTTGTCTCTTCTCCCACTATCAACATTTGTCACTCGGACTCTCTTTCCTTTCAGGATTCTCATGGTTAGTATTTGCTTGATTGTGCTACTCTTGGTTGTCATCAGTCAAGAGAAAGTAATTGGGTAGATTTTTATAATAATATTATCCCCTGGTGGGTCCAAAATTTCCACCCTGTTGACTAGTTAGTACATTTATTTTGTCATCAGTCACATTTCCTATAAGGTTTCATTCTCAATTACACGGGCAATAGTGTTGCCGCCAGCAATGGTAGCAACCGGCTAGAAATTCAGACATAGTAAGAGAGTTTTGACTCTTTCCACTGCCTATAAAGACTTGTCCACTCCTTTTGATGGACACCTGACTTTCCCATCTCACTGCGTCTATCTCCTCCCTTGGGACCAGCCTCAGCCAGTCTATCCACCTTGACTCCACCACTTGTCTCACACTCAGGCCACGGCTCCTGGGTGGCAAGTGGGTACTTTGCAGGGTTTAGCTATTGCTTCCTTGTTGTGGCCCTTAGCTGAAACATCCCTGATTCTCTTCCTTGAACAATACCTGGACCAGAGCCACTCCCTGTTCCTATATTTGGGCAGAATAGTGTAGAAATGGAACAAAAATTTTCATTCTAGGCAGGGGGACCCCTGTCCTGCCTCCTCCAAAAATTTCCAGTACTTGATAAATGGAAACATATTTTTACAAACTGGGTACTCTAACAAATGGATGAATACAGCCCTGCACAATGGGGAAGGTTATTAAGCTGTTGCAGTTTTTATCTGGGAGAAAACTAGGGTGTGTACTCCCTACTCAGAGTGGAGCCATTCAAAATGTTTGAGACTGCTTTATTCAGTCTCACAATTCAGTCTCCCAAAGGGTATGGCCTGAAATATGTTTGTGTCTAGAGATGGAAATCAGATTTTTGAGCCTTCCTGAGCCTGATAAATAAGGATTCCCTGTCCAGCCTTGAGTGGAAAAATTCTGTATTAATGTTATATTCCATAAAATGTCTCTTATTGGTAAAATGTAATAATTTGGTTATGTAAACTGTTGGAAAAACTGAGTCTTTGTTAAAGAAAAAGACTCTTGCCTTTTAAACCTTCTAATTATCAGTTTTGTGAGTGAATGGTTCACTGTGATCCTGTTTTGTGAAAAGTGAGTTTTGGGGAGTGAGAGAAATCAGACAGAAAGAAAAATGGCATCGTGTAAGGAAAGAATCTTGTGTGATAAACTTGTCCTTAAATAGCATGATTGTTTAAGAAAGTGAAAGGCAGGGCAAAAGTTAAAGAAGATTTAGTAATCAGTGTAACTGGCTTATTGTACCCTCAATGAATCCCCAACAATAAAAAAAAAAAAAAGGAAAGAAAAAAAAAAAGATTTAGAGTGCTCACACATTGTCTGTGCAGGTTGAATGAAGCTCATAAAAGAGATTTTGTGAGGAGGTTTACATGTGACCCAGTTGACTCTGAATTTCCTTTAAAATCGTTGGGCTTGTAATATGTTTGAATAAAAGTTTTAAGCCTTTGATATGTGACAAACCTTCCAAAATCAAAATTCTAAATTTGGGGCTTAGTGGTTGTAGTGCCGGCTACATACACAAAGAATGCCAGGTTCTGAATTTGAGAAAAATAAATTGGACTTATTTGGTTTATCAAAAATGTATAGAAAATATTGTCAAATATGAAATGGTAATTAATTATGTGTGGATTATCTTTATATGTATGTTCCAATATTATAAAGCATTTGTCTGTCCTGCCATGTAAGACATTGGTCTGTTGGCTTGGCACCTGTAGCTCAAGTGAATAAGGCGCTGGCCACATATACAAGAGCTGGTGTGTTCAAATCCAGCACAGGACTTCCAGAGAATAATGACAACTACAACGAAAAAAGGGTCAGGCATTGTGGCGGGTGCCTGTAGTCCCAGCTACTTGGGAGGCTGAAGCAAGAGAATCAAGTAAGCCCAGGAATTGGATGTTGCTGTGAACTGTGATGCCACAACACTCTACCCAGGGAGACAGCTTGAGGTTCTGTCTCAAAAAAAAAAAAAATAAATAAATAAAAAGAAAAAAGAAAAGAAAATGTTTTTTGTAACTGATTGAGTCAAAAGTTTGTCCTAAAAAAAAAAAAAAAAAAGAGAAAAGGAAATATTAAGAGAGGCCAATGAATTCTCTCAAATTCAAATCCCTAATATCTTTGGAAATTGAATACCTTCTGATTAAAAACAGACTTTTAGAACTTTCATTGGAAAGTTAACATGTCTATGAGTATTGGTAACTTAACTTCAAACAGAAGAGAAATCAGTTATGTGGAACTGGGCTAATTTGTGATGACTATTTGTTTGAAATATTGTTGATTCTTTCTATGTTGTGCTTTCCAGAAGTTTAGAAAACCATTTTCTTCTCCAGAGCATTCTCAGCTAACTCCTGGGAGGCAAACTGCACAAAAGCTTCCCCTGTTAATTTGCCCTCGGGGTCCACGGGTAATGTGATGCCATTTGGCACAATTTCCAACCCTGAGAAGAACTGGACAATTTCTTCCTTTGTGCATCTAAATGGGAGTCCTCGAAGATTGACGAAGCCATCGTTGGCGCCGTCAGCACTATTGGGACCGCTGTGCTTCAATACCAAATCCATCTCCGTTCTGTGGGACTTGAACACCTAGATGTACTGGTGTCCCATGCTTTCCCTGTCTTTTTTCAGGGCCATTTTTACATCATGTTCTGATTCAAGTTCAACAAAAGCCTCACCACTCTGCTTGCCCTCTCTAGTGTAGATGAAGTGGACACCTGCGGTCCCATCATGAATCGTGCAGTACGAGAGGAAGTTCTGCACATCTTCAATAGAGCAGAACCAGGGTAGGCCATGGAGCTTGACCACAAAACCTTCACCTCCCTCGGGGCCCAGCATGATGGACACTTGGTAAGACAGATGTCAGACAACCTGGGGCACTGTTTTTTTGTTTGTTTGCTTGTTCGTTGTGGCTTAAAGAACTTTGGATGCCTTCAGTGGGAGACACTTCCCGTAGGTAACAAATTGTCCACGGAGTTGAGCAGGACAGATTTCTATTAAGTAGAAAGGCTACTTAAGGAGCCTTAAGGCCCTCAAATTCCACTTGAAGCTTAACAATGCAGAGAGATCTGGGGAAATTCCAGTTGCATCTTTTTGTTCTTAACCTTCTTCAGAGGACATGATGCAGTCCTCAAAATATCCTTTTATCATAAAATATTTCCACTAGATTGTTTATTGCAGCTCAATTTATAATCATCAAAACGTGGAAGCAACCTAAATGCCCAACAACCCAGGAATGGATTAACAATCTGTGGTATATGTATACCATGGAATACTGTGTAGCTATAGTATTCTTTTGTATTAATTAATTTTTGTATTAACCTGGATTGAGTTGGAACACATTCTTCTTAGTAAAGCCTCACAGAAATGGGGAAGCAAGAATCCAATGTACTCAATTCTCATATGAAGGGAGTAGAGGACCTAATACAAAGTGGAGGGTAGAAGGAGAGAGTGGGTAGAGGGGAAGACGGAGGGGCATGGGGGTTGTGGTGTATGGCAGACCTCTTAGAGATATGGCACAATTATAAGAGGGACTTTACCTAACCAATGCAATCAGTGTAACCTAATTCTTTGTGCCCTCAATAAATCCCAAATAAGAAAGAAAAGACAAAAACAAAGAAAAGAAAAACTTCATTTACTAAACTAAATATAAAAAAGATGTAGTTAACCATATAAATTCATATATAATCTATTTCTATTTATTCACAATCAAACAGCTATAAAGTTTAATAAACTTTTTTTTTTTTGGTAATAAGTATGACATGTGATAACCTTTTTTTTTTTGAGACAGAGTCTCACTATGTCACCCTCAGGTGAGTGCTATGGCGTCACAGCTCACAGCAATCTCCAACTCTTGGGCTTAAGTGATTCTCTTGCCTCAGCCACCCATGTAGCTGAGACTACAGGCACACACCACAATGCTCGGCTATTTTTTGTTGCAGTTATCATGGTTGTTTTTTAGCTGGCCTGCACTGGGTTTGAACCCGTCAGCCTCAGTGTATGTGGCTGGCACCGTAACCATTGTGCCAATGGGCACTGAGTTGACATGTGATAACTTTGAGTGCACTTAAATTTCCAAAAACTTCAGAATTAAAGAAATTACATTTGTTATAATGCTAATGTTAAAGTTTATTTCCTTGTTCTTTAAAAAAGCAGTAGATTTAATATAACTCGGAGTTAATTAGATATTAAGTGTGTCAAGATCACCCTGGCGCTTTGTTACTGTGAATGAATGGGATTAACTTATTTTATCAAGTTTTTTTTTATTGTATCAAGATTTTATTTACAATTCATTCATCTTTATGACTGTTTCTTGCACTTAAGCAGATATGAAAATGTATTACTGAATATAAAACAGTCAGCTCTTAAGACAAAAAGAGGAAAGACAAAGATGAAATTACGAATGTCACTGCTACACAAGCATGAGACATGTACTTTTCTATCCTGTAGAGCAGGCATCCTCAAACTTTTTAAACAGGGGGTCAATTCACTGTCCCTCAGACCATTGGAGGGCCGACTATAGTTAAAAAAAAGAAAAAACTATGAACAAATTTCTATGCACAGTGCACATATCTTATTTTGAGGTAAAAAAACAAAATGGGAGCAAATACAATCACACCGCCTCATATGGCCCGTTGGCCGCAGTTTGAGGACCCCTGCTCTAGAGTGTATCTGTGAGAAACAAACTTTATATTTGACAATTTTGTATGGACTAGATTTTGAGTCTATGTAATGCCCAGGTACACTGAATGGTGTGCTCAGTGTTGAGAGTGCTTTCTCCAATTATGTATGTAATAAGAATAAGAAACAGAGCAAGATTGACTCTTTTCTTTTCAGAAAGAACCATTAAACCATGAGAACACAGGAATTGTATTGATTTTGTATACTACTGTATAAATTATTTTACTGTATTTTAAACATGTGATTTTGTATAATATTGTGTAGAAAATCTGTACAGCAAAGCAAAGTACAAGAACATGTATGTACAGCAAGCCTACTTCCTTACGTTGGCCACTTCCACTTGTTCACCAGTTTGTGGCAATCCCAAGGGCAGTCAACTTACAGAGGTTTTCCTGTATTTGTTAAAGATATCAGTTCTTCCTTATAAAATACTGGACAGTGACTCTTTTATGTGATTATCTAATTTAGGGTTGAGAAAAAATATGATTGAAATTCAGCTGGTCCCTGAATACTACAATAAGAGGGAGATGAAGAGTTTGTGAGATTAGACTACCAAACGTCAGGAGTAAAGCTTAGTTACATCCTCATAAATTCAAGGACAAGCTTTGGTTTCTAACCAGAGAAATAATAATCCTAAGGAGTTTTATTAATACACATCAGTTACAGTTAATGTCCACAGCATCTTCCTAAGCTCTACATCAAAATAAAGTTTCCATCCTAAATCAACACAATTAATATTTGTCTGTAAAATGGAGAGATCTAGCATGGATTGTTAAGTGTAACTTGGGTTTCCCCAATCCCTGACACTTAGTTCAACCAGCATAATCTAGATATTTAGAGAATAATCCTGTAATTTTTCTTTCAACTTGGAGTGTGTGAACCTGTTCAAGAGATATCTTTTCTTTCTTTTTTCTTTTTTTTTTTTTTTTTTTGCAGTTTTTGGCCTGAACCCACCACCTCTGGCATGTCGGGCTGGTGCCCTACTCTTTTGAGCAACAGGCGCCGCCCCTGGTCAACAGATATCAATGGAGAAGTGTCTACGCTTATTTCTCATGTACTAAAACATTGTGTGTTTGAAAATTTGCAGATAATCAGTGGTGAACTTTATGCACATGTTTACACTTTCTATAAAAAAAAGTTAAAAATAAAGTGTAGATTTTTGACTGCACTGATTGAAGCTTACGTAGGAGTATCAGCAATTGCCTCCTCTTCCTCTGTTTTGTCATTTAAGTCACAGTTACAAGAAACATTAAAGGAGGTGTCTTTACCTTGCGAGAGAAGAGGGACAGAGCTAGAGGAAGGGAAATGTGAGAGAATAAGGAACTGAGAAAGCAGAGAAAAGTGGTCCAAGATAGGAATAAGGGGAGGAATGAATAAAGGGGAGGAGATGGTGACATAGTGCAGAACACCAGGGCATACGAAGGAGACCCAGACCTCAAGAAGACCCAGCAAATATAGATACACATCTTCATCAAGAAGGGAGGGGAAGCCAGAGGGACAACCTTTGTAGAAACTAACGGAGAAGTAACAAACTCAGAATCGTCCTGCTCAGCCACTTAAGACTCCTCTCATGGACTCTCAGTCAGGCTGAAGAGTGACTACAATACGATCCAAGACCAAATCAGGTGTGGTCACTTTATGGTCACCCCTGGCTCTGATGTTTCAGCTATGGAAAGGAATGCTAAACTGTCCAGGATGATCTGGTCAGACTCCTCAAAGGGGTCTTCCTCTGCAACTTCACTCCAGGGACAGGCAATAGGTTTAGAGGAAAAGAGGAAGCGCAATGGATGAGTGCTGCAGGTGGGCTCATAAACACAGCATATTCTCAAGAGCAAAACCACAGTTGCATGTGAAATGACACAACAGATACAGTCAAAGGAAAAATAATGCCAGAGAGAAAAGACAAAAGAAATGGGTTAGTACTAAAAACTTTCAATCTAAAGTAGGGATAAAATTAATGCATGACACTTCATAAAATGAAGTACAAGATCTACTTTTTTTTTTTTTTTGGAGTTTTTGGCTAGGGCTGTTTGAAAATGCCACCTCCAGTACATGGGACCAGTGCCCTACTCCTTTGAGTCACAGGAGCCGGCAAAGGATCTACTTTTAAAGAAGAAAAAGCAGAGTAATTTTATCATATAAAATTTACAAAAATAAGCTAATTGAATTATTATTTTCAAACTGTTTGCAAGAAGGTCTTATGAAGCTAAAAAACATTATTTAATTTTAAACCTGGTTGCTGACAGACGTACAAAGCATTAGTAAAAATACCACCATACCTAGTCAGTAGCTGTAGACAAGCAGAGGTCCTTTGAAACTTACAAGGACATAAAAACAAAAATGATAACTACATTGTGTCAAATTAGGCAAAATGAAAAAGATACTTCCTGATATGCTGTGCTCCTCTGTTTCAGATATAAGGAGTTACTCTACTGGGTGCCTTGTTGGAATGATTACAAAAACATGTTTCTGACAGTGTCTCAGAAATTGAAGGATACCACCTTATTGGACAGAATTTCTATCATTTTCAAATATAATTTTTAAACAAATAATATTTCAAGATGATAGCCAAAAATTCTTTTACAATGAAATGCAAAAAAATTAATGTCTCCTGCTGTATGAAGCACTTGTACTTGTGGCATGAGCCAATGTCCACATGATCCTTGAGACCTCCTCCCTGCTGCATACTAGGGGCTCCTGGTACAAGATTCCTCGGGCACTGGCAGCTACTTTATCAAGCAAGTTCATTATAAATTCATGTTACATGTCTTTGAAATTTTCAAAGTTAGTATAAGAAAACATTATAAATGCATAGGCTGATTTCATTTGTTTTTTTTTTTTTTTGTGAGTATGCTTACTTCCCATGTTATGCATAAAAAAAAAAGTTACTTTGTGCAGACCTGGAAAAGAGATATGAAGAAATCCAAGACTCTTCCAATCAATAGTACAGTGATTTTAGTGGCATTTGAAAAACACTTTATAGGTTATTTGCCCATTCACTATGGTGTATGCACAAAATGAAGCCAATGGCAACACACCATCTTCTACTCACTTTCACAAAACAGTTACATTTCCTTAAGGATGACTTGATCAGTTATAGTTTAAAATTTTTCATAAACAACGTCTTTGTTCTTGTTGAAAATTGAAGTCAACATAATTAAAATCACAAAGACATAGGGTCCACTTTAAAATTTACTTGTAACAAACCAAATATACATTTTGAATTATCTTAGCATTCATAATTTAGGAATCTTGCCAGACGATTATGAAGAGAGTTGAAAAGTCCAGTAAATTACTTACTTGCATTAATACAATTTGCATGAAAATATTTTGTAAAAAATATTAGAGACCACAGTGAGAGCCAGCAAGAGCCTACACATATTTGAAAGTTGGAAAATTTTATCAATTAGAGAATATACAATGGCTAATGTTGAATATTTGATTTCTGAAACAGAAAATGCAACAGATAACCTTGAGTCTAGCCAAACATTTAAAACCACATATGGTACTAATGTTCTGCACCTTTCAAAAAGTGTAGGACTTTAATTAGTCTTCTCAGTGTCTTTCTGCTATCCATATGTCATATGATGGCAATGATGACGACACCAGGGTCATTTGATTTAAACTCTCCAGAACAGACAAGAATGTCCCTCATTGGACTTGTCCAAAGCACAGATTTCATCTCATAAGGAACGGAAAATTTCAATTACTTTAGAATATATAAATCTTAACATTTTATGGAAATCCCCCTTAAACAGATAAACAGACAGCATGTAAACAATTAACGGGAATGGGAACATTGATTGAGTTCTCAAAATGCCACCAAATAAAAGAAACTAAGTTTTAGATTTTTACCAAAGTCTGAAAGGAAAGTACTCTGCATTGTAACCAACTGAACTACATATGGGTCTCGAATCACAGATTTTTAAAGGATATACCCTGATCATGGAGCTGGACAGTGGAAGAGGCTCTAACATCACCTAAAACACCATAATCTGGGAAAAATGTCAGAATTACAATTGTAGAGTACAATTCTTTGGAGTTGCTTTGATCTTGCCTGGATTTACTTCTGAATCTATCTAGTGCAACAAATAGTTACATAATTATTAAAATGATTCCCTTCAATAAATATTAAAACTTATTCCATAAGGCCATCTTTAATGCGAACACCATCCAAAAGATAAGAAAACCAAGGTAAATTTGAGGAATTTAACTATGCTCATGTTTAATATTTTTCATTTTTTAAGTCTTTCTTTTCCATGCATCAATACAATGGACAGTAAATCTAATATATAGACACCTTCCCCACCCAGCATCCCTGGCACTCACGTGGTCTCTCTTCATCTCTCCTACTCAATGACACATTAGGGAAGCTACTTTCATCTCTTCACTCATGTATTTTCTTAGGCCAGGGACCTGAACATTTTCTAGGCCTCTTCTTCATCCCTCATCACCATCATGTACAACAGGGTCCTTGGATACATTTCTGAATGTGAACCATTCTTCCTTCCTCTAGTTCTACTTCACCTTTTAAGAACTTGGAATCCCTTAACAATTTTTCAGAGGTTTTCTTTTTAACTTTAATAATATTTTAATAATTTTCCTTTGGAAATTATGTGTATGGCCATGATTAACTCCTTTGCTTATGGTTATGATTTCAAAGCACCTATTACAAACACTCAGGAATCTTTGGATAATGAAAAAATATGCCATACACAGTGGTTCTCAACGTTTGTGTCACGACCCCTTTGTTCAATTTTTAACAAAGTGGGCTTTAGGAAGGTTGAGAACCACTGCCATACTTTGAGAGACAAGATCGCTGACCAGAGACAATAATGCTGTATCATCTGAGGAAGTATTTTAGATAAAAAGAAAGAATCAATTACAGATTGGGTGTAATTTCTGTGGAAAAGCTTCAGAACCTGTAGATGATTCCATGACAAGGTTGCAGAGTAGAACACAAAGGAGCAAGACAACCTGGTGTACAGTGAGAAGGGTTGAGGGAGCAATTGTCTTCTCTTTACCCCACAGCTCTGGGAGTTGATGGGTTCTGTACCTGCTGGAGAGACTTTCTCCCCACATGAGCACAGAGGCTGCTGCCACAAGTGAGCTGGGAACTGCTTGTGGAGGGGTCATGGGGCTCCCAGCCCACACAAGAGTACTTTCTGCCCCCACAGATTCAAAATGGGATGGCAGGTGCCATATTGCTTCTTTACCTAACTTGGGCCTTTGTCCTTCTCAGGGGTGTTCAATTCATTAGTTTTTGTTATGTTTCTTTCCACACACACACATTTTTCCAGCCCAGACTGTGCAATCCACAGGTTCTAGGTAATTTGCTTGACTCCAGAACATGGACCTTCTGGGTAGATGCCCAGGGTGGGCATCCTGTTTGTACTCCTGCAAACAGACTCTTTTCTGTTCCTTCCCTTCCCACACATGTCACCGCCAAAGGCAACTCAACATGAGCCCTTTTCTCCCACACATTGTCAGGACCCAATCTATGCAGCCTCAGAGACATGCCCATAAACAAGCATTAACAGCCAGATTAGGCTGCAGGTTCTTCAAAAAGACACTTGCAACCTGAATGTTTATACCAGCACAGTTCACAACTGGAAAGATGTCAGAACAGCCCAAGTGCCCATCGATTTATCAGTGGACAAATAAAATGTGATATATGTTAAGTATAGAGTAGAAATCATTCATTAAAAAAATGATGATCATCTATGTTTTTTAACAACCTGGGTAGAACTGGAGGCCATTGCACTTGGTGTATCACAAGAATGGGAAAAATACCACATGTACTTAACACTAAATTACAACTAGTAGATCAATACTTACCTGCACATTAGAACTAAGACTCAATAGAAATCAGGTAGGTGGGAGGGGAAAAAGGGCTTGAGTAAATTTAACCTAACTGGTCTAATGCACACATTCTGGGTGAAGGGCACACTTAAAACTTTGACTTAAAATGTATAAAAGCAAATTAAGCAACTATAAAATGTGTTCCCCTGTAATATTCTGAAATAATAAAAAAAGACCAATACAGGTTCAAATGTAACATATTAAAATTTGTAGGAATGTCAAATTAAAAGCTGACAAAATGCTGACTCTGCATCCTTTAAGCACTCACCTCTCCCTCACTTATTCCCTTAGTCCTGCCACCTCTGCTTCCTACAATGCTTTAGAAACTCCGGCCATTCCACTGGCTGCCTCCTCACACTTCAAGCCTCAACTGACTTGCTTCTTCCTCAGTAGGCCTCACTTCCCCTGTGCTTCACTCTAAGTAGTGCCCTTGCTCATACTTTCTACTTTCAGAAAATCATTTTCCCTCGCACACCCCACCGGTCACCATGCAGCTTGGTGGTTTGTTCTCTTAAAAGGACGACTTGCTTTCTTTTTAGTTCAATTTTCTAATCTTGGAGGATTTGCCATTTTAAATTGCTGATCTACATTGATTTTCATTTTGATATTTGATCTTTAGATAGAACATTTATTTTTACTTTCTGTGTAATTACTAGAGGATTTATTTTACCTTGCCAAACTTCAGACGGAGTATTATTTATATACTTAAATTATTCTAGCCTAACTTATAGGAACAGAAAAAAGAAAACACGGCACATGTCAATGAGAGATAAAGGTAAGTTAGTTAGAGGTGGTGAAGAAAATAATGCTCAGTTCCAGGTTACTGTCTAGATTTTCATGGGGTAAAAAAAGAACACAGCCCTAAAACAAGAGTTCACTGATTGTCTGGTCATGTGTTGGCATCAAAGCCTTCCTATTTTTTTTTTTTTTGAGACAGATTCTCATGATGCCACCCTCAGCAGAGTGCTGTGGCATCACAGCTCACAACAACCTTAAAGCCCTAAACTCTTGGACTTAAGCAATTCTTTTGCCTCAGCCTCCCCAGTAGCTGGGACTATAGGCACCGCCACGAGGCCCGGATATTTTTTTGCTGCAGTTGTCATTCTTTAGCTGGCGGGGCTGAGCTCGAACCCACCAGCCCTGGCGTCTGTGGCTGATACCAAAACCACTGTGCTATGGTCGCCGAGCCAAATGTATGGGAGAGGGCACCAGGATTTGACTTCCTATTTTTTACAGTAACACAATAATGCTTTTGATGACTTGCTCATCAGAAGAATTATAGTGTCCCAAGCACAACTGGAAAAATAAGGGATTACTATGCTATTGGTTGCTTTTCCTTATAAAAATTATTGTTTTCAGATACAAACCTCTGTCACCCTCTCAGCTAACTGCCCATATGACATGGTGGGTTTCCCTGAGCATGGTTTATACAAAGAGAAATAAAAAATCCATTGGCTTATTGTTCTCTTAAACACTAAAATTCACCATATAGGAGTTATAGAGCTTCAGAGTTTCAAATAAGTTCTGAAAACAAACAGAGTTCCAGAAAGAGCAATAATTTCTCATGGGGCATTAAACAACAGTGACTTCACTGATTCAGCACTTGCTTAAATTCTCTGTGTTAAGGGGTAAGGCTTGTAAAATATTTACATGGATTCACACTTTTATTTCCTTAAAAAAGGGCTCAGAGTTGTTAATGAGCTAAAAGATATTCTGACTGATGTAGTACATTCATAATTCACTTTCTTTTTCTTTTTTCTTTCAGATTAATATAGTACAAATGATTAGTTTACAGTGTTTGCATTAGTTAGGTAAGGTCCCTATTGTAGTTGTGTTCTGCACCCAGGAGGTGTGCCATATACCTTTACGTTGTGCCTGTTAGTTAGGGGAGTATAATTCACTGAATTTCAGTAATTACTATTTGCAAGTATGGACATTTGTTTGAAGCATGGTCCATGGTTCCCTTATACAGTTATATATTTTTTCTTTTTGTTAGTTGGAGACAGAGTGAATAGAGTTCTGAATAGAGTTCTGTGGCGTCATAACTCTCAGCAACCTCAAACTCTGGGACTCAAACCATCATCCTGCTTCAGTCTCCCAAGTATCTGGGACTATAGGCATGTGCCACCATGCCTGGCTAGTTCTTTCTATATTTAGTAGCAAAGATATTTTTTTCTTGCTCAGCCTGTTCTTGAACTCCAAAGCTCAATCAATCCACCCGCCTCAGCCTACCAGAGTCCTAGGATTACAGGATGAGCCACAGCACCTGGCCTCCTTGTGTATTTTTTATATGGCCTTATGATATTACACTAGACATTCACCAGAATCAAGATTTAATAACTGTATACAAAAATGCCCACCAACAAATTATAGGATAGATCTGTCTCTATGTGTCCACCTGCATCAAGGTGTTTTCTAGGAAAAATAGATCAAGACCAATGGATGCCACTATTCCACTCATGAGAGAGCTGTCTTATCTCTTAGCAGTATCTGGTCTATTTTACCTAATTATTTAAAATAAAAGTTGTTACACCTAGGAATATACCTAATGAAGGAGGTCAAGGACCTCTATAAATAAAATTATGAAATCCTCAGAAAGGAAATAGCAGAGTATATTAACAAATGGAAGAACATACCACGCTCATGGATGGGAAGAATCCACATGGTTAAAAAATCTATACTTCCCAAAGCAATCTACCTATTCAATGCCATTCCTATCAAAATACCAACATCGTACTTTCAAGATTTGGAGAAAATGATTCTGCGTTTTGTATGGAACCAGAAAAAAAACCCATATAGGTAAGGCAGTTCTTAGTAATAAAAATAAAGCTGGGGGCTTCAGCATACCAGATTTTAGTCTGTACTAAGTGGTCAAGACAGCATGGTACTGGCACAAAAACAGAGACATAGACACTTGGAATCGAATTGAAAACCAAGAAATGAAACTAACACCTTACAACCACCTAATCTTTGATAAACCAAACAAGAACATACCTTGGGGGAAAGACTCCCTATTCAATAAATGGTGTTGGGAGAACTGGATGTCTACATGTAAAAGACTGAAACTGGACCCACACCTTTTCCCACTCACAAAAATTGATTCAAAATGAATAAAGGACTTAAATTTAAGGCATGAAACAATAAAAATCCTCAAAAAAAGCATAAGAAAATCACTGGAAGATATTGGCCTGGGGAAAGACTTCATGAAGAAGACTGCCATGGCAATTGCAACAACAACAAAAATAAACAAATGGGACTTCATTAAACTGAAAAGCTTCTGTACAGCTAAGGAGACAATAACCAAAGCAAAGAGACAACCTACACAATGGGAAAGGATATTTGCATATTTTCAATCAGACAAAAGCTTGATAACTAGGATCTATAGAGAACTCAAATTAATCCACATGAAAAAAGCCAATAATCCCATATATCATTGGGCAAGAGACATGAATAGAACTTTCTCTAAAGATGACAGACGAATGGCTAACAAACACATGAAAAAATGTTCATCATCTCTATATATTAGAGAAATGCAAATCAAAACAACCCTGAGATATCATCTAACCCCAGTGAGAATGGCCCACATCACAAAATCTCAAAACTGCAGATGCTGGTGTGGATGTGGAGAGAAGGGAACACATTTACACTGCTGGTGGGACTGCAAACTTGTACAACCTTTCTGGAAGGAAGTATGGAGAAACCTCAAAGCACTCAAGCTAGACCTCCCATTTGATCCTGCAATCCCATTACTGGGCATCTACCCAGAAGGAAAAAAAATCCTTTTATCATAAGGACACTTGTACTAGACTGTTTATTGCAGCTCAATTTACAATCGCCAAAATGTGGAAACAGCCTAAATGCCCACCAACCCAGGAATGGATTAACAAGCTGTGGTATATGTATACCATGGAATACTATTCAGCCATTAAAAAAAATGGAGACTTTACATCCTTTGTATTAACCTGGATAGAAGTGGAAGACATTATTCTTAGTAAAGCATCACAAGAATGGAGAAGCATGAATCCTATGTACTAAATTTTGATATGAGGAAAATTAATGACAATTAAGGTTATGGGGGGAGGTAAAACAGAAAGAGGGAGGGTGGGGGGTGGGGTCTTGGTTTGTGTCACACTTTATGGGGGCAAGACATGATTGCAAGAGGGA